>NC_140032.1:34842332-35495546 GCF_963513975.1 Fringilla coelebs | reverse complement strand
CTAAAATGGGTAGGACAAGCCACATACTTTCAGTGCTCTCCTCTGCCTGTGGAGGGACACAGAGGTAGCTCAGGTAAAGCCAAGCTGTCACCTCACTGCCTACAGAGTTGGGAGACATCTCCAGCCAGCTCCCCTACATACAGTGTGGAATTGAAAACAGATGTGAGTGCACACTACTCTTCATATAGAACACATGCTTCTATTTTGTTACTAAGAATAAAATTTAATTAGATTTTGTTTTCTTATTTTATTATATCTCTTTGACCTGCTAGACTTCTTGCCCAATAAAAAACCTCAAGAGCAACTTTTTATGGACTTCTTAGAATCCTTTCTTGAATTTGAGTTACAAGTACTATTATAATTCTCATTCTGTGTTCCTGCTGGGTTATGAAGTTCAGGATCATTCTGACTTCCCAATATAAATTTTGGAAATGTATAAAAAGCTTTGCATTAAAGCATCTAACTGTGTGGTAGAATAGTGTTGCTCCAGAAATTTATGATCACTGATGAAAAATAAGTAATTTAGGTAAAGCTGATTATGATGAATGCAATTACAGTCAGGTTTGCAATTTCCCACTTATATATTTGGGCTGTCTTTGGTCTGTATTAATTTTGTATTTAATAAATGACATACGTTAATTCTTGAGAAAGTTGAAGATCTTCAGTTTTGTGATGAAGTAAATTCCATTGAACGGAGGTGACTGCATTCCTTATTCCTTCATAAGCCATTCTTGGGAGCAGTTTACTCAGAGGCATTGAAAATGAGTGCAGGAGGGACACAGTGAACAAAAACAAGATCTCAGAGCTTCCCATGGGAAATGTCTTTCTTGTTAGGTCACGCAATCAGGCTGTCACTTGTGTATTAAATACTTGAATCTTTTCAGCACAGATATGGATTTACCAGAGAGGGGAAGGAGACTGGTCCCTTTATAGCCCACTCACAGCTTATCAGTTATGTTGCTTCCTGGAAAGGTGCTCTTATCAGAAGATGATTGCACAGAGATAGGTAGTTCCTACCATTTTCAAGTGGTTTTGTCCTTCTTCAAGGCAAACCCTCTAATCTAGAAACCTGACTGGCTTTGTCTTCAGCTTTGGGTTTGAACAATGTACAGCAGCAGCAAAGTTCTACGTAATTCTTTATTCTTAGTCTTTATTCTTAGTCTTTTTTTGAGCAGCAGTCAGTTATGTTTAGCCATAAAGTTGCTGTATGAGAGCGTAGTGCAATGTCTCGTGCAGGCATATGCCTGCTCCCTTTTAGCAATGGCATAGATTAGTCTAGGCCACTTCAAATTTGCGTTTGTGTACCAGGTTTTAGTGGGTCTTTTCAACTTCCAAATTTTTAAATGTATTGAAATAGTACATAAATATGATATGGAATGCTGGAATGGTCTGCCCAGGATGGAGTCACCATCCCTGGATATGCTTAAAAAAAGGCTGGATGTGGCACTTGGTGCCACGGTTAGTTGAGGTGTTAGGGCTGGGTTGGGTTCAATGATCTTGAAGGTCTCTTCCAACCTTGTGATTCTGTGTGTGTGTGGTTCTGTGTGTGAAAAGGCTGAGGTTTTCCAGTTCTACTGATCATTCTCATCAAAAGCAGACAAGAACCCCCCCACCATTTCATTACATTTGAAAGTAATCAGGTGGTAAAAGTGAGCTGTGGCATCACAAATATGTGAAAATTCAGAGGCTTGCTCAATCACTGTGTCTGTTCTTCCTTTTTAATTCTAGCACTGTTTTTCTATCTTGATAAGTATGTAAATAAGTAACCTACCTCCCCTATCCAGACCTTTCTATGTTCTCCCTTGTATATGCACAGCAAACAGAAAAAGACTAAGAAAAGCAATTTGTCATTATCGAGTATGATTATCCAATTGCGTCCAGGGTTAACTAGGAATATTCTGTTCTGCAGGGTAGGAAAAGAACCCAACAAATCATTGCTTGGTGCAGGGTTTATTCCATAGTGTCTCCCAGTGCTCAGGATCACTAGAGAGAAGAGGGTGTCCTTGCACTTCTTGAGAAGTCTGAAAACCTGGAGAGCCCAAGTTTGGGTTTTTATGAGGTACTCATAAAAATTTCTGGACCATCTCAGTTTGTGCAGACAGGCTCCTCTTTCCATGCCTGAAGAACTGTGTTCATTTCCTTATAAAGAGGGTTAGAGGAAAAGAAGGTCTCATAGATCCTTTCATTAGGAAATGAAATAAGTACTTTCTTGGCATCTGGAGTGGGAATTAGTTTAATATTATGTAACACTTCCTCTGGTGGTGTTTTGATAGAGCCAAAATCCATTAATTGAATGAAACTCAGACTGCAACTTTATAAAACAAATTGCAGGAATTATGAAAAACAAAATGATAGTGACTTGATTTCAATTCCAAAGACAAACATAAATCAAAAGTATAAAGTCACCCCTTAGGAGCATTTCCAGAGCACACTAGGTGGTGCTGTAATTCCAACAGCAATTGCTGAATGTGCTTTACTCTTTCTGCTTTCCTGTAAAGGTATTAATTGTTGGAGTGAGCTTTTCTTAGAGTTCTAAAAATTTTTAAATTATAAATGTTTTCAGTGTACTTTTAAGATGCTCTAATAGATCTTTATTTGGTAGGAACAACACTGAAACCTCTATTTTTCATATTTTGATTTTTGGTATGGTGAAATAAAGTCCAAAGGCTTTTGATCTTTATTTTACTTAGGACTAAGGTTCCAGACACGGGTTTTCCTTCTGTTGGAAACCTTTGGAAAAATCCTGGTTGGCATACTCAAAACATTCTACTGGAGACTGTTATAATCTGTGCCTGTGTTGGTTCCACAGCTTTACCAACATCTGTAGAAGTGCATCACACTGCACATAGTCTGGAATAGGTCTGTCAGAGGAAGGAGAACATGTTGGATTTAGATTCCCACTACCATCCATGTTACAGATATGTAGCCTTGTGACCTCATATGCAGGAGTTCCTATTACTTGGAAAATGCCACTGGTCTTTGTGTTAGGCTGGCAGAAGAGCTTCAGGCTTATCTGGCTCTGCCTGGACCTTGTCTTGATCTTTCTGGAAGTTTGTTTTAGCTTGTTTAGTTGCTACAGCAATTGCCTAATGAGAAGATGACCACGAATGGCTCGTTCTATCTTTTGCTTAGCTTTGTGTAATTTTGTGGTATAGTGCTTCTTGTTACGTAAAGTGCCCAATAATAGGCAATAATATCATAAAGCTATTCTATATAGAATGAACTATGATTGACCCTGGCATAAAATGTAGGGTAGACGAGACAGGGAATGACAGTAAAGCCTTTTAAATTATCCTAGAGGCCCCGGTGCTATAAACCACTCTGTGTGGTCAGTCATTGGTCACCACAGAAATGCAGCCTTGGGACTGGTCAAAACCAGTGCTAGGGATTGCAAGGAGGACAGGGGAGAAATATCCAATACATGAAAATATGCTGTGTGCAGGGAATTCAGTTGTACTGTGGGATTGTAAACCAGCAGAACAAGCAATGTGTAGAGCATGTTAGAAAGTGCATCAAAATAGTGCTATAGAGACCTTAGAGGGGAGAAAGAAAACCAACATCACACTTCTCCTTGAGAAGACAAGAAAGCAGTCATCAACTTACCCTCTTACCCAAAGGGGAGGGTGTGATAATGCTAGGAAGAAGGTGCAGATACCAGGTGGATTCAATTTTAACTACTACTTTGGAAGACTTTTCTATAGTAATATTTTTTTCTTTGATTATTCTCTTTTTTCTTTTTTTTTTTTCTCCCAGTAATAAGGAGTGCTGGGCTAATAATAATTATGATTTGAGATTTACAAAAATGAGTTTTTAACCCGAAAGTTTTTTTTTTCATCCCATGCAAATTGTACGAGTTGTAGCTCAACAACCTGATGGGCAGATTAGATTGTGATCTGGAAGCAACATCTCCAGCATTTTGATAGCACTGTGTTTTACTTCCCCCTCATTGCATGAGCCAGGGAAAGAAGATAAAGAGAATAATTTCAAGTGGAAGTATGAGTGATTGAGACTTCATACCTACTATGTATGTTTACAGATGATTAGGAACACTTCCACAGCACTTTCTCACTCTTGTGTACTCCAAGTGTGTGTATTTAAGCAAATATTCATAGGGTCCCATCGGCATACCTAATGTGATTAATTCCATTGTTAGTAAGAAGAATGGAAATTGAGTACAACTTTCAAATAAAAAAAAAAATCTCACTGCAGGGCTGGATGAAATTATTTTGGAAATATTACCCATACTTCTTCTTGTATGTATAGCTTTAAAAAATGATATGCATTCACAGTGGTCCTATTAACATATCAGTAACAGCTGGAAATACTCTCCAGCCTTGATGTGAATTAGGGATCATGTGGGAAGATGTGAGAGCATTCCAGTTCAACATTAAGATTAACAATTTTAGACAGTTTGAACCCGTACCCTAGGAACAAATCAAAAGACATATATAATTTTTAGTTCTACAAAAGTCATATACTGCTTCACTGTATCAGAGTTTGTTTAGGTTATTTAAATAGAGCCCTTCTCTTGTCAAGTGTCCTGTATTAAACTATAGTTCCATGTTGACATTCATTAAGAAGGAAAGATTTCATCAGATGTTTCCTATCACATCAGAAGGACTTTGCTTTGGGTAGGGAAATATTGCAGAAATTATCTCGGCCTAATTAAATCTAAAAATAGTGAAGATTTAGGAGAATACCTTTTAAAATACTTTGCATTCTGTCAGCACTAATGGTTTTTGTGTTTTCTAAATTGTTTAAAATGCAAAAAATGCCAACTGTGTTAGGAAACTCTTTGCTTCTACTTTTGCCTCTCAGTTTTCTCTCTGAAAACTTGTTTTATCTATTAACCTTATTTATTAAAGGGGCATTTAAATTCACTTTTGTAATGGTGCTTTCAGCTTGTAAAATATTTAATTTCTGGAGAAAATTATGGTTTTATGTTTGAAATGCAAAACTATGTGCAGGTAAAATAAATGTCAGCCTTCCAAATTGAACTGAAAGTGGAGTGATATATCCCATTTTTTTATTGTTTTCCATTCTAATCAGAAAGACATCATTCATCAGCATCTTTTCTGTTATTTCAAACTTATGTGAAAAAAATAAAATTTCCAGTCAATCATGCTCTCTTTTTCTGAAAAAAAAAATTGATTCAGTTACCTTGCTTCAACTGATTTTGTAAGACTAATGGAAGCCTCAAGGCTGTTAAGTTCATTCAAATTCATGAAAATTAACCTGAACATTGGATATGGGTGACACTTCCTGAGTAAAATGCTGTGGTATAAGGTTCCTGAGACCCATGAGTAGATCCATCAGTGGGAAAAACCTCAACTCAGTAGATACCCGACCATCTAACCATGACACTCCTAGCCATAAGAATCTAAGTATGCTGAATTCCACTATTTTTATAAGAATTTCAGCAATGTGTAAAGGCCTATTATTTTTTCATTCTGCAGAGTGAAAGAATATATATATATATATAAAATTCTCTAGTAATGGATCAAGAGAAAGCAAATGTTTTTCTCAGCATGCTCTTTCCTACCTGCAAAGCTGCTTCAGCTCGAAACTAAAATCTTTACATCAGTATGTCTGAAGCAAAATGTTCACTTTTAATGTACCACAAAAAGCTCATTCTTTTTGCATCACCCTAAAATCTGGTTCCTTAAAGTATTGTGGTGCTCCATCAGAGTTGAGATCATGTATCTCTTGCTTTCACTATCTGTTTGCCAGGTTGCTCCCCTAGGCTCTCTGAGCTCTGTGGCTCACTAAGTAGGATCCAGTAACTATGAAAGTTTATTTTTTATCACATTTTCAGGCTAATTTCAGTAGATGAATAAAATTAGATAACTTGTAATAAGTGGAATGAGATGGATTGTTACATCATGAAATATAGCATGCCAAGGTGAGGAAATGCCATTTCCCCATAGGAAGTTGAAACAATGAACATGTATTTTCAGATGAGAAAGATGCTATCAGCTTATGTAGACAAAAGCTCATCATAGCTCATAATTTTATGATTACACAATAAATATCATTAAAGATAAAACAGCCTCTTGTAGATAGTGCTTTTTACTGGTACTCTTCTAATGAAGCAACATTCAAAAACCTCTGTAAGCCCTTTGGAAAAGTTCATGTTGCATCCTTCCTTGTTCCATAACTGTTCCTGCAAACTTTTGCCAAAACCTTTTTAGCTTTAGTTTCGTATCCTCTATGTTGTTTCCCCTCAGTTGACAAAAGGTGAAAGTTCTTTGTTTTGGCTTAAGAAGTAAAACACATCCATAGTTATGTTCCTTTTAAATCCAGACAGGACAGGAGTTTGGCCGCAATAGGGTTTCTCTCTAACATTTTGTCTCTTTAACATTTTGTCTGAACACAGTCTGTCATAAGCAGAAAACACTTCAGGTCAAAGGGTCCATCAGACTTCATTCTCTTCTGTGCATCTCTCCTTGCTATCTCTCATGATACTAATATTCTGCTAGAAAAAAATTGATGCCAAGACACTAAGATTTTGGAATACCTAATGTTTAGAGGAGTTTGACCCAATTTATAGAATTCTTTGTGCGAAAGATGATGGTATTCAGTCATTGCCAGCCTTCAGTAAAAACTCGCATCTGTGCTTTTGTTTATTTCTTTAGCACACATCAAGAAAAACCTAAGGGTGCAGGGAATCAAAACCAGGGAAATTAGGTGCAGCCTGGTTTTCACCTCCTCTGTCTGCCTCTGCCCCTTTCCCCGGAATTATATAAGATAAAAACAAAAACTTTTGTGACTGAGACACAAAAGGTTTTTAGAATGCTCAGGTAAGGAAAAGTTTATATTAGTTATGTCCTTCTAATGCTGCCTTTTAAAACAAATAAAAACATTAGGATACTATTATTTATAACTCATAACTTAGCATAAACGAAGCAAAAACCTAACTTAAACAAAGCAGAGGTCTGGCAGTCACTGGTTGTAGGAAGCTTAAGAAAGACAAGTGCCAGATTCTGCCCAGGGGATGGGGCAACCCTGGATGTACAGACAGACTGGGAAATGAGGTGCCAGAGAGCAGTGATGTGCAAAGGGATCTGAGGGCCCTGGTGGATGGCAAGCTGAACACGAGCCAGCAGTGCCCTGGCAGCCAGAAGGGCCAACCCTCTCCTGGGGAGCATCAGGCACAGCATCGCAGCTGGGCAAGGGAGGGGATTGTCCTGCTCTGCTCTCCACTGGGGAAGCCTCACCTTGAGTATTGTGTGCAGTTCTGGGTGCCTCAATATGAAAAAAAAAATACATCAAGCAAGTAGAGAGCATTCAAAGACCATCTACAAAGACAGTGGAGAGACTGAGGGGAAAACCATAAAAGGAGCAGCTGAGGTCACTTGGTCTGTTCAGCCTGGAAGAGACTGAGAGGAGACCTCAGTGCAGTCTGCAACTTTCTTGTGAGGAGCAGAGGAGGGGCAGGAACTGATCTCTTCTTCCTGTTGACAGGACCCAAGGGAACGGCCTGAAGCTGTTTAGGTGGGATGTTAGAATAAAGGTTCTTCACCCAGAGGGTGGCTGGGCACTGGAGCAGGCTCTCCAGGGAAGAAGTGACAGCCCCAAGCCTGACAGAGTTCAAAGAGTGTTTGGACAATGCTCTTGGGCACGTGGTGTGACTCCTGGGGATGTCCTGTTCAGAGCCAGGAGCTGGGCTTCAATGGCCTTTGTGGGTCCCTTCCAACTCCACATAATCTGGGATTCTGTGATTCTATAACAAATCAATTGTTAGCTTGAATACTAGAAATCCAGATAGGCAAACAGTACTATTTCCATCTGAGAATAGTTTTTAATTGCTTCACCTGTTCGGGGATTTTTGTCAAGTTGCCTGGTGCCTTTACCTCTTTTCAATTAAGACTTATTAGAAAATAATAGTAAGATTTTTAAAAAAGCAAACAACTCTGAGAATAAATCTGCAGCTTTATAGAAATCTGTCAAATTTAGGGCTGGGAAACTTTGTTCAGAATCCATGCCATAACAAAATTCCTAACATATTTTGCATGCTAATCACAGATATCAAGGTTCCCTAAATACATTAGTCAGGCTTATCCTCCAGCTTACACTTATTTGAAAGTATTAGTTTCCTCCTTTTAGGTTTATACTTTATTGAAGTTACTTAGAAACTTGCATTAGTAATGCAGGATTGCAGTAACTTTTACATATATATTTTAAAGTTTTTAAAATTTCTTTACCAGTTCTCAAGTTTTGAAAAGCTAGAACTACTTTGAATTCTTAAAAAAAAGGAAGAATTTGGGTACTTGAGCTCAGCATTGGGCTCAGGTTATGTAATATTTCTCATACATCTGTAGAGAGTAAAAATGAACATTCAAAAGCCCTTAGTGTAGAAGTCCTACAATGTCACTTTTCATTTATATCACTGAGATGGAGAATGGGCCATAGAGAATTTATTTCTGCAGAAAACAGACAATGTACAGGAAATATGCAAATATACTCATTCTGTTAACAATTTTCATTAGCCTTTCAACCCAGAAGAGCTTGGAAGTTTTAAAACTTTCACAAGGCAATTTGTAAGAGCAACTTAGACCTGAGTTGTGGTCAATTTGCCAGATCTTCATTGCTGTGACACTTTGAGTGTTTTACAGTAATATAGTTTATTTTAAGGTGCCATAAAAGAGACGGGATGAAAATACTTAAGCTGTTAAACTAAATTTTATTTCTGTGGGAGTGATGGTTATGCATTCACTTTATAAAGAAATCTAAGAAGGATCACTAAAATGAAGAAAATAATCTATTAGAATAAGGCACGTCATATTGTTTTGAATAAATACAAGTTTTAAATATTTCAAGTTCCGAAGGTCAGGAAATAATTCACATGATCAGCTTAATTCATTCTCAAAATATGCTAATGGGGCATAAACATAAAGTAGAAAGAGGCAAACAAGGATGGAATAAATACTTGTACATATGTCTGTTGCACTGGATTGGAACTTGTAAACTAAAGGTGAACTAAGTCTCTTCTGCTTATTCATGAAGATTAGGAATGGACCTTGCATAAATTGGTATGCTATATTTTAGGAGATCTATTGATTTTCTCTTTGATTTATTTCCTAAGAGCATTGCCACAGCAGAACAGGCTGTGGCCCACTTTCTGAAGAGTTTTCTGGTTTGTGCAATCGAACTGCAATGATAATAGCTATGACTATTAGCTGGCTTGAAATGCAACCCTGTTAAACATCAACCAAAGCCTTCCACAGAAGGCTGCTGTGTTCTGCTGGTGCGTGACTTAGCTGTTTACAGAAAACTGACTGGATGTTTCTGGCTGTTTACAAAGCGGCTCTGAAGGTTTACTTAGCAGTGGTCTGCTTTCAACAAAGTTGTGTGCACAATTTCCGACTGCTTTTTTTTTTTTTTTTCCCTCTCTTTTTTTTTTTTGGACTTCCATGAAAAGGGGGAACAGTTTAACTTTATTTAGGACTCTCTCTTTCACTTGGTCTTAGAGCTTATTTTGGAAAAAAAGCATGTGCCTTTCTAGAGGAATTATCTTCTGGGCATTTATGAAAGCTTTACTTTTGTTGTCACCTACCTCAATTTTGAATCCCAAAGCTGACCTGAATGGGGCAGTTCCAGCTTTACTTTTTATATTTTACTACTGCATTTAGTGGGATCTAGTATTGTTAGGAGGTCCTCAGTAAACAAGCAGGTTTCAGCAGCACACATTTTTTGACCACTTTCACCTCACAATCCATAAGCATCAATTGTCGCAGTTTGTCTTTTTCTTAAATCGTTCTGAAATGTAATCCTACATGTCTAATGATATATTTTACTCCTTAAAGATAGTTCTTTAATTGACTGTATTTTTTTTTCCTCTTAAGTTTATTCATCACGTCACAACTCTGTGGCATGATACCATGGCTGACCTCTCCTGATATGTCATCTCTCACATTCCTGCCACAAAATTGTCTCCCACAATGATAAATTTAGGATAGAACAGTTCTCTCCATTCACAAATTTGAGCATTAAAAAAAAGGCTGTATTTTCTCCTGCAGAATCAAGTAGAAGGGGCTTGGATTGTGAGGAAAAAACCTCCTTTTGTAAACAAATCTGTTCAATGACTCCATTGCATTTTAGGAAATACCTAACTCTTATTATATCCTCAATAACATGAATTTTTTTTTGCTTGGTTTCACAGAATTAAAAGTTAGTCTTTATATCAGTTAAGGAAATGATAAAGTGATAATCGAAGCACACATGCATTACTTGTTTTTTGTTCCATCTCTGATGGAATCCACTGAGAAAACCAGGTTCTTTGAGGTGGAGAGGACAGGCTGGAGGCCATGGGAATCTTATTTAAAAGGACCTAGCTGTCATATTAAGTCAGAACTGTAAAATAAAGGTAGGTAATTTCATATGTTGTGAGAAAAGTATTTTAGATGATTCCAGTTCTGAACTAAATGTTCTGAACTAAAATTTTAAAATTTCTGAATGTGTGAAGAGATTTAGAACATGTCTGTTCTTGGATAGCTATTTTGACATACATTTAAGTGTGTGACAAAATGTGATAAATGCATAATCTCATTTAAAATTTTTGGTCTTTAGTATCCTTATACCTTCAATCTGAGGAATGAAGGCAAATTACTTTTACAAGATACAATATAATTATCATAGAATGTCTTGGGTTAAAAATGACCCATAAGGATCATATTCAATCTTTCTGTGTGTTTGCTGCTTCAGGCTGTGTACCTGTGGTGATTCTTCATATTTCCACAGTCTCTTCTTTCTTACAGGATACAGAATAAAAATTTAAATCTTAATATATAAAGAAGAAAAAAAAATAATAATGGCAGACATACACAATTTTAACATTTGTTTTCATAATCATAGTAGATTGTCTCAGATTTATCACTTGTAATCACTTGCAATCATGAGTATCATATCAAAAATATGTAGTGGGGAGGGCAAAAAAGAAGTTAATAATAAAATTAATGATTGTACTTCCCACCACTATGAGATGAAATAGATTACTGCTTCAATGCTGGTTCATTAAATAGTATTCATCAATAATTTAATTTAAAACCAATACTACTTGATACTAATTAATGTCTTGAACAGCAGAATAAAAAGAATATGTGGAATATTTTCAGATAACAATGACCTAGAAGGAAGTCATAAAGCATAGAAAGTGAGACATGATGATGTTTTTTAAAAACACATGAAAATTTTTCAGAAATATGTAATAGAAGGAAAAGGTTAGTAGAAATGTTGGAGGTGAAATACATTGGCTTAATTAGAAACTAGGGCAAAATAATCCAAATTTGCAAAGATACTAGTCTAGCTCAATACAAATATTGAAGAGATAAAGTATTTGTTGTGAAAAATACATGTGCTGGGAAAAATGATCTGAGCTCACTAAAAGGCTGCACCAGGCTGCTGACCCTTGGAAAACAGGTGTTCTTCAGCACTGGCTTATGATTTGTATCCATGTACTACTCCATAAAACCAGTTTCAAAGTCATACAAGTGCTGAAATCCCAGTCCTGAAAGCTATGTATTTGAATAGTTTGGAAGTTAAATGTCATTGTAAATGGAAAATTACACAGAAATTTAGGCACATATAAAAATCTTGCTGTCAGCCCCATCCATGAAGAACAATGGACATCTGACATAGCTTTTAACAGACAATGGAAGGAAATGCCTCCAAGGGAACTGTTAAAGAAAAGTTTTTTAAAATAGCCCTTAAGACTTTTTTTGACTCTGCCTTCAGTCCTGCCATAAGCATCTCAGGACACAACTGTAATGGTGGTGTTGAGGAGCTTTGTGTGTGAATGTTGAATAAAGCTACACTGCAACTTTAGATTGCAAAGGAGCATGAACTATTTCTTCATGAAGTTATAGACATGAAGAGGGAAATTCTAGTCCATTTTCCTATGGGTACCAATAGGTGAAATAAAATCAAATAATTGCCTTGAGACTTTGTTTCAAAGCAAGTCAGCTATGGAGTAAGAAATTTGTCTAGACAGAGCTACCCATGTAGTAGGCATCTACTCCTGTTAATGCCATACAGCTGTTTTCATGAGTCTGTGTCACCTGTGGATAACTTCCTCACATTGCTATCTAGTGACACTGTCTTGATGTCATCACAATATATCCGTATGTAACTGAAAATATTATTTAGTTCATAGGCAAGCAGAATGATAATTTATGTAAAATTTGAAAAGTATCTTCAATTAGATTTAAAAACCCCCATCAGCTTTTATAAGAACTCAACAGCATCTCCCATCAGACTGTGCAATCAGTATTGCCACCTACAACCTTTTGACCATAATTTTTGTAACTCCTTCCTCCTCTCTATTGGGAAGCTTTAAATACTAATTGCACTTACTGTCTTTACTCAGTAGAATATGCACAAGCAAAGATTTGGGAAATTTTTTTGTACTTCATTCTCCCCTCTGAGCAGATTTTTGAGTCTTTCTTTGCTTCTCAAAGAACAGACTGTTACAAGCCAAAGGAGGGAACTTGACCTATTCCTTACAGTTTAGAGAGCATATGAAGTTTCACATACTGCAAATAAATATGTGTGGTAGGTTGGCCCTGGCTGGATGCCAGGTGCCCACCAAAGCCACCTTATCATTCCCTTTCTCAACTGGACAGGAGAGAGAAAATATAACAAAAAGCTTGTGGGTTGACATAAGGGCAGGCAGAGATCATTCAGCAGGTACCCTCATGAGCAAAACTGACTTGACTTGGAGGAATTAGTTGAATTTGTTACCATTAAATTCAAAATAGGATAATGAGAAATAGAACATGCAGGACTGGTCATAAGTAAGATTGTTAATTTCTGTGAAGCCAGCCTGTTGGCTGGGTTCACTTCTGAATATCAGGATTTTGGATAGCTCCATAGGGTGAAAATGAGGGGGGAAGTAAGATCTCTGATAGCATATACAATGTCTTCTTGGGAGACATTCTGGCCTTTAAAACTCACTTCTAGACTTGCTTTCAGAAAATCATTGAGAAGAATCCTTTACCTGCAAGAAATGAATGCAGTGCAGAGCTTAGCATATGATAGTAGCTCAGGTGTTTAATTTCATTAGCCACATTTTAAACGATGTTCTCTACTTGCTGCTTTATCTGAAAGGATGGTGGATCCTCTGGAAGGCGGAACATCTTCAGTTCCTCCTTTGAAATGCATATCAAAAATCTCCTTGGCTAAATGTATTGCTCCTTATCTTGGAGTGGCAGCATCCTTTGAGGTAATTCTTCCAGCTCTTCCCATTTTATTCACTTTCAGGACAAAAGGTCTACTACTGTGTTTTTTTATTCTTTTGGGGGCTTTTCCAACATCTCTCACATAGTATGTATGAGATATATGAAAAAGCTTAGATAATAAGCATTCTGGAGAAGCAATAGCATAAAACATGGCTACTATTTCCATTAAAAATAGAGTTTTATTCACTTTAATTATAAATTAAAATTTAAGGGCAAGAGATTTCCTCAAAAGTGATTTGCTTAAATACTTACATTAGTGATTTGATTCTGTAATTGTCTTCAGAAGTTGCTTAATTAAACAAATGCTCACCTTTAGTTTAAGAACTGCCAGAATATGTACTTTTAAAGGTCAGGGCTTAGGTAGTTTCCTTATTAATGTTGTAGGGAGGGAAAAAGAGGAACAAAGATCACTGCTTGGGTACTTTGCCTTGCTTTGAATGGAAAGAAAAACCCAAACAAACCATAAAGTCTTAACAATCATTTCGCTTTCATCACGTTTTAAAAGGCTTGCGCAAAGCCTTTCTCCTCTGCAAAGCCAAGCAGGATTTGTCCCTTTATGATGATTGTCTTAGAAAATTTAAAATGCAGGGAAATGAGTTTAGCAGCTGTCAAAATTAGTGCAACTCCTGGGACTAATAAAAAGAAAAACTGTAATGTTGACACATCAAATGACATCCTCGGGATGTGGGACAACACCTAATGTGCGTTTTGTCTGACCTACAAGACGTGTGAGTGGCAGCCCTTGTGCACAGTCATTAACTTGAAGAGGGACATTATGCTTAGGTCTCAAATTGTATATAATACTTAAAGGAGAATAAACATTATACTCTAAGTGTGGGGGACCAAAACAAACCCTGAATTTGTGGAGAGCTGCATTTTTGCAATACTGACATGTGCTTAAATGCCCCTTTTAACGTGTGCGTGTTATTTCTTCAGTGTTTGGATGTGGATATGTCTAACAATGCTCATCTTTATAAAATATTTATTTGGCTTAGATACGTATCTATTTAATGCATAGTGAGAAACTGTAAAAATTGCTAAGTATGTGTTTCTAAAAAATATTTCCAGATGCTAAAACAGACAAAAATATCAGTAGAAAATATAAGTATGAAGAAAGCAAAATGATGTTTCAAGAGAATTTTGTTACCAATATACTGATTTAATTACCTTGAACTAAATAGGTCAAGGGCTCAAATGCAGAAAACAGTTGCAAGTCAAAATATAAAACACTCCAAACCCATCACCCTTCAAAGAAAGGTTTCCAGGCTTATCTGGATGAATCCTGACCTGAGAAAGAACCTCTTCCCTCCTGCCCTAAAGACAGCATGAAAGAGAGCTTTATCTTGTAGGTCAGAGAAAGTAGGAAGAGGTTAGAACTGCCAGAAGTCAAGCTGAAGCGACCTTTCCAAGGAAATTAAAACAAATAAACAAAAAGATTCTTTAGATAAGGAAGAGAACAAGATCTGTTTGCACGAGGTAACCTGTATTGGCCCCAAATAAGAGTAGTATTTCGAATCACTTTTAAATAATGGTGCTAAAAATCTGCACAAGCCAGACAGCTAATGATTATGGACACGTGGCAATGGAAACCATCTCCCTAATGATAGTACAATAAGCTCAGAATGTAACATATGCTAAATAGATTATGGGTAGGAATTGGATAAGTGCTCTCAAGAGTTTTGCCATTTCATTCTGGTAGCAGCTATTTAGGAAAATGGGATGAGAAGTAAAGGGGGAAAAAAAGTAGAATGAGCTATAATTTGTGTTTATCAATTACTTATCTTCCTTCAGTAATATAAGCTTAGATAAGATTCCCGATCCCATTGCCAGAAATAAAATTTATTTTTTTAATATCCCTAATTCAGTTCAAGCATAAGGCCTTCTGTGTCAGCTAAGGACATTGTGCTTTGTTTTCTATAAAACATTCTAAATGTGCTGTGGAGCAGTGGAGTCTTTTATGGCTTGTTTTGTTCTGAGAGAGTTAAAACTTTTGTTCCATGGACTCACAAACGTCTTTTTGCTGGGTCAGTTTGATTCTGGGAATGAAATCTGATGCTTGGATAGGGTGCTACATAAACTCCTCCCTTTTCTTCCTACCAAAAAACATGTTCTATGTATGTTCGAGGTCTGGAGGTATATCTTTTGTCCCAGGTAACAAGCAATAGGACAAGAGGAAACGGCCTCATATTGTGCCAAGGTTTCGGTATTGGATATTAGGAAAAATTTATTTTCTGAAAAGGTGGTCAAGCATTGGAACAGGATGCTCAGGGGAGTGGGGAGAATCCCTGTCCTCGGAAGTGTTCACAAAGCTGTGCACTTGGTGCTGGGGATGTGATTTAGTAGTGGGCATGGCAGTGCTGTGTTAATGGTTGGACCGGATGATCTCAGAAGTGTGTTCCAATCTAAGTGATTCTATGCTCCAATACATAAACAGCTAGCCTTGCCTTTGCTACTGCGGCCCAACTCCTTGGACAACTCATGGATACAAAATAATAGTAAATGGCTTGTTGCTTGCAAGAACAAAGCAATGATGCCTGGGAGGGATTTAAAGGCTGTGTTATGAACACTGGCTATTAATAGAAGTTACTGCACTGACTTTAGCAAGAAACTATTGTTCTCCAATGAGCTTGGAGAAAATCTGCTTTCCAAAGGCAGAATTTAAGAAACTGTGGAAAAGAGCCAACAGCTCTGAACTGCTGTTGCCTTTTCACAAGCAACTGGAGACAAATTTTATTAGAATGTTTTTTCCAAGAGGTATTAGCCACTGTATTCAAAGAAAGGAGAGGATAGACAACTCGACAAGAAAAGCTTTCATCACATTTTCACTAAGGGCTGGGGTGCCTGCAAATTTTTGTTTATTTTATTTTTGACAACTATTATCTGCCTGTCAGCGTGGAAGTGTCACACAAGAGGGAGAAAGAGATCACCTCCTGTATGTGATTAGCAGCCAACTTGTTCCCTAACATCACCTAAACGCATAATTCTTACCATGGTGGAGAAATATACTTCGTCCTCCTGGAATAACTTCACAGTTTATACGTGTTTTGGTGGTGATTGACACCTATGATCCTAGCCCTTAGAACTCCTGTGTGTCCTATTCTACACCCTGCCACAGCATTTTCAGCACTAGGAAAAGATATTCTGCCTTATCTAAATCTCTGTGCTCTGCTGCTTAGGACATCCCTTTTTTCCCAGATTCGGCAAGAGCCATTTCAGAGGGCTGCTTCGTGGGTGGCAGTAGATGTAGGAGGAATCTGCCTGGTATGCCATTGCAGGTGTGACTCTCCAAAACTCACTACCTGCAGTGCAGAGAAAAAATTACTCTCGTGAACTTGTTCAGGACTACTTGTGGCATGTCCTTCCTATTCCCTTTTGTAGAGGAAGCTGAGCATTGATTAGAAGTAGTTCAGCACAGCTCTGTCTAGACAAACAACGAACACTGATGCATGGAGCAGGTGAAGCAGTGCAAGAGCTGTTGGGAGTCTTCAAGGAGGGTCTACAAAGATTTGAAAATTTGTAAAGCAGCTTTACAGTGTCCTGAATTCTAGCCATTTTCTACACATGCACAGTAGTTGCATATTGGGTGAAAAGAGCATTATCTTTTCTCTCGGAAGTGAAACATTTCAGAATTATCCCCAATTTTATTAAACGCAGCCACAACATTCACTGTCTAACCTAAAGCTTGACATACTCAGAGCCAGCCCTAGTAGAGTACTGCAGGTGGTCTGTTGAGGGATGTGTGCTGTAAGCATGATGAACTTTATCTTTGAGAATATTTTACCTTAGTCTTTGTCACTTTTATTCATCTATTGACTTATCTGCATAATACAATTTGCAGGGTTTTAACTGTGGTGTTTAATTGCTGTGGTATGTTCATATTTTTCAGCTTCTGAGGACTTATGTTCCAGACTGTTTTGTATTAAACAGAAGCTAAGGCCTAAATGCAAGTTAGACTTGGAAGCAAAGCCTGTTAGTGTGGTGGTTTTGGTAGCTACTATGTTCACACTTGGATCAATTATTTTTGTGGTCTTCTTCTAAATAAGAATTAGCTTGCTCTTTTTTCTGGTGAATATCTGTTTGCTATTGACAGATTCTTGAAAGGTGGTTACAGGATATTTTTGCTTTAATAATGTTTTAATTTGGGTAATTTGGTTATATCTCCAGAGACAGAAAAATAACAGAAAAAATTTGCATTGTATTAGGTATTTTAATTCCAAATACAATTTTCATTTCAGAAGAGAAAACTGTCTGAAACTTTTGCAAGATAAAATAATTACTGATTTGCCGAACATTTTCCGTGTAAATACACTCCTTGCGTGTTTAAGGAAATGAAATTTCATTAATGTTTGGCATATTAGATGCATAATCCCATAGAGTTCAAAGTCTTGTTTTACACTTCAGCACTGGGAATCAGGATTTCCCAACACAATGCAGTCAGAAAAAATGAATTAGCACTGACGCAGAGCTCATGACCTCCTTGGCGCCAAGGGGCTACATTTAGCCAATTTCCTGCAAGGATATAGCTCAAGGAAAATTTCTCACTGATGCCTAATGTAACATATATGATCATATTTACCTCTTTAACTTTTCCGGAGTGACTTTAAAAAAAAAAAAAAATCAAGTTTTTAATAGTTACTTGAATACCATTCCCTTGTTGAAAATGAGATTTAATTTCATTGCCTTTGTATATGCCCTGTTTGATGGTTAAGTCCAGCGTTTTGTTATTCCAACAGACTTCAAACATGTCATAAATAAATTTCCACTGGGTTGGCACTTCCTTTTTGCTTCCTGATGTAGGGATTGATTGTTCTTTGCAAGTCTCTCGGGATTTAATGAGCTTTCTCAGAATGACTGACTTGACCACGAATTCAACCATCATAATTTTAAGAAACTGTTCACACAGAAAAGCCAATAGAGGCAATTTTTAGAACAATAGCAAGTGCTACGTATTGTACGAGATCAAATGCCTTCTCAGGTGTAACAAGAGACACAGACAATGATGGAATCTATTCAAAATGTTATTCGTGGGATTAAAGCCAGTAGCAGAGAAGGTTGTTAATATGAAAGTTGTATGAGATAATATTCCTAGAATAAGTGTTTCTCGCAAGGGGTGTCTTTGGATATGCATAAAAATACTGACATGGTTAAATAGACTACTTGGCATTTGGGAAGTTTTTCAAGTACTGTGGAGATGAAACAATAATAAAAGTACTGAATCCACTTAGGATAAGAATGTAGTAAAATTTTAATAATATCTAAATAAGTTAAGTAATACAATTGAATAATTAAGTATCTCAGACAGAAACAATAAAATAAATTAATGTAATAAAAAGAATTAACTGAGAAAGTAAAAGTTCAACGTTCAGTCCAAATGCTTAGTGAGAGACATGTACAGTGGCATCTTGAATATCCAAGTGAAAATCCTGATCTTCTCTACCCTTGCATTTGTACCTGATAGCCTTGAAGTGTCAGCTGTGCTTGGTGTCTGAAACAAGGCTCTTGCTATGTTTAGTCTCAGAGATCACCTTTTAATATTCTACTGACTATTCAACAGTATTAGTGTATTCTGGTAGTAGTTAATGAAACAGCACGAATAAGATCACTTCTGGATAGTTCAACAGAATTGTTAATAATCTGAGATTTAATTCCACCCTTTTTTCTTAAGCACTTTTGGCCATAGCTGGATATGATTTGTGCCAAACTCTCCTGTGTGAAATATTTGGGAAGATATCTGTATCCAAGGAATCATAGAACCATTTAGGTTGGAAAAGAACCTCTAAAATCATCAAGTCCAAATTAAAGCTAGAACTGCCAAGTTCATCACTAAACCATGTCCTCAAGTGCCACATCTACATGTCTTTAAAATATCTCCAGCAAAGGCGACTTAACCACTTCCCTGTGTCAGCCTGTTCCAGTGCTCAAAAACCCTTTTGGTGAACAACCTTTTTCATAATATCCAATCTAAACCTCTTCTGGTGCAATTGAGGCCATTTCCTCTCAGCCTGTTGCTGGTTATTTTGGAGCTCTATTCTCACCTCACTAAAACCTCCTTGGAGAGAGCCAGATCATCTCCCTTGAGCCTCCTTTTCTCCAGGTTAAACATCCCCAGCTCCTTCAGCTGCTTCTCATAAAACTTGTTCTCCAGGCCCTTCACCAGCTCTGTTGCCCTCCTCTGGACTTGCTCCAGCCCCTCAATGTCTCACTTGTACTGAGAAGCCCAGAACTGTTTCTGTGATGGCAACAGATGCCCAGTGACTTCCAGCTCATCTTGGTTGCTGTCCATGTGGCGTGCATTGGTGCAGATGTACTTCAGTTAGGCTATCAATGCCATCATCTTTTATGAGTTTTTGGATGTCTGATTTGGATTTCCTCTTGACTTTTGAAGTGCTTTAACCAATTTGAAGGTTTCTCTGGAGCCAACTGGGCACATATCTAGGTTGGACTGCTATTGGCCTATAAGATCTTAAAGGCAGATTTTTTTTGAAATGTATTTTTGCCAATACTTTGAAGCTGAAAATGAGATTGTTCAGTTATTTCCTATTCCAAATATTGGGTAAAACTGGATTAAACATTTAAAGTAATTGCTGAAAAATATGTTTTGTAATGCCGAATGATGCATAATTAGCATTCCTAGACTTACTATTAAAAATATTTCTGGAAAGCATTCTGAGCGATGCAGAACTAAGTGTCAAATATGCATTTAATTTGTGTCCAAAAAATGCTGCTGGCACAGTCATCCACTTAGGAACAAGTGGTTACTTGACTACTGAGAAAATGTGATAATAATGAATGGAGTATAACATTACATAATTTTCCTATGTTCCTACCACAGAAAAAAATGTGGAGGGCTTTGATCCAAAGTAATCATTTTTCCTGTTTTCATCCACAAGTTGTACAGTTCCACCATGCTGTGTGGAAAAACAGCTGGAACTACATACCCACTGTAAGCAACTGCTATACAAGTTTGTACTCGGGAAGTAGATGAGCTCAGAACAATTTATGCATTTGCTTAACAGAACCAAAACTAGTTACTAATTTGTCAGTGTATCTAATAGCCATTTTAATCAGAATTTTATGCCTAGTATCATAACTTTCAGTCAGTTCTAACTGGTGTGCAGCTAGCACATAAAATGAAACAAGAAAGGTAAAACTTCATTCAGCAGAGCACTATTTACTATCCACCTGCACAAATTTAGAAATTTGCTACAGAGACCAGAATTAAGAGTTTCATCTCCATTGCTCAATAACTAATTCAAAGTGGGAGAAGCTGTATGTAGAATAATGGAAAGACTGATACTTTCATTACCACATCCTATCAAAGAGAAGGTGAGTCTCATGAGACAAGATGCTAAATGTCCTGCAATGTAAATATCTGTAGTTTAAAATCACTGTGCTCAATTTTGGGTCTGAACTGCTTCATTAGGAGAGAAACCATGTGATGCCACATCAGGCCTTTCTTATGACAGCTTGCTATCACTGTAGGCAGAGAAAATATCCAAGAGGCTGGATGCTCCACCACTGGCTGTGGTGTGATCCAGGGCAAACAGCAGTTGGTCTCAGTTTCAGAAGTGGTGAGATGAACAGGGAATCAACTAGCAACTATAGAGAAATTAAGTGGTGCAGCTAAAAGGTGACAGGAACTCAGAGAGACTTGATGTACCATTTTACATAAAATTCATTTCAGGTAATACTACTTAAAATAGAATTTCTTACAAAAAGCTAAACATATGTTCTCTTACCCATTATATAATAATAGGAAAAAAACCCCCATTGTCTGTAAGTCATTCATTATATGTGCTAAGGAGATCATGTATCATGGGACACACTTTAAAAGGTTTGCAAACTGCTGCAGTATCTGAGATTATCTGCTCTAAGACCTCGCAGAAGGATCATTTCTTTTTGTAGGTTAAAATTCTCATTATTACTTGTAAGGACATTATGGTACATGGAAAGAGTTTTTTTTATTCCTTGCAATTTTATTTTTGTAAGTATCTGTAATGTTATTCATATAGGAATTCATATAGAAAGGCATTCAAAACAACAGCTTTACTCCGGACTTACCTTCAAAATATCTCTGATTTTTTTTTACTCTAGTTAACTGTATATATAGTTCATATTCATTTATTTATTTCTCTATTTATTTCTATGGAGATATATTATATTAGTTATCGAAATATATCTGCAGGAATTTAGCAACTGTCGTTAATATTTAAAAAAACCGGCTATATTCTATGCTTTTCTGTGAATATTCCATTTCTTTTTTTTTAAATAAAAAATAAGAACATAGCTGCTATCTTGATCAGTCATTGAAAAAAGGACATAATTGTGAGACGTCACTAAGAACTATGCTATAGTTAAAGCATCTTTTTGCTTGACTTGGATGTTAGAATTTAAATTCTGCTTGGGAAGCACTTCCCAATTCAAGCATGTTAGCATTCAAGACCTATTTCTTCATACAAATTGACCAAAATAATTAATTTCAATGGAAAGCAATGGGAAGAAAAGAAATAGCCTTACTGAGCTACAATTCTGGTATCCTTGGGGGAATGGGAACAGATGGTTTTACTACAGATCCAGCACTGTTCTGCATTATTTTTCCTCTCTGTCTCTCGTCCTGTCTTTCAAAGGCAACAGCTCTCCTTTTCTAGACCACAGTACAAATTTTTTTTGGGATACTTCTTAGCAAGATGTGTATAGATGTTGGGTTATGAGATTCCATACAGAAGGGTGCATGAAGCCAGCTGAGCCAGAAGGGAGACTGTGTCTCTGCTCTTGTGAAGATACTGGTGTTTCTCACCGAAACAGTACCTGCAGGAAAAGGATACAAATGGATCAGAAAAGTTGTAAACATTATAGGGGATGAGACTGTACGTGAACTGCATATATTCTATGAATTAGATATAATATAGTGAGACAGGCTGTCTCACTAGTGCTGGATACCAGATTTTAGTACCTGGTTGTGCAGAACTTGAAGGGTTTTTAATTCTCATCAAAGTTTGCAGTGAAATAGACAATATGTCTTGTTTGAGTCTTGTCATGGGAGTTAGTCTTCTGTTTATGGAATGTTTAGAAAACAGCCTAATTCTGGTCTGAAATGGCTTATGCAAGAGAAAACTATTTCTATTGTGTTTATTTATCAGTTAAATACACTTTTACATCTGTTGAAAATGTATGAAATAGATGAATAGCACTGTAATGATGTTTTAATGGAGTTATTGCAGTTGTTGTATTGGGTTTTTTGAGTTATTTTTATGGAGTTATCTTGCTGTGCTCTGTCTTATTTGTAGTTAAGTATCTTTAGAAGGTATGTTTAATATTTTTTTTCAGTATTTTGGCATGAGAAGATTAGATCTGTTAGAAATGTATACTGTTTGGTGTAATCTGGAAGTAAACCAGAATGTATCAGAATTCTAACTAAAGAAATAAATTAGCTTTTGTAACATTATTTTTCAGTGCATTAAGGGCATATTTGATGTTTTTCTCATACACAGTGTGTCTTAGCAGATGGAATGATCCAGCTGAGCAAACTTCTCTGCTTATAGTTTTCTAGTCAGCAGATGACAGTTTAGGTCAATGACTGTTTTATTTGATGTAAAGACAAAACAAAATTTAGGCAATGCAAATAATAAAGATAAATTAACATTATCAAAGGGGAAAACAAACTTTCAAGGATTAAGAGGTAGAATAGATCAGCTCTCATCAATTCCTGAATGTTGTTTTTGTCTTTGAAAGGCAAGTACTTTTGTTTTTTTCATTTCTGCTACGATAAATTTGGACATGTGAGTGTTAAGTAACAATTTAGATATTCGGGTCTTGAAGACAGGCAAGCAGAACATTATCTAATTGCTTCAATGACAATTTTTTACTGCAAAAAAATGTCAAATTAAAAGTTTTCTGATTTAGTAGACAGCTTCATCAGAAACAATGCAAATAAAAAATAACAGAGTTTCGCGGTCAATGTGTAGATCTCGATCTCACATAAATTCAGGTTGAGTAGTCTTGAAGCCCATTAATAGAATTGCTAGATTTGTGAATCCAGTCCTTTCCTTAGTCTTGTATTTTCTTTAGTATTCAAAATGTGTGATGGGAAGTAAAAAGATGGATTTTCCACTTTTTTTTCTCACATCTGTAAGACAAGTTAAACATTGATCACCTGAAATCATCCCACCGGAATGTCACGGATCAATGACTTGGTACTGCTGCTAAGCACTGTGAACACACGAGAGCATTTCATTCTTTCATACCAAGCACTGCTCTAAAAACGTGTTCTTGGTTTGCATGAGCATCCCTAAACCCCTACAGAAGTAATATGGAGGAAGATGTTTTGCAATGTGGGTGGCAGGTACAGAGCTCACCGCGCGAATTGGCCAAGGCGCCCAGGACGCGGCAGCTGCAGCCCCGAGCTCTGCAGCACTCAGGGGCAGGTCCCACAGCCAGCCAAAGGGGAATGTGTCTTATTCCACTCACTTCAAATTGAAACTTGCCCCAACTTCAGCCCCAAGTCTTTGCCATGAAATTACTGCCAATCTCGGGGATGAATTCTTGACAGACTTCTCATGCATATAAATAATGTAGTCTTTTGCCTTTCAGATCTCTGATTTTCCTGGATGGTTTGAAGGATTTCAGACTTTTATTACTGGCATAATTGAAATTACTACTTATTTAACTCTTTAATAGATTTTAAACAGTTGATGTTTAAGTAAAGAGGCTTTTTTATTCAAAATTGTTTTCTTTTTTGAATTGTTTTAGTGGTTATACCTTACTACACATGAAGATGACAGCTTAGGAAATGGAAATGTATTGCTTTCATCGAGGTATATATAAAGTATTAAATAAGCATTTAATTAAATTAATAAATTTAATTAATTTGTTATATTTGCAAACCAAGAAATACTCCAAAATAATCAAGTGCACACCTGGCAAGGCAGCTGAAAATTGAATTATAAACAAGTTCAAACTGTGTCAATTTACCCTACAAATTATTGAAATCACAGCAAAACCACAAAAATATGTGGAGTTTCTTTGCACATTGAAGAACCATTGCATCTCACTTACTCAAATAGAGCAAAGCATGTCATAGAAAAGCATGACAAAAGCATCTCTCATGAGAAATGGGGAGTAGTCACATGAACTAGATGAAAAGGATTCATTCATAAAATTTCCAGAACTACTGTCTTAGAGCAGGTGGTAACCTCCAGGACAGTTCAGCCCCTTCTCTAACATCTGGTGTTCTCTTACAAAAACGTGGTCAAATAAATAGCACTAGAATCCTGATCAAGTCAACCACACTAGATAAGAATATTATGTTCTCAATTTCTGCCTTGAATTTTCCTTACTTATTTCATACGAAGTATAATAACTTAAACAGAACTAAGAGAACCTTTCACTTGAGTTTTGGGTGTAAAGCTGTTAGAACTTTGAGAATTTACTGAATTTTACTGCACAGATTAAATAGAGAGGTCATCATTTTACATGCTTTGATAGTTTAGGTATATACACTGCATTCTAGGCATTTGCCAAAGTGCATCTTCAGGTTAGGGAAAATCACTTCAGAAATTGCCTCGTAGGAATTGGGAGCAAATTCAAGAGGAATCTTTTTGGTCTAAGTTTAGGATTTAGGTATCACTCACAGTGATTATATAGTCATTTGTGAATCTAATTCATTGTGTTTTTTTTCCTTTTTGTATCCTTTCATCTTTCTCTTTACAGATTCCTCAGTGAGAAGGAGATTTTCAGCACTGACTGGTGAGTATGCTCAAGGCTTAGCTATGTTTTGGTGTGGCATTTCACTGTGTTGCAAACTCTCATGGCAGGGACAAAACAGTGGAGACAACAATTTGTTCTAAGCTGTCTGTTTCACAACTTCCCAAACCTATATGAATGGTTTTGCTGTCAGTAGAAGTTGTTTCAAATGCTCCTAATCTTAATACTTCATAAATTGTGGGAATTTCAGTTTTCTTTTTCTTATTTTTTCGGTCCTTTTTCCATGAGGCATGCTTTGAGGTTCACAGTGTTTCTGGCTCTCTCTGGGAGAGCTAACAAGAAATCCCAGTAGATATCTGCTGCTTCATTTTGCATGGAAAAGGAACAAAACTTAGGAATGATGTCTTCTCAAGGTAGGGAGTTGTAACAGCTATAGGGACCAATCAGTGAAACCTGGAGTTTTCAGGTAAAATACTCCTGAGTAAATGTAGCTCTTCCCTTCTTCAGTCACCAGTGATGTTAGAACAACCTGTAAAGAACAAGATCCTTGATGACATTTATCAGGCCTTGCTACTCTGGAGACTGATCAGTCTCACAATGAAGCCATTGAAATGAGTGATGCCGTTCAGATCAGAAGAATCAGTGATGTCAGCAACAAGGCTCATCCAGCAGATGTATTGACTTGCCTTCAGCTAATCTCTTCTTGGTATTCTTCTCAGTGGTTGAGATTATTATTTATTTATTTAGTAATTGATTGATTTTTACTTTTTTGAGTATCGATTTTTCTTCCTGGGAGTTTGAGGAAGCCCCAAATACAGCTGACCTTCATTCCAAGCTGGCTCTAGAAGCTGCCTGATGGGAAAGTCACAGCAGAACCCAGAATCTCTTGGCACCGCTGGCTGCAGCTGCATTCCCAATTTGAAACCACTCAGAGAGAGGATGCTGGTTTAGGAATCCGTGTGCACAGATCTTCAGGACTGACTGGAGACAGAGTGAATAACTGAACTGAGACTGAAGGCTAGGAAAGGTGAAGTTTTATTCACCCACTGGTTGTTTATCATTGTTACAGTTACTAAAATAAAAATGGTTATTTTAGAACTGCTTTTCAAATTAAGTTACAGTTAAAGATATACTTCTTACATGTTTCAAAGAACATAATAAAAGGAAATGTTAACTCATTAATCTTTGAAACATAAAGACCTATGATTATGAAAGCTGAATGTTTTTAAACTTATTGCAGTAATGTACTGAATGAACAGATAAACTTCTACCACTTGGATTCTCTAAAACATAAGCTACTATTAATAATTTTTAAAAAGAATTCTGATCTTTTATACATAACATTTGCAGCAATATCAAGATATCTCATTGCTGCACAGCCTGTTTTTTCACAAAAATAGATGAGTGTGCTGTCACCACAGCCTTCTAGTTTCCTGACAGATAACACCAACATGTATTTGAAAACTCACTCTCTTATTTTTGGAAATTACATTTGGTAAAAGATTATTGTCTACTTAAAACATGTATTTGTATTTTGTTCATAGTTTGGAAGTGAAGGTAGATCTTAGTACTAGTTCAAGTTTATTTCAAACTAAGCCTCCAGGCAGTGTGTCCGCTCATATCATTAGGGATTTTTTTTTTCTTTCTGAAAGCAATACAAGTCCAAGGTATTTTTCAGTTAGAGGTTATTTGCTGCACTTTAAAATAAGTGTCTGTTAAATGGTTTACAAAAACTGATTGGATAAGCTGAAACCAATAGTATCTACTCTGATTGTATCCCATGGACTACATTGACCCAAAAGTGTTCTCCAGCCAAATTACTGGACAGGGTGCAGGCTAGTGAAAAATACATCCATAAGATGTAAGATTTGATCTTGCAAATAGTACCTATCTTTAAAAATGGCATTATCCTTCTGGAAAAGATTCCCTAACCCCATTTAATCTGTCTTCACAGTGCTGCAAAGCAGGTGATGGGTACATTTGTCCTAAGGAAGAACACAGACCTCAGGGTTTTGTGGGATATATGAGAAGTCTGCTTACCTGCCCTTGAACACAAGACTTTATTCCCCACACAGCAGGAATGAGATGTGAACACAAACTCAATAACAAGGCTGAATTTAGTTCCAAGTGCTGCGCTGGACATCAAGGACTGGTGAGTGCACTGTTAGACTGCAGAACCCACCAGAATTAAACCTTGATTTTTTTTTTTTTTTTACTGGGAGAGTGATATTATAAACTGGTTTTTTGTTTGTAAAATCTCCTTTCTGTTTCAAGTGGTATCTGCTAGGGTGATCAAAGTATCTGTTATATCTGTTATATTTTTTTGCAAGTTTGCTTTTGGGAGCTCTCAGCTTTAATTATATTTAATTATTGTTTAATCAGACAGATTGGATTTGCAAACTTGGAATGTGAAATTTCAGACTTTTCTTTTAACACTTGCTTTCATGTATGTGTAGTAAAGAGCAACTCTAGGTATCTAAAACAAGATTAATCCCAATGTTGGCATGATTATTTAAGAGAGAGAATAAAGTGGCGTTAATGACAACAGAGAAGAAAGCAATGCTATTTTTAGGGAGAGATTGGATAAAAAAGGGAAATAGAAGGGTTAGAGTTAACAGTGATATGTGGAAAAGGCTGACAGGGAAATACAGATGCTCCTATGGGGAGACTGAGATATGGTGCAGAAATCAAAGAGAAGTAATTTAAGTTGGGAAAGAGAGCAAAGGGGATGAGTTCAGTGACCACACACAGCTGATTGTAAATGTAGAAAAGGGATAAAGAGTTTGCTGAAATGCAGTTGAAAGGGCAGTGACTGTCATGAATGGATAAAATATCCTTATTCAGGATCAGGAAAAATACCTGGGTTTACAGGATGTTATTTTCATGACAGGGTTTTGCTGAGAAGAAAGGGGAATAAATGGTAATATACACCTACTAGAGGTTTCTGTCGTTTGCCAGAAGCTGAAATGCTTATACAAAAGAGCAAAGATTTTTATGTTTTGTATGTGTTTTAAGATTTTTATTGTTTTTTTCTGGAGTATGCTACTTGTAATTCAGTACATTCTCAAGCTGAAATAAGGTCCCCTAATTCACAGATCCAGACTACAGATAAATTATAATTTTTTTATGATTTTTTAATGATTAATTACTAAAATTTTTGCACTTTTAATTATAAAATTGCTGACGTCCTAATGTTTTCTACTGTCCTCATTCCATTACAACATTTGCACAAGAGAGTATAGATAAAATGAGTCCAGACATGTGTTCTGTGAAAAGGTTTTCATCTCTCCAGAGCTTTTGAGACCTCTAGTGTATTGTGGAGTCTTAAACCTGTATTTAAGTGGCCTAATTTCATTAGTTATTATTATCCATTAATATTAATTAAATTTTAAAAAATAAATACCTGGTTCATTGGATCTTATTATTTCATCACTCAATTAGAAGGTTGTCCTGTGTTCTTTCCCAATAGTTTTATCTGAAATGCAAAAGGAAAAGAGAGAACAAAAAGAAGCTATTAAATAAATTATCAACTATTATTTTTATTTTCTTTGAGGAAGCAAAAACCCTGTAATAGAAAAAATTAATCCTATGTCATATTTTCTAAATGAAAAAGTTGTGAAAATTCTGAATTGACCACTTTCAAACTTTTCCACCTGACAGCAACCATTTGTACCTCCAAATGATGCAAAATTAAATATATTTATATCACAATCTTTTAAGAATATATCCTTAAATTAAATATAAAATAAATAATATTTAAAAGAACACAATCTGTTCCTCAGGCTAATTTGTTGATGAGCTTACTGACTGCATAATTATTCCATTCCTGTCTTTTGGCATGGATGGGATGGGTGGTAATGCTTAAAAGAAATGGGAGATATGCTAAAATTCAAGGGCAGCTGGAGTTGTAACTGAGATCTAAAGACTGAAAATCAGAATAGTGAAAGCAATCCTCACATTGAGGCTTTCAAAATGATACAGTACATATGCAAGATTTCATGCTGGTCTTTCAAATAGAGCTGAGAGACCTGATTTACTATCAACTTGTTCAGCATGAATTAAACAAACATGTCAGCTGACTAACAACACTCCCACTGTAAATAGCATGTCCCTCTGGTCGTGCAGGTAAAGGGGGCTTACCCTGCAGAATTTATGGTCTCTCTAGAGTACAGTATTGAAAGAGTACAGAAACTGCTGTAAATTCCTGATGAAATGCAAGCAGAAGTCTGTTTACTATTAAATGTGATTTACTGTAGTTACATGCGCTCTCCCTCTCCCAACCACCTTGTAATTTTTGTACAAGGTATGGGGATTTTAGACAAATAACAATAAAAGCTTTTTATTTGGAGTTAGTGCAGAATAACTTGCATATAGAATTATCATCTGTCTTTGAAATCTTCTTTTAAGCTGTATAACCTATTTTTATATTTTTTTAAGAATATCAAGGTATGAAGATGAAAATTTCAAAGACATCATAATCGAGTATCACTTCAAAACTGAAAACAGTGTAGACCTAAAAGCCACTTTATGTAATAAATGCAAGGAAGACATGCTCTATAGATTATTTCATGACAGTATGGAGATAAATGAATCCCATTTATCACACAGAATCTATAGAGCCTATCCACTAGATAGACTGATAACAAACTGATGTTTGTGTTATGTATAATGCATTTTTATAAAACTATGCTCACGGAAAGTAGAACTGGAGATTTTGATTATCAGAAAATGTTACCAACTGCTTGCATATATTATTCTATGCATCTACATAATTTTGTGAATGGTTAACTATTCACTTTGCTCAGACACAAACCTGATTTTGTGGGAACTTTTACAAGTCAGGAATTTGCTCTCTATAAATCTTATTTTACTGGCATAATTTATGCCTAAAAGTCTCAATACTTGGAAAGTTAAGAACCAGAAAAAATGTGCATTCAAGAAAGTAATTCTTATTGGATGCTAGTGTTTGTGATAATGTTGAAACTTCTTGTTCATTGGTCTCATTTTTGAACTTCCTGCCTTCCCTTCCCTACACAGATGGGTTTTACCATTTTTGAGTGCGGTATGACTCAGTAGAAATGCAAGTACCTGCTTAGCCACAATGGGTTTATTAGCTGTTTTCATTAACCCTTTAAAAATATTTAGACATTTGATCATTGCACAGTTTTGCAGGGTTTGGTTCTTTTATTTGCATATTGTTTTAACATGCACTTTTTATAATCTCTGTGGAATTACTTGATGGAATGTAGATTTTGTTCTGCCTTCACTTGTGTCCTTCTGCTTTATAACCAGCAGTACATTTTTGATCTGTTAGTTGGATACCTGCTTACTCAGGGTCTGTTCCTGGTACCAGATTTGGTTTGTCTTTCTCTTCACTGCCTCTCATCTGTATTGGGCTGGGACAGAAATTTAAAATCTTCACCTACAGTGGGGTTTTTTTCCCTCATGTCATACATAAAAGTGTGGTGGTTTTGGTTCACCAATACGAGTCAAGGCAGTAACCCAATTTGTTATTCAATTGTTTCTTAAGGTATTTCAGGCTTCCTTCAAGCAGGTAACCAAAAGAAGTGGATGCTTGAATTTCTTTGAATACTGAATTAAATTTGATCATTAACCTCTAGCTATTATGTCGACATTGCCATTTTAGACACTGATGATTTGCGTGACTCCTAATCCTACTGATGGGAAGTGTGAGTTGTTATAACATCTAAAGCTGTACGTCAATGTTCAATTGTCATCCACATTTCTACCTGCATTTGAAAGCTGAAGCAATATGGTAATAAAGACATTGTTCAGCATTTGCAGACCTAAACTTCACCCTGTTATTCTACTTGGATAGTAAATAGATGGCTTCATAGGAAGAACACTGAGCATAGCAGGCAGACAGTGGAAAGTGGTGAAGTCTCAAAGCATTACTCATCCTGTTACACTGCCTCAACACACAATGGGGACTGAGTGATTAAAACTCAGTTTTAAGAACTATGAAATACAAAGAATCTAGAAAAGCAACCCCTCCTGGCCAACATTCTAGAATATAATACTATTTCATCAATAACTCTTTTAAGAACAGCTGCTTAGACCCATCAGAATTATTTTTAGAGCTCTGACCACTCCTGTCACAAAAATTTTGCTTTGCAGCTTTCTTGCTCCACTCTCTGCACCCAACAAAGTTTCCGTAAGTAAAAAACTTCCTTCCAACTTCTAACATATTTTAATTTTTAATAGACTGCCCTTCCCACACAAGTTAAAAATCTTACCTTGTTTTAAAATTGTAGATGTTTGATTTCATATTTTCTGGAAGAGACTATTTGAATGTAGAGACTGTCAATCCACAGCAGACTGGTACAAAGTCCTTTCACATCCCTATTGGAATATATTTTTTCCCCTTCAAAATATATTTGCATCTGTATACGTTGATCAAGAGATCTGATTGACTATGTAATGGTAAACTCATCAAAGCATTTTGAAAGCTTTTGCTGTAAAATTTATAATGTAGCCTGTAACACCAAATAAAAAACAATCTTGGTATTTCCACTTACATGTCAAGTATCTTGAACAGACATAATTTTATACTTTTCCTTGGGAATGACACTAAGAAATAAAATAGGAGATGACTATATTGGAATGTGAGTAGTCGCTGATGTGCTTTAAACATAGTCCTTCTACTTGGGCAATGTACAGAATCTCCAATGTTCTCCTTGTTATTAATTGTGCTGCCTTTGCTACTTTCATTCTAGAGACAGAAATACCATTGGGTCACAAAACCCTCAGTATAACTCTATTCTAAATGGCAAACACAACAGACACAAGAAAATGTCTGCAGCCTTCCTTCATAAAAGTGCCTTCTCCTTACTGCTTCTTTCCCTGTTAAGAATCCAGAAAACAGAGCTGAATCTGAGTTCCTTTTTAGGCAGATGATTAAACATTCTCACCATTATAGAATACGATTTCCATTTTATTTTAAACATACTTTGCATGATATAAAAATATTGATCACAGTGAGCTTTAACAATTGTTACTGCTATAAACAGAAATGCTGCACGATGGTTTTAGTGGAAATAAATTATATAGTCATTATCTCTTAAAAAAAAAAATCACAAGAAGGAGAACCTAGGCATTTGGTCATTGACAGAAAACAAGTCCTTATTGAGTTCTTTACAAAACATGAACCCCAGTTGTTTTCTACATTTGCTTTCCACGTCTTGAGAAAAGCACGAGTCTGTCTCTGAAAGCCCCACAGGGTCTCTGGTGAACATTTAATTCCAAATATTAGCAAAGTTTCTGTTGTTCTTTTGTTCTAATGGAAAAATGTACACCAAGGTAGTGAGTAGTGCTCTCTTGGCTAATTCATAAGTGGTCTTTTCCAATATGTAGGTACACAGCGGCACACTTCTTCACTGAAGTAAAAGCCGGCGTCGCAGCGTTTCGTCCGCACCGTACATGGAGGTCTGTAACAACTGAAGAAAGGGGAAAAAAAGTGGGTAATTATATAACACCATCATTTATAGTTAACTGGAGCAGAAAGCTCTGTGCCGTCACATTGCCATTTCTCAACGAAATATTTAATTCCTACAAATACATATATTTAAAGTTTTTATGTTCTTGCAACAATTTTAGATGAACTATTCTTCACAAAAGACAATGAAACAATAACAAATTATACTGAAGAGAAATTATTATGTGGCAACAGATACATATGGATCTCTTTTATCAGTAGTTGCATTCTAATCTTGAGTACTATTTTTTAAAGTTTTAGTTTGAAAATAGGATATATTGCTGTACTCAGATTGGTTTGTTGTAACCTACTGCATGCTGCAAATTTGGGGTGGTAATCCAGAATCAGGTGATAACCAAATCTCTCACCCTCCTAGCCAGGACTGTTTCTCATCTTATTGACTACTTCAATAAGCCTGAGAGAGGTTTGTCTACATATGTTACACTGTGACTCTGATCTTGAAAATGAGAACATAATTCCTTTCCAGTTGCAAATTCCCACAGCAAGTCTCTGAGCCAGTGGGAATATATCTGCATTCATATTGCATCTGTGTGCATTCTGAAGAATAATCAGAGCCTACTGATCATGTTTCTGATAAATCTTAATGGAGAAAGAACAGAATTAGTGTCTACCTGATTAAAATAGGTTTAACAGTAATACAGCATTGAACCACAAATCACATCTCCCTATGCAGCAGCAGAAGTTTTCCTCACCAACTCCTTGACTGAAAAATAGAACTTATACAAAGATAATATCTCTGGTTGTCCCTGAACCCTTCCTTTTCCTATTTAATTTTTCTATTAAAACAAGAACTTGACCCAAAATAACCTTACAATAACAATGCTAAATACTTTCTGGTGTATAATAGAGACAAAGTACAAGTCTGTGACTTTTTCAGACACTGGCAATGAGTCAAAAGGCAAAAGTATATGTCTTGAATTTCAGCACAGTTATACTTAAAACTTGTGTTCAAATAATGTGTGCCTGTTTGTGAAACACTGATATTATGATCTATTACAATAACTCTTACTTGCATATATACAGCACGCTAAATTGTGCAATGTTACTCTCCTCTTCCCTAGGTAATTCTTGTTTCAGGCTTGTGGCTACTCTTATTGTTGTTGCAAAGACCTTAGTATGCTGTGTGCTTGTTTTGGATACTAAGTTACTACTTTGCAATAATTTGTTTATGATATGAGGTCTGCACTACAGTTACATAAATTCACACCATCCAGTTCAACCAATGAATCTGGCTATGAGGAAAGCGATAAGGAATGAGGAAGACTGCAAATGGGACATTGATTAACTAGTCACATCATGTTCAGTGTTTTCAATGTCATTTATCACAGATTAGTTCACCACTGTGGTCTCTGTAATTAAGGGAGTAACATCATTTTGTGCCACTTAATAGAGATCTGAAATAAGCATAGCAGCTCATGGGAATCTCTCAAACCCCTACTGATCTATTCCCCCAAAAGTCTGGAAACAGTGCTAAAAGGCAACGAAAAGGTTTGTGGAAGAATCTAATATTCTAAGCCAACAGGCAACTATCAGTAGGTGTGTTCTGGGAAAAAAAGGTACTCCACAGAGATGCAGAGGATGAAACACTGAACTCATCCTCTTGCTGTCTCTGGCATGAAAGTTCAGACTGTTTCATGTACTGAATCACAGCAAAATGAAATAAGACAAGAAGAAAAAGAGGCAAAGCCAAACTCTTCCACACACCTAACTGTACACAATGAAAAGCTCTCATGAAAGCATTAAGAATGAAGAGTTCCCTTTGTTTAAGATTCATGCCTCCTTGTGAACTTCAGCTTGCAGCTGGGAGTGCTATACAGCACCTCTCCCATGTGAGTTTCTGTCTAACAGCAGTCAAGGTCAGGTTACTTCAGTCTTATCCTTATTTGGGACATTTCAACAGAGCAAGAAAGTCCCTCTCCTTCTCTAAAGTGCTTAGCAGATGAAGTTCCTAGTTATCTGGCCCAGCCAAAACTGACCAAAATAAATTTTAGAGGTGGTAGCACAGAGTGAATAGCAGCAGAGTCATTGTAACTACATAAATGTGGTTTCCTTAGGAAACTGCTGAACAATAGACCAGGTCTTTCAAGAGATTTGGTCTGAATGCTGTTTACAGAGTGGTTTCATGTGACAGAGGTCCGTTTCAATGAGGATAATCTGAGCATGCTGGAGCTAAGACAGATGTTTAGTCACTATTCATAGAGTCGGGCAAAGCAGCAGCAACTTTCTCAATAATTGTGAATTTTTGCTATGCAGAATGCCCAGATTATTACAGTGGGCACTCTAACAACTCCATAGATGAAACGAGGAAATGCTACTTCTTGGGCTGATAAGCAGCATAATCATCTTAAAAAGCAGTATGCTGAGACCTTTTTTCCCTTTCCAATCCTGTGCTTTGTTCATGATTTTGTATTCCTTTCATCTGAAGCAGGGTATAACACTAGAGGCAGAGGCATTTTAGCTACAGTGCATAAAAATATTAGTGCTTCAAAACCAGAAGCTACAAGCATTACTTGCAGGATAGGGAGCTGTCTAGGACATGACTACAGGATTATGCTCATGTCTAGGGCTCACATGTCTAGCACAAAGCTCAACAGACTGGTACTTCCATTTATTTTTAAGAAATTTGTATCATTAATATATTTTATATTTTTATTATATAAATTAAATTGTATAATTGATGATGTTTCCAACGAGCAAGGAATCTTTCAGAGATAAAAAGGATGTTGCAGGAGTTTTATTCCTTTTAGAAACAGCTTGTGCTGGACAGAGCCAAAATGTGAGAAACCTATGCTAAGCCGTTTCTTAGGGAGGAGAGACTGTCCCCTCTAACAGTGCTAACATCTACAGGACTATTGGTTCTAGAGGTATAAAGTAACAACATATATAAACCTTGCTTTCTGCACTCAAAGACAAAAGAAAAACAGCTTAGAAAAAAGGTAAAAGCATCTCTATCATCCTGTCCTGGGAAGAGAGGAAATGATTCCATCGTATTCAACCACAACGCAACAGAGAAAGGCCAAACTTAATTTCCTCCCTCAAATAGTAAGTCTTTAAATCAACAAAGATATTGAAATCAACATCAGATATTTATTATGACATTTCTTAGCTTCTCAAGTGCCTGACTTCTCTAGTTGTGAATGTTCTTTTCAATTGTAGGTGGTTTATGTTTGTAGCACTGCTGGAAGTAAAAGCCATAGTGCAAAGGCTTTGTAATGTGTAAAGCTTATGTAACCAGGCTGGTTTTTTTCTCTATGCAAACATAAAATTGAATTATAGAGAAGAGATAATTCCTGATGTTCCTAACAACTCTTCTCTGTCACTTAAAAGGCCAAATATTTGTAAACAAGTAATGCTAGTTAATAATCTGTTCCCTCATTTTAGAGGCTTCAATGCAAGTATCACTACTTATATTTGACATTTTTCCTTTATGAAGGTGAACAAATGTATGTATGTGTATATATATATATATTTTTTTTTAATTCCAACTAACTACATTTTTTCATTTTCACCAGGAAAAAAAAAAAAAGGAAAAGGAAGACAAGTACCAGGAGCAGCCTAAGAGCACCAGAAATGAAATATGCTTTAGAATACTTATTATGCCTAGTAGCTTCCTCTTAGAGATTATAGAAGTCATGGAAGATAAAACTGAACTGACAACAGGCATAGAGTTTACTTAAGGCTACAAAGCAATTCAACGAGACAACTTATGCCACAACCCAAAATTTTAGGCCTTGAACACCATAAAAGAAATAAAAAATTGTGGTTTTACCTGCATGTCTGGTGATGGAACCTTTTTCCTTTCAAGAAGCATTTATTAGGAGATTCTATACATTCACAGATGCATTTTGCAGGATTTAGTGGCTGATGTCTAGGACAGATCTTTTTACATACACACTGGCACTTTTCTTCATCAAATTCCTTGTGGGGCCCACAGGATGCAGGGATAAGTTTGTTTTTGCACATGCACTGACATGATGATCTGTCTAATTCTTTGTGAGGTCCACAGCTCGAGGGCCGCACGCCTCCTTTGCAGACACACTGACAGGTTTCTTCATCCAGCTCCTTGTTTGGTCCACAGACATGGAATCCTTCAGATGTGTCTAGAAAAGCAGCAGAGGAATCCCACTAGTACCAGAATTGTGTGTCTACTCTCTCACCTACTTTTATGTGAAGAAATGAGCAACTCCATACATTTTATGGTGTTTCAAAAACAAGCATATATCAAAAGACAGCAATGACCAGTAGCAACAATGATACAGAAAAAGACACAAATAATTCCTACAACTTCTCATCTTTAGAAGGACATTTGCTTTAAGGGAAAGTGCTTACCAGAATCTCCAAGGTGAGAAGAGAAACCAAAATCATGCTGTGACAAACATCTGCAAATTTGATTATTCCAAATATGATTTTTCGGACAGGTCTTGTTTGCCACATGACACCTGCAAAATTAAAAATGTTGTTGATTTACTACAATAAGAACTCAAGGAGAAAACCTATTTCAGCTGTTGATTGCTTTACTTTCTCACCATTGTAAACATCTTCCTAAGAATGTCAGCTCGTTCATAATTTTATTTTTTATTCCTGTCAAATCTGCTACTAAAGGTTCTCCTCACTACAGAGATTTTCAACCATTTGTTGAAGAAACCTCCTCATATTTCAAGTTTTAGCTCCAAATTCTAGAAGCTGGTATTTGTATTTTGCTGATGTTATTTTGAAACAGACCTAACCCTAGAACATAAGCCTCATACAGACGAGTATAAAAATTCTTTTGCATGCCAAATACCGCACAGTAACAGGCATCATTTTCCACGTAGTTTTTTTGAAGTACAAAAATGTTTTAAAATTTAAGATGTCAAAAGACAGCAATAATAGTTTAAGAATGAATTCTGTAGGCAAAACTTAAAAAATAAAATCAGTTTATCAGATTCCCTTCCACTTTATGTGAAAGTTATGTGCCATTAGCTGACACTTCCTCATCAGCCACTCACTCTGGCCAGCCTTCTCACATCTAAAGAATTAGACTTTCAGCAGTGATGCCTCTTCACTTTAAAAATAAAGACAATAAACAAGTTAACACTTTAGTCCTCTTTTCCTGCTACAGTTTGCAGCCAAGGTAATGGTACCAGAGAAAGCGAAAAAATCCAAACAGCAGCTGTTGCCTTTTTTAAAAATGAGTGAACTGAGCTGTCTGGTGAATCACTGATAGAATATTAATGTGTGTTATCTCATCTTCCTTGCTTGCAGTTTCTTTATCACCACAGCTGACATTACATCTTTGAACAAGTCGAGCCTAACTTCATGTATCCGGGCTATGTAATTTATTCATTGTTTCTGTAGTATTTCTAAAATCCTACTAATCTTTTAAGACAACACCTATATTACACATTTGATGCACTTTTCATTCCCTTGAGCACCATTACTCACACATTCAAAAATGCAGGTGCTGGGATATTCTTCCATGATCATCATTCAAGTAGACCACTCCCCTTCAACACACTAAATCACTCAATTTGTAAAGACTGCTGGGGTTTAACATCACCCGGGCTTCACCTCACATTTTATCAAACTGGTGTTTCCTGATTTCATCCCAATAATGATCTCACTCCTGCTGCCTCACTTGGCATCTGTTTCCTGTAGCCTGCCTTCCAACTCTGCTTGAGAAATAGCATGGATAATCTACAGACATTTATTGTATTCTGTTAAAAAAACCAAACCAAACCAACCAAATCTAACCATAAAACAACAACAAGAAACCAAACCCTCCTGCCTGCTCCACTGCACAAAGCCACAGCTTATAAACTAAAGACATTAAGTAACAGTAGAGAAGACCTTTATATATTCTGATCTAGTACTCTGTAGTCTTACCTCTGTTGAAGCGTGATTCCTTAGTCACAGGACAAACTCCTACCAGTGCTGGTCCAAGTCTGATAGCTGTACTCTCACCTCCCTCAACTACACGTAGCTGTCTCCTGGCTAGAATAAACTCTTGCACTGATCATTTCAACTGCTCTTAACTTAGAAACACAGAGAAGCTGGAGAGAGTCAACATAATTTGACTTTCTTACTGAACTGACTCTTGGGTTTGTTTTTTTAATAATCTGTTAATTATGTAATTAAACTAATTATGAATAGGTTTATTTCCAAGCCACTACTTATGATCCACGTTTTGATGAACAAATTCAATAAATTAAACTCAAATAGAATATATTCTATGTTTAGGAACATGTCAGAAAACATCCAGACTTAAACAAATGGAAACCACTGAGGAAAATGCTTAACACCCCTGAGAAATTTGTTCTACTCTACTCACTCACCTAATTAAAAATATCAATTCATTCCACTTTGCCTTCTAGTTATTGACTCTTCCTCAAAACTGTTACTCTATTATGTCTTTTTGACCTCCTAAATATTAATACATCATAAAATCATCACTCAAACCTCTAAATTAAGGAAGAAGATCTTCAAGTGTTTTAATAACTTCAAATCGGATTTCTGGCGCCAGATGGTTCTGTGACATTTTTCACTCAAAAATCACGCACACAAAAAAATAAATATGCTACTTCTGTGAAGTGCGAATTAACCTTTTATTTTCCCCTTCCATTCTATTTTATATGCACCTCTGACACAAGAAGATGTAAAGAAAGATTTGCGAGTTAATGATTCCCTAAAAAACAAGCCATTAAAAAAAACCATTTAAAATATGAAAATACAGATTGAGAGAGAAATGTTGTCTCCTAATTATTTACAAAGATATTTTTAGCTTTCCTTTGACAATAAATTGATTTTGCTGATTTTTTTTTTTTTAAGTCTCCATTGGACTGTAGCTCTTTCATCAAGCAAATCCCACATACATTATTCTTCAGTTTTAAATCATCTTGCTCCAGTTTACCTACTGGATAAAAAGGTGATGTTATTTTAGTAAAATTTTCTTTGTGTAAAATAATGGCAGCTCTGTTGCAGAAAGCATTCTGCTACTGCCACGCATAGCTCGCCTATCCTAACTGTGAAAACTCCCCAGCAGTATTTTAAATCTGAATGATATGTGTTTGCTCATAATGTGAAAGGAAAGACAAGCCTCATACTTACTGAGTTTGTGCTGCTGGCAAGGATCGCCTTATGATGGAGTGGACCTGTCTGTACACATCCAGCTTGGACATGCACCGGCAGGACGTGTGGTTGGCGAAACTGACGGTGACGGGCTTGGGGCCGTGGGACAGCGGCACCGTGATCTCAAACAGCTACAAAAGGCAAGGCAAAGCAGAAAACTTCTGATACAGATCCAGCTAAAACTAACGCAAGGACATACAAAAAGCCTATCATGAATTTAGGTTCAGATTTTTTGTCGCCTTCCAGCATTCAATTATATTGCTCAATAATTATTATGTGCAAAATGAATATAATAGCTATGATGCCACAGCTAACATTTTTAGTGTTAAACACTGTTACACGCCAGTTTGCTTACTGTAACATTTAATATACGAGAGGAAAATGTACAAAGAACTCATTTTTCTTGAGGAGATGACTTCAAATTGGCAGCATTCTAAAAACATCCAAAATGAAACTTTGGAAGGTGCTTTGAAAAGCTGACGAATAATATAAAAAGGCAGTAAGTTACCACCTAATACATCATTTGCACAATTACAAAAGCTTATGTAAAAAAGCAGTATAGTGGACTTGAAACCAGTTCTGGATGAATAACATTGGAATTACAGCACAGCACATTTTAAAAATTTTTAGTATTTGTATCTGGGCAATTTATATGCCTATCCTGATGAAACAGATCTTTAACAATTCATTTTTTTTCAAAGTATTAAGAAATATCTGCTACTGATAAAATAATCTGTAAGTGAATTAACAAAATCTTAATTTTAGTGCAAATTATAGCGCAACTGGTAAAAGAGGACAACTTCAGTGATGTCTTGTAGTAAAACTGAACAAGTGATAATAGAAGAACAGAGACACTCATTTCAGTTTTCAGTTCAGGACATCTACTTTATCAAATTAAGTAGGTTTTGCTCTAAAAAAGTCTCAATAATCTCCTGAAAAGCTAGGACGAATGCACTAGGTCAAAGTCTTAAAAGCTGGTTTTTGATAATGTTTAAGAAGGACAACAGCGCACTGTTGCCTTGTAGGTGTTCACTCCTTTTTCAAAATACATTTAAGAACATTTCTGCATCTTCTGGGGACTTTACTACCTTTAAAAATGGTCATTGGTTTTTTACTCCAGTTCCAGTTGGTAAGACTGTATAAAAAGACTAATTTTTAGCTGAGATGTATTTGCAATGCTCTTTAAAAATCTGTACCTTTAGAGTAGGTCATATACATGGCATGTAAATAGTAAACAGAATACCGGTAATTTTTAATGCTTCAAAATATAAAATACACCATTAAGGGATGTATTCACTTGCTTAGAAAGCTGATTCTTAGAAGATATGTATGAATTGATGGGCAGAAAAAAGAGTATGAACTTAATTACAATATTACACATGTAAGGAGAATCTTGTTTTTTCTGTTCTCTCATGACAGTATGACCTTGCTTCTCTGAAGCTGAAATAAAAACCCACTACAGAGAGTACGGATAAATCTTAGAAAATGAAATAAGCATGAGTCTTAAGAATGGACCTTACTGCAGCTGGAAAACAAGTGCATGTTCTTCCTGCATTCTTGCAGTAGATCAATTTGCCATGCTGCAAAGCATAACAGACTACAGACCACTGGAGATGGCAGCACAGGATGACTGCTACATTTTCAAAGCACCTAGAAGAGGTAGGTCCTTGCCCAACTGTCCAATTTGGCTTCAGGAAATTACTGAGAGAAATTTCACAAAAACAGCTGAGACATATCAATCATGGTAATGGAAATGATGGTGAACGTGAATTAATCTTAATTTACATTTATCCTTCCGCCTTGAAAGGTATCAGTTTGGAGATGAATATTGCTAACAAGTATTCCCATCACCTCTTCAGTGTTGCACTGAGAAAAAAGTCTAGTTAAACAACATAAAGGTAGACTAGCTTCCTTGACCTCCTCAAATTACCCTCAGTTTGTTCAAATAAATTCTCTTAAGAGTAATGTATTTTACCTCACCCAATAGTTGGGACTGTTTATTCAGTGAAACTATTTAAGTGAATAAACTCTCAACATGCATCAGGTATGTCTGAATCTTCATCTAAGTAAAACATTTCAGATTATGTAAAACCTGGCCATGAACAATGCTTTATGGTTTTGATAACATCTACAATTTATTTTTTGCTCTCCTTCCTCATCCAACAGAACAATAGGCTTAACATCTGCTGTCACTATAGGGCATGTCTGGCAACATTTAACAACCAAATGTCAACACATAGAAAGATATTTCTATGAAAAATGCCTCATAACATCTATGTCTGAGGTTGGTTCTCAATTCTTTTTTTGGCATCACTGTTGGCTGTGGCTACTATTGCTGCTACCCAAATGGCCCAAATGGGCAATTCTTCTTGGAGACCAAATGTCTTATATTTCTGTTTGATCCCCCATTCTCTAAAAGACTTGATTTACTGCATTCTTAGAAGCCCAAATCTTATCTTCCTTTCCAATTTTAAATTCTAAAAAACAGACTAATTCACTCTAAAGAGAAAAACCATTTCCTTCAGGAACCTATCCCTAAAGACTACAATGAATGAGCTTAAGTCCCTGAAAGAACATAAGATCTGACAGCAGTAGGGATTAGAGAAGTCTTTCACAAGCGGAGAGCATTTATTGCTCTGAAAAATGTTAGTAGTTATAATAAATAAAACAGCAATTCATTAGTACTGTTCCAGTCAGAGGCAAATAAAAGACAAAAATAGCCTCAACTGGCCCATGCTGTCCTATACCTTTTTGCCACCAACACTGCATTTTCAAGAAACCAGTGGAAAGCCACAACAGAAGTAATAAGCGATTGTATAACTAAAGAGTAATACATATATTTATAACAAAAAAAAAAAAAACAAACCAACCAAAAACTAAACCAACCCCAAACTTCCCCCCACATAATCACAAAGCCCTGTCCTCCTCCAGAAAAGCTGCTAATTGTAAACATAAATCAGTTACACATTGTTAATCTCAGAGTACAGCACATACTAACAGAAGTGCTGTGTAATTAAGGAACAATTGAAAGCCATTAATAATTAAATGCATTTAATAAGAATTCAACACCTGCCATTCAGCCAGTCTAAGGCTGTTTTATCACAGAAAGCCAGATGGCAGGTCTTCCAATCTTCTGCACCATTTCTAGGGTTTCTCTTCCAAGTACTGTCCACAACCTAGAACTCAGTATGATTTTAAACTTAAGAGAAAAAAAAAAAAAATCTAACAGAAGATGGGAATCCCTGAATTTGTGGAGAAAAAGCACTATCAGAACTCCTGAAAAAGCAATTTTCCATGTATTCCTTCTCACTGATCCTTAAAAACACAGGATGGTTTGATTTGGAAAGGACTTTAGAGATAATCTAATTAGAACCCCTCTGCCATGGGCAGGGACACCTTTCAATAGAGCAGGTTACTCAAAGCCCCAAAAGGCATATAATTTTGATCCACAGTCTTGATGGCTTCTTCTTTACACTAGAAGGACTTCACAACATACTTATCAGAAAAACTGAGGCTTTTTATACTAAGCATTTCTTTGCTTGGGTGGCTAAATAAATTTACTCAGCACTACCATCACATGTGCCAATATCCATTGTATCAGCGCACAAAATTATTACTATGCTCCCTAAAATGTGTCCCTATTAATATGCTCCCTATGTCTCCTAAAATATATCAAAACTGTTATTGTGTGGGAAGGCCATCATTTTAGATGCTTTTCAAATACAGGATTTATGTATGCTTTTTTCCCAAGATTTACATTAACCACCCCATGTTCTTCAGATGGCCTGTGGTTTATTTTGGCAAGTTTCCCTTAAATTGATTGAGTCTAAGTTTCCATCACTTGTGATCTTTGCACTTTCTAAAGTGTCAGTAAGGCCAGCCAAATATAACCAGTGTAACACAGTACAATGTGTCTAGAGAGATTTTTAAACTAAGGACATAAGACTGATTTCAAAACTAAACATCTCTATATTGAAAAGAATAAAAATAAACTATTTGAGAAATGGTACATCATAATATTTTACTGTTGAACTTTCTTGAAAAACTATTTCAAGGTTTATGTGGGACATAACAACAGGTATTTGATATAATAGATTAATATTTGTTTAATATGGTTGGGTTCCTTATTCTATCTTTTTCTATTTTAATCCCTTTCTTTTCCCAGAAATATTAACAAAAACATTTGGAACTTATATATCCTCCCACTATTAAAAGTACCTATTATATCACTACAATAATTAGTCTAGCAGAAAAATGCATGGGAAAAGGTGGAAATGTTAATGTTGAAAACAACTGAGTATTCTTGCGGCATATCTCTGAATTGTGAAGAAGAACACCACATACACCCCAAACTGGGCAAACAATTTCAAGCTGTTAACTTGTTTCCTGAGAGAAAATCTCCTCTAAATCTAATTCTGATCTGCTTGGATAGATGTTTTCCCTGGAGGGACTATAACTGTAACTGCGAAACAAGATGATTTAGGACCTTCACAACAAGTGATCTGAAAGAAGCCAAAAAAATGTCCTTCTTGACAGCCAAGAGGGAGAATGGGATGAAACAGCTCTTTGACATCAGCCCTCTGCCTCCCTTCAACCTATAAGCAAGAGCCTGCAGGTGGGGCATTAAAAAGTGCTGCTGAGGGACAGGCTATAACTGCACCACAATCTTTGTGCCATGGAAATACAGAACAGCTGCTTGATTACAAATCAGAGAAAAAACCCTAATGACCACACCACAAAACGAAAACCCAACCAGTCCTATTTCCCACAGATCCTTACTAGCCAAGCCACCACTTAAAAACTGGGCTACTGCAGGCAGGAAAGGATCTACTGCAGTCTGTGAATTAGCCTAGGGAGTCTTGAAATATTGTCACAGACCTTGTACTGTGTCTTAATTAAGAAGTTGCCTCTTACCTCAATCCTGTTTGTATAAATATCCCTTAACAACTACAAAAATGGGTTTTGGGAAAAAATGGTATTAAAAACAAAGCAGAATACATTTTGACTTTTCTCTTAATAAAGAATACATTTTGACTTTTCTCTTAAGTAGCTAGAAAGGAGTAATACAGTCTGAACTAGAAACTATTGACCTTGCTCTAGACCACCACTACCAAGGCAATCTGTCAACATCTGATCTGGTCCATTCTTCTGGAAATCTATAAAAAAATCTATAAAAATAATTTCTGTGCTTAGTTCTTTTATTTTTAATTAATTTTGATGAAAGCTGATATAATCTTTCTTTGTATTTTAATGTCTGGAACCAATGCTAGAGCTTGCCCTCACTGTAAGAACTCCAACTAAACAATTAATTTCCCATGAAGCCCTTTTTCTGCAGGGTGAAGAGTATGAAGTTACCTTATGGAGTTTATGCACAAAAAATAAAGCTAAAAATTGGTGAATTATGAGAAAACTGTTTGTACTCATTTCTTTCAGGAAATAAAAGAAACTGTGGTGAAAATAGATGTGTGGGGTACCTGAATTCCACTGAAGGTCTTGAATCCAATACTTTTTTTCTTCCTAATTCCCATCTGATATGGTTTAAACAGTGGTCACATAATTTAAAAAAAAATTGAGATGGTGACAGATGAAGATATATAGCTATAGGTCTGTTCCTTTATTAAGGATTCTTTTAAAACTGCATTCTGTCAAGGACCAGATAAAACTGGAAATCAGAAGCAAGACAGAAAACTCATAGATACAATTGCTTGCTTTTACAGAATAAGTAAGAAAACAAAAGTGTTATTCCTCTTCTTTCTAGTAAGACCTGTAACATTTTCCTTTTCAGAGTCTCTCAAATCTTTAAATACTCTACATCATACCATCACCCATAACATCAAGAACTTCAAAAAAAACCTCAGTGCTAAACATTTTCTACTGGGTAAAAAATTACTTCACTCAACAGATGTGAACAGTAAGATGAACATAAAGATATGATTTAGCCCAAACTGACATATTGCTCAAAACGTCAGGAAATCTGTGTTATGTGGAACAGCTCTCTGTGATGAGAGAATCCTTCATTTTGGTAATGAAGGATTTTCTCATCCATCTAAACTTTACCAATATGTGGAAAAAAAAAAAAAGTCCCGTTTCTTGGATTTTAAAATAAAAATTATATTTACATCTTTCAAACAAGTGGAATTGAGACAATGGTTTCTCCTAATAATGAGAAAAATGGTAAGGCTTGAGCAAAGTCAGTGTTGTAGCTGTCCTCAGTTAATCTATTTGAGCTACATTACTCCTGTGCTGGGGGGTTGTCTGCCACTAGTCCAAATTTAGGGTTGAAAATTCTTGGAAGGTTATACCATTTCAGACAGACAGATTTGGTGAGAAATGAGGGCAGAAAATGCACTCTACAAAACCAGTGGGTTTTGCTGTTTTCTTTACATTCCCTTTTCCTAATTCACCCCAGAAAAGGCTCAGAGCACTAAGAAGTTTTTTGATAAAGGAGTGACATTTCTAAGGGCTTCAATTTTATAACTGGCTATGCAGTTTTTTGCCTTCATTATAAATATGTACTGCATCTTCAGCTAGATGAATCCTCTTGAAAAAGGAAGAAAGATTTACACTAAAAAGTGAAAAAGAACCAACAAAACCCCTACCAAATACTATAGTAACAGGAAAATACCCCACAAAATGCTTTTAATTATGAATAAAGCATGATTTACATGATTTTTGAAGGAAATGTTGAAAGACAATTGTGATAATTCCTGTATCTACTTAGAATAATGTAGTATATGCTGCTTTAAAGGCAGCTCACAGGCTCAGTGCACGATCTCTGGACACTCCTACCTGATCCCTAACCCTGAGCTTGAATAACAAAACCTGCATATACACTGGAAGAAGATGCATTACAACAAACAAATAGGTATATAAAGCTAATAGGTCTTAACATAGTAAAACACCCTTGCTAAAAGGCTTTCTTTGAAACATATATCCTGCCTGCACATGTCCTGCAGCAGTCTACACTAACAAAATTACAGACTAGTTTTCCATGGAGTGCTTGCCCCATCCAGGCATAAGGTAGATGGAAAAAAAGATAATTAAGTTTCATGGATAATCTCAAAATTGAGATCAGGACATCATAATTTATTTTTTCCCCTGAAAAATAAAAATATTTTGGGGAAAGGAGGGTTAAACATGTATTTTTTCCAGGCAATAGTGTCTTTAGCTGTTTTTCCTGTGTATTTTGGAATCAAGTATTTCCTTTGTCATAGTAGCAATGAGAAGGTTTAAAATATGCATGAACATAAACGTATTTGCAAGGAGTACAAGAACTGTAAAAGTGTGAGAACTTACTGTCTTGCTGATGTAATTTGTGCTGACATTCATACACTGAAGTCCTTCACTATTGCAGCAACCTCCACATCTGTAGATGGATACACATGGGGGTTTAAAGAAGGTGTTTGTAGTTGCTCCAAACTCCTTTCCCACATCCACACACACTTCACGGGGTGTGCATTGGGTTTTTCTCCATTCAGTGTCGATACCTGCCAGGTTACAGGGAATTTCAGGTTATAAAGTAACTGTTTAAAACTGAAACTATCCTGAAGTTAATTAGGATTCCTTTTTAAACTTCAAAACCAGAATATGAAATTCTAGAGTCACACCTTTTAGTCAGTGAAACACACATCCCTCTATGTTACCTTCTGGCTGATTTTTCTCCCTCGTAGGGACATGACATATCATCATGGAGCAGATGAAAAGTCACAGTGGAACTAAAAGGGAATCCAACAGGCAGGGGAGACCTTAAAGCACAGAATCATAGCCTGGCTTGTGTTGGAGAGGACCTTTAAAGGTCACCTGCCACCTAGTCCAACCTTCTTGTAAGGAGCAAGGATATTTTCAAACAGATCAGGTAGCTCAGAGCCCCACCTAAACTTGAATGACCTTGGATGTTTCCCAGGATGAGGCATCTCCCACCCCACTGGGCAACCTGTTCCAGTAATTCACCAACCTTATAGTAAAAGTCTTCCTCCCTTTATCTAGTGTGAATCTACTTTCTTTAGTTTAAAATTATTACCCTTGTCCTGTCACAACAGGACCTGCTAAAACATCTCTCCTCATCTTTCTTACAGACCCCCTTTAGGTTCTGGAAGGCTGCTGTAAGAACTCCTGGGAGTTTTCTCCAGCCTGAGCAGCCCCAGCTCCCTCAGCCCATCTTCATAGGGAGGTGCTCCAGCCCCCTGAACATCCTCACAGCCCTCTTCTGGACCTGCTCCAACAGGTCCACATCCTTCTTGTTTGTTTTGGGGGCCCTTGAGCTGGAAACGGTGGACACAGACAGGACTGCTGGTAGGGTTTTAGAGAGAAGAGGGAGGGGCAGAATCACCTCCCTCAAACTGCTGGCCAGCAGCTAAAGCTGCACATGTCCTTTCTTCCCCTGGGGCAAGTCTCATCTTGAGTAAAGTCAGCACTTTAGTTCTGCACACTTCTGCAAAGTAATTCTAACCAGCCTCACACAGTACTTCACTTGGACATAGCATATTAGAATTTAAATATTTTCTACACTTAATGTGACATTCATTTAAACATGCCTTTAGTTTGTTAACTAGAAGGGTATAATCCAAAGCAAAAGTATTTAACAATTATGTACAGCATGTGATTTAATCTGATGGATGATTTTTGTGCCCAGATTATCCACACAAATTTGGGCAAAGACTTTGTACCATGTTATAGAGCATTTTACTAAATATAATCTAACACTAAACAGCCCCAAGACTTAGAGCTGTAAGTAAGTTTATTCCCTCTTGGCACTAGATTTTGGTAAGCTATTCAACAAAAATGGAAATTTTGCCTTATGCGTACTTTAAACTCTCCATTAAGGTACATGATTTCCAATATCATGTCCAAAAATACACTTCCTGCTGTAAATCCTTCATTCTCTGCCTACAAGCACTGGCTTAAACTGTAAGTTAATATATTTTCATCCAAGCTATTTGAAACACTGAATGGTATTCAAACACATGGGTTTGAAAACTGTTTTGCTTGTTTTAGCACAACATCATTACAGCTAGCCTCTTGTAACGTGAAAAAGTTACAAGTGGATTATTTGGCATTCCAAAGCCAAAATGCGTAGGAGAAGAAAGCACTACCAGCTGTGATGCAATTACAGAAAATGAGAAGAAATAGTTCAATGAGCCCAACCATTAGCATCTTCTTTGATTTCTGCAAAACGAAGTAGGATTTGATTTCTGCCTCTACGAAGTAGGATTCCTTATACTTGAAGATGAACACCTCACTTTCTTTACTGAGCCACTTTTATACGATGGACATAGGTAAAATATGTCTGCAGAGTGATTTGTTTCATTATGAAAGGCTGACTATCAAAGATTTTCTATTATAGAGAACCCATCCTATCAAACTGCTGATGTTGGTTTACTGACAATGCTTAGCTTTTAAAGTGTTTTTGACACAACTGAACAGCCTCCAGAATCTCATCTATTGTGTGTTGGAACATGGATTGCGTCCTGTACTTACTTTTCAGGATCTCTGCATTATAGTGTGCTGCAGCAAATTTCAGGGAATCATCTGATCTTGTGTCAAAGCTGGAGTGCTCCCTGTTGTGTTGCCAACCTCCTCTCCTCAACTGACATTTGAATATTTTCCAGTATTCCGGGTAAAGTACTGTCATGAGTTCATCCACACTGGACACAGACCGCAATTGCTCTTCCAGGTCTTTGCTTCCATGAGCCTGCCAAAGCAACACACAAGATTAATTACTTTCTCTGGTACACAAGGTTTGCTGGAAACTAGCCTGAAAAGCAAGCCATACATTGTAAAATAAAGGGGTCCTCATCATAAAAACTGCTTGTCAGTCAATGCCAACATTACTATATTGACAAACAATGAAATGTTTTGCTTCTTCCACCACTCCTTTATCACTCTTGTAGTTCAAAATATCTGTGCGAGAAAGGAGCTATAGAATTAAGGCTACACAAACACAGTTTGCAGATTTTATATATGGCATTTTTATCCTGAAAAGGTAAGTTTTTGTGATCAAATTTTGAATGATTGAACTCCAAAATACTTAAATGATGTTCATATTTTTTAATATCATATACTCCTAAAGTAACACCAAGTTTTTCCTGTTTAATCCCTTAGTCCCACAAAATCAAAACACCCAGAAATGCAAAACCAGTTAAAACAAACCAAACACTAAATAAAGAAACTAAATCATGTTATTTAGTACCATTCTAGGGAAAATCTTAATAAGAAAATTTTATTATAAAGCACAACTTCCTACATCAGTAGGACACAAGGATTTAGGTACCTTGAAGAGTCTAAACCTCACACTCCCTTGCTGTTTCAGGAGTAGCCTCAAATCCTGTAATCCTGGCTTCTTATTCTGGCCTTTACACAAACTCATTGCAACTGTAGTTTTCTGAATGAATTCTCATGTAAATCTCTTTACATTCCAGCTTATTGCTTATCAGGAAGATTCCTCTATTTCTCCTAGATGAAGCATACTGCACCAAAAGACTGGTGCTTATCCCCTGCCCACCTTTCTCATCCATGGATTGCTGACTTCTCAAAGGGAAGGGCAGCATGGAGAAAGTAGAGTATTGAAGAACCTTTAGCCACCTTCTCAGCCTACATGGCCCTTAGATGGCAGTATGAGACACGAAATACAGAGGTACACACTAGTACAAAATGCATCAACTGGCTGGAACTCTACAGTTTACTAGAAAATTGTTGCTCTACTCCAAAAACCTGTAAGAGTGCAAAATGTCTAAATGCAGAAATGCGAAGCTATACGAACTGAAATTTACAATTTCTTATCCAGCTCTGCCACTAACAAAAAAATAAACTCTTTCAGTTCAATGCTTTTGAACATTACATGAGTAAAACAGGTAGCTCAGAACTAGCCCAGCTGAATCAAAACTGCTCCTTGTCTCACAAACAACTGGGAGGGTATAAAATGGCACATATGGTTTCATCTACTCCCTTACCTGGTGTCAAATACAGTAGAAACACCTCAGGACAAGGCAAATTCACAGAACTCATTTCTGTAAACACAGTTATATACAGAACTGTCAAGAGGATGTGGCACTGAACCAGGTCACCCAGAGAAGCTGTAAATGTCCAATCCCTGGAATTGTTCAAGGGCAGGCTGGATGTAACTCTGAGCAACCTGGTGCGGTGAAAGATGTACCTATCCATGGCAGGGGACCTAGAATTAGATGATCTTTAAGGTCCCTTCCAACTCAGGCCATTCTGTGATTCTATTATTCTAATACCAATTGTAAATTCACTTAATTTGACAAAGTGTTATGAAGTTTAAAAAATGTTTTTACTTAAGCCTTACTAACTACAGTGTACTTGCAGATGACTGTCCTGGGAGGTTTCAACAACCAAGCTATTGTCTCAGAAATGTGCCCATGCAGTTCCTCATCTCTTTCCTTGTAACCATAGGGCCATCCCTGACCCAAGCTATGCATCAAGCAGATTCTGAGAGCTTTGACTTCAAATTTAATGGTAACACAGAGACTTTCACTTCCCATCACCCCTGCTCTCCTTGCAGGATGCCACTCAAGCTCTCAATCAGAGGGTCACAGACAAAAATCCAAGCTTAACAAACAACTAATTTGTCGACTTGCTGCTTGCACCTCCTGAGAGGTGAGAAGAGCAGGGTGTGAGCAGCCTCACTCCTGCCAAACTGTTTGCTGAGGGTGCTGCAGCACATGGCCCTTGAGTAATGGGAAGCAAGTTGCTGCACCAGCACAATGCCAGTGCTGCACATGCACGTCTGCCACGTGATGGGAATGTGCATGGCACAGTGTGTATATCCTGTCACAAGGCTGGGAGTCAGGCTATTATGTAAAAGGCAGAGGAATAAAACCTGTGCTTAGCCATCCAGTAGCTGGTCCTAGAAAGTCCTAGCAGATCATGGGGGTAACATGGAAAGAGAATTCAATCAAAGCTTTGCCACCTTTGATGAATCCTTAAAAGCCTGTACAGCCCACAGTAGACAAAACACTGGCTACTGCTGTTGTAGATATCTAAAATACAGGCCTAGAGCATCTGGAAAATGAATCTCAATATTACTTTGTTGATAGGAAGTCAGGCATGGAGCAGGAAAGTGAAATCTCTAGAAATAATGTATGCTGATTAATTCACCCTTGTCAGGCAATCAAGTTATGCCTTTTCAGCTGGACACAAAAAATTTTATACATGTATTAAATATGCATGAATAAAACTCAAAATATGAAGAAAGTCATGGCTTTAATGATGCATTGAATCAAATGTGATAAAGTCTTATATTACCCTGGATATTCCATGGGCCATAGTGCCATGTGCCTACAATCTGAGACGAGGAAGTCCTGGTTGTGTGTAGAGATTAAGGAAGGAGAGGCTGGACAGCAGCGCTCTGGAAAGGGATCTGGAGGTCCTGGTTGATGTCAAGTTGAGTCAGCAGTGCCCTGGCAGCCAGGAGGGCCAAGCCTGTCCTGGGTGAAGGATCTGAAGTGATTGAGAACACTTGGTTTGTTCAGTCTAAAGGAGACCGAGGGGAGACCTCACTGTGGTCTGCAACATCCTCACAAGGGGAAACAGGGGCAGACATTGATCTAATCACTAAACCAGTGAAAGGATTTGAGGAAATGGCATGAAGTTGAGTGGGGGATTAGTTTGGATTTCAGGGAAAGGTTCTTCACCCAGAGGGTGGTTTGGCACAGGAACAGGCTCCCCAGGGAAGTGGTCACAGCACTAACACTTCAAGAAGTCTTTGGACAATGCTCTCAGGGACATGGTGTAACTCTTGGGGCTGATGTGTGCAGACCCAGGAGCTGTACTTCAGTGATCCTGATGGGTACCTTCCAGCTCAACTTATTCTATGATTCTCTGAGTGCTCCCTTAATATAAACAAATGGAAAACAATTTCTGGAGCAGATATATAAAATTACTTTTAATAAAATAATCATTATGGCATCTGAAATATTTTCTGCTTAGCTTAATTTGCTTATAAAGATGGCTTCAATTCAAATTTATACCATGGAAAAATAATCTGCTCACTAGAAGACTTTTATTCTCTCCCCTCTTCCAATTTAGAAAGAAAAGGAGAAGGAAATTCATATATATGTACTAAATACACTCCACCTAGTGCCCCAAGTTAGGGAGCAAAAAAAAACCATAAAGAAAATATATGTTGATTTTTCAATGTGCTTACAGTGTTACCTTGAGATACAGATCAACAATCTCTTCCTATACATCTGTTTATTATTTAACTGCAGCAAATTACTCTCATCCATGGAAAACTGTTTAGAGGAACATTTGTTTAAGGAACTTGTGACTTAATTTTGTAGAACAGCCAAACATCTTGTTGACACGAACATCAAATGAAATCTTAAGTTCTGGATGATTACAAGAGTGTGTCCTGCACACAGGATAAGCATCAGATCGTTAAGGATTGTTAGAAAGAGTTTCCTACTTTTTAAGGGAAGAATGAATCTGCTTCTGTAAATATAATAGTGGTCTGGCAACATTTTTGATTTTTTGCAAATTTTGGTAATTTCACAAAAATATACTGTCTTGGTCCATATCTTTTATTCTTTGCTCTTTCTTAATTATGGATTGGCTTGTAGTGTAGGACACTGGATTTCCATTGTAAAACAATTTTGAGACTTAAACACATTTAGAATATATAACAACACAAACTAACATCAACAAAAATGTACTAGAGATTAGAGGAGCTCTCATTTCACATTCTTCTTATGCAAGTGCAGATTAGTGAAGTGCAGAAAGAAATATGGCTTGTAGCTGCAATTACTGTCACCAAGCTAGTTATTCCCAAATATTAAGTTCAAAGGGAGGGAAGAAAAAAGTAATAGAACATTAGCACAGGTTGTAATAAGAGAGATTCTATGATTTCATGACCGAAGAACACTTGTTGATAAATTGAAACAGACAGTTTAAACAGTTGATTTACATATAATTACAGAGCACTCCTGATGAAATCGTGGACCAACTGCTTAATGTTTTACTGGTAATGCATTCTGGAGTCTATGTTCTACATTAAGAAGGAAGCAGGAAATAGAGCCAAGAGTGATTGAACGGGAGGGAGTTTTCTCTATTCCATGCTTTCTATATTCTTGGCATTTTCAAATCAGTTAAGGGATTAGAGTTGTGTTTTTTGTTTGGCTTTTTTTTTTTTTTTTTTTTTTTTTTTTTTTTTTTTTTTTTAAGCACCACCACTCCCTTCCTAAGTGTTTATCTTCTGGTTGACCATTCTACTATTTTTGTCATTTTTGCCTATTATCAGTGTTGTCCTGCATGAACATCTGAAAAGGCAAGAAGGTGTATTCTAGAGAAAGACCCCGATTAAACCTTTGACTAGCCAAACTCTACAAGATGATAGGTAATATTAAGCAAAATAACAACCAAAAAATACAAGTGTGAATGGAGAACACAATAAAGATACACTTCTCCATTTCATTAATTTCACATTTTTCATGAGGAACAGGGGAAGTGACAACTACATATAAATAAAGGTGCAAAGCTTGATGACAAGTGCTCTCTTCCTATTATTTAACTTCAGAATATCTCATTCTATCAAAGTATGTTTTTCACAATGTGGCTTTCCATTACATGGTATGCCCAGTTTTTCATGAAATTATGGCTTGCAAGGGAAAGGGCAGGATACCAAATAGGCTCTATATCCATTAACAAAGTCAAAAGTATAATAGGTTTTCCATGCATTACTTATCTTTCATATGTCCCCAGTGTTTGCCTCTATTATTAATACCAAAGGTCAGAACACTTAATATCTGGCAGCATGCTTGACACATAATTGATGGTGCAATATGCTACAATGGTACCTTATGTATCTGTTCTGACTACAGTTGTCAGCTCATTTCATTTCCAAGGATTTTGTGGACAATTCTGAATAGTAAATTGTTGTCTATAAACCCCTTTTTTTTAAGATGCTTATATTCTGTATTTATTGTTGATGGAAATGGATTAAAATTAAGTATTTAAATCTGAATATTGAAATGACTTGTAAGCAAATGGAAATATTGCAAAATTATTTGTAAACACTTCACTTGCATAATAATTTGTTGCAATTTTTATGCATTTCAGGGCTAGTATTCTTAGATGTTGATGCCAATAAAAATAGAAAATATTTTAATTCAAAATTGTAGTTATAGTTAAGAATTAAATTTTTATGACCACTTCTATGGTCTTACTAGAAAAGCCCTGATTTTCATCTCCCACACATCCATTTGTCACCAGCAAACTCAGATGACTGCAGTTGAGAACTCCTAAGTTACCATTCAATATGGTAACAAAACAGAGTCTTACAGAAGCCAAACAGTAACAGTGAACATAACTTTTACTGCACATCACTTCAAATCAGTAGAAAGACCACTGCAGTTAATATGAACTAAATCAAAACATCATGACAACAACAGAGAGATGAGAATCAGGTTCTGCTCCAAAGAGCTTATAAAGCACATCAGACAAACTAAAAAGAATCAAAGTACTAAATAAATAAATAAATAAATAAATAAATAAATAAGCAAGCTATATTTTGCTTTAAGGGACTTCTATTCACTATGACATTTTAAATACCAATAATAACATCAGGGAAAGAAAACAAATAAATTGGAGGAGCGAGGAATGCACAAAGTAGATAGGCAAGGAAAAATAAATGAGTTTGCGGAGAAATTCAAAAGAATTTGCTAAGAGGGAAGAGAAAGAAACTGGCCATAAGGATAAACTTAAGACTACAGAAGTGTCACTTCTGTATTATATATCACGTCTTTTCTCTGTTGTTTTGACCTTTTTTTTTGATAGAAAGATCATAAACTGCTAGAAAAATCATCCTAGGCTTTTACTACTTAATATTGCTCCTCCAGTTAATAAGAACAAGTATTTAGGCTAAGGTAATCATTAATGTAAAATTTCCATGTTAAGGGAAATTAATTTTAGGCATTTCAGCATTTTTAGGGCAATATTTTATTTAGATCTTCTTAGACAATGCTGGAACAATACCTAAATTTACAGATTTGCACAAAGGTACTTACATTAAGTCCTTTAGTCAAACATTTAGCTGCTGCTGAGGTTCTGAAACATGCTTCTTGGCTGGTACTTATTCTTCAAGTACCTGCATTCCTCAGTGGTTCTCAACCTTCACTACAAAAATGCAGGTACTTTCATATATTCAGTGGGACTTACTTATGAAAATATAATTTTTTTAAAATCTGAGTTCCCTGGGAAGCAGAGGGAATACGAAAAAAAATTCTAGTTGCTTTCTAGAGCAACTCTGTAGGCTGCTGCCTGATTGCTTTAGAAACTCATTTTGGACAGCTTGTTCTCACAGGTTTCTACAAACTTGGGCAATCATACCATTCCAAACAGAGAGCAGTTTTCAGAACAAGGATTTGTGGCACCTTAGCTAGACTCTTTTTTTGGAAGAAATTTCACAACTAGATTAGAGTAACAGGAAAGGTTTTGTTCTCACACACTTCAGCCTGATCTTTCAAAAAAGGTCAAAGGCTGCAAATATGTGGGATAACCCTTTGGTGTCTAAGTGCAGCTTCATCTGGATTGTTTAATTGATTCTAAGGCTTGTACTGAAGCTTCCAGCTAGCATTACAGATAGATTTGGAATCAATAAGGATTTGGATTATTGCTGCTGAAAGCCTTACATCTGATTAAATCTAGGCAACATCAGGCAGCGCAATCTGTACCAGATGAGATTTGTGTATTATTGTCTTGGTCATCAGCAGCTCCAGTGACCAGTGGTGACAAATGCTGCAGCACCATGCATGACCAGAAGAAAGGGGAAGCCCTTTGTAAGTAAAAAACATTTGTAAAGTGAAAGCAAAGGACAACACTGTGACGATTGCTGGGACATCAAGGTGACTAACAGGCACAGAGCCCTGCCAGGAAGGACGCAGCTAAGGGAATGAGAATGCAAACACCCTCTGCCACGCAGCCACTGCAGCCAGCAGCAAGGTCCTGGGGCTGATTGCGTGCACTGCCTCCACAAGACATCTGGGTGGCTGTCACATGGCAGCTCTGTAGAATTCGACACATCATAAAAACAATATGTTCATTTGAATGCTTTTAAGCAACTCTTAATAACATTGAGAAAAGCAAAGCGCATAATTCTGAAAAGAAAAACTTGCACTCCTCCTAGAAATCCTCCTTATTAAAATATCTTACTCTCTCAGAAAAAGATAAAATGCCAGTGAAGCTTTTTTTTTTTAATATGATCTGAATATTGCTGTTTTTTCAAAATACTCTGTAACTTCTTGTTTTCCTTACAGCAGTCACATGTATTCCATCAAAATCAGTACAACAGAATAAACTATCAGGCAAAGAAGATTGCTTATTTTCAGTCTTTGCTCAGCTTTCACTGACATTGCTTTTATTAACAACTATCATTAGCTTTGTCAAAAAAACCCCAAACAAACATAGAGTCTTTTTTTGAGGAAAATTGGTAGCACTGCAATGAGCTACAGTCTTGAGCAAGTGTAACACCAGCAGGGAGAATTAAAAACTTCTGCAGTAGCGAACGGAGAGTTACTAAGTGGAGAGGTAAGGGGTAAATTCATTTTAAACGAATTTAAATTAATTTTAATTTGGATGCCAGCACGTTCTGAGACACCGCCTGAGCACAGTACCTGCTCTGCAGGAATACATCCCAGATCCCAATTAGTCAGCAAGTAGGAGTTCTGGCTGTGTATCAAGGGACTGGCTTCAAGAAAGCAGAAGGTAGTTTTTATATCATGTTTTCTATTCTGCAGGTCAACCATTCATAAAAGAAGGTTTCACTAAGGGCAGGAAAAATAAATTGCACATTTATAAAAACATTTCTGAGTTATGCTGAACACATAGATTCTTACTGTGATAAGACTATTTAGTTTTCAATTCAACACCTTTGCTTGCTTTGCAATTCTTGAATTTTTGAAAACATAGTCATTTACAGGAGGGAAAGATTACATGAACAAACTGTATCTTATAGTTGAATAATTTCTCTCACTACTAAGTAACTTGCCTTTTCACCATGTTTTTAAAATCACTATTTGAAAGACCGAGAAAATATAATTAATCCATAGTCTAAATAGCTACCAACAGGTCACAGAAATTTCTTGAATTAGTTGTACTTTTAAAATGGTTCATAAAACAAATAATTTCACAGACCATGAAACTACATCAATGAATTTCAAAGACAAACTTGAACTTTATTCCTAAACAAATGTCTTAATCTAAAAGAACATGATTTCTGTTTTGTTAAACAAATCATCCACAGTTTACAGATCTCTACAGAAATATTAATTACAAGACCACCTACTCTGTCAGTATTTAAAAAAATATTCGAGCCATAAACACAACATTACTTAAAATGCAACAAAAAACTAAAGAAAAAGTGAGGAAGTAATAACACAATAATTCTATTTTAAAAGACTTAGTTCTAAATTATTACGAACAGGTTTTGTATATATGAAAGAGGAAACAAATAAAGGGGCTCAAAAACCTGTGCATTTTATTTCATTTCAGGGTTTCTAAGTATATGCCATTAAAACTATATTATTATTGGTTTATGCTATTTAGTATCATGTTTTTTCAGTTAATTTGACACAAGTCTATTTAATAAGCCATTTAATAAACAGACCAGACTAACATATCTGACAGGTTTTGGAAACAAAGGTATTAAATTGTGAGATTTCATTAATAAAAAAAGTACCAGAAGGTGCTTTTATTTTTGTTATCAAGCTATTACTTAAATATTTTATGAAAAGAATCTTTGCTAATCCAGGCAAGAAGAAAGAGAACATCTGAATTTTTTTAGCCTGAATAGTTATACAGTTCAGAGGACCAGCTACCAAAACCTTCTTGTGCCTAACCTGATAACTTGTGTTGGAAATTTGTTCTACTCTGAATTCTGAGTGAAACATCCTTTGTACCAGAATTTGACACCTGTTACAGATAAGTTATGCAAAGACAAACCCATTTGTTTAGACATTGAGCCGGTAATATGTTTTTTCCCCTTTTTGCTTTCCCTGATTGGCTAACTTCATTGCAAACTACAGTATAAAAAATTCAGTAGTTCTGTGGAGCTGTCACACCTGTTCTGAATGATGGGGAAGAAAAAATAAAAATAAGAAACAACAAGGGTCTTTGATCACAAGAAGAGAAATCATGCTTTTGTATCACTAAAGGAGAAAGCTTACTGTACCATGTAAAACCTGACAGGTATTAAGAGATTTGCCAGCAAGGCATGAGAGATAGGGAAAGGCAAATGAATCCCTGAGAATGGCAAATCCAAGAACTAAATTGAGACTTGGTCACAATTTCCTTTCATGCAACTAAATCAGGAGAAATGTACGTTGCCCATTATTTTTGGCTTAAATTATTCTGAATAGTGCATTGTACAGCAATGTTACTTAAAAAGGATCAGGGAACATCAGCAGTATTAAAACAGATCCTAATTTACACTGACAGGACATAGAGTAATCCAATGCTGAACACAGTATGCTATCAGAAGAGTTTTTGAACAAGGCTTGACTGCAGAATGAAGTTATTGCAAGAAGTATGCCCTGAGGAATGAACTTCCATTGAATGGCAAAAGACATATAACCCCTGATGGAAGACAGAACATTGCATCCTGAAATCCATCATAATTGCCATTAGTTGAAACTTGTCCCATACCACCTTGCTGAGCTGCCTCCATTCTTATCCAGGCCCAGAAACTAATGAAAAATAAAACAGATTCATATGGATTATATATGTTTAAAGGAGGCATACAGAGAGCAGGAGAATGGGAGAAAGAGGCTCTAGTTATTTAAAGTGATGCTGAAAATTAAGCTAAACATAGACATAAACCTTACTGTTATGTTGAAATATTTACTAAGGTTAAATCTTTTTTATCTGCTCTTAGAAGTAAACAATTTTTTAATTTTAAAAAATGGGTTTGTGTCATTGCATTTTGTAGTTACTCGGTCACAGTCTTGGACAGAAGAACTTTAGGTAAAGAAACCCATTCAGATTTGTGACATGAAAACAGGAATGGGAGAAGATATAAGGGAGTAAAATTGGGTTAGTACTATGACTGTAACACCCAGTCTCCAGCTTGGAGCACCCTGAGATTTTATTCTTCAGCAGGAAAGGTACATATCTTGAGTTGACAGATTTTGATACAAAAAGTAGGATAAAAGGCTCTTGACTTTCTAAAAAAACCCAAAACATTCTATCATTTCATAATTTTCAAAATCAAAGGTTCTAGAGGTTTTCTTAGACATTAGCAGGAGAAAGTGTCAAAGTAGGAGAACTTATACAGAGAGAAATTTCAAATTCTCCAGCACTACTGGCAACATTGCAGGAATTGCTTTTCAAAGCATATGAAACTACTTCCTAAGAACAATCTGGAGAGATTACTTATAATGGTTTTCATATAAAGCCATGATGGAATTAAGTGCACACAAAAACAATGCAGTAGAAGAATTCCTTTAACTTTCTTCCCCAACAGCTTATTGCACGTACCACAAAGCACACACATGTATCTACAGCATTGCAGTCCTGGACACTGGAATTTTGGACACACACTTAGCAATACCAAGAGCCAATTGTAGTCACTGAGGTCACCATTTACAGGACCAGGCCATGAAACAATTTCTGTTTGTTCTTGCCTGTTTCTAACATTTCTTCTACTGAGAACTGCAATTTCCTCAATGCTTTAAGAGCCGCTCTTTTCAAACAAAGTAGGTTCAGACACAAGGAACACATTTCTCATTAGAGTTAACTGGCAGTGAGAATGACATTTCTGGTATGCTGAATTAAATTTTGCTTCAAAATAAAGTGTTTTGTTGATTTTCAAATTTATTTGAACTAGGATCACAAAAGAAGGAAAAACATAAATGGATGAATTGTAAGGACATTTTGTTTCATGCTGAAATAGTTAAAAAAAATTTGGAGAGCAATTAATTTAACTTTATAAACAGGTATGGCAAATGCCATTAGGCATTTTTATTAATTTAACTAGAGGCTATTTCTGATACCTCACACAATAATCTCCCATGCTCTCTTACATTTAAGAAAAGTCAAATAGCTTCCTCTCTATTATAAGTGCCAAAACTTGAGCAGTATCTATTAAATTCCTGCTTTTCCTGAGAAGGAAAGGAACAAAGAACACAGAACTTGCTGTTTCAAAAGACTTAGATTATAGAAGTGTTGCCTTAATATGTCTCTTTGCAATTATTTGCATTCGTCATTTGGATCCATTAGAACTTAAACTATGGTATAATTGTATGTCTTTTTTGAGCTGTCATTAAAATTGACTGTGCCTTTAAACAAATGTGCCCAGATGCTCTGGGTACAGCTAATCACAGGCACAAAGGCCCAGTCAAGGTCAGGCTGCAACTTTGTCTCTAATTGCCTGGTTATACATTCCTTGTTCACGCAAATCTTCTACTGACTTCAATGGGATTTTTGTTTAGTGAGGATTACAGGATTCAGCCTCCTAGCTTAACTACTGCATCTATACATCGCTGTGTGCAATATGCTTCAGTCCCTACGGTTACAGTATCTGTAGTTTTACTAGCCTGAAATATCATGTTGAGCTTTTTAAGACTTTTACCATTCCAAAGTCCTAAAATGCAGCTTCCGTTTTTAATCCTTTTCTTTTTTTGGCTCTTCCACAGTCAACACTATTGAACTTTAAATAATAGTTACCTGAAAGCCCATCTTTGTCTTACTGGTGCTATAATTTTCATTTCAAACATTCTAATTTGCTTTCTAAACCGACTGACATAACTACTATATCAGCCATTCTGCTAAAACACAGACAGTATGTTTCCTACTCAGTTACATTTCAGGTCCTTATTAAAGCAATCTGGTGATTTTTACATCATCTTACCAATGCCCATAATAGCTTCTGTTGACTTCTCTAAACATTTTTGCTTGCCACAGCATGTTTGCATTATTAATTCCCAATTCCATTTTTTTTACATGTTTACATCAGTTTGCCTTGCAGCCTTCCTAGTTTACCCCGCGACATATGTTCATGAAACATTTTTCCATCATTATGCAAACACTACAATCTAGACAAAGTGCATGCCATCATTTTTTATCAGACCAGCTGTACAACTGAAAGACAAGGGTGTTTCTATGTTGTCAGTTCAGGCCTGTTGGTCTCTTCCTCATCCAAACTGAACCCATGAGGAAACCCAGGCACAGCTGACAAGACAGTTCACTTCAGTGCCTGATTCTAACAGCACAGAATAAAACACCGTGAGCTTGTCCCCAAGTTACTGCTCTAGTAACCAAAAACCCCTTTTGTAATCTCCTGGGGCATGCAACCTGCAGTATCACACTACACAAAGACCTTCCCAAGGGGCTGGATCACATACTTTGACAATTTAAAATCAAAAACACACTCAAAACCCCCCAAAAAACAAGTTTATCTGAACTGATGGACTCTCCAAAGCAACAACACCAGTAATTATGTCTCAGAGACATTAAACAGGAGCTGAGGGTACTGACAAAATGCTCTGACAAGTGTGTGTGCTCATCCTGCTCTGGGCAGCATTGACATTGCGTAGACCCATAACCAAGGGGCCTGAAGGCTCAAGTTTGCTCTCTACTGCAATCCACCAAGCTCACCTAGATGGAGTCTTTCCTTCCTTAAGAAATGCCATGGAAATCAGATACATCTGGTGCAACCCTTGTCAAAACCTTGATTAACTCCCAACACCTCCCAAAGTAAAGCCTGGACGTGGACTCCCTGGAAAGTGAAAACAGATCAGGGAAACTACAGGACAGCATATATAATTTACAGCTCAGTAGCTTCCTCATGCAAGTCATCACAATGAAGCCAAGCAGCTTCAGAGGGCTACAGTTTAGTCTAACCAAATTTATTGATACATGTTAAATCCCTGTCGCATTTGTGTATTTACCAAATAAAGTTTTATTAGGAAATGGGCTTTCCTCCATATCCCCATGAAAGATCTTTGTGGAAATGTAGCTACCTCAAGCTCTCTGACCCCTGGATTCCAAACTGTCTGTTGGATTAAGGAAAAAAATCATTCATTCTGGAAGGCTTTATACATCACAAACTTAGACTCCCTTGCAACCCCTTCAAGAAAATACCAAAAATAACCCAAGCAAAGCTGTCCAGGTAGAAAGCCAAGCACTCACTGGTCTTACCATAGGGAACCATTACTTGACTGCCTCACACCCTCTGAACTCCCTCACACTTGTAATCCTGCCTTGGGTCATGCTATTTATACTCTTGTTCTCACTGATGACATCTCCATTTTTGCAGCATGACACTTTTGATAGAGATGTAGAAAAATAAAATCTTGTGTAAGAGAAATATATGCCTCTTTAATGCACTGTCAAGAAAAATTTAACTTTTTCTTTTCCCTATTGATTGGAAAGATGAGCTGGTGAGCACCCAATATTTTTATTATGTTAAACATTTAGATTTTTAAACCTACAGACTTTGTTTCTACCCAGGTCCATGGTCTTTAGCTCATGTGGGTCTTTGGGTAACTTCAAATGTTTGTATCAGCCTCAATTCCAAAAATTAATTTCTGACTTCAGAGCAATATGTCAACTGTGAGCTGAGAAACTGAGTTCAATGATTTTTGTCTTATGAGAGGCCAATACTCCAACATGCTTTTAATAGCATTTTACTGTAATTTGAACAAAACTTCTTGAGCAGCAGATAAAAGATGAGGAATTGCTTACATGAGAATTAGAAGCATAAACTAAAGTGACCCACTGGGTAAAGCATATTCACTTAGTTAAAAAGTCTCTAGTGAATTGCAAGCAGCAGCAAATATATAATTGCTGCTCAAGGTTTGCAGTTGCTGTGACATCACTATAGGAGTGATAAGAATACTATTTAATGGGGTCCACTTTCAAGGTAACCTTATGTTCCAACAGTTTGAAGCAGTCACTGCCAAATGACATACAAACTGGTATTTTTCATGCTTGAAAGGCACATGCTAGTCAGAAGATTTTATCAGCTATTTACTTTAAATGCAAAAGAGCACTTAACTCCCACTGACAAAAAGGGATGCAAACTCGGTAAGTTTAGGACAGTGCTACAGTCACCAGGTGCTAGCCTCATGCAGAAACAGTAGCTAACTTCTGGGGCTCCAGCACCAGCCTGACCATCTCTTGTCCTGGCATATACAGTTGCAGTGAAGAGCACAGGTAATTTCCAGATGAGGTACAGATCAGCCTGTGGGTGTTGCATAAGGACTTAGTCTTGTTCAGTATCACAGTGCTCTGTCCCACCAAATAAGGGAGGCTGGATAACCCAGCAGAGAAATGCAGCTCGAAGTCGAGACTGCTGTAATTTAAATAAAAGACGTTATCTCACTATGCTCTCTGTAAGCAACATGAAGCACACACATGGAAAGTATGAATTAGAACTGGACAATCAAATTTTGGAAGGTAACATAGTGCATGTTACCCAGCCAATAAGTGCATGCTTTTCAACTGAACTCAAAACCACATCTTTTCTGTGAATTGTGTGTCTTCTTTTGACCTTCTTTCAGTAAAGCCTGCACTAAGTCATGGTACTTTGCAGCCTGCACTCAGACCAGAAAATAATTCTCTGAAGTGTCCAGATGCATACTTTCCATTTCGGCCTTTTTCAGATTTCCAACAAATACTCAGCATTTAAGGATGGATCCTTCTTCCCCGCAACCACATGTGGCTGGCTTCCTGAGCTGAATGCCAACATCTCCTTAGAGCATTCCTTACATGAGCTGCCTAAAACTTCTCCCCACCACCTTTAAGACCAAATGACACATGCACTGAAGTCTCCCAGCTCCAGCTGTCAAAGCTCTTTGCACGTACTGACTCTGCCCACAGATAGACTGCAGTGCTGCCAGACTCAGCATCCTTCTTAGGGTAAGGCTAAGTGATCCTTCTCAGGGCTAAACACACCTGCAGGTAGTCTTGAAGAGCACACGGATGTTCCTTGTACGAACAGTAACATTTCGTTATACTTTCCCTGTACAAAATTAGTACAAAAAGCACACAGTAATCACTTTAGTACAAAATCACACAGAAACTGCAGCAAACACACGGAAAAGGAAGCAGTAAGTCTTCAGTAGCTAGAGCTTTGCCTAGTGCCAGTACACACTAAAGCCCCACGTGAATTCATTGAAATAGCTATGTCAGGCAAACAGGCTAGCAGGCAGAATTATACCTATTCAGCAGTACCTCCAAATTTAAAGCCAAAGAACTTCTGGGAAAAACAAACAGAAAGTAGTCTTTAACTAACTATACCAATATTCCTGACAAAAGGCCTTACATCTGCTAATAAAAGGTAGAAGTTACACTTAGTATCATATCCTGAATCAGAAGGTATACTATATCAAAAAGATGGTGATTTGCCATTATATTTGAAATGCTTGCCTCAGGATTTATACTTAATCTGGTTTTCAGAAAGCATGAGCTATTCTAGATAGAAACAGATGTCAGAAAATGCATTGTCAGACAGAAAATATGGCACATTATTCTAAAAAGAGGCTTATGATTTTTTTCAAATAAAAATTAAACAGACAATTGAATATAGTCAAATCCAGCAAAAGTACAAATGGCATATAGTTATATGTGCATTCTTTCATGACTTCAGATTTATCACAAGTATATTAGTGACTCTGATTTTCATGATTTAGATATATTACTGGGTCACATGGCAGTATTTTTGAAAGTAAGAGAAGAGTTAAAAACTTGGAAATATAATTTTCATTTAAAAGTCTCCCAGATTTATGAGCCTTGTCAGGAGGAGGGAATGTGTGTAGGTTTTTTGTTGTTTTGGTCGGGTTTTTTTGGGTGGGTGATTTTTTTTTTTCCTTGTTTTTTTTTTTTTTTTGCTTCTTTATGGCCAACTAGTACTTGTTACTTTCTAATCCTCCTAGAATAACATCGGAAAGGTCCCAAATAGCCATCTAGTCAACATCCCAATCAAACTTCCAAAGACAAAAAAATTCACAGTGTCTCTACAAAAGTAGTTATATTGCTTAATCATCCCCATAGAAAATACATTTTCCTTCTTATAAACTTTGGAAGCCTCTCCTGCTTCAAAGTATGACAATTGTCTCTTGTTCTAAGCCTGTGCACCTCAGTGAAAAGCCTGGTTCCATATCTGAGGTAACCTCTAAGTGGAAGACCCCTTTTTGGTCTAGTCCTCTCAGACCCTTCTCATAGGGCAGATGTTTCAGCCCATCTTGGTGGCCCACTGCTAGACTCAGTCAAGTTTATTAACATCTTGTTTTGTTTTCTTTTTCCTGAAAACCAAGCACAATTCTCCACATGTGGTTTTACAGCCAAGTAGAGGACAACCACTTTGCTCAATTTACTGGCCATGCTCTTCTTGAGGGAGCCCAGCCTGCATGGCTGGTGTTCAGCTTCCACCAGGAACCCCAAGTCCTTTCACACAGAGCTGCTTCCCAACCACTGAGCCTCAGCCTCTACCATTGCAATGAGCTCTTCCATCCCAGGTTAAAGACTTGCATTTGGTCTTTACTGAATCTCATCAGATCCCAGTCAGTCCATTTTTCCAGTGTCTATCAGCTTCACTGCCTCCACACCTCCAGTTTGTTGCTATACAAAAACCATATGAAGGTGTGCTCTGTCTCACCAGCAGGTACCCTCTGCTCCTGTAATTCTCAAAGATATACAAACATGGTTAGAGCACAGTAACACCAAGGTTGTGGGTTTGATCCCTGTTTGGGTCATTCACTTAAGAGCTGGGCTCAACAATCCTTGAGGGTCCCTTCCAACTCAGAATAACATGTGAATCTGTGACTAGTAAAACAGGACAAATCCCCAGAGAGGGCTCTCATCCACAAACCTAATAATTTCATCAGAAAATGTGATCAGATTTGTCAAGCATGATTTACCCTTGGCATTCACACTCTGACTCCAAAAATATCCCATTTACCAGTTCTCTAATTAAACCCAAAGTTGGCTCTATTCAAGGGCAGGATGATACTCAGCTACTTGAATTCCTCACATGAGCTTCAGTAATTCATGGCTGCTACAAGCCAAGGCTGTCTTTGATTATTGGTTCTTGGCAAAATCTTAATTTGTGAGGACTCCCTCACTCAGATACATTGCACCCTCATTAGCGTCGTTTTGACAGTCTCCAGAAACATCCTGGGCTGCTTTTATGCACTGCCCTTCCAGCAGGCAGGAGGGAGGCTAAAGTCTATCCCAAGAACAAGGGTCTCAGAGTTGCTTAAATATGACATTGTCCTATTCCCATTCTAAGCAAGTGATCCCTAAAATACTCTCACCATCATGTCACTCATACCTGCCCCTCCTCCGATCCTGAACAAGAAACCCATCCACTGAAACTGCCTTTATTTGCAAAGGAAAAGCCCCATTCCTTTCTTCCCTGCCAGTCTTCCTACATCCATCCATCATAGTTGTTCCAACAATGCCTTATTGATGGGTCTGCATGCAGAGGTCTGTCTCCTCCTGATTGATTCCTATGCTGTGTGCATCTCTCTGCAGGCAATTCTTCCCTGACAGTCTATAAACCAGAAGATTTATGTTTTGCTTTGGAGTTGTTCTTCCTCAGATTTGACCATCTGCTGATAGTACTTTTCTGTCTGTCATCCAAATTTTGCTTGTTTTCTTCCAACAATTTTTTCTTTTCTCTTTAAAATCCATGTATATCCCTCTCAACTCCAGTAACAAAACGTTAATTAAAAACTGTGTACAGACAATCTCACAAAGTTTGTCTGTCAGCTGTTGCACTTTCAAATTAGCTCTGCTACTTTGGGAGAAGCTGTACTGCTGCAAATTAAAATTCTGAAAAACCTGTAGAAGTCTATGCAATAACAAGTTCAATCAGTATCACATATGTAGGCAAAGGGAGGAAAGGTTTCATCCTAGCCAAACAAGGATAAAATCCCATCTAACACAGTGAGTTTAAAGTCCAGAACAGAATACTGAAAATATTATCTGAAACTGAGCAAACAGCCACATAGGTACAGCTATACTGCACTGGTACTCCAACCACCTCCTTTAAAAGTTACCCTAGGAATATCTACGGATTGCAGTCCTGAGACTGCCTAACTCGATTTCATTTGCACAGGATGCACTCTGGATCAGAACACAGGCACCCCAGCTGGGAGGTGCAGTTGGCTCTCTTGATGGACAAGAGGCCTTGACAGAAAACATTTCCTAAGACAAAAAAATCAGCAGGGCCTCAGTTCTGCTGAGGATACTGACCAGCAAGACACTGAAACATTAATCAACAGCGAGGATCACCAGCCTCGCATCTTGAACTACAATTCCACTTCCTTGGCTAAGCCTGCAGAAGAGCTTTAGAGAACAATAATACAGGATCATTACAGGCTACCATTTATAAGATGTGTATGCAGTTTCTCTTCCAGCAAGTCAATTGACTGATGGTGATTTAATATTTGTTTAGCAAATGGAGGTCACTTAAAAAAACAAGATGTTATTGACCCCTACAATTAGTACAAAAATCCTCTGAGAGGAGGAATAGACACACAATTCAATGTACTGGGGAAAAAAAAAAAGTGTTAATGCTGATTGCTGAATGAAAACTCTACCAAACAACTCTCACTGATGGGTTACTGCTATAATATTGTAAAAAAAATGTAGATCACTTGCAGTTCCTCCTAAGCAAAATACTCGCAATCCAAATTTCCAGTTGAGAATCTTCTTTCATCCAGACTTAATTCTGAGCACATCTTTTTTGAATTAAACCAACAATTTAATCCCCAAGGTGAAAATAAAGTGATATAAACATTTGTAGGGCTGGAGTAAAGATTAGCCTTAATTTTAAATTTATTTTTGCAAAAAGCTTTCTATTACTAGGTGACTATTCCTAAATTTATACAGACTCTTAAACAACACCACGTAACTGTTAAGTATAAGTTTCTATATAGTGCTTGGTTAGACAAACTTTTTTTAGAAGCAAGATCACAGCAGAGAAAATGGCACAGAAAAACCAAAAATGCAGGACCAAAAGAGGCCTGTGTTCCTCACTATTTCATGAAAGATTTTTCCAAAATGCAGACAAAAGAAGGTCGTGTACATTATAAAATTGCTAGACTAAAATCAGAATTGTTTCTATAGCTAAGTTCTGCTCATTTTTAAACCTGGAATGAAAAGGCAGCCCAACCCCTTGCTAGAAGTGCCTGCAAATCAAAAACGTAATTGAAGGAGCCATTTCTGCCTGTTGTGACCAGAGCTACACTGATTTTAGTGGAGTTGAGACTATTAACAGCAGCTGAAGATCTGGTCTTCCAATTTAAATTCTGTCTTGACTTTGAGTAATTCTGTTGAGGTCACTAGAACAGGGTTACTCAGGACATAAATTTGCCCCAAGGGCTTTTGTTGCCTGAGATATATTTATATTACATTAATGTATAAACAGAAAATGCCTAGCAAGTTCCAGAAAAGCAATTAATGTAATTAGTTTGTAACTTGTGCTCAAGTCTCTCAAGGGTTACTGAGGGTCAAATTAGGGAAACACATTTCTGAAAAGCACATGTCCTAAAATAACAAAGTTTCCTCTGACATCTCTAAGTACCCCTGTATTTTGACTTCTAATAATCTTTTTAACGAGTAAACAGATGCAAATGAAAGAATAAAATACATCTGAAATGTTTGAATGTCAAATTTAAAAGCAAATGATAATTTTTTGTAACAGAAATGCTTTAGTTAATTTCTATTTAAATTTCATAACATTATAAAGATACAAATAACAACAAAAGTAAGATTTTTTTAATATATTTTAAAACAGAAAAATTCAGGTGCAAACAAAAAGTAACCACTTTTTACTGTCTGTAACCTCTCCCCATCTGGAGTTTAAGGTTCAGTAAAACTTGAACCATATGAAGCACACACAAGTTAACAGGACTGGGCCTAAACATTAAACATCAGCGGACCACAGCAAGCTGTTTAAGGAAACTGACGCCACTTGTCACACACGTGAACCAAGCAGCAGCGTCTTTTACAAGCAGCAGCACGGTTTCATTTAGAAAGGCAAAAGCTGAAGGTTGAGAAACACTAAGACACTCACTATCTATAAGAATGTCAGGGAGAATACTTTTTTAATTAACTAAACCTGTCTGAGAACCCTAAACAGCCACTAAATATAATTAAAATGAACTATCAAAGGTCACCATGGACCATTTGTTCATTTGGATAACAACAGAGGCAGATACCAGCCGTTGATAACTCTCATTTATTGAATTTAACAAGCTGCAGGAATGTGCTTGTTGCATTACATGACTATGCATATTGAACAATTGTTTTATTTCAACTTTACTTTCTTACATTTTGCATAGTTCACAACCCTTTACACTATGCAGCACAACACTTTATTTTTAGATCCTGTTATGTCACACATGACATTTATCAACATGTCAATTAGTTATAGAAAACTGAAAAGAAAGAGTATGGAAATGCAGTCTCCTCAAGGGTTAAAGAGACCAGATAAATCATGACTTTACAACAACTACTTGTAGCATGTAGTTCACTAGATTTATCTGACAGCACATCAAAACTCTGAATTTTTTCATGCCAAATATGTAAATCTGTTATTTAACAGTTGCTAACAAAGCAGGAACTTTCAAAAGGGAGATAAAAAGGAATAGAACAGTCGAGTCTGTCTCAGTTCCATTAACAAAAACACGATGCTTCCATATACAGCTAGAGTACCAAGGGATGTGAGCAGCCAAAACCACATCAGCTTTAATGGAGAAAGACAGAAATACGTATTTTTGAAGCATGGGCAGAAATGGAAAAATGCTTTTGATCTAGCTCCTGAAGGATAACAAACCCTGACAATACACATTTGGGATGCTGCTCTCAGGTTCCATCATAGTATTATAGTGCAATGTTTCTAATTTGTTTGTGTAGATATATTTCTAATTTGTAACTGCAAATACAAAGCCCTTTGAATTAAAAAGGAATTCAAGCAAGTCAGATAGTTCACACTGAAATAAAAGGAAATATTATTGTTTCTGATTTACGGAGAAGTAACAGCTGGCACTTATTATGTCTATGTACCACATCAATCACCAAAAACACAAACTCCAATAAATCTACCTTATGTCCTTATAAATATAAAGCTGTTTTGCCTTTCCTAGACCAGATTGCTAGCTTATGAAAAGTGGTACAGCTCTAAATCCAGCACCCTATCTTCTAATCAGTTCAAATTATGTACCAGACACAAATTTATCTAGTTTAGCTTATACAGATGGGGGTGGATTTTGCTATTGTTGTTGTTTTATGGGGTTTTTGTTTGTTTCCTTTTTTTTTAACCAAGTGATTGACTTCCACAGAGAACATGAGACATGGTAGCAGTAAATCAGAGTATCAGCTAGTACTGCTGGGCTTTTTTTCAAAGCTCAATCTGCAATAGATGCCAATTTGTGCATCATTATCTCTACTACAGCATGTGTTGTTTTTAAACAGACAAACCACTGCAACTGGATAGTGACAAGAATAAAAAGAATAAAGGCAGTGGAAAGAACGTTAACCACAGAAAGATGAGTAGGACTTGGCCTCTCCCGATCCGACCACCCAATGTATGGGACATTAGTGCTGAGAAACAAACGAGCTTTAACTCTCCCATCTGACAAAGAAAGAATGAAGCAGAACAGATTGTCCAGCAAGCTTCTGTTAAGTGCTTATCACAATTTTCAGTACAGAGGATAGAGCAAACCACTAGAGAGCAAATATTTCTGAAGTCTACTCAAACTACATGGGAGGATTTAATCCAGACTGTGAAGAAAGAAATAGTTTTCCATTAAACAGAGCATTAACCTTCAAAGGAAAGTTGATCTTCTACCTAATCAGCAGAGGAGCAACTTATGGACAGATGGTGATGAGAAGACGTATTTATATCTTTCAGTCTTTACATTCAGGTTTAAAAAAGGTCAGTGGGAACCAGGCAGCTGACATGGGTAACAAAGTACCAAAGGGCTTCAGCTAAAATGGGGAAAGCATTCTCCTATTTGTTAACCTGGATGCTTTAAAAATCAAATTACTTTGTCTAGTTTTCTCTAAAATACTTTCAAATTTGTCAGGAAGGGACAACAGAGCTATTACTTGCCATCTTTGAGAACAACCAATCTGGAGGACTGCTGGTTACCAGAGACTATGAAAGAAAACCAGAGTTCCGACCCCAGGCTCAATTCCAATTGCACAAACATTAGAGCAAACAATAAACAAACAAATTATTTGCAAGTTCTTAGGGAGGAAAATGAAGAATCATCCTTATCCCTTAAGCTCCAAAAGACTGTAAACATCTGTTACAGCTGTGTGTAATACACTAATCACATCAAATTAATATCATTATCTTTTCCTGTTATGGCAGGGAAAGGTTTCCTGACAAGGAAGGAGCAATATGGATTAGATGAGTTAGGATAAACCTTCTATGTGGTAATAAGCAGCGCTGTCACATTGTCACATGGGGAAGAGCCAAACTTTCCCTCTGCTTGCCTGCAACCCAGCCTCACTCCTCCCAACACTCTTCTCCCAACCTTGCACCTTCTGTGCATGCATATGTGGCCACCAGTCAAATCCAGATACCCTCTGCAGCAAAAGAGATCACACATACTTTTAAACTCACTATTTCTGTAGCCTAAATAAAGTCAGAAACCAAGACCTGACACGGCTGCACATGGAATCTGTATAACAGCTTCCACACCCCTGCCCCATGATCCTGCTCCATGAATGGTATTGAGAGGTCAAAGGGATCCACTAAAAGATACTGATTAGCAAACTTGGCCCTTTATCCAAGGTGTTGCACTGTTTAAGGGCTACAAGAAATACAAATGGTTGTCATGGAGCTGCACTTCCTCTTACAATTATTCTTGAGAAGAAATCTGTGTAATTTTTTTCTGCCAGCTCAGTTTTCTTGGAAAGCTTGTGACCTGAGTGTGAATTAAAAACATCATCTTGTCCACTCTGTAATTTATTTTGACTTTAGTAAGGCTTTTTCCTTGATATTCTAAGACACAGGAAATGTGGTCTAGAGGAAGTTACTACGAAGAGGGAAGCAAAACTGCTGGAAAACTGTACCCTACGTTGTTTGTCAATGTTTCACTGTCAAAGTGAACACAGCTGTCAAAGTCGAAGTTAACACACTTGTTGCTGTGCAGATGAACATACTCATTCTGGATTTGGGTAGCTGAAGAGGGAGATGCTTACCAAAATATGCTTCTGACTGCTTAGTGGTAGGCTGTAAAAAGTTTGGATGACAGGACCAGAATTCAAAAGAAATTCTGTCAATATAAGAAATACAGGGGAAAAAAGGTTATGAGATTTTGTTAGGACACTTCTACTCTTCAGAATCTTTTAAGTTCAGTCCTTCAAGCAGAAATACTCAAGTGGACAAACACAACTGAAGACATTCTAACTTTGTAGCAGCTCTCCAGTAAAGACATCTATGAGTCACAACCTGAACATGAGTTAAAAACTAAAAAAAAAACACATAACACACTCAAGAGACCAGTGTTTAGTCTAAAGAAGAAGAGTTTGAGGGAACTTAAGAGCTAAATTAAAGGAAAGAGGAAATAAGTAATGTTCCACATCCACATTATCTTGGACAAAGAGTAACAGATTTATACTTACAGCACATGCTATTTACACTGGGTATTAGGAAGAAGAATTCTGCTGAAACAACCTCTTTCCTAGAGATCTATATGGGAAGCTATATTAACCAAATTCCCCTTCTGTCTGTTAATAGTCTCCCTTTGCTGTGCCACACAGACTTTTTTTGAGGCTTTTTTGTTTGCTTTGAATCTAGCCAGCATCTTGCTTTCTGCCAGTCTTGTAAAACAGTACTGCTGCAGCTGAAGTGAGGAAAGCAATCAAGACAAACTTCTCTGGTGGAACTAGACGAGCATATCTCATTAGCAATTGTTGTAAATGGTCCAAGTATATGAAATAAAATGTTTGTTTTGTTTCATATACTTGGCCATGTCGATTCAAAATTTCTTTTACTGTGAAGCTTCAGCTAGATCCAGTGCACCAAGTAACTCTTTCAAAATTCATGTGGACAGCTCTACATGTGAATGTGATTCCAAGAAAAAGTGTCCCTTCTTGTAATTATATATTAGAAGGAAAATACAGTTGGTTAAAAACGCCCAAGAAATAATCCAATAGAGTGATTTTTCCTTTAGGGTGTTGGATATAAACAGCCAACAAAAGAAATGTATTCCACTTTGTGGAAATACATAAAGCAGTTCTAAACTATTACTTTGTGTTGCAGTTACAAAACAGCCTAACAAATGTTGTTTGGACACCTGTTCCAAAAACAGGATTGCCATCCAGTAGTTTAAGAGGATGGGGGAGAGGAAGGGAGTAAAAGGGAAACAGATCTTTTTCTGACTAATGGATCAATTCCAAAAACTTTGAAATGCAAGAGGCTCTTTCTTTTTTCTTCTGTTTTCTTAGTAGTTGTGCAAAATTTGCAATGACTTTCAGAAAAAAATACACTTCAATCTTGTAAGGCCACATATATAAGTGTATATAAAAGCAAACATGAAAATAGGCAGAAATCTGATTAGGCTTTAAAAAGACAAAACACAAGGGTAGCCACAACAGTGAAATGTAATCTTTCAGTGAGCAGAGCACACTTACATTGCTGACTACCTTTCCCATTTGTGAATTCAGATCCCTGAAGCCATCCCTGCACTGGGTCTATATAAAAATGGATCTATGGTTTAGCTACAAAAGGATCCTCCTTTGTAGGTTGTTTCATGCAGATGCTCACCAAAACTAATCCTTGTGTAAGAGACAATTGATTTACTTGACATGGTTGATTTTAAACCATAATTTCTAACCAGAAAAACTGTTTTAAAAGTTCTAATAATTGGAAGTGTGAATTAATCCCATCAAAACCCACTCAGTACCATATTATGGTTTTAAGATAAGGGAGAGCTGTAGAAATCAAATCATCACTTTATTTTAATTGCTTGACGATTTACAGTATGAATCTTTTATAATCATGAAGCCATAAAAAAGCTGCAACATTTGGCTTTTCAGAAATAACTTCCCCCATAATAAAGACATTAACACTGAAGCTTTGATTGAGGTTACATTTATGTAACTGAGCTCAAAGGTGTTTCTCTTTTAGACCACTTAGTTTTAGGGAGAATAAAAAAGAAAATTACTATCGGTCCAACTTTAAATACAACTCAATTTTAATTTAAAACAAGTGCCGAAAATTTTTAACCCCCCAAACTCTTAAAGACACAATTTTAAATTATCTCTGAAACAGATGAATCTTTGAATATTGAATCTTAACTGTAGGTAATTTCTCTATAAATTAAAATACGAAGTTTGAAAGACTAATCTCATTTTCTGCATGTGAAAAATTTCACTGCAGAAAGTTTCAAACTCTTTGAAGGTGCATACTCCAATAGCTGAGCAACAGCTATTTTCCTTGCTATTAATTCTACTTATAAAAACCAACTAGGTTTAAACTAAGCAGAAAAAAAAGCTTTGTTAGAAAGGAAAAAAAATTAAGTCAATTAAAATGCGTGATGCATATCAGTTTTTTGTGGACATTTACTTGGCATACATACTAATTTTTAAACCAATTCCTAATATCATAGTTTTGACTTTGGAGAAGCTGAAATTTCTAACATAACCCACGATATGGTATGACTGAGATTGTAGGGGCACTGAGCTCTCAAAAGGTTTAAGCTTTTAAAGATTTTTTTTCCAAACAAAAGTAGAGATATGAGAATTTAAAAGAACATAAAGGTTGGATAAGCCACCTATCTACAAAAAAAAAAAAAAAGCTCAAAAGAATAGTGATTAAAATCTCAGGAACAAATATATGGAAAAAATCAGATAAAATATAACTAAAGCTGGTTTCATGAAATACTAAGGTTAAATGAATGGCTGCATTAGATCTAGCACAGTAAGTCCGTACTGCAGCCTGGTTTATGCACTTCTCAGGATGTCATCATGGAACAGGGAAGAGTGAAGGAACATAGCTTCACAGCAGAATGGTATTTTTGACTACTACAGCTCCACCTGAGGAAGAGGGACACCTTCCATCTCAGCAGACACCTGGAATCAGAGAAATCTTGGCTGCCCTCTAAAGCTTATGTAGTGGGGAAGAACTGAAGCAGAAAAGAACATGGTGAGGGCTCTCCACTAGTGCCTCAACTTATCTTTTTGGGTTTTTTTGGAACCCAAAGTTCTTAGAAACCTCTGTAAAGCCCCAAGCTGTTCACTGACTCATCTATCTCAGCTGAAGTGAAGAAATGCCTGTGAAAACAGAAGTTTAAGAAATGCCTGTGAAAGCAGAAGTCTGAGCTACTGGATGCCCAGGGTGTCTGAAAGTCCTGCTCTAAGAGATGGGAGGTATATCAAGGCAAGATCAAGCGCTTCTTACACCTACCTTGATAAACAGAATCCTGTTCAGACTCATCCTAGTGAGATCCAGGTACAGCAAACCCACAAGTAGGAGATTCTTAAACAAAAAATAATCAAAAAAACCTCCAAACCTCTGCAAATCCAAACAAATAAAAAATGGATCCAAGTAATGAAACCTAAAAGGTCAATATGTTTAAATCTGCCTCAAGAGCAGCAATGTAGGAAATAAACCTGACCTTTATTATCAAAAAAGAGAACATTTTATAGCAAGTTTAAAAAAAAAAAAAAGAAATCCAACATACACATACATTCCACTTCAGGCTCTAGATATCTCAATTTTCCCAATGCCCTAGTCCATGCAGAGAGAACTTCCAGGGGCTAATTTAGAATTTGCATGGGTTTATCCTTTGAAGCTGTTCCCTCTCCCTGATCTCTCACAACAGCTCTGGGTGACTAAGTTTCTAAGACAGCACATGGCTAAATGCCCATAGATGCTGGACTGTATTCAAAATGCAATTCAGTTAACAAACACACTGAAGTCCTCCAGTGGTAATAACTACTCCTTTGCTCACAAAATTGCAAATCCTTTATTTGCCAAAAATTACTGAGGTTTTTATAGATTGTGGAAAAAAAAATTGACACCACTCACTAGAAATTACTCTATATGGCCTTTTAAGGAAAGGACACTAAAAAGAAAACAAGTAGCTTAACATATTTTCACATATCCCTATGTAGTTGTCTAATAACATAAATGTACTTCAATCTTTAACTGGGTCTTGTAAGTCATGGCAGAAGAACTTGGCAGTAATTTTTAATTTTTTTAAGATCTTGAAGCACACACTTTATTCCCACTAAAATAATTATTTATGTGCACTTGGACTATATCACAGCCTACTAAATCCATTGTCTTTTGCCAGCTTCGGAAACTGAATCAAATCCTGAACCTCGTAACTATCAGAGAACTCTTAATCTTCCTGAACAGAGACATCAGTTCAAAAATATTCAACACAGAAATGTAGCTAGTAAACTCAAAGTGACGATATAGATATCAAAATTACAACTACTAGCAGAAAAAACCTGACATTGTCAATTTGCAGTTTGCATAGCCAATGCTGCATACACAGAGATAAGAAGTACACTTCCACATTTATGCTATTTTTTTCTTTTTTTGGGAACTAAAATTCCAAGCATATACCACAGCTGTTATTCAACACATGAATATCCAAAGCAGGTCTTCAAACCAGTAGTGACAAAGATAAAGAGCTTGTCACTGTCTTCATAGTACCTACTATACATTCAATCACGGCACTTAGTTCAAGCTCAAGTTCAAACTACCTTCAAGAAAATGAAGGCAGTTTGTGACAATGTGCAAGTTCACAGCAAATTAGTTACCTAGTGAAGGCACCAACAGTGAAGTGGCTGTTACACACAGAACTAAGCATGGATAAAATTCTTCCAAGAAACACTCTGCAGTGTCCCCCAGAGATGCACCCTGCCCTAGCTATGCCCAGAAATACCCCATTACTATATATATATGTGAAATACACATTATATTACAATAATATATTATACTATATTATATATGTTATACCCCAGTTATCTTAAATTGTGGTTCAAGAACAGGTGTCCTCTCAAATTCAAGATACTGCTTTCTAAACTTCCCTTCCCACTGTAATCCTTAACTAAAAGGTTGTTGGAAATTACAGAAGCAAAACAAAAGGAGTTTCTTTGGGTCTCCACTTTCTGTAGCAATTATTATGGCTTTGTATATACACATTGTATATACACATTGAGCAATGCTGCAGTTTTGGGGTTTGTGGGGTTTTTTTTTTGTTTTCCATAAATAAGAAAATAATTACACAAACTCTCACTACCATGTCCATGACTTCTCCAAAATGAGCTTCTTTCATATTTCAAGTCTCTGGCTTCCCAAAGAGGGAATTAGTGTGACCTGGTCTGCCCTCTGTACATGACACTGCAGCTGCATTCACAGGCTGGGAAAGGGACTCAGTGGCTCTAAGGAGCATTTTCTTGAGCAGAAGTGTTTCTTATGAAGTGCTACAGGTTTTTCTAAGTAGAGCCTCATAGTGAGGGAATGAAACAAGGAGGACAAATGCCCACAGAAGAACTTCCACACTAGTTACAGTGGCCTGAAATTTTGAAGCAGCTCTAATTCACTCAGCAGGCTGCTGCACAGCCTGGTACAGTGAATTAGAGCACCTGAAAGACCTTAGAATTAGAGGTAGAGGACATGGCCATTACCCTACACCTACCTGTACTTCTCAGAAGGTGAAAACTAAAAACCCCTCCTAACAGTTTTCTTCTGGCCTATGACAGAAAATGACGTACACCAAAGATGCACCTAAGGCACTTCTATCACATGGCACACTAAGCAGCATTCCACCTGGCTATATTTGCAGGGACAACAAAATTAACTGAAGCTGCAAGTTCTATCTAACCATGCTCAATACCCAAAGGTGTTTCACCACACTTGCCCACACCTGCTTATCTTTGAAACAATAGTATGTCCAAGCACCATTTACACTCATGAAGTTATTTGGGATTCACAAAGGAGGGTCACCAAGGACCTCTCCTGGAATCTCTCCAGGAAGCTGATTGCTTTGGCACACTCTGAAAGCTTGAGTTTTGTGCAAAGTGCAACAGGTGCTTGCATCTAAAAATCTCACTTAGAGGAAGGGGTCAGTGACCACTCTTTATGCACAGTCTGGTATCCTGAATGTTTTCCTTGGAAATGGATACTGTTATCCCAGTAAAGTTTCTATCAGACCTTCACCCAGCGAGTCTTAGCAACTGCCCAACCATCAGGGTGTCTTGCTTCCCTCTGGGCAGCTACCCAGCATCTCAGTGCCAACAGGCCAGCCATGGACACTCCGAGTGCACTCACTGGATCACAGAATCTGGCCCTTAGCAGCTTGCTGCCCCTCTTCCCCACTTTGCTGCCACAAAGATCAGACCTTTGATCTTTTACCCAAAAGTATGGCTAAAAGACTTGAGATTTCTCCAAAAGATGTTGGCTCCATATTTTAATTCTTTCTATGTGTGGGTCTGACATAAGTCTGCAGATTGGGACAAAAACATGGATTGCATTCTGTTTTCACATAAGTGCAAGCCCAGAGTAAGTACTGACCTAATACACTTATTTGGGATATAAAACTGAGTAAATAAGAGAATTTAAGCCAAAATAACTCTTAGTTTTATAGATTTCACTTCTTTAGTTTATGACTTTTATATGCCTTAACAGATCAGAACAGCCCTGTATTTTTAATATGCAAAGTGTATTTCAGGTTTAGCGTGCTCAGTTGAGGAAAAGTGCATTTATATTTAATTATAAAAAAAAAAATTATATTTGTTCCCTAAGTACACTGTTTGAAAGCTTTTCTTTTCCTGTTAGCAATATTGCCAAATCTTATTTCCATCTTCAAACAGAACTGTTACTGTTTTATTTAAACTCTTGGAGGCACAATTCAAACTTCCACATATGTTTCCATACAAAGACCAGCAATGACAAAAAGCTGAAAAAAATTTAATATTTCTTCCAAAGCCAGAAAGGTCATTTGGACTGAGATGCCCAAAATTATTGACTGGATTTGGCTCACTATAATAATTCCTTCTGCACGTAGCTACAGCTTCCTCCAGTGCTCTTTTTCAGATATTTCAAGATGTAAATAAGGGCAAGCTGGGGCTGCACGAATTACTCACACAGCTTGCTCCCTGTCATAACATTTATGGAAAGATCACAGCTCTTCTCTCTTCACTTAACTAGAAACAGGCACCATGATAATACCCGCTCTGGCTTACTGATCTATGATGGATGAATATATAGTCACATAAAAGCAGCATGTGTGCTTGTGAGAGGACAGTTAAGGACAAGAGGGACATGTAAGAGGCAGCACACAACCTCCAACCACGTGATGAAATATATAATCATTGCAATGAAGAGAGACATCCATGTTACTCCCTGATTAGCATAATAGGGCTGAAATGATGTTTGGACGCATCACTTGAATAGAACTGAAAGCTACTACCAGCTGTGTCAACAAGAAAAAACTACATTTTGGTCTTGTATGATCATACCTCATTAATTGCCCACTTTCTCTTCACAAATTGCACTAATCAGATCACCCCACTTCAAAATGCAAAGGGGATCTGACAAGCAAACAGTAAAAGACAAGAAAAACAAGCCACCACCCCACTGTTTCTGTAGGAGAGCTGTAAAATAAAAATAATATCACAAACAGCAGCACAAAAATAATTATACACTATTTATTACAAAACCAGAACTGTTTGAAATCTAGAAAAAAAATCAAATAAGATAGCAAAGGTGGTGGAGAGGAGACTGCCACCTCCCTTCTAAGACTCAATTACAACATGCAACAAACTCATTGCTCTGTAGGCAACAGCTACAAGCAGCCACAACAAAGGAACTCAGCAAACTTGGGGGGATGTATATAAAACTGGATAACAAACTTGGTGGGCTAGTTACACTGGCTCAGGCCTTATCTGCTGCCTGGTGGAAGCCAAAGCATACTGGAAAAAACTCATCTCCACTTCAGATGGCATCTTTCAGTACTACCATTACAAGCAGATGAAATATTAACCCAGACAAACTTCATCAGGGTACTTCCAGAGCTTTTTTGTACTTGTCATCACACCAGAGAGGCTTTTGGCATGCCATATTATACATGTTGGTACAAAGGTCTTCTGCTTTGAGAGCCAGAGACATCAAAGGAAGTCTGCTCCAACCTCTTGCTTGCAATGGCCATTTTCATCTGTTATCTGAGCACTGAACCAAGTCTTAAAACATAAAGGCTCCTATCTTAGAGTTAAACTCAAGAATAGATGCTAAAGTCACCATTTCCCTTGACAGTTTTTTCCAAAGATTAGTCAATCTCACAGTTCAGAACAAAAAAAAAAAAAAAAACCCTCACCAATGTCTTTGACTTCAGTTTGATGCCTTCTACCATGTTAAATTCTCTCTTTTCCGAAGATTTCTACATGGTTTCCGCAGTCACCTTTTGATTTGAAACTCTTTAAACTCTTACTAGAAGTTATTTGCCTCTCTATTATTATGCATCTCTTCCTCCCAACCCAGTTTTTCAATCCAAGTTCATCTCTAGACATTGAAATTGGAGACAGTAGCTCAATATCTGCCTTATTAGTGCCACATGCAGAAGGGGGAAGGGGGTATAATTCACTGTTCTTCCCTTTTATATGCCTGAGATTCTTGTAATGCTGTCTCATTGACAACACTGGAATGTAGGAATTACTGTGGCTTTTACATCAATCTTCTAGTACTATTTCACATTTAGCCTTCTATGCAACAAGTATATTCAATGTTAAACAGTAGAAAGTAAATCCTAGTTTTATTTCAACTACCCTGAATTTAAATTTTCATTATTTTGCTTTGCTGGAGTCCCAATTTTTCATGTTTGGGAGCGCTGGCATTTTACTGCAACAGGTAAAAAAGGGTTTTCTATGTGACACAGCAGATAACGACATAGGAAGCATTTCTGCAGCAGTAATGTACATTTGTTTATTGCTCTCCCTATCTTTATAGGTCATTGTTTTACAGACCATATAAAGCACTTGCAATTTATTAGTAAGGCAATTTAAACTAGCACGGTAGGACATTTGAACCATTCTTCCAATTACAGTTTCCAGGCATTCAAGAACATACTTTCTCCAATGCTCTGCTTCTGTCAATGCACATTAGCAATCATAAATATGAGACTGACAGGGTCAGGATTATCAAGTTGAAAAAAATCAAGGTACTGCACTGGATTTGAGGTCATAGTTTTAATTGATTCATTTTCGCTTTCCTTTCTAATGAAATTAAACAGCCTTTTGCCATAAAAACATTAATAGGAAATATAGGGAACTGCATTCAGTGTTCCTCATTTGTCATATTTTCTACGAAACAGACTTGGAATACTGAGGCAAGAACTGCACTTCACCTGGAAGTCACCTGGGTCTAATTGTAATTGCATTCTACTCAAAACAACTTTTTCTATTTAAAGCAGAAAGATGCATTATATTACACCTCACAGTTTGGGGAAAATATGACCAAAAAAATGAGGTAACTATAAAACCACTTCTGACTCATGAAATGAGTGTGAGAGAGGTGACTTGGGTCTCACTTCCCCGCTCACAATAAAACTATTAAAGAAGGATGAAGATAAAGCAAGAAGGCAGGAGGAGAAGTGAGAGAGACCCCACCTTTGGCATCTGAGAGCACAGGCAGCTATTCCATTGGCACTGTCACAAGGGCTTCTGAGTTTATCTAAAGGCACATTTGTGGACAGTCACATTTAGATATGAAACAAGTTATAATCATGAGTGTACTTCACACAGATCAGGGAATAAATACCTGCAAAACTACTTAAAAGTATGTCATTAATAAAAGGAATATTACCAACTCAGTGGCTTCTGTCTTGTGCACATCTTGATCAGCTTTTATAATATGAAGTGATACAGAACACAATACAATACTTTAAGTGAAAGCAGTCAGCCTTCTACTCACCCACATCAGAGAGCACGCACACTGTGATTTGACTGTATAATGAGCCAGGCAGCTAACAATTACAAAATCTTTTCTAAATGAAGACATGATTTTGGTGTGAAAATATGCTTCACCCTAAATATGAACAGTTCTCCTGATGATGCAGATTTGATGTATTCTACTACCCTGAGATTCTCAATGAGAATACAGATGTCCAATCTTATGGCAATAAAGTGTTAACAAGCATAAGAAGTAAATATCCTGGAGTCTTAACATACACCTGGGTAAGATACACCAAGACTGCAACAAGTATAAGCACGAGGTCCTGAAAAACAGCTTATTGATCTGCAATTTGAGTCTCTCACCATTTAACAGAGTCACCATCCTACTTTCAGCTGGGACAGAGCTCATTTCTTCTTAGTAGGTGGTACAGGGTTGTGTTTTGGATTTGCTATGAGATTGACACTGAAAACACACTGTGTTGCTGGGCAGTGCTTAGCCTAAGCCAAGGACTTTCCAGCTTCCCTTGCTCTCCCAGCAAACAGGTGCACAAGAGGCTGGGAAGGAGCACAGCCACAACAGCTGACCCAAAGTGGCCAAAGGGATATTCCATACCAGAAAACATTACTGACAGTATGGAAACAGTATGGAAACTGGGAGGAGCCCATCACTGCTCGAGGATGGGCTGGGCATCAGGCAGCAGGTGGGAAGCAATTGTGTTGTGCATCACTTGTCTCTCCTAGCTTTTAGTCCCCTCTTTCTTTGCCCTTTCCACTAGAATTATTATTGTTATTATAATTCAACAGTTCAAATTAGAATTATTATTAAACTGTCCTTATCTCAACTCATGAGTTTTACCATTTTTTTTCCAGATTCTCCTCCCCATCCCACTAGGACTTGGGGGCAGTGGGGAGCGAGTAGCTGTGGGGTACTTGGCAGCTGGGGTTAAACCATGACAGTCAGTATGAAAGTTGTAGGCATTGCAGAAATAGGCAGTTAAAAAAAAATCTAAAATTTGGAAGTAAATGCCTGTTTTTCAGACTACTTTAATTTTAAATTTGGTTTTGGATTCTGTATTTTCTAAACTGAAACTGACCGACTGGAAGCAAAACCATAAAACTAACAGAGATTAATTCATGGAAAAAACTTGAGTAATTTTACTTCAGCTATAGCAGAATTGTAATATGACAGTTTTAAACACACATTTGTATTCTTATTTTCAAGTTATCTAAAGAATCTATGTGTATATATAGATATAGACACATATTGTGAATGTGCATTTGTGTGTCTATACATAAAAGGGTGGGAACAGCATGATTATATTCTATAGCTAGATCTAAACTAAGCAACAGCATCCGGATACAGAACAATACCTTAAAATAAAACTATATGATCTCAGGAAATTCCATACTAAAATTATCTCCCCTTCAATTCCACTGTATCAGCACTGAATGGGAATCAAGACAACAGCTGGTGCTAGCAGCCAGATGCATTGATCTATATACAGTTTTATTCTTTAAAATAAAAAAAATCAAATGTGCTTTAGACTCTCTCAGCATAGAGTATGCTATACAGTGCTCCTACTAACCTTAGATTCTGCATACATGTTACTGGAGCAGTAGGAATAAACTGGATAGCAGTTCCCATCTCTTCATTGCTGCTTTGCTTTATCTCTTTCACCTACTCTTTCAGCTATTTGCTATGTATAACTGAGCACCAACCAACAGGATTTAAACACCAAGCAGATGTTCAATACTGCAGAAACCTGAGCTTGATCTGAGGACAAAAGTTTCATATGCTTCAGAAAAATCCCTCAGCAATTTCACCAAAGAGGCTATGGAAAACATGAAATGCAACTGAAAACAGTTGCTCTGGTTGCACAGGATAAATGTGCAAGTGCACATTTATTTAACCCCCCTCAATCAGCCTGCCCATTTAAATGTAGTAACTTTTGAAGACTGACATTTGTGAATATACCCTGAAACTGTGGTTACCAAGGCCATGCCATGTACTCCTCATAGCTGCCAGTCTGTCTTGTAGCTACAACACAAGAGCAGACAGCGTGACTGAGTTGCTTAAACTTTGAGCAGTTAAGGGACAATAATCAGAGATGTTTTTCAAAGAATGACTACCTCCGTCAAGGCATTTTCTGCTCTAGGGCTGTTTTTTCATAGGACATTGCAAAGTGAAAAGAAAACAGGCCCTCAAAGCTGGGTTAACAGTACCACTGTGATCTAAGTTATTGATCAACAAATGTCCTAGACTATCCCAAAAAAAAAAAAACCCCACCCACTCTTTCTATTCCCAACTGCTTATTCATGCCTTCCCAGACAAATTCTTGTCTCCTGGATGGACACAGGCACATGTGAAGCCAAGAAGTAAACCCGATTTAAAAAAAAACAAAAACAGTTCAACTGAGTACTCCTTAACCCTCACACCTCCTCCCAGGCAAGCTGCCCCTTGGATCATGTTCCCAATCCAGCTCCCCACATCTCCCACTGGCACTCAGGAAGGGACAGAGCAGGTGACAAACAAGCAAGTGGGCAATGGGAAAAAATACCATTTGGGCTGGCAGCACCAAACTATGCAGGTTCTGGCAGTGAACTTCGGCTGGAACTTCTCCAGTTTGTCCACTTGTAACGCCTTGTTTCTAGCTGTTAAACAGATTTTAACCTGAAACTTGATTTTCTACTGAGGAACTGTCCTAATGTCTGTTTCCTTTCCACATTAATACAGTGCAGCCTCCTCAGTGAAGATTTGCAGCGCCTTAAATTGACAGAGAAGTATGATATGGAGTGATGAGAAGAGAAAGAAAAAATGGAGGGTGCCTCAGGGGCATACTTTAACATCTCCAGCAAAATTTAGCCAACAAATAAGCCTCACAGATTATGAATTTGTGGTAGAGTTTGGCAGACTGCTCTGCTAAAACACAAAAAGTTTTAAGGAACAATCAGTGTATACTCCCTGCAGCTGCTAAACAAGACCTGCTGTGCAGGTACAGCTTTGGTCTGCAGCAGATCATGAAGCAACAGCAGTGAGAAGAATAAACTTCAGTGTAAAGAACCACAAAGCAGAAAAAGGCTCATTTTACCCTAAGAATAAAATGAGAAAAAGAAAGGACACAGTGAGGGAAGAGAGTGGAGTCTGCAGCTGAAACCTGGATCTCAGAGAAGAGAGTGAGTGAAAGAAGAAAAGAAAGCTGTGACCTGAAGCTAGTAGGGAGATGGGGAGAGACACACACACTCCATGGGGGACATACACTGGCACTAATTTGCTATTTGATGAAGAAAAAGTGAAAAAGGAATCAAAGAGCTGTGACAGCCTGGTATAACCTCATTGCCATTTATTCACATGAGAAAGGGCAATTAAAAATTTTGATTGTAGGTACAAAGATGGGAAGGGAGAGATCAGATTATTTCACAGTTTGATGGAGAAGCAAGGTGTAGAGAAAACACAGGGAGAAACTAGAGATAGATTTAAAACACGGGAACTGCTCAAGAAGCAGGTGAAAGACAGAAACCTAAAGGACACTAGCCTGCTGCCCCCTCTGCTATTTTACTAGTCATACAAAGCAGCCCTAAATGAGCAAAAAACACTCAAAGGTGTTTAGACACGCAGGCTTCTATCTCTTCAGCTGTATCAGTTTATACATCAATTCACAGTCCTCAAATCAGGTTCAGCGTGTAATTTACAGGCTGCAGTGAGGGAGGTAAGGGGGGAGGTAAGCACCACTTGGGCTGGGGCTGCTTCCCAGTTCCCCACAGCCAGCCCCATCCTGTAGAGGACTGGAGGATGTCCTCTAGATTTGGACAATACAGCTGCAGGTATTTTTTGTTTATCTTTTCAAAGTTCATAAACATCAGGTTAACTCCAAAGAGTATCAGAAGTACATCAGAAAAAAAGTAAGTTTTTAACACTAGCATTATCCAACTTCTGAACACTTTATTTTTACTGAAGTAGCAAGCTGTAGTGTATGTATTCATACACTTCATACATTTGTGGTTTCCATGCTTGTCAGCACTACCAGATTTATCTTGGCTCTAGTCAAACATATTATTTGACAGCAAGGCATTGATAATAAATCTTCATATCACAGCAAGAGAAAGATTCCCAGACTCCAAACTTGTGTCACTGAAAGTACAAAGTTGAAGACAAATAACATTTATATGTCCTTCTGGTAGTTTAGTTATTTCGACAGAAATAATTTTGGACAACTACCTTCACTCAACATAAATAACCAATGGACAGTCTCGTAAATTGCCAGTGCAAGTTTAGCTGCTCATGGAATTTGTTGCAAAAATTAACATATTTACAATTACATGATTAACTGGATCACTTTATCACTACACAGAACACAACCACAGTACTATCTAATCACAGTGAAACCCGAGTTGGAGCTTCATATTTGTTCCTGAGGCCATGTTCTGCAGGAAGCACAGCTGACTAGTTAAATTAGCAATCAGCCCAGTATTACCAACCCTCCACTTCAATATTGCTTATTCTTATCTTATATGTATGTAAGGAGAAAAAAAAAAAGCCACAACAAAATCAGCAACATTAGTTTGGCTAATAAGAACCTTATTATCTACAAAGATTAAATGAAAAAGAATTTTATGAGAATAATCTGTTCACATTGGTAGTTACAGGTCATGAGGAAGTGTCTGTGAAACACTGCACCCAGGTACACAACTACTCTCAATTTTGCTACACAGTGAAGCAAGATCAGCCACTAGGAGTTATCTGCCTGAAGTACTCATAAGGAAACTGTTGCACAGTTACTGCAAATCCAGCAGAAATCCATGCTGCTACCAAACGGAGTACTTCCCACTACAAGCTTCCCAAGACATGTAGAGGAAGGAGAACGAACCAGGAGAACAGGGACAGGCTTCTGGCTGGAGCATCTCTTCTGTCAAATGAAGTACAGCTTGATTTACCATAACTCGTATGCAACACAGGTACTTGTCACTCACAGATACTACCTTCTTCAACTACTAGGGCTGGACCCAGACAGGTAGGATCAATTACACCTTTCTATCAGTTTTGCTTACAGAGCATAATTCTACTAGAAAATGAATGTATTGCAGACAACTCTAGTAAAAGCACTGCAAGCCTGGTAAGAAAAAAATAATCAAATAATACAATTTTCCTTCCAAGGTACAGCTCTGTCAGAGCTTGGCATGAAATATAGTGACCTTAAAGAGTGTGGTAGAAATTTCTAAAACTGTTGTGATCTTCACTGAGTAGAGTCAGAGAGGTTATGGGGTTTTCTTCTTTGTTTTCTTTCAGTCTCCAAGAAGACTTTGAAGCCATTGTTGCAGCCCAGCTAAAGCACTTAGATATCAGAGTATCAGGATGCTGGTTGCAAACTTACTCTGATTTTATGAAAGCAGATGGGAAAATTGGTAAGCAGTGGATTAGAGTAGTTCTGCATGAAATTCAGTTACTTTAATGATTACCAAAATCCTTAATTCCATTTTTCTTTCCTTTATTAATTCAATTTTTCTTTTAAGATTGCTACAGAGGTATCAATGCAAGTTTTGCAAGAAAAGCAATTAATTTCACGTCTTAGTAAGACTTTGCATTTATTTTAAATTCTTCACTAACTCAAAGTGAAAAGGAAATTCCAATTCTGATTAAACTAATTAGCTAATGAACACAACCCACTCTGGCTCAGAAAAAAAAAAATTAATAGCTTCCTCATTAGGCAGTTCAAAGGTAAAAAAATATATATGTATAGTGATGACAAAAATTTAAGTCTTTACAAGAATACAAATTAAATAGTCTAAGTTGGGTCTTTTTGATAATGCACATAACAGGGTTTTTGAGGAAGGAAAGAACAAAATCAAAGCTAAATACAATTGTAATAAATATGTGCAGAACAATGACAGAAATCAACAGGTTGGCACAAATATAAGAAAATATTTAGAATTTATAATGTTATCATTATGCAGAAGAACTTCAATTTTATTCAATATATGACTTGTCAGATAATATCTATATTATAACAAAAATTTTAACAAATATGACTCAATGGGACCTTTGGCAAGATGCATAAATTCCTCAAATACCTCAAAAAAAATTCCTCAAATTCCTCAAAAGAAAGCAGAACATGGTACTTTTCTAATGAGGCAGAAGAAAAATATTCCAATACCACAAAGCAGAAGGAACAACAATGCAAGGATAAATTTAAAAAAATCCTAACCTTGGATGACTTAGTCTTCCAAAGACTACGGACGTTTCTGAGGGGGTAACACTCAATGTCTGCTAAAGCTCACATATAATCTTTATCTGAAGGGCTTCTCTTAATTCCCTTATCTTCTCCCTCCTCCTAGAAGATGAGAATAGGGAATTAAGGGAAATTTGTGATTCAACTCCACCTCCTTCCTCTAAATACCCTTGAAACCGTTCCTGTACTCTTCTATGGAGTGGGGCATCAAGAGAAAGAAAGGATCTCCCGGATTGCCCCTGCACTCGTGTTCATCAAATGGCATTTGGAAGATGGAATTTCCTACAAATAAATCCATAACAGGGGTTTCAGGCACCATAAACACCTCAAGAGAGCTGTAGATTTTAATTCTGACCTGGAGGGAAAATAATTCCCCAAGCTGGCAAAGCCACAGGCAGAAAGCAACTAAAGAGACACCACACATATAATAAAGGTCTAAAGATGAAAATAAAATCAGTCTCTTAACCAAGAGGGTGAGAGAAATCTGACAATGCACCCAGTCACTCTGACTGGCCAAAATATATGAGCTAATGAAATTTGTATTTGATTGAAATACAGAATAAAATAATTAAATGACACATTTATGTTTCTTCTTTAGTTTGGTCCTCAAAATTTAAGGACAAATATCGCAGATCCTCAAATTAAATGCCCTTTGTTCCCCTCAAGCGCTGAAAATAGATTTTGCGCCTGCGTAACACAAGGTTCAAATTCTAAATCTTAATAATATTAATCAAAATTAACTGTAGAACAAGTGTTTACATATACTGCAAGTCTACAAAGTCAAAGAAACTCCACTGCCCCCAAAGCAGCACCATCACGGTATGAAGTAGCTCAGAATCTACCAACTGCTCACAGAATCTTCAGTATGAAAACAGACCAAACCCATGGGCAAGACATCCTTAAAGAGATACTGAAGAGGCAGAGGCATGTCTTCCAATATCCTCAATCCAACAACTGTGCATGTTAGGTGAGTAGGAGGGGAGGGCACTGGAGAAACTGATTAAGTCCAAATATTCTCCTTAAACAGAAGGGCACATGCTGCTGACATGACAAAGGCCACTTGCAAACCATTAGCTTGCCCCAGTGGGGTATTTCCTATATTCTTATGCTTTAGGCTAGGCTTGACATGTACATAAAAATCTGCAAGCATGGGCAGGTTTTAAAATTTGCTTGGTCATATGCACCTAATTAGTGCACATAACCAAACCCTCACAAATCTTGCCCGACAGTAACATCTTACTGTTAGCAGGCATAAACAGTCTTTGCAAGACTGCTGACATATTTCACAGATCACACTGAGACCACATCTCATTTTTAAAGAAAAATCATTAAGGACATTAAATATACAGCTCATGGTTTATAAGTCAAAAGATAGCTAGTTCCATTAAATCTCTCACTGTGCACATGTGGCAGGCAGAAAAACACATTAAAAGCATAATGAACACAAAAGTCTAAATAATCATACATCATCTTGAAACAGGCCCCTAAGAACAACTTTTATGTGAATTTTGAGGAAGTAGTAATAACTATGAAACGCCTTCCCCCATCCTGTTCTTCAATATAAATATGGGTAGTTCTTTAAAGGAGGCATTTTAATCATACTCATGTCTGACATGTTACAAAATACTGGCATATCAAGACACACTTTTAAAACAAATACACAAGTGGAACTATTAGGAAAGAGAGCAAAACATCATTGTGTCTCTACACACATCTGTTGTGTCCAACATATGGAATCCTGTGCGCACTCTTGGCTCTCCCCTCTCCTCGTTCTGCAGTCTTAGAGAGAATTAAGAAGGTATGAATTCAGGTGATCAAAGGTAAAGAACAGTTTCATTTCAAAAAGCAGGTTACATAAGTGAAAGATCTTTAGCCTGAAAAAAGAACAGTGGAGAAGGGAACTCAATAAAACCACAAGTGGCATGAACATAATCGCTCCCTGCCTTGTCCAGAGGAGGGACTCTGGAAGTTTCATATTTAATCAGCAGGTGTCAGAACCAATCCTTTTGCATGTCTTGAGCCTTTGTTTGGTTGTTTTTTAATTTACCATTATGTATAGTAAACAGAACATCCACTTAAAGGCATACTTGTTGATACAGAAAAGTGTTGATGTGAAAGCTTCTCTGGGCTCAGGGAACACCTGGAGAAAAGTCAAGTGAAAGCTATTAAAGAAAACGAAGTAACACACACACCCCATCCTTTAAGGCAAGGAAGGTCACAAGCTGCAGCCAACAGCCTGTCAGCACGCAGTGACACTTTCCATTTCTTTGCTCAGAAGGAGGCTGTCAAGTAGATCCTGTAATTTGGCAAGGCTTTGGATGGTAAGGACATAAAAAAGAAAAGAAGGCCAGCCAAAAAAACTAAGAGGTACTGAAAGACCAGAGGAGTGAGTGCCTGCAGCCAGGTGCATGTTGCCATGGCTGCCCTTTCACAAACATGATGAGTCTGGGGATCCTGCAAATGTCTGCTGCTGAGTTTTCTAACTAAAGCCCAAAGCTAGCCAAGGAGTGAGCAGCATGTACATGCTGACACACCAGGTACTTCTCCTGAATGTGGTCTGGGGGTTGCAAAGGTGGAAGAAAAAAGTGGAATAGCAATTGCCCAAGCCATTTCCATGAGGTGGTTTGAGGACAAATCAGCTGGATGTTGTGCATCAAACTCCCTACAGGTGAATCAATCAGGGCAGCTCACATGATTGAGGGCAAGAAAAGAAACTTTTGGGGGCAGGACTCACTGGGTACTGTCTTCTTGCAGGGGAGCCTTCACCTGGAAGGAACTGGGGAGAAGGGTAGGTCAGGGGGAAGATGTGACACATCATTTCTCATCATGTACTGCGTGTGAGGTTTCCAACATCACTCCCCAATCATCCTCTGCCCCATCAGTGGGGCACAGGATGCAAGTGCAGCATGGGCTCTCCAATGAGATTGCTGAGAATGGCATACAGGGCAAATCAGGCATTTTGCCTGACCAGCTACAGATACTCTTCTACTCTTATGTGACTTCAATACTCCATATACATAGCATGAGCCAACTAATCATGGAGTAAAGCAGCAACTTACAGGCTCAAAGTAAAAACAGATCATCCATCTGTCACATGAGATGAGGATTTGAAAATTTCATTAATTTTCTGAAACTGCTAGCTAAGAGATCCAAAGAGTTTCATTACTACTAAGAGCCTTTTTATGCTGTTAATCCAGATTAGTAGTGACTGTTCAATTTAGAGTTTGCCTAAATCTTTAGTTCTACCTGATGCAATAGAACAGCCTAATTTTTCCTTCCTTTGAAGCATGGCCCTGCCCTCTGAAATTTTTTCTCAGCTCCTTTCCCTACTTCCTGTTCCAAACTCATGGTTCATTGTGCTTTTACTGCTTTACAGCCCATCCACAGACATTTCAGAAAGGAAAGTACTTCAGAGCTCCTCTACAGATTTTTACTCCTTTATTTGTTTTTAGTGATTTGATCACCTGTTGGCCCAGACACATGGAGAAAAAAGAAAATCATTAATCTTAAAAATCTCCATAATTTTCATAACTGATACTCAGAGAGAAATTGGCAGCTCGTCTTGGTTTAGAAAAATAAAAGCGTTTTATCACAAAACACTTTACAACTCTTAGTTGTACAGGCTGCCTTTCATCTGACTTCAACACCACAGTCCTGGAGAGAACCATGACTGTAGGCAGCCCTTCATCAACCAGTTTGCCACTCTAAGGTGGTCTGATCTCAGTCTGAGTCCAGCTGTTAATTTAAACTACCTCCCTCAGCACACAAACATTGAACCCCTCCCAAGAGGGGACATTCTCACGTGTCCAGCGCTATTAACGTGGCATTCCTGGCAGCTGGAACAAATTGCACGGAGTTAGCCAGGAGCTGCCCACCTGCTGGGCTCTCTGAGCCACAAAAGCAGCCCAGACCACTCCAAACTGTCTGCTCAAAAAAGCTCCCATACCTCAGGGTGTGCCTGGGAACACAAGGCAAAAAGCACAAACTCAGCACCACTGACACTCCAGCAAGCAAGGAAACCTCAGAGAATTTGGTTTTGAGCCTCTTGCTTCTGTTGTCTGGCAGTTTAGATGAAATTAAATTTTACAAAGGAGACATACCAATACCCACCATATTGGGCATCACATCTGTGGGATTTTTGCAGCTATTAATGTTCTCCTGAAAGCTGTGCCCTATGGGCTGCTCAACAAGATTCTTGGTATTTTTAAATGCACCAACGTTTTGCCCTTCTCTAACCAGCCAGAAAAACATCCAACTGGAAAGTCAAAGTAATTGTCCTTCCTGGAAAAACAAATTCTCCATATTTACTGATTCTACTGTGCAAGCCTGCTTATTAACAAGATCGTCTCATTTCCTCCAATCACAGAATATTTCAGTACTAATGACTTAAAAGAGGTAAAATTAGACAATATCCTCGTGGTGAAGAGATATGGAACGCATAATATGAAAAATTTGACATTTAGAAGTCAGATGAAACAAAGTAAATTGTTGTATTTGGGCTGCAGCAGCGCCCTGCCCATTATGCAAGATGTGCTGGAGAGTGGGTGGGGTGAAGAGGAAGTCCTAGGCTCTGTTTTCATTTGGAAACATCTGTCCCTAGAGAAGGGACCAACGTCAATAAGGCATCAACTCACAAGTTTATTTTGTATTTTCCTTCCACAGTTAATTGCACTGCTGATCTAACCATAAGCAGCAATTCTATAAAAATCATACTATTATCTCCACCAAGACTCTTGATTATTATTATTTTTACAGGCAAGTTATGTTTCTGTCAAGTTTATCTGTGGGTAGTTACAAACAGGTAGAACTGGACTGACTGAAGTTCCCTATTTCTAAGAAGAAATATGAGTGGTGTATTCTAAGTAATAGTGAGTGTGCAATTAAGCAGATATTCTCTCCTCAGCAGCACACCAAATAAAGAATTATCCTTTTAGGGGTACAAAATACAAGCACTGTCAGTGACTTTCAGTGAAACCCTCTATTATGGTATCCCCAGTCTTCACTCACAGCAGTCACAAAGCTGTCACGTCGTGTGCAACACCTTGCAGTTGTTAGTCAAAAAGAATGACAGGTCAGGACTGGTAAATTCACAGGGCTCCAAAGGCAATATTTTTTTAAAAATAGATTATTTAAAAAGCCAACAAAACAAACCAAACAAACAAGAACACCAAAAATACCTACCAAGACCCTCTCAGAATTACTTCCAGCATTTGAGGTAAGAAATGCTTTCCCTTTTTTCTTTTCTTAGGGAACAAAGAAAACCAAAGAGACTTTTCCTTAAGCAGACTGGAGAGTTTACCCACCAGCTGTAACTTTCCCTCTCCCCCTTTGAAACAAATACACCCATTAAACAAAGTAGCCCTCCAAACATTTGATTGTCTACACAAAGATGAGTAAGTCAAGAGCAGATAAGGTGTAAAGCTTCACTTTTTCCAGTTTTTCTCTTGGCTCTAAATATTGTAACTGATGCCACAAGAACATTCTGGACAGCTGGAACAGCTCACCACAAATGCATTTGGCCAGCTGAATTTGGCAGTTGGAGTAAGTTGAAGGACAACAACAGTAGTTTTGCTTCTTTTAAACGATCTCAAATAGAATAGTTCAGTTGGAAGACACCTACACCAATCACCAGGTCCAGCTGCCTGACCACTTCAGGGCTGACCAAAAGCTAGAGCATGTTGTTACAAGAACTGTCCAAAAGCCTCCAAAACACTGGCAGGCTCAGGGCATCAACTACCTCTCTAAGATGGTTCCAATGTTTGATCATCCTCTCAGTAATGTTTCCTAATGTCCAGTCTAAACCTCCACTGGTACAGTTTAACCACTCCCACACATCCAGCCACTGCACCTGAGGGACAAGAGATCAACACCTCCCTCTCAACTTCCTCTCCCCTGGAAGCTGAGAGAGCAGTGAGGTCGCTCCTCAGACTCCTTCTCTCCAAGCTAGATGGACGGAGTCCTCAGCTGCTCTTCACAGGACATTCCTTCCAGCCTTGTCACCAGCTTTGTTGCCCTCTGCCTGCATCCAAGGATCTTCACATCCTTCTTGAATTCTGGGGCTCAGAACTGCACACAGAACTCAGGGTGGGGCCACAACAAGGCAGGAGAGCAGGGTATCTACTGTTTCTAAAAATCTTTAGAAATAGTAGAAGTTTCCATACATGCTTGTGCGATATTGGGGGACTTACTATGGATCATCTTCAGGGAAAAAATATGAGGAAATAGCCAATTGTTGCATCTGTTCTCAGAAGCTATTCCTTCTGCTTAATTCCTCTCTTCTCTCTTTCTCAACAGAGCATAACTATTGAGTAAGCAAAGTCAAAGAATTAAACCATGAAATTGTGTAAAAGATTTTGTTCTTCACAATTCCTGAAATGACCTAGGGCTTTCTCAGCGCTGCCACAAGAAGGTAGGAGAAGTACCACAGGTGATTTCACACTTGACACCAGACAGAAATACATGTGTCATTTGCCCCCCAGCAGCCTTCTGGCATCTTCTTCCAAGAACTGTCCAATTCTTTGCCAGTTTTCCCTTGTCCAGTATAAAAAGTCCTGCTCAGTTCAGTAACGAGCAAGATATAAAATGTCTTCAACAGCTTTTAAGCTGCATTCTGAAGGTCAAGCTATCAGGAAACTGTCAGTGAGTAGGTGAAGTCATTGTGTGAACAGTATGGAGTAATATAGAGTTAGGGTGACAGCAGTGTCAGATAACTGATGGCATTAACCTCCCCAAGCAATCATTCTTCAAAACTTAGCTGCAGATGAAATAAGGCCTTGAAGAATGATTGCATGCTCATCTACACTCAGTAAAGACTACAATACAGTCAAAAAACAACAACTATGATTTTTTTCCTTTCCTCATCAGAAGTTTTCCCCCATGTTTGCTCCCCCTTTCCCAAAGAACACCATTTCTCTTGGTTATTTTGCTAAAAAGGAGCTTCTTACTAGAATATCTATTCCTTCCACTGACAATTGCAGTCTCTAAATACTTGTAAGGAGTTATAGCTATCTTGGACAAGCCAGGAAATGTCAAAAGAAAAAACCCAACAAACTACTAAAGAGTTAAAGGGATTGATTCATGAAGAATAGAATGGAAGAACAGAAGAATAAATGACTTACAGCATAGCTATTTTCTAACCAAAATCTGAAATGCAACAAAGAGGGAGAGCAACACAAATATTGTGTTGCTCTCCAAAAGAACTTCTGGAGCAGATAAACACAAAACAAGACAAATTGACAAAGTCAACAAACAATCATCCATACTCCCATAATTTATCAATGTTTTAAAATAAAATTCTGGTGCAATTTATGCAGCCATGAGTTTCTTTGAAGTAGATAACACATTTACATGGAGGGGAATTTGGTATTACATTATCAGTGAATAGAACCAAGGTGAAATTTAAAAAGAAATAAACATTTATAATTGACAGAGGAAACAATCATACCTATTCTACTTACTAATCAAAACTTAGTACTTTATCAAACAAAACTCCTAACAAGCAGCTTAGTCTTCAGAAGAACTTGCAACTTTCAGGGACAATCTTGCTTGGAATTTCTTATAACTCATTCTACAAACAGCTGTAACACATTTTTTTTACATTAAACAGGATATTACATTTGATAGGAAACCAGTGTGACTTTAGTTGGATTCCCTTTTTTCCCAAAGATTTTTTTTTTTTTTAATGAATCACTGACCACATTTAAAAAAGCAGCAGCAGAAGGTTCTCAACAGACTTCTATCCTGGATGCAGGGTATTAGTGGGAGAATATTATTACCATCACCCTCAGCTACAACAGTCTGAAGTCTAGGTCCTGGTTTATTTTTACTAAAGTAAGTGGATGCACACTCTTGAAAAACAGGCAAGACTTTGAATACACATGACCTAAGTGAGCATAAAAATAATACTTTTGATGGGATGCTTCTGTATGCTTCTAAACACTGCAGTTAAAATGACCTCCACAGCTTTTTTCTAACCTTCATAAATGCATGGGATTGCTGCTGACAAACAGCTGAAGTCCCTCCCAGGCACACTAGCGTGCTTACACTAGACAGGAATGCTCTCCAAGAACTAGAAAGTGCAGTAAGCTCTTTGAGCTTAGTGCTGTACTTTACTCACACAAAAGGCCAGACCAAAGTTTAATATCTATGTTTGCAGAAGCATTGCTTAGTCTTTAAAATAACTACTACTACCAATGTTCATCCCGTTGCATCTGCTACAAATAATGGTTCTAAAAAAAGCATCTTTCTGTGTTATGGGTCTGAAAAGAGAGTGGCTACACACATACAAGAAAATTTGCAGCAGACTAAACAGCAGCAGCAGGAAAAAATATTCTCACTCCATGCTCAATTTAGCACTGCTGAAGTACAGGGAGCGAGGTGTGTGCTTGTTTCCAGAACAGACAAGGCAGCCTAATCTCTCACCTGTGCATGGAACCCGGAGTAAGGCATTCAGTACACTAATGGGTGACCATGAAACTGATGGGGCTGAGATTGTACCATGGAGATACAGCCAGCAGGAAACCCAGGAAACTGACATGCTGCTTTCCCTCACACTCCCACTAACTAACAGTACTTAAACTCTGTTAGCCACCAATGAGCAGCACTGTATGATTCGGTCAGATTTGAAATAATTTTATAATAATCAAATTAAAGAGGTACATCTCAGGTAGCATCCAAGAAAAACACAGCTCAAATAAGCACATGCATTTACACTGCAAAAATCCCTAAATCACAGAATCACAGCACAAACTTTTCTGTACTTTATTGTTGTCTGTGCAAAGAGGCCCCAGTAAAATTTTCAGGGAAGTGCTTTAGAAAAGGCAAATACATTTTCATCTGCTGTTCCCATTCTAATACAAAACTAAAAATGTTTGCATAAATATAGTTTTAAACCTTTTCAAACTACATGGGACAATTGACCAATATTGCTTCTGCATAGTCACATAACTCTAAAGACTATGCAACAAAATGATGGTGCAGCTACGGCAAACCCTGCCAGCTGTGTAGTTTCATTCCATGTATTGTTACCATAATAACCTATTCCTGCTATTGTTACCTCATTGCCATTAATGAAGTCTAGGTACATGCTAGTGCCACACCTTTATTTCAATGACCTAAGAAGTTTAATTCCTGCACAGAATACTCACGTAGTTCCTTCAGTTCATTTTTAAACTTTCAGCAAACAAACAATAAAGCATTATTTATTTCTTCAAAATAATACTCTCCCAGGTAGACAGTTTATACTCACCCCACGTTCCCTACACAAAATCATCTAAAGAACAAAAGCCAGAGACCAAACATATTATAAAAGTTGCTAAAACACTCAAAGACAGTACAAGGAGCTAAAGCTGCAAAAGAGCTCACCCTCCCCTCGCTGCAGCTGCTCCGAGCATCCCTGCGGGGCGGCGGGTCCCTGCCGAACCCGTGAAATCCGGGGCAGGAGGGCTGATTCCCCCGGGAGCGGAGCGCTGACTGAAGCACCAGGCTGCCCTCCACACCCGGGCGGAGAGAGGGGCCAGGGCCGCCCTCCTGCCCCGCCGGGAGGGGCGGGTGTGGCTGCCGGGGGTCAGCTCCTCAGGACAACCCCCTGCGCTGCAGGAAATCCGCAAGAGGTGATTTACGGGCAGGGCTCATTCCCGTCCCACTGAGCTGACAGTTCAGCTGAAAAGTATTAAGCTGGGCCCTGAAAGCTTGTTAAATAAGGAACCTTACCCGTAGGCTGAAAAAAAAAAAAAAGGTAGGGGTGGGGGGTAGGAGTGGAGAGGGATGAGGTAGTGTTGCACAAGCTTATCAGTGCCCACTTGCTGCAGAACATGCCCTTGCAAGAGCTGTGTATGAAGAAGTACTACTATTTATATCTGTAACACTTCCAAGTTGCTGCAAATCTCTAGACAAGTTTAATACGTGAAAATTACCTGCTTAAAAACACAATACCCCTATTTTCTGGCCAGTTTTTCCTCCTATGCTGGAGGAGCCTCAACTTCATTCACACTTTTGAAAGTGCTTTCTAAAGCTAAAGTTATTAAAATAGGAGTGAAGAGAATAAATATATTGTATGAAGAGCTGACCCGATGGCCTGTATGACCTGCACTTAGGCATCAGTTTAACATGCAGCAGCACGGCATCTTGATGGGAAATAAAAACACAACATCTATAAACTTCTTTGAAGTTAACAAAGTTCAAGCAGTTGGCTTTATACTGACAATACAATCAGATTTTCCTTGAAACAATTATTTGCAGTTTACTTATTTAATCCTTTCATAATTACCTTAGATACTCATCTCAACATTCACAGAAACAAATATGCGCCGTATTCACTCACTCAAACAGTTCCAGCAAAAGCAACAAACTCATAGCTACTCATAACTAAAGGCTTCCAACATGACTAAGTCTGCTTGGATCCAGAATCTTTCTCTACTTACTACTCATCAGTAATCAGGCACAAAAACGTTTTCCTATTAACGTAATCGCTTAACACATGCTATCCCACTCTCCTTGGTCTCTTGACCTTTCCTTCCTTTGCTTGGCTGACAGTTCCTCTTTTTTCCAGGGAGCACTTGCACTTATACACAATGCACTACAGTGGCAGCTCCCAAATACTTCGAGGTTTCTTCAAGAAACAGAGTAACTTTCCACACCATATGCATGGGAACACGAAAGCATCACTGAGGAGAGTACCTTCACTATCAGCTGTTCTACCTCAGCAGTCTAAGTACACAAAGTAAGTGCTATGCTCCAGTTTGGAGTCTCTACCTTTACAGCATAAACTACTCCAAGGCTTTACAACTCAAATGCCAGTTTCACCCAGTAAATAACTGACTTACAGTCATGGGTTGGAAGGAGTTGAGGTATTTTTACCCTCCACTAAGTTTTGGCATTCTTTTTTAAAAAGTTTTATAAGTAGTCTAAGTGGTAAGAGTGGCTAACTGAATTGATGTTGTGTTCCTACTTTCAAATACTAAAATGCGGAAAACACTTTATACACTTTTAAGCAAAATTACCACTGAGATAGCATATTAGCACTCAGAATATTGCAATATAAGCATTCAGCTGTAGTTAAAATATTTTAAGAGAGTAGAGTATAATCAGTAAACTTTTCCATGAAGATTTGAAAAGTATGAAGGTATGACTTCTGTGTACAACATATGGTGTACAACAGTTTGCATACCTGAAGTGCAGGTAATGTATAGTATCAAAACTTGGTTTCCTAGGTAGTTACAATAAAATTTCCCAAACTTTTTAATCAGTAAAGCAAACAGCATAGTGGGAGAAAACAATCAGAATATTCGTGCAAATTTTAATCCACACAACTCCCTCCCTGCCCCACACTGAAATGAATAATGAATGAGCCAGGTCATGATTGCTTTCAATAAGTATGTCAGAAATCTTCAAAACAATGAGATGAGGGTAAGACAGACATCAAAGGTCTCCCTAACAATGCCACATGCTTATACAACCACATACTATGCATCTTTTTTATGCATCAGCATACCAGGAACTGCATAACCACAAGTACCAAAGGTACTTGAGTTTTATGTTACGAAACTTAATATGCAAACAAAAATTAACCGAGAATTTTAAGTATTTGTGTCTGGAATTCGAGAATCTAAGCCCAACCTTCACCATGCGTCTGGGCAGAACTAAGGTTTTCAGACCGGAGTGTCACCTTACACCTCCGTCAACTGTATCACATAGCAGCAGCAGCAGCTCACCCGAAGCGTCAGTAACTCCAAGAGACTTCTCAACAAATGGAAAGTCTAGGATTTTGTTGTCATCGTCCTCCCACGCCTCCCGGGCCGCTTCGTTCTTGTGCCCAGCTGCTCCCCGGAGCGCTCTCGGCCCGCCTCCCTCGCTCCGCGCTCCCCAGCGCAGGACCCGCTCGGAGGCGCCTGCGGGGCGCGCCCCAGCTCCAGGGCCGGCATCAGCCGCAGCCCAAGGGCCGCTGCCCGGGCCAGGATCGGGATCGCTCTCCGCCGGGCAGTCCCCGCTCCACGGGAGGAGCGCAGCCCGCTCATCTGCCTCTGCTCATCAGGTGTTTCGCGTCTCTCTGTAAACGCAGCTGTTCCCCGTGCAGCCCGCCCTCCAGCAACCCCTAAAACTCAGACACTTCAAAAAAAATTCCTTCCCCCACTTTTAAGGAACCCCTCCCACACACAAAAGATGCGGGCTTCTTTCACATCTTTTCTTTGGTGGAATTCCCAAGCCCTCCTTTGAAAGGGACTCGCAGCCACATGCCCAGAGGAATGGCATCTACAGCGGGGGCATGGGCTTACCTTTGCCTCCCCCGCGTCGGGCTCCTCCTCGTAGTAGCCCTGGCCGGACTCGTAGGCGGCGGCGGCGGCCGGCTGCCGGGGTCCCAGGAGCACGGCGCCGGCAGCCAGGCAGCAGCTCAGGGAGAGCACCTCCAGCAAGTGCATGGTGCAGCGATGGCAGAGCGGGCGCAGAGTGGGGCCGCGGGGCAGTCGGAGGAATGCAGCCGAAATTATGAGGCTCCTTCTTTTCCTCTCCCCCCCTTCTTTCGCTGTCCTCTCCCCCCTCCCTCCCCTCGCAATATCCAAGGCAGTAAAATCCGTGGGATGGAGAAGATGCGGTAGCAGCAGCTCCTATGCGCCTGCAGGGGAGCTCCCAACTTTCCCAGCCGCTTTACAAATTCTCACCAAAGTTATCCAGAGTTTGCCAGGTAAAAAACCCACCAGGAAACCGGACATCCGAGGCTGCGCTCACTCAGGAGCAGGGGAGGTGGAAAGCGCAAAGAGGAGGAGGAGGAGGGAAGGGAAGGAGGGAGGGAGAGAGAGCCAGGGAGCAGCAGAGCGGGACCGAGCGGCCGGTCGCACCCGGGGAGATCCCTTGGCGCGGGCCGGGCCGGGGGCTCGGTGCCGAGGGGCCCCGCTGCGCTGCGCTGCGCTCCGCCCGCCGCGCTGTGCGGGCGCCTGTCAGCGGCGGCGCGGCCGGGGGGTGCGCGGCGCCCGGGGCTGCGCGGCGGCGGCGGCCGCGCATGGTGAAAGCGCCCTCTGCCTGCGCCTCTGCGCACCGAGAGGGGCCGGCGGCCGCCTTCCTCCTCCTCCTCCTCCTCCTCCTCCGCCGCCGCCGCCGCCGCCTCCACCTCCTCCTCCAGCCGCTGCTGCTGCCGCGGCGGCGCCGCCGGCCGCTGGCGCCCCGGGGAGCGATCGTCCCGCAGCGCGGGCAAGAGGCCGCTCGGGGCGCTCCGCGGCTCTGCCGGGAAGGGGAGGCGAGCGCGCCCAGTCCCGCAGAGCTGGGCTCGTTCAGCCACGAGCTTCGGCTCCGCCAAGATGAAGCCCGTGGCAGGTCCCAGCCCCGAGGAAAAAGCGAATTGCCCGGCTCGTTTCATTTGGCTCGGAAGCCAAGGGGTGAAGTTCGGTAAAACTCACACAGAGAAATCATCCAAGAAAATTTTTTTGAATCCTAATCAGTTACTTGTTGAGCAGTGTTGGCAGCTTCACTTAAGACAGTGTGCAGCTAGTTTTGGCTGCAGAATAAAGGATTTTGCCGTGTTTGAAACAGTAATCCAAAGAGCACCATAATTATTTGTAGCCTTCCTATCAATGACATTTTGAAGCCGTCTTCGAAGAGAAGTAACATCCCATTCAGAGCCCTAAATAAAACTGAGCACAGATCCTGTGTTCCGGTTACACTGTGATTAAAAGTTTAAAAAGAATGCATATTGCTATCAAAGTAACACTCTGCAGCCTGCTCAAATCTCAGCTACGCAAAAGGAAAATGTTATATTCCCTATACTCTTATTTTTTGCTTGATTATTGACCCTTGTGTAAATATTTAAAAAGCTTTTAATTTGTTTTCTGCTTCGCTTGTGTACATCTTTTGGTAATTAGACTGTATAGGAACCAACGGTGGTGGCAGATCTCTGACTGCCTTGACTAGATGCTGGCAGCCTGCTCATGTTACACTGCTCTTATTGTTTGGGAATCCCATTAAGTTATTATTTTGGGAGCAACATTCTGAGAGTTATACATAAAGGTGTCTCTGGAAGGCTCTCAGGTACCTACTGGGTTTTTTAATTTATTTGTTATCATTCCCAAGATGGTATTTCAGCGTGCTGCTGCACAAATATTTTGATGCTAGAAAGTAATCACTTCATTTGTAATCAGAATAAAATCTAAAGTTTAAATAGAGCTATATTTTAAGAGGTTGTATTAGAAAATTATTGAAGCACTAACGTTTTTCTAAATACTTTCAAGACGGAGTAAAGCCAAATAAAGACGGGGTAGAAGTTAAGCAGAACAGTTATGAAGATACAAAATAGCATACATAAATTAATAAGACCATTGTTCTTCACTGGACCCTTACACCACTTCAGATCAAAGCATAGGATTAAAGCCCAAAGAGAGCATAGTCCAGGATGAAAAATCCATCTAAATAGAGATACAGCATTACTGATTTGAGTGTAAATATATTAAAAATCTCTCAAAAGTACCACAGACTGGTATAGAGAAGAAGTTCTTGTGCAGCACTTTATTAAAACCTGCCTGACAAATCAAGCACAGATAATATTATTTCAATAAGTGAGCGCTGTGCAAGGAGAAGCCGCATAACTAAATCACAAAACAGAATGAAACCACTCCTGCTGTGCCATCATAATATCAGCTGGCTTCATTATTTATTTCCCCAGTTCTCCAGCACTTTCATTCTTCCCCCCACAATTCATAGAACATCCATCATGGGATCAAAGGCTTTTATGTAATAGAGCATTTCCACCAACTGCCCTGTATAGCAAGTTTCAAGTGTCATAATTGAAAGCTAGTAATCATAGTCATAGGGGCTCAAGTCTCAGTCTAATCAAAGTTTTAACAAGAAAGTGGTTGAAATCTATGATAGTTTATTTGTTCTGTTCACAAACATATAAATATTCCATTGCCTCTGGGACACTAAGATTTTCCTTAATCTAGACTGTATTTCTCCCCATCCCATAAAAGATGACTAATTTGAAAATAATTACAAAATAAAATATATTTCATACTTCCTCCACCACCTAATAGTTAATATTTCTTGTCTTGTTTTCAAATTAAGTAGAAATCAGCCTACAGGACAATAAATTTAAAATTCTAAATGATACTGTGTACACTAACAGTGGGCTGACGTTATAAATGCAGATGACTAAAGAGATATCCTAATAATGTAGAGACAAGGTCTGGATCTGACTGTTGCTTCAATGTATGACATGTATGCTTCAATGACAGCAATAGCTACTGTTGAAAAATAAAACCATAAATTTTTATGTCAGAAGTAAGAGTCTTTCAAATGAATTCTTTTAATATTGTTTTAAGAATGAGTTTTAAAAATCCAGGCCCCAATCTCTTGTTCAAGGTGGTGTAACGTCTGCCAAGAACACATCTCTCCTGTATCTAGAAATACCTGATGTCTTCCTTTCAGATGCATTCTGCTTCTAAAACACAGATGCATTTCAATGCCTATTTCCTATCCATTTGTTAGCAGTGTAAAAATTCACTGCAAGAAATGTGAGCAGAAAGTTGGAAATACATGAGCGTTAAGAGCAGCAAGAAAAAACAGTAGCATGCTTTCCTAATGAGGTTTACTTGCTTAATGTAGAAATAAATGCTAACATGTTTTCTTTTCACAGATGGGATTTCCATTGTCTTTAAATTATTGTGTTTGGTTTAAAGCAATCTCCTTTTCATTCTCCCATTAAGCAGACAGAGGCATACTCAAGAGTTAAAATCAGATATCATGGTTTGTATTTGTTTTAATACACATCAGTCTTACAGGTAAGTTTCCATGGCATTATGTTTAATGTAAATCTCAAAGGTAAAAAACATTGCTCCCTGTGTGTAGCAACTCAAAAGACTGTGGAAGTGCCATTCTGGAGTCATCCCAAAAGATAAAGGCACTAAATAAGCTTCCTTAGTTCCTTTACACATGGGATTCCACCATACTTCCTCTCATGATTAAAAAAAAAAAAATCGGGTATTGATCAATGTCTAAAATATCAACCGTAAATTAGGGGAAATGTAAATTACCGCAAATGTTTAGGGGAAAAAATAATAAAAAGAAAAGGTAATTCTGATTCAGTGCCAAACTGGACAAAACTGCTCACTGATACATTTTCTGCCATTGAATCACGCAATCCAAAGTTTTATTACACATTTCTTTTCAGATTGCTTAGCTGCTCAGAATAACCAGCTTTACAGAAGACTTAGCTACTGAAAAGGGGGAATACTGTGGATTTGAGGCAGCAGTCTGCTTCTCTACATTTCTTATTTCCATAAAACATAATTTAATGGAAATATTTAGGGGTACCGCCAGTTTTACTGATTATGAGAGTAATGTCCTTCATCACCCATCAAAAGCACATTTAAAGCCGTATCTTTTTCTTGGTATCAGCCCTCATTCAGTATTTCCTTATATAATCCTAGAAAAGGATCTAAGCATGGTGGCTTGGAGATCATCAATAGCTCCTGAAATATTTTCCTTGGCTTTGATCAGACATCCTGTCTTGTAAAATCCCATGGGAAACTGTTTGACACCAAACTTCCAGCTAAGAACTCCTGAAATGTAGTTTTATCTATTCATTCGCATTATTGCCAGGACAAATAACTTCAGTTCAGTGAGAAAGACATCGTTGCTACAAGATCATTTTCTGCAATGCTTGACCTAGGAGCCTGCACTTTGTTATAGAAAATTTGTCTTTTGTTTAGTATAAAAATTGGTCCCTTTTGAAAATTAATTAACAAGACAAGAATCCTTAGAATTCAGCTTTTTGACACCGGTTGATATTCAAGGATTACAGGATTATTGGGATTTCTTTGTTCTCAGGGATTCCCTTTTTAAACTGTTAAAATCAAAACCATTGGCATCTAACATTAGAATTTCTCTGTGTTACAGACTAAATGACTGCAGTAGTGTAAAACCATTCCAACCCTTGCCATAAAAAGGGGTAGTATGATGCAAAAAAGGACTGCAGCAGGCTGAATCTCAAGAAAAGTGTTTGAATTAACCAAAGCAAATTACATATCTCTCAACCTTAGAATGGAGAAAGCCCTAGCAAACATTTTATTCAGCTGACTTACATTATGATTTTTCTCTTTACCATAGTTTTTTTTCCCTCTTGTGATGTAAGGTCTCACACAACAGCAAGTATCCATAGAACATTAATTTAACATCCTGTAGACTGATGATGTTCATTGTTATAACCTCTGGCTATAAACAATAAAATGACTGATTGCAAATTTATGCTGCCTCTTAACTGAAAGCTGTGCACAATCTAAACTGTGTATAGCTGAAGCCATGTCACTAAATAAACAGTCTTAGATTCAACAAAAATATTAGGAGCTAACAGCACATGACCACTAAACATACAAACACTTAGCATGATACATACCTTCCTGCAGCAGTTTTCCAAGTAACAAGCTATGACATAGCTTATTCAAAATTTTTTCTTCCCAGTTACAGAATTTGATAGTATAGCAGGGCAAGACGACATTTCTATGTCAAGAGACATTTCTATGTAATTTCTAAAACAATGGCAGAAATAAGTGTTTCTTTAAAGAGATGCAGTTTCCCCTCATTTTGTTCCTGTATACCTCCTCTTCACTTAGATATCTGCTGCATTCTTTCTCTTTTTCTTCAGTGCTTCTAACTTTCTGTTCAATAATTTGCCTATCCTAGAAATTAGGAATATGCGAAACCCTACATGTAAAATGCTGATTTATTAAAACCTTAAAGATATTGACAAACATTTTTGAGACCAGTTCACTTCCAAACCCAGAGTAGTATAAATGCATTATTTTAATGAGCCTCATTTTTTCTTAATATGGTTTATTTATATAGTCAATAATTTTCTCCTATTTAAAACAGCCTTTTACAGATGTGAGCACTTAGCCTTCCTTACCTAATCTTTAAGTTTTAAGCTAAATAAGATCAGTGTTTTCAAAATCTTGATAAATTTTTGTTTTCCAAAGTTACACTTATAACTGTAATTTGAATAACATTAATCCAGGGATTCATTGAAAGCTGATGCTCAACACTGAACAAAGGTACTTCAAAACTGACTGTGTTGGGCAGAACAAAACACCCCAACCCATTCTTCTGCATGTACATTCCCAGGTGGTATTTCCTTTTTCGGCAGATTCATTTTAAGCTTGCAATAGGATGTAATTTTTGTATGTTTTTTGAGAATTTTCTATCCAGCCAGATGTTCCCTTTCCTGTAGTTGTAGATCTGACTCTTCCCACATTGGAACACTCTCATTTCTCAAGAGAAAGGGAACTACCTCCTATTTTTTTCTAGTCATTTTTATCCTTCATGAAAATTACTTCCAATTTTAAGTCTACCTGCCTCTGCTGTCCTTGCTCCCTAGGTCCTATCTTTACACAGAACAAAGTAGAGGTGTATTGCCCCTGTGCTGCCTTTGGTTCCTTGTGGTTAGAAAAAGTGTTGTTATTGACCTATTGCAAAGTTTAAAGGTTAAAAATTCCCTCCTGACTTCCTGATCCACAGTGCAGGATTTGCTTCAGCCCATCATACTGAATCAGAAACCATAAATACCAAAACGTGGGGATATTCAGGACTGAAGTTCTTGCTTAAGTCCAACTTCATTTTTCACATGGCTGAAAATAGTTGGAGATAAACTTAAAAATGATGAAAGAGAGATTTGTGGTTTGGGTTGGATACTGGTTTGGGTTTGTTGGGTTTTTCTTTTGTTTTCCTTGATACACCAGGTAGCGAACCTCTGGAATTTGTTGTTACCACAGGTTTAAACTGTGAGTTTAAAAATGCATCAGACATGGACATCAGGACCATAAAATGATTTTTAAGTAAAAGGGAGCTGGAGGGTTGAAAGAGAGGAGTAGTCCAATGTTGGATACTTTATTCAATGAATACAGATGCTGGAAAAGCATCTTTCTAACGCTCACTGTGCTCTTCTTAAGTAGCATATTAAATTGTAACTGTTGAAGACAAAAAAAAAATAGATAAACAGTCTAGACAGATGGTTTATCTAAGTCCATAGGACATATCTTATATATGAGGGAAACTGAATCCATTTCTCATTGATTCGGGTCCAAACCACAGAGTAAATTTGTTCTTGTTCTTGTCTTACAGTTTCATGTTCAGACCGCTATACATAGTCATAACAAAAATATTTATTTTTGCACATCATTATTACACCGAAAGTCAGTCCAACAGATACGGTTGAAAGGAAGTACAAAGGAAATCAAATCTGTAAAATAGTCTTCATAATTTTCAATGAAATTAATAAAGAGCACTACTGCCATCCTCATTGAAACTAGATTTAATCGTTCAGTCAGAAAGAGCAAAAACCTAAACCAAACCATATATCAGCTTTTTGGATGCATCTCACAGAAAAACAGTAAAGCAGCAGCTTCCTCCTTTTTTTTTTTTTTTAATAATAATAAATAAGACAAAGTAAAATTATAAACCTGTATACCAACTTTCAGTCAGCAAGTTGCCATTACTAAGTTTGAATTTGCAGCATGCTTAACTAGGTTACTAAGAAGGTTTTGTTCTCTGCTAAACAATTGCTTAATAAAAACCATGACATGTTCCCTTCAAAAATTTGTATGTTTTGTGCTGAATCAAGAGCATTATTGTTTCTGTTAGACCTCAGGATACGCCCTGGGCACAGACTTAGAAAGATGAGGAACCAATGTCTCTAAGAATTCAAAATTCAATCCCTAACCTTTTCACTTTTCAAAAGCTGCTAAGAAAAAAACAAACAAACAAAAAGCAATGTCAACAAATTAAAGAACAAAGGTGCACTGATATGGAGATTGCATTAAAGGCCCCAGATAATTCCCTCCTTCACTGTCTAGCCAGAAAATTTCATTTTCCTACACACTTAATGCTGGGTGGCAGAGGTCCTAGTTTGCTGTGATATAGTGAAAGCCATGCTAGTTTCCCCTGTTATCATTAATGAATTTATGCAATAAGAGGCATGCTTACACCAGTTCTTGACTGCTTCAGTTCTTTCCTATTTCAGCACAACCTGTTAATCTCTCTCTGAACAGTCTTGATGTTCAACACTTCAGCTGAAAGTAGGCAACTGATGCAACTGGCATGAGACCATCACTGGGCAAAGCAGGCACAAAGTAGAGCACATCCATCCTCCATCTGCTTGCTTATCTCTTTCTAACTTCAATTCAAGCAGCTACTACTGACCTAAAAAGCAGGTAGCATGCTGGGCCTAATCTATTTTTTGAATTCCTATCCCATCACAAACCTACAGCTATACTCCACAGGGACACTTCAACTAATCTGTCCCAGTATAAAATTCTTAAGTGCAAAGGGTAGATCAACAGACCACTGTCAGGAGCAGGTTCCAGCTGTGGAACTCAACCTAATCTTCTCTATTGATAATGAACATAAGCCTGAGTTTATTCAAAACTAAAACTAACCCCAGCTTCTTAGTAAGACTCCCTGCAGTGATGGCATCTTCTCAGGGTAGCCAGCTGATCTGGAGACAGGAGGAGGAAGCAGAGAGACAAGCATGTATATTTTTAAAAGCTAGAAATTGCAAATATTTTATTTAAAAAATTAAAAATGATAGGTTCTAAACTGTGGATTATAACATTAAAATAATTTTCAGTGATGCACAGATATTATCTCTGCTTACTTTTTCTGCCTTATAATTCTGAGTGGTCAAAAATTACCTCTTATGTAACTGTATGGCCACTCATAGATATCTCACTTAAGCAGGATAGAGCAAAGTCTGAGTCATCCTTCCATCATATTTCTCTGCTCCCTTGAGATGTGACCAGTCAGGAGCAGCACCTCTGCCATGGAAGGATTCTGGGATGAGGGAACAAGCCAGTGTGGTGCTGGGTTCTGAGTTGCCCCAGCTGAGGTCAGACTGTCAGACCACCTGATGGTAACTTTAATCTGTGTTATGGACTAGTGTACAGTCAAGAACAACCTATGCAAGCCCATGAGCTCAGCTACATGCAAAGAGAGGAAACGAGACAGGATTTTTTTTCCTGGGAGCTGGCCGTATTAGGTACGTAACCTGGTGAGGCTCAGGGAACCCTAACTACGTGGTGCTGCTGCTGAGACTACAAAGACAGCTACAAGAGAGCTGAGACAAGCTATGCTATAGTTTTAAAAGCATTTATCTGCTTCTAAGGCATTGCAGATAGCATATGGCTTCACCCCACACTTTTTGCTCTTGGGTTACTCCTAGTAAGTTTCTAAGATTTTAGAATGAAAATAGGTGTTTACTAGTGGACCTATGAAGTTCTAGTGTTCTAGTTGATAAAACTACATAAAAATCAAAATAGTCCAAAGAAATATTTGTTTCCACACAATTCTGAAACTGTTCATCTGACAGGCTAATATTTATAGCCCACGGTTTTGCACTGAAATCTTTAAGGCAACTGGAGGGAATTAGGAGCCATAATTAATTGTAATAATATCCTTTTATATTTTAATAGCCTTCTTTCAAATCACATCTGTTTTTCTAAGTCCCTATTCCTTTTCTCTCCCTTTTCCATATATGTTGATCACCTAAGCCAAAAGGGGTAAGACTCAAATGAGAATGAGATGTATTCCTGCAGAAGTATTCACAGCAAGGCTGTTAATATTCATAGGAGATCTTGAAAAATCATTTGATTTGATTCCCCTTTTCTTAAAACAGAACTTCAAAGTCTAGATGTACAGTAGATTCAAAGGATTTTCTGCACATTGTGTGACCTATTGTTTAGTAAAACTGTGTAACAGATCCCTTGTTAAATTATAATGCTGCATGCCAGTAGGAATAAAACAACTTTTTGAGTTCAATCTATTCTCAGTCAAGGTCAAAAAAAGCTGGAATCAAACTCAGTGAGTTTTCAAAAGCTTACACTAAATATACAATATCAAAGTTCATAATTAAGAAGACTCATTTCATCAGTCAACTTCATGCTTGCACAGCAGTGGGAGTAATTATAACACAACTCATTTTTTCAGGTTGACTTGAACACTTGACCTTATAAGCAAACTCCTTTTTTCACCCTTCCTAAGATGCAAAGCCAAACCATTTGCTTTTAACAAAACAGAGCTGTCAGTTTGACATTTCAAAGCATGTTTAAATGCTTTCTTTCATTAAAAAGATAGTTTATCTTTAAATAGATATTTACAGGCTATTTCTACTAATTTTTACCATGCAAAGATTAAAAAAAAAATGTTTCTGCTTTCTTGACATTTTCTTAAGGTCATCTGTTGAACTGTATTTGTTCTAGCCTTTGGAATACATAGAAATCCTCAAATCCAAGCAAATGCCAGGATGCCTCAAGGGCATTGTTGCCTTGATATCCCTCTTGCATTGTGCCAACATTTACTGACCAAAGAATGTGAAATCCAAATGGAGAACTACAATTGTTTTCAACAGTAGTCATGTGTGGGCAGACATTCATCAAAACTAACTGAACAACAGAAAGAGTCAAACAAATAGGAGAGGACCTCATCTCCTTTCTGTCATCCCAGAATTAAGGCTCCAGTCTTAGCCAAGCGTCTGATGGTTCATTACAGTCAATGAAAAACAAAACAGGCTCCTTCCAAAGAGGAAGTAGCTTTCCATTTCTTTGGCACTTTAGGACACGTGCTAAAATATGTTTTCTCTCAGTTAGTGTCAGAAGGAGACTATATGCTAACTTTGAGATCCCTAAAGTTACAGAAAAGAAGTCTCATGTTGAGAACCTATATTAGAATATCTGTCCCTGGGGAGATCCAATGCCATAAGGGGATGCACAATAAATACAGGTGGAAAGAGGGACAGGAACTTAATCTCCAGCATGGCCATTTGATTATCAAAATGGAGTAAACATTATAGTGGCATAACTGATAAAATAAGGGGAGTATTTGATTGTTGACTGATAAAGCTTTCATATTAAAATTGGTGTATTGCTCATCTTTTCAGCTCTCTATTGAACAAAAATTGAAAGTTGTTTCAAAAGATGATTTGACATGTCAGTAGGTTTTACTGGAGAATTATCAAATGAGTGAATGAAAAAAATTCACATTGCAATTGATTAAGTCAGACTAAAAATTTGTTAGGTCCTTAATATTGTCATCTTGCTTATGCAGTAATTTCTATTAAAGAACTTTGATTTCTGTCTGAGATGTTTGGACTGTCAAAATCAAGCCATACAGAAATGAGATCTTGCTAGATGATCTGACATTCTGACTGAGTTTTGGGATGCAGTCATCTGTTGGGAAATACGCCATTAAAAAAGCTGTGTGATCTACAAAGTGTGAAAGTAGACAGATTAAAGGAAGGAAATTACATTTGGGACACAGCAGGTGTGGAAAAAGCTTAAAAAGTTGAGGTAGAATAAAAAACAGATTAGGAAGATTTCAGTCAAAAAAGAAAAAAAAAACCTAAATTTCATCTGATCATTATAAAGTCTTTTTAAAGTAACCCTAACTAGAGTAATAACTTGACCAAGTCAAAAGCTTCTCATTCAATACCCTGAGGCCCAGAAAAACCTGACATCTCCCTGCCACACACACTTTCCTGCCAATCTTATAAACTCTGGAAACTAAAAACCAATTTGTCTCTTTCTAGTTAAAGAACCTCTCTTATGGAAGTCTACGTTGTGAGACAAACTTGCTAACAATTTTGTTGATCTGAATAATCTTTTATACACAGGTGGAACTGACTCTTTTATGGCTCCTTGGGTATTTCAGCAGTGATGCATTCAAAGTATTCAGGTTGCCAAAGTGAACAGATATTGCTCAACAAGTAAAGGTTACAATTTTATCAAGGAAAAACAACATTTAGAGGTTCATTGTTTTTTTGCCATTAGAGAGAGTGTGCCATTTTTCTACCCTTTTTTCTTTGCACTTTTGCAAAGTTGCAAAATACAACTTTTTACAACATGTATTTTTGATAGTCATAACTTTATGAGGATTTTAATGTAATACAGTGAAGTGCCTTGCTGGACTCTGTATGATTTTGGTTTCGGTTTTTTTTCTTTTTTTTCCTTTTTTTTTCTACTTTTTTTCCTTTTTTTTTTTTTTTTGTGAACTAGAAGATCTTTCTGTAGAGCTGTTATGTTTTTTAATTTAATTCCTACAATTGCTATGTATATCATGTTTTACATACAAAACATACTAACTCTGCCATGTAAAAAAGTGGGCAGCTGGGTATTTTAAAGGTCTAATTTTATTGTAGATAAAAAAGCCATTTAACAAAATCTCACACAAAATCTCAGATTTTATCATGGAAGACTAACATAGCTAATATTAAGCACTAAAATCCAACAGCACTTCATTTTCTCTCAACCAGATTTAGAATTCTTCTCCCAAGACTCCCCCCAAAAAAATCCAACCCTGCTTGAGGAGGGGAGAAACATGAAATGTGTTACCTACAATTGTGAAGTCTTCTGAATTCGAAATATAGATACCTGAGACAAAATGCATGCCTATGTCTATCTCATTGCAAAAAATCTCCTCTGATTCAAACCATAATTCTGATCATAGGAGATCTTTTTCCAGTTATGCAGGACTGATTGCATGTCCAGATCAGGCTTTCAAAGAGTGTTGTGGAATAGTGGTTTCAGTAAGAGTCTCAGATTTTCACAAACTAGAGTTCCCTTACTCACACATCACTGCAGTAGTCCTTACACTCTAAATGTATCATGAGATGGCTTTTTTAGCAAACCAGATGTGAAAACTACCCACAAGTGGATCCATTCTTCTTTTGGAACGATGTTTATGGTTATAATTTAAACAGCACTATTTTTCCTTTGTGCGTGTCACAAGAATTAAATGGAAAGGAGACAACTGTGTTCCAGGTATTCTTTCACTTATAGCCAAATATCAATCATTCCATATGAGTGGTCTGAGTTTCACAAGTATCACATTTTAGGGACTACTAAATTTAGTTTATCTGAGTGCAACACTTGATTTCTCTAATACCTGAGACAGAAAATTGTGTCTAATTTCTCTATAGGCATTTTTATTGCAAATGGTAAATGCCTACCTGGGAATGAAGAAATTCCATACGTATTCACTGTAAGCTTCTTGTGCAGTAAATCCAAACTGCTCAACTGAATCAACAGCAGGCTGGAAAGAGAGAACCAACCAAGGTACCATTTCCATGTGAGAGATGTGCTCTTCAGAAGCACTGTACTTGTTATCATTTTTATAGAGTGCTGATTGTCTTTTACAATATTATGAACAGATAATTTCACTGAAAATTTTTCTTCTGAATCTTGCTGATCTGCCACATGATTTTTGTTTATCTTTAAATGTACCATGTATGAAGCCTTCAGCATAGTGCAATTAGGAAAATAAAGTAGCACCTAACTTTCTCTTTTTAACTAGAGAGGTTTCTGCTTGACTTTTTTTAAAACAAGGAAGAGGTCTTCACCTTTTTTGCCACCTATTTGAGATAACAATTATAGGAAGTTGCAAAAATTGCAATTACATTATGACATTCATTATGTATTCTTACTTCAAAGAAGAAAAAAATGGCATGAAGTAACATATCCTATTAATCACAGAGATTTGAATCCATCTAATCTTTTTTTATAATTTTGGCTAGACATCTATTATAATGTCAAATACTATTAGTGAAGCTTTAGCTACTCAATACGTGCAGCACAAGTTCTTGCATGAGAATTGACACAACAGAGCTACAAGACAATGAAAGGGCAGCAGGGCCTGTGGCCTCTGCTCTCCAATTCTGTAATGTGAAGAAAAAGCGAATTCACCAGGAGCTGTCAACTCCAAAACATCTCAGTTCAATGTGATTTCACCAAAGATCAAATGGAAAAGGCTAATCTTGTTTTCTAGACACTTAAATCCCATTTTCCCAGGCAGATTTTCCCCAGGTTCATCCAAATGTGTCTTAAGCAGAATATCTTATTCTGAAGTGTCTTTTTTTTTCCTAATACAACAGGCACAATAGCACTGAATACATCAGTGTCACAGTTATTGTTTCCAAAGATCAGGCAGAGAGACACAAGACATCTATGGAAAGTAGAAAGCATGTCACTAACATTCTTACAGTACATTTATATTTTATTCAAATATTTATTTAAACTTGCATATCAGAAATTTTCAGCATGATATCTTCCCACACTTGTAATCATCCTGTATTGGGAGAAAGCAACACAAACCTTTAGTAGGTTTTCCTAGGGCCTTTAAATTCTTTTTGCTTTTGTTTAAGTAATAGATTGACAGGAATGCAATTTACTAATACTTGGTGTTTTGTACATGAAAGATATCCTGCTGCTCAGTCAAATACATGCTACCATAATAGTTAAAATGAGGTGAATAAACCATGCAGCCAAAATGTTGCTTAAGATTGGTTTCCTACAGAAAAACTGCAAGGATCCTGCAAATAAGGAATTTTAAAAGGTATTTTCCCCTTTTGGCATCCAATATTTAACTCTGACAGAATTGCTTTGTCCTACTCTAAAGATTTTCCTTCTCCATTTCTGGGATTTTTTCCCATTTCTCTTTAGTAAGATTTTATTTTCAATACAAAAACCAAACTGTTAAAATGAAGTAACACCTACGTTGTATTGAATTAGCAGAAAAATTCACCAAGTATTTACCTGCAAATCTGACTCAAGTCCCAGTGTTCATAAGTTACACTTTGGATATGATTTAGAACCTAGTGCTCACTATTTGCCTTGGGGATGGGGATGAGGGGGAAGGCGGTATTCCCATAGTAATTAAATCCAAAAATTACTAAAAATCAATTAAAACATTTTCCACTATCCTCAGTGAGAAAGCTTCATGCCTAGTGTTTTGCTCTTTAGGCAGAACATGATGAAGAAATCTAGAGCCATTTTGGGTTTACAAATGCATTGATCTTGGCAAAACTGGTGGCAACATAGCACTGGTGGTTTGTGTTGCAAAACCAATCACTAATTCTCCATCATGTTCAGTCCTGTATTGAAAGCAAGGGAAGTGTTCCTTTTCCAGCTTGGCATACTCAGCAACATTTCTTTCTATTTCTTCATTCTATAGGAATGAAAATGTAATTTAAGGACAAGATGAGGCTTACACTAAGCTGATTCTGTCATTACAAAAGTTCTTTATTTTCCTTTTGAAAATTAGTGCTTATTTTGAATAGAAGAAAACAAGCCAAGAATCTTGACAGTTTGTACTATTTTAACAAACAGCTCCCACAAGAATACTTCTTTTTAAACTGTGGAAACTTACAGGTGTGTACAGTCAGAAGTGGAGAGCAAGGCTTAACTGTTTGTTTTCCCTCTGTTAAAAAGGACTTTTTTTCCCATATTTTTCCCACTCTAATCACAACTGATGGAACAGGGAAAATCTCATATACCATTGTACACCTCTGGAAATACTTAGTTCTGAAAGCAAAACAAGAAAACCACCAAAATATTCCTCCTCCCTAAAATAAAACATGTAAAATAATGTTTTGCAACTTTGAAGAAGAGGAATAGCAAAAACAAATGCTATACAATGTGGGAAATTTGCTAAAACCCCAGGATTTTTCTCTTCAGATACTGAGCCTCAGATTTTTTTTCTGTTAAAAGAAATGTAATAATTCCTTCGTGAACTTTGTATGAACAAAAACTTGTAAAGGTGATTTAGCAGGGTTTGCAAAGCCATAAAAGTCCATCAGAAGCAGGGAATTCTTGCCAGCCTCTGTAAAACTCCAACAATACAGTTAAAGATGACTATTGGGAACCCACAGCAAACCACCATAGAGCATGAGCCAAAAACCAAAACCACATATTACCAAGTTTCTTTTCCTTGGTATCACATAAAATATAATAAGTACAAATTGAGAAAGATGGGAGTCTATTATTTTCTGGGGTAACAGACAGTGTATTAGCTCAGCCCATAAACTGAAGGTACCGGAGTTTAGAAGACTGAACATTTAGTTTTAGGGTTGCATATTAAGTAATTTTAATGACACTGCTTTGACCAGGCAGAGAAAAATTGTGAAATGTATAATTTAGTGTTGCAAAGAAAATGCAATCCTAGCCAAGAACTGTTCTGTGTGACTCCGAAACTGAATTCTTTGAAAGGAATTTCCATTTGGGACAAAAATCCCAAATTTTTTGACTGCAAAAAATAGGGAAAATACCAAAAATACCAACAAAAAAACAAACAAAAGCATTCATCAGAATAAAGAGACCTAATAAACTAGTAAATAAATAATGAGTGATCTCAGTTAAGACAAAAAAAATAAATAGAAAGAAAAGCCCAAGCAGTTAACAGATGAACTTTATCTTCTCCATTAAAAAGAAATAAAATAGTTATTTTACCTCTCTTTACCTCTTCACTATTTTAACTTAAAAAACTATAGAATAATAAATAAGTAATCAAGAGAAGAGACAAGAATAATAACAGGACTAAATTAGGCAGCATGTATCAAACTAGATGAATTATTTTGCTGGTATGTAACAGACAGTAAAAGAATTTTGGTTTTTATTTTCTACTTTAAAAAAGTGAATATGAATATACTGTGGTCCAATCAGAATAACTATGAAAACTATATAGGACTATAAAGGAAACCAGTAAGGACATGAAAGAGTTTGAACACATATATTTTTTAGAATATGCAAAATTCTCTCTGATACAATGCATTAGTCATTTTAAAAGTGATCAAATCAACATATAATTGTCTTTGCAGATGATATTGCTTATAAAGGTAAAGTAAGAAATAATAACTTTGAACCAAAAGTGGCTGAGTAGCAATAAGCATGAAAATCATAAGGCCTTTTTTAGACAGCTGTATCCTCACAGAAATGGTTATTTTTCAGGGAAGAAAGACTTTTTTTCTAGAGGTAAACTCTAGACAAAAGGCTTTCCTACTTTGTTTTTTTGTTAGGTATTAATATTTCTGGAATAGATGCAGCTTGTATGTTGAGTGGAAATACTGGGAGAAAAGGGTCTCTCCAGTCTGCTATCTTGACCCCCACAGTGACCAACAGCAGGAACCTGAGGAAAATGAAAGCAAGTACATAGTTATACTTTCTCAGAATATTATCTAAACCTCAGCAAGATGCAGCTTAAAAACTTCTTGAGCAGAAACATTATCTATTTTTCTATGTAACAGTTCTTCTTTTCCTTCCAGGAATCTGAACTGTCATACTTTGAGATCATGTAGATTTTCACTATCCATAACACCACGTGGCAGCTCAATAAATTGCATGAAGAAACATCTTCCTTGGTTTCCTCTGAATACTACTAGTTTCATTTTGTGCCTCTCATTCTTATGACAGAACTGAATTTTAAATCCTTATCCACCTTTTCTCCACACTCTATTTTGTAAACTTCCTTCCCTATGTACTTTAGTTTTCTTTTTAGTGAAGGATCCTAGCTAGTATGCTTTTTGCTCATGCAGATGATGGTCTTATACATTCTATACATTCTTATACATATGCTTCTCTAAACCTTTTTTCATGCATAATTGAAGTGAGTTAAAAAGAATTGTATACAGTTCTTGTATGTTTGTTACAGATAAAAACAATCACAATGGTCTTTTCTATTTAATTTCTTTATTACATTCCTAATAATTTTTTAACATTAGTTTCTTCCTTTATTACTAATCATTAAGTCAAGAAATATTCCCTACATAGTTACAAAAATTTACTCCTGAAGAGAAATCTAAATAAACAAATGCTTGCTTTCATATTGCAAGTCATACAGCTTTTTGTGCCAAGACCATGACTCAATTTTAAAGTTACAGATTACAGGCTGGCTTTACTAAATACCTAAATTAGAAATCAAGCAATATTTGAAAAAAAGTGCTCAGTTTGCTAATATCACACAACCTGCCCTTGCTAAAAAGTAGTTTTAGTGTTTCCACGACAGCATACTGATGCTGCAATAACTTATTCTTCCTAAATTTTAACCTGACTCATACAGACCATCCAGAATCTTCTTCAGAAATAAAGACACGCTCATGCTTTAGGCTTCATTCTGCGGACAAGTGGCTCAACAACACACTGTAGCACCTGAAAGGGACCACCAGTGCTATTGCTGCTGGAATAAGATCGGGCACCCTGTTACTGTAACCCCACATGAACCCCATAGAATTTTCCTATGTAATGGAGAGTAATTTATATTAATGCTCTGTGTGAGCCAAGGCTTGCAGCAGCAGAGTCATCTTCTGCAAGAGCTGCTGATGTTGTATCAGTCAGTGCACCAGAGGCCGTTTTGTCCAATGAGCAACTGGTGGTGACATCTGTCACAGTCACTCAACTGATGGTCATTTCTGGAAAATTACATTCATAGGAAAAGATGTGCATACAGGAGATAAAATATTCAGTTGGGTTGTGGTCAAGATGTTTCCTGCTGCCCCAGCTCTCAAAAGATTTACAGTTTTCAGTTTGAGTTTTCTATTATACAATCTCATAATTTTAAGTGATCTTCTCTTTAAATTTCAGGTTAGTTAGAGAGCAGAAAATCTTAACAGGCCAAGTAAAATGGAGTCTTGTTGCAATTCCTATGTTGCCTTTACTTCAGATATTTGGCTCCAGAAAACTTAAAACAAATGAAAAATCAACGGTAGAAATTAGAGCATTTAATGTAGCAGAAATAGAAAACCAACAAACTAAAACAAGTACTAATAAAAAGAAGAGATCAATTTTTAATCAGTGAGTGCAGCACTGCATTACTGCAAGTCCTTCAGTTAGATATAGATATTTTTGAATACTAGATATTTTGAATGAATGTTCTGGATTACAAAACTCACGACAACAAATTCTTGCGTATGGTATTATGCTGGTCTGATCAGCTTTAAATCTGGAAAATCAAAATAATTATTTTATTGCTTTCCCTCTTCCAACTCCCTGTAATCCTTCCTAGTAAAACAGAGTATTTACACATCAGGGCTATGCACATTTTTTAACCAGGTGACCTTTTCTCCTAGCCCACAAAATACAAAATGTGTGGCAAGGATCTGAAAGGCCTATTAGCCTTTTCTCACAAAGTATAGGTAGGAACATGTCATATTTATTTTTACTTTTTGTCATCAAAAATACTTGGAAAGAGAGGCTATAAACCAGAAAATGTGTGTTACTCTTGAAGCTCACAGCTTCTAACTAATATGGTCCCTGAAATATCAGTACATTTTTGACTGTGTTCATTGTACAAGTCCTGTGCATTTCAGGTAAGAGCTCTTGTGATACAAATTATCAAACTGCCAGTTGTGGCGTCCTGTACTTCCACTTCCCTGCTTCTCCTTTTCAGTTGCCCAGCATAGGAGTGCAGTTCAAATGACATGAATGGATCCATATGCACTGGTGAACTCACAAGCTAATTTGTCCGAGTGAATAATAACCCAAAAGCACATCATAAGCCACATTTTTGCAATTTTTTTACTTGGCTAGTATTTGAAGTGCCTCTGAGGTAGTACCTAACAAAAAGAGTACTGAAATGAATACTAAAACTGTGAACTTTGTAGAAGTGAAATATAATTAAGAAGAGGAGTCAAGAGTTGTATAAGCTCTTTGGAATACTCTGACATAAATTGCTAATACATGTCAACACATGTTGAACCATATATTATGCCACATTGACCACTATGCAAAATGTTTTATGATACAAATTATATCTGCTGTCATGGCTGAAATTAATGAAGTTTTTTTTCCACTCATTTATTCTGATATAATCTTTTAAGAGCAACTAACAGCTGCTATAGAATGAAAATGCTCAAGTAGCATGGTCTTCCAAAAGTTCATGTCGCAACCAATTCCCAGATTACTGTGTATTGCATTCTGCTTGCACATTGTAAGTGTTGTTCCAGAGGAATGCCTGAGTTACAGAGACATGACTGCTGGTGCAATGTGGTGCTCAAGGGGTGACTGGGGTGCAGAGAAACAGGAGGTGTTCACTCCTACTAAAAATAAGGAAACATTACAAAATTATGTTCAGGATATCATCTACTTAGAGATTTATCTGTGCTAGAGCAGGATAGGAAATTATGGTACTGTTTTGTAATGGGTGAAGCACCGGTCTAATACAAAAGACAATGCAGAAATCATAAGAGAGGAAAGCAACTATTATGGTTGAGTCTGTGGTGAAAAGAATGCTTTTGTTTGATAAACATTACAAGAGCTGGATAGTGCATGGTCTGCAGCAAACAGAATAGAAGAGAGGACTGACTACAAGAGTGGACAAGACTCTGAGACTCTGAAATTGCCTGCCACAACTCTGCAGGCAGTAATATGTGCTGCAGCACATCACACACATCAGCTAGAGGCACTTCACAGATGAACACACCTTGAGAACTTAGTGTAAGAGGGAAGTCCTAAAATTCACTTTCAAAGTCCTCTTTCTGCAAATGCCAAAAAAAACCCCAAACCAAACCAAAAATTCCCAATAAAATTTGAATTAGTTTATACTGGGTGCCTGACCATTTTTTTCAAGTTCTAATGGAAAAGAAAATGTAAGATGAAGGCCCCATTATGCTAAGATTGATAATTTGTCATTTGGATACAAAGCAGAACAGCTAGAAACAAATCACAACCTCAGTGCAAGAGGTGGCAAGTGCAATACAAGTAAGCATAGTGACAAAATTACAATTGGTAAAGCACAGACTCTCCCCCACACCATTCTCATTTGCTGTTTTCTAATGCTAGGAGTCTCAGATAAGAACTTAAAATGGGAAGAAATATTTTTCAAATCATTATATATAGTGAGTCTATTTACTCTATATGAATCATCAACAAATATTTTAAAAAGTGATGGTATCAACATTAAGGAGACAGCATTCAGGGAAAAGCAACAAGGTATCACACTATTAGTCCATGAGTTAATGAACTTCAGTTTGCTGCCTGTAGCCTCCAAAAGACAAAGAAAAGATGTTGTAGGGGTCAAACCCAAGGATTAGAATGATTTATGTCTTCAACATCTATGATATATAAGGTAAAGGAGTTATCAGGGCATTCAAATTAAGTTATATATGCTAGAATCATGTACAGTAAATCATGAGTATTTCTACAAACCCTAGATAATTTTCTAATACAAACAGAACCAGGTCCAACACACAATCTTTCCAGGAGACTGCAGCTTAAACACTGGGCCAGAAACTGGTTACCTAGGGACCAGTAAGGATGGCCTGTTTATATTATGGATGAACAGAGGACATTTGCAAGCAACACCCACTCACTCATTCTCATATATCACATACACAGTACAGTGAAAGGGCTAAATGTTCAGCAAACTCAGTATAATGAGCCAAAGTTAGTAGTGGAGTGGTAGTACTGCTCCCAAGAGACATGGAGTGTTTATTTGCTATGTGGGTTTGGGAACTTAGGTCATATTCCTAGTCTTAAAATGACAAATAGCATTACAATTATGGGTATCTTCCAAAGTGAAAAGCAGCCCATGTGGTCTGCTGACTACTTGAGTTTCTTTAAAAATAAATGGTAATTTAAAGTCAGCACTGACCTGTAAGTCCCCATTCCTTCAAAGAAAATTAATAGTTGCATATAATCTATGAGGGACTGAGATCCATGCACAAAAGAGATAAAACATTGTCAGCTATAAAAATTAAAGTTAAGCTGTGACAATCAGTAAAGGCAGAAATACTATGTCTGTCTCAGAATTACAATAAACCTGCTTATCCTAAGTAACTTACATTTTCCATGTAAGACTACACTAGTATCCACTGCCAAAATGTGGTATGCTATGAAAAAAAGATGTAGTTAGAAAAACTTATTATGTTCCTATTTTCAGCAGTTTTCTTGAAGATATCATGAAAACAAATGAAATAGCAATGTGAATAATTTATAAACAGCATACAGAACTGTATCTTAGTTTGCCTGTCCATCCAGTTTTCTGTTGTCATCCTACCTTTAACCAGCTCAACATAACAAAAGCTTCAAGGGGACAGAGACCTTTTAAAACACCATGAAAAAATACATTCAACCCCACCATTTGAATTAGTTGTTTAACTTCATAAACGTCTGTTTAATCACAAGGCTTTACACAAAAAGATAATTAGAATAATGAAATTAATTGGAATATTTTTTCTAATGTTTGCTTGAGGTAACCAGAATAAAAAGGAACGGAACCATTAATAACAAATTTATAAAAAGATGCAGTCAAGAATTTAAAATATTTGCTTTACATATTCTACTGTTAATTGTTTACAGTCAAATTTAATAATGACACTCTTTCTCCCTACTCTTGCCCCAGATGTTGAGAAGAAAATTTAAAAGCCTAAATAGTCAAAACATGTTTTTCTCTAGTCACCATTTCCATAAGAAAAGGTTGTGGAAAAAAAAGGAAGATTGAGAAAATTTGAGAAGGCAGTAGCTCAGAGATTAAACCTACATAAAAACTTATGTCAAATTGAGTAATTTAATTGGATTATGCCTTAAATCAGCCAGATAAGAATGTAACTGGAGCAATACAGACATACAACCCAGCAAAATATCCATTAAATACCAAGTCTGGATGACTTAATCTAGAATTGCTACAAGCTCTCATGGGTAAACTCTTATCCTGATTGCACTCCACCATCACCTGCCTACTGCACGTCCTGACGTTTCACCTGTACACAACTAGAGAGACCAGCACAGCTGTGTTAGAAAAGCTCTTTGCTGGGGTGATGTCAGAGAGAACTTTTCTACTCAGCATTGAAAGCAAATTTGTATCCTGAAAAATTGTTGAATAAAGAGCCTTGCTCTTGCTTTTAATTCACAATTTGCCGCTCTACAGATTAATCAGGTTTTCCTCTTAAAACCCTATTTTGTTACCAGCCTCCATTCATTAGTGAAAAGATCTACAAATTGGAGACCCATGGATATTTGATTGACCATTTCAGAACTGTTTTGCCCCAAAATGGATTTAGGCTATTTCTAACAGGCCTCTTAGTGGCATAACCGTACTCTAACAAAAAAAGGAATGTTTTGAAAACACTCAGCCCAAGGCAGGAGAGACATTCAACTCGCTATAAAAATCTCCTTGTCAAGAACCTTGAGAGATCATCACACCATGGTTATCTAATTTTAAATAAAAAGAGCTAAAATGTTGCTGAGATCACACTCAAGACCGGGAAAGAGGCTGCACTAAAATCCCTGGTTTTGTCCAAATTTTTATCATATTTTTGGATTAACTTCCATTGCTTGCCTGATCCAGCAGCTGCAGGAATAAATTCCAGACTGTTTGGCAAAATCCTTTCTTCATCTGAGAGATACCTGAAATTGACCAAAGTTATTTTTGTAGGTAACATGTTATTTATATGTTATTGTTGCATGTATATTTATACATTATTGTAAACTGAGATTTTATGGAAGATGAAAAAACCGACAAGGCTAACTACCATACCAAAGCTGCACAGGTAATTAAAACCATGGAGATAAATACTGTCTTGGAAATCTCAATTTAAGCTACTGTTTTCACAGTAACACAAGGCAACAAATATTTAGGCAAGTATATAATTCATTCCCAAGGGCTCAAACATAGCAGTGAATGTATTTTTCATTCACCCTCTGGGAGGCCAAGCAGTTCCTGCAAGGTACTATTTTTAAAGGAATTTTTGAAACAAATACTGTTGAGAGAAAAGTCACATAAAGCTGCAGGGGCACGGCACAGCACAGGCACATTCAAAAGGTTTTGAAGTGGCCAAACTTTATGTACACAGAAAGGCTAAACATTTCTTGTTTCTGGGTCACAGGCCATCAAGACCTTTGACCTTCAAGCTATAGATCTCTTACGCAGGCAAATTACTTACACTGCAATACTTCATAAACAACAGGAGCCCTGCGTGTCCCACCAGGCATTACAAATAAGGTGAGGTTACACTCGCTATAGGTTTGATTTGGATGGAAATGAGCCTCCCTGGGAAGTCTGCTTAAGCCTTTTAAATAATGCCTGATCAATGGCATGGCAGCTTAGTTTTAGAATTGTAGATAATAATGCTGCTTTGCTATTTTAGGAACTTAGCTGGTATGAGTCAGCATAAATATTAAATTCAGATTCTTTTTTTTTAATGAGAAATATTACACAGTAGATGAAAAGTAAAATACTTAAATTATCAATCTCTAATTTGCTTGAGTGATTTTTCCTTTAGATGAATTCAGTATTTAACTGTTTTCTGTAATATGTGCAAAAATAAATACTTAAAACGTGATGTGGAAAGAGGATAAAAATGCAAATTAGACTGGCGGTTTGTCTAGGTATGCCCAATTCCTGTTGCCAGTGAGTTTCATACCTTACTTTAGGTATTCAGAGCCTAAAAAACAACAACAACCCCAACCCCCCCCCCCCCCCCCCCCCCAAAAAAAACCAAAAACGTTTTAAGGGGCAACTAGAAGCCCACACTTCCACCAGAAGAAAGGAACAGAAGCTCTAATTATTTCGCTTTTCTCCAACTAATAACATGGATGTATAACCCTATTATGTTTCAATAGATGTTAGAACGAGAAATGGGATGGTTCCTGTTGGAATGATGACTTTCACCCTTTAAGTTGCATAATCTCTTATCAATTTCTCCTTCAATTCAGTTTCTTTAGGAAACACCATAAAGGAATTAAGAGATATGTCAACATCCAGTACTCTATATTGAGAGGGATACAGAGAGTGAAGTCACAGGGCCACTGCCCACGATTCAGTAGCACTTTGCTCAAAATAGAAAGAGTGAGTTAGGGTAAAAAATTTTCCTTTTTTGTTTTTTTTTCCCCTTCTGTTTTAATGCTTGGTATGTAATTCAGGCTGTTAGAAGACTGGCAGTAAAAAAACACTTAGGTGTGCTCCAGCCATATTAAGCACATCAATATATGTAGAGTTGTGGTCACATACCTGAGATGCAAAAGTCACAAGATTTGTCCTTCCCTTCAGGAGACTAATCAGTAACCAAATTCAGACTATATTTTTAACTGTTTTTCTAGAGGTGAAAGAGCTCCTGAAACAGCAGCTAAAGGTTTATTGGGTCAAAAACAGGGAACAGAATTTAAAAATATATTTTAAATCTTCTGAATGGAAAACTTATTTAGGAGGTGGAAAACACATAATTTCCTTATTTTCAAGGTTTAGGCAACAGAAACCATGTCTTTTCCTTCGACAGGCAGCACAAAATTAGACACCTTAGAATCACCACTAATTATCAACGCTACAATCTCAAACAAGAAAAACACCTTTCTAATGATCATTTTTCCACTCTGAGAAGAAAAAACGAACACTTTTCACAGGAAGATCTCATTTCATTTAATTTTTTTCTCTTCACTTACTCCATTCGTTTTCCTTCAGTTACAGATTGTCAGCTGAGGTATAGTTTCTTTCATTTGCCCATCCAATTCCTCACTTTAAAAAAAGCAACCCACTACCTACAACTAATTGGGGCACTCAAATTGCATTAGAAAACATCTGCTACGCCTATTGAATTTTTTTTTAAAGAAAAAGTGTATCAAAGTAGTATCATTGCCTGCCTTTTGACTCAGTCACCAAAGGATTATCATAACTTTTCACCATTCCAGAAATTACCCTCGATCTTATTCTATCTCCCTCCTAATTCCAGAAATATATTCACCAATTAAAAATCCAAGAAAAGGCAACTAAAAAAATTCCTTTCAGAGTCCCTGTATGGCATCTATTTAAAACTGTGGTCCATTTGTAAAATCCTATTTCTATAACAATCCCCATTAGTAAATTATGTAGGGTTAGACATAAGAAAACAGGAAGACTCATTCACTGAGGTGAAGTGGTTTCAGTAATAGTTGTCTGGCTAAGAAGCTAGGCAAGGTAATAAGCTTGAGGGATTTTGGTGGTTAGGAAAAGAAAACATAGGGCAGACAGTAAAACAGACCTCTTGTCATAACAACAACAGAGCACTACTGATTTTGCTTGCAATTTGTGGTAATAAATAACAACATATTTACTCCTGTTGATCTCGTTAATATTACTGAAACATTATTCCTTCAGAAATACTGAATTCTATTTCTTTTTAGCATAAACATCTTCCTTGTTTGCGATCTTAATGCTATTTTTTCCCTTGATTTTTCTATTTCATTATGTTCCCTTACTTCCCCACCTACAGGTTCTGTGAAGTCAACTAAGCATGTAAATAAGAATACAAGTATTCAATAAAGTATTATACGTCCTAAGATTTACTTCTAGTCAAATAAGAGCTTTACCAAAGAAGATCATAAAAATCAGGTGCTAAATGCACAGGTGTGTGTGAGAAAGTGCTTAATTAACAACTTATGGACTAATTCCTTGTAAGCTTTTCAAACTCCATTCCCACTCCATTACAGAAGAAATTTTGGCATCAAAAAAATATTATCCACATTAGTTTATAGCATTAAATAGTCTTACATTAATGACTAAGTCCTCTGGTTTAGAACAGTCTGATATAGATTAAGTACAATTTGATATTCTTCCAGGGACCAAATCACATTCTTTTTGCAAGGAACAGGATTTCTTTTCCTTTGCAAAAAAGAAAATACTGCCCAAACTTTTTTTTTTTTGTCTTCAGAGTTTAGTCCATGTTTCCATGTTTTCTGGCCATATTTTATTTTAAAATTACTACAAATGCCAACCATTTCTGGCACCATAATTTCTCTCACAGAGAGTTTTGTCTTGTTGCCTTTTAATCTCACTCTTTTCCTAGAGTACTGAAACATTAAACCATTACAACAAAAGCAATTTTCTCATTCCAATTCCTCTACTTTTATAGAGAAATGAGAATGCCAGTACTGAAACCCATTTAAAGTGAAACAGCTATTAAAATTCTTTACTTCACTTCTACTTACTCCCTACAACTTCTATGCTATATAGCCCTGTAACATAAAAAGAAGTGAATTTTAGCTTAACACAGTGACAAAAGGCTCTGCTAAATTAGGCTGGTTTTCAGGAAATATAAATACATCAATGTGACTACCATGCTTGAGGTCAAACAACAACAACAAGATTTTATACAAACAAGTAATCACTTAACCTAGTCTTAGGTGGATATTAATCTATCCTTACATAGGTGTAGACTAGCAGAAACAAACAAACAAAAACATGACACAAAATTTGTTTTATTAATCAAGAAACTAACCAATGGAGATCATGCCAAAATGAAAAGCTCATGCTTGGAGAAGCATGCTACTTACTCCTCATCTGGGCAGCTGTGCTTCATCAGCACACAGCAATCAGAAGCAAGTGTCAACACCTGAATCCTCCTTTCCCTGCTGCTCAGGAGAACTGTGATTGACTAGAACAGCAGAGCAGATTAAAGACAGCTGGTTCTTAATTCCTTCCAGGATGGAATGAATGTAATGACTTTGCATTGAAACAAGTTTGAATAATATAGATCATCAAAGCTGCTATTTTCTTTTTATTAACCTGAAGCAGTATGAGGACTCTTTACATAGTTTGTTGATGCAGGGGAATTTCCCAACAGAAAAATTTATGCCCAAATAATGAGGGGAAAGTGGATTAAGATATTACCTCTTAAAAATGGTTTGATTGTTTTATATCTTTTTTATTAATTTTATTATGATAGTAATGCTGATTAATTTATTTTGTTTATTTCAAGCTTATAAAGGAGGTTACAGCCCTAATGTAGACCTACTACACAACAGTGAAAAAAAAAAGTAGAATAATTACATATGTATGAGGGTAGCCATTTTTACTAGAGTCACCCTCTTACAGACTGGTAAAGTTTGGGAAGAAATGAGGCTTCTTTGTTTACTGAAGCCACAGAGACTCCACTGGGATTAAACAGCTCATATAGATGCTTATGTGATTTCCCTGTGTCTTCCATTTCTCACATTATAGAAATGGCTTTGCAAGGAAGACCCCAAATACTTATAAAGTTCTTCACAACCTCCATCTCCCCCAAAACTGGGCAAAGTACACTCTTCCCTTTGCTTAGGTGAGCAATTTCTTAACTGACAATTTCATTTTCAATAGCACTTAGTTAAAAATAAAAGGTCCAATTTCCATGATGGGGTAAGGGTTCTTCCCATGCTGTATTAGAACTTCTCTGTAATGCATTCCTTTTCTTTATGAGAGTAACTGTATCCCCCAGGAAGCCACAAACATTATTCCACTGGATTTTGCTTCAAAGGACATGAAGGCACATACATAACACTTTCAGTTACCTAGTATTATTTGCTTTGCCAGATATGTTCTAGTAAATTGCAGTCATGCCTAGGAACTAGGCTGGACTAGAGGCTGGCTTGTGGCTGAATATGGTTGTCCAACAATGAAACTTGAATATTTCTAGCTCAAAATTATAAGCCTTCAGAAGCTTGATTGCCAGCTTTTCTAGGTTAAATAATGTACTTTGCAATGCTTCTTTATTACATCACCCTTCCAGTTCCACAGGAAAAGAAAAAAGTCTTTTTGTAAGTGATTAGTACATATTAAAGACAGAAAAATGCAACTTGGACTTGCAGTTAGATGACTTACAAGAGGGTGACAGAATTCTGTTTCATCAGTTTTGCAATAAAGCCCAGTAAATCTTACATAAACCTTCTGGCTAAGTCTGTGTGAATCTACATGGTTCAACTTGGGGATATGAGACCAAGTCATGAAAGAAGCAGTCACTGTCCTTGCCCCAGCCATGTTAATTAGCTTCTCAGTTTTGGGTAGCTAAAGAGTTTCTGCACAGCTTTCCCTCCTTCTAAGTTAACACGAGACTTGTGACACAACAATTATTAGCTTGATCAATACCTGTTGCAGTGGTCTTCTGCAAATCAGCTCTATATTTTTATGTGACGCATCAGCAGGATTATTATGGCACGCATATTTATGGTTTTCTTACTTAGGTTTTTCCAACTGCTTTGTAAAGTTTTTTTCTTGGAACAATTGTCCATCATCTAATGGTGATTTTATACATTTCATTAACTGGAAAAAAAAATGCAGAGTGCAAAACCTTCGTTCTTCCATGGAAGCACCTTCAGCCTTGGTTTCATGCTCTTGAGGTACTTCACGTGGACTTAAAATTTAAGCCCCTGAGCAACTTGCACACAAGATTTTGTGCAATCAATAAGGAAACTGGGAGCTTTTCAAAGAGTCAAGACAAAAAAAGAGCTGACCTAAATCCATCAGTAAGATCTAAATATTTTGAGGTATCTTTCTTAGGGTAGTGACCTTGTACTGTTATGTGTCTGTTAGTAATGAATATAAGAAGTTGGTATTTTTCTCTTAATCTTTTACATAGCCAAGATAAAAACATTGATATTTTTCTTTATCCGTTTCTTATCTGATCAGAGTAATTGCAGATTAGTTTCTAATGAGAAACATTTGTTTGTCTTTATCTGCTGGAGAGTCAGGAGATGATAAAGAAGACATATGTAATCATATTTTTGTGGAGATAGATCCAAAATTCATTTAAGTGAAAAACACTCAAAATTGTTCTTGCCACTAAAATCACCATGACTTTGCTTTTTGTTTTATTACTTCTAATAAAGTTATACCAAGGAATTAAGACCAGTCTATGAAAAGGTTAAATTCATATTCATGTAGGCATCAATAAAAACATCCATCATTGCTTTTTAATTATTTGAATTCTTTTGCTTGATTGCACTTCAGCATGGATGGCAAGAAGCAATAGTTTCTTCAGTGTCACTCTTTATTTTAGATGACTAACTGCGTGCTTTTTCAGTTCCTAATAATCTTCTTGCATAGGATTAAACACATATTTCAACATGTTCCGGAGATCTTTTGATAAATCACATAATAAAAATTGTCCCTCCTTCATTTGAGAAAGGACTTTGGTAGGACTTCTATTTTTCAGGTCTTTCTTTCTTGAAGTAGTGACTTTGTATTATTATATATCTGTTAGCACTATAGAAGTAATATTAGATTCCAAAAGGGAGAGTATGCTGACAGTTACTTGTACCAATAGCCTTTCTTAATATCTCTGTGGTTTCAGGTTCTGCAATGGAGCTGAATATTACTTCTGATTAGGAAAAGTTACTTAGTAAGTAAATTGGTATGTATCTAGGTTTGGATATCTCTTTATTTTCCTTTATTTCATGGAGTGAGTGTTAAATCACCAGCTACTTCCTTCAGTTTGCAAATGATCCTGTTACAAAATCACCAGCTAGTTCCTTCAGTTTGCAAATGATCCTGTTACAGAATTAAAACAAAATACCTACAGCACCACCACCAAAAAAGAACCCGAAACCAAAAACTCAGCTCCCCTCAAAAAACCCCAACTCCCCCCAAAAACTAACCAAACAAAAAAACCAAACCAAAAAACCCTACTAAAAACAAACAAACAAACAAGCAAAACCAACCAGCCCCCCAGGCCCGAAATAAAACAACAACCAAACTCAAACAAAAAACAACTCAAATCCACCCCCAAAACAGTAAAACCAAAACCCAAGCAAATGTTGGATTATAAAATAATAGGCAAAGTCTCACATAAATATTTGCCAATTACTTTTGGGAAACGTGAGTTTTATCTAAATTTCAGTCAGAAAAAACCAAATCTTCCTTGAGATCTCTAGAAAAACTTTCAAATACTCATTAAAAAATCTTAGAACTGCAGCTTCAGCTACTGCTGAACACCTAAAAAATCAATATCTCTACGGATATTTGCTGTGTAAGTATTTTTAAAATCTATTTCTTGTTTGTTGAAGCAGACATACTGTCAATAGCATTCAGTACCATACAGTAATTTACCTGCTGTATTGGCACATGTAGGAAAAGAGTTGTTGTGGACTGACATTCATCTCCTCCCCTTTCCTGAGCATTAGCCCAGGTATCACAGCTCTTTCCAAAACTATTCCGTTTTCCCAGTCAAACACTGCTGTGTTCTGCAAAATCATATATCTGTGCTATTTTTATCCCTGTGAAGCACATTACATGCTGAAAGCAACCCAGTGTGACAGTGTGAGGCAAGAATGCCTGCAGAAAGGTGTTGAATGTGCATAAACACATACTTTGTTTTTCTCATAGCACCTGCCCAAATCCTGTTGCTGACATGTCAAGTGGTGAAAAACATTTGACAGCATAACTCTCCAGTATATCTCTCTTATTAAATTCTCAACCAGTCAAAAAAGCTTTTGACTGCTTCATGAATGTTTCTGGGCCCATACAACAGAAATATTTTTCATGTTTCTTCAAACCAACCAGCAAGTGTATCTGCTCTTTATGTTCTTCTAGTCAATCTATAATTCAGAGGGTAATAAAATTGTTCAGCCTCTGTCATAGGTCAAAAAGAAAAGCAGCTTTCCTGGGGGCACTCGGACTCCTTCAGCTTTCTTTAGAGCTCATTATAAATGTTTCCTGTCTCCTATCTGAGCAGCACATGCAATTCCTAATGAATTCATGAAATGGACAAGGTTTTAATGTAAAAATGGGTACTTCTGACCACTTTTTCTACCCTCCCATAATAACAAAACTAGAAATTTATAAGGGTAGTGCATAGTAGCTTCACCTAGAAAAAACTTAAATTCTTCCTCATTTTCATCTTGTTGTGGTACCTGTCTGAAAATGTAATGGCTTTATATGGGGAGTAATGCACAGTGCAGATTTTTGTACATAACTCTTGATGCAGTGGGTTTGGAAATGTGACTTCAAACAAAAAACCTGCAAAAACATGATTGTTTAGGCTGAGAAGGAAAAAATGGTGGGCATGGAAACAGTACTCAGATACATAAAAGAGGAAGGGAATAATATATTCTCTGTATAGGCAGAGAACAAGGAAGGAACAAAGGATTTTCATTTGTAATTAGAAGAATCCAATGGTAGGTCATAATTAAGGACTGAAAGAGGTTGGAATGTAAAGATACATGGTGTGTCTGTCTGGGCATGTTTAAGGCCAGACAAGCACCTTGCAGGAATTACATAGGATTAGCTGACCCTGTTTGTGTAGAGTGGTTGAGCCTGGTGAGCTTCTAAGGTCCATTGATTCCATTCTTGCCACCTTAATCTAACAGTTTTCAGTAGGTTGAATATTCAACTTAAGATATTCAACTCAGTCAGATACCATGAAAAATAAAGGCAATTTTTGAATATTCTCCATATTCCCTAAAAGTTTCAGCTTTTTGCTCTTTTATTTTTGCATTCAGAGATTTTATATTTGATTGGTTTCTGTCTGTACCAAATGTGGCACAGTGTTGTTCCCACTGTGATCTGAAGTTACTAATCTTTCAGGGAAGAGGGATGATTAGTGAGATAAGCATGGAAGATTCAGTGAAAACTTCTACTCAATAATGCCCGCTATCAGACCAAAACTATTCCACAGAGCATTTCATTATTTCATGTACTTTGAGTTAGATAACTCTAATCTCTTCCAGTCCTCCTTGGAGGTGGTCTTTGCCTGCACTTACAAAGTCTTAGCTGTAGATTGACCTAACCATATGACTGAGGGATGATCTGAAAGCATTTCCGATGCAATACCTGTAGCAAGGTTGGTTTTCATTCAGTGGAAGAGATTTGCCAAGGGAAATTACTGTATGCCAACCTCAATAAATCGCTTTCTTATTAGCAACATGTTAGAGAATATGTATCAATTTCATTCCACCTGACTGATCTGCTGCGTAGCTGCAATAGAGTGTCACTCATTCAAATCAAAAACAATAAAATCACAGCACATAGTCACAACCAGGAGAATGACTAGAAACACGAAGACACCTTTGTATCAGAAGTTCTCAACATAGAACATGAATGTCTACTAAAGAGAAGATAGGAGGGGGCATGGTATTTGTATTAAAGATAAGGGGTTTTCTTCCCATTTTCCATCTGAAATAAATTTTCTCAGGCTGTGAAGCTGTAAAATAAATATTCAAGCCAACAGCAAAAGCCTAGAAGTCCTTATTTCTCAGTCATGTCTTAGAAAGGGAAATAATAAATACAACTGCAGTGTAGTGCAAGGGATGTGAATTTAATCACGCTAAAAGAATTAACTTAAAACTGTAGCTTTCAATCAATAAAAATGTATTTGATAATGCTGATAAGAAAGAGCTTTTCATTAAGTATTAAGAACACTACTTGTTAAAAGAAGATGAAGAATCACCCCCAAATCTCCCATGTTCAGACTGCCTTGGGCATTTTTTGAACTTTCATAATGCTTGCAAAGGTCTTATAATGCTATGTACACCATTAATGAAGCACATTAGTTATAATATTATTTAGAAATGTGAACTCAGTGGCTAAATATATGTTACAATTCTGCCAAGAATGCTGGCAAGATTAATCATCATTCCTTCTACTTTCCCTATGGAAGGAGAAAAAAATATGCTGAGGGCTCACAAGAACCATTTGGGCAAATTCCCATCCTTTTTTTTTTTTTCCAGAAGAAAATTTCTTTTTATTATGAAGATAGATTTTGCCTAGCACTTTAAGTATCATAACAGTATTTTCAGCCAGAAGTCTACATTTGCAAAAAATACTTTTTTTTTTTTATTTCAATGAGTCAATCTTTGCCTAAAATTTTAATTCAGGTGTTTAGGTGGATATTTTTATTTTCTCTGTTGTGTAAAATAACTCCATTTATTCCAAAGATTTTTTTTTACTTGTAATTGGAATAGGTGAGTCCCTTACACCTTAAGTGAGCATTTTGGCATGTTGTGATATTCCTTGGAGTATCTGAGGGAGAAAGTAATTTATCTGGAACCTAGGAGCCTGTAGGAATGCTTGCCTCCTAGACAGTACTTTGACTTTTAAAATTAAAGGGCAAAAATCTGCTTTGGGAGTTCTTCTCAATTTCTTCTTTTGACATCCTCCTGATCTGAGAAAATAACTAAACAAGTTGTAATAAAATGTCCCACACTAATGTGTTTAGAGTAGTTTCTAGAACTGTAAATTACTGATTTAGCTTAGGAATTTCCCACATCCATTTCATCCCCACCACCTCATTTTCTCCCTTACTCTGTTCACTTCTACCCTCATTAAATGCTGATGCCCCTGCTTGGAAGAGTCATGCTGTAAACTAGACCAACCTCTGGAAAAAGCTCTGATTAGCAACAACAAAGATAACTACTAAAAAGGATCTTTAATTCACTACTAAACCCTCCTCCTTTCTGTGTATTTCTAGTTATTCTTCACTAACTTTCGGGGGAAAAAAATACTTTATCCAGCCAGGTGCATTTTTCTATAATGAACTGATCCTTAAAAAATGGGCAGCCTAGAGAGCTGGAATGGCAATGGCACTACTTCTACAAGCTTCTGATCAACCATACAATGAATTCATATAGCATGGAGATTTCTCTGTAAACCATGGATTATTTTTTAAGGCAGGAACCAGGTAGAAGCATGATTGAACATTTGCTTTTGGATGACTTTTAAAGCTAGAAAAATTGATGTCAGGGAAAACAATAGGAACAAAACATGCTGAGTTACAGTCCTCTTCAGGCTTGTTCTCTGGCTAGCTTTACAGGGATAAAGATCCTGAGAACAGAGTATTGCAACAGACAAGAGAGGACACAGATTTATGACTTTTCTTATTTGAGTGTCCCACAGTTTTCAATACTGTTGCAGATTTATTTTAGGTCTTCTGTGGTACAGTGATGTTTCTTCATGATGGCTTGCCTAACTGCAGAGGTCGTCTGCTTTCTGTGGGACTGCATGGCTCAGAAGGTCATGGGTGTTTTGTGCTTGACTAAATCTCAAATTGCTAATGTCAGTGAGGATGAAGGGAATAGCTGCAGCTGGTATGCCTTCCTTGTATATGTTTTCAGACAGGATCCCTCTATACATTCCATAAATGCTTTCAAAATCGGTTCCCATTAAACAAACCAGCATGTGCTTAGGGATTTCAGTAGCTGGCTAAAAGTAATTTTCTTCCAATCAAGTCAGTTTTTAAAGGGTATGTGTTTCCTCTATTATAAACATGCTGTTATGCTTTGGAAGACAAAGCCCTAGTTTCCCTCTCCCTACTGCTCCCCCCCTCCTTGAGAATACTCCCTTGCTCTGGAATGCAAGACTTTTTATTCATGTCTTCTTTCATTCCCAAGTTTCCAGACTTATGCCATATTGGTGGGAACAGTGAAATCAGGCAGTGTACCATAACTTTCACATAATCATAGCTCAAAGAAGACAAAGATACAAGAGTTCAGGATTGTTTCTTGGAACTAGGGAGTGTTCAAAAATAAAGTCTGTCTTTCCTCTTGCTACATTAAGCTCATACTGTAAAATTTTTTAAAAGTGACGAGATAGTGAGTAGAATGATTAATAAATAATGAAGAGAATAAAAGCATTTCTTAGTTAATGAATTTATGGTAGGTAAAAAGTTGCATTTTTGTGAAAATAAAATTACTGTAATTTTTAAAATCAGAATTATTTTTTCCTCAATAAAACAATTTAAATGTTGTAGAATTGCTATTTCTAAAAGCACCCAAGTGAACAAGAAATAAAAAGGTAATAGAATTTAGGAACTGGGATACCAATGAGTTACTGTAGTCATAGTGTTTGAAGAAACACCCAAGAAGATTGATTTTTTTTTTTTCCTCACGACCTGGTTTTCATTTTTCACAGACTTCCGATTTGGATGAGAACCATGACACTCCTTGAACACATGTCTAATTTGGACTGTAGTGCATTCCATAATATGTCCCAGCAGGAAGATGTAAACACAGCCATAGAGAGTAGTTGAACGGAGGATATGAAGTAACAGTTTATTTATGCTCCAGATCACAGTAACTTAAATACTCTTCTTTTCACATTTAGTAGCACTAATGATACCTCTTGGTAATATTAGTGTGGTGCACTGCTCACAGCTGGAGGCCAATGCAACACTTGAGAGTTCAAGGACAAACCACACAGTATAGTGCATTTAGGGACCAAGCTTTATTGCCCATTAAATGGCTATTAAGAAGCCATCAGAAAAGTGAAGACTTTTCATCTATGTGTGTACTTCTTGAGGTTAAACTTCAGTTTTAAAAGGAGCTCCTTTTTATTGCAGATAAACTGTACATATAATACTTGTAACTGGAAATCTAGAGCTTGTTCTGTTTGGATATACAGAGTGGGAAAGATGTTCATACCTATTTCACATTTATCCTCTCAGATTTGTTTCAGATATATCAGATCCTCTATGACATTTTTTACAAGACAAAATTTTAAATTTTCATGTAAATCTTTGAGGCTGATGATTATGAATTTAGCAGATCAGTTTTATTTTGTTTACAATAAAAATTCACCTAAGCAAGGATCAGTGACAAAACCTCAGTTACAAAACTTTTATTGACAACTACAACTAAAATTCTTATTTCCTCAGGCAGATTTTAGGAAAAAAACCAGCCTTTTTTTCTGTTCCATATACTTTAAAGAATGCCTTCCTGAATTGTTGAAATTGGTCTGGTTATGAAATAATAGTACTTCTTTTTCTACCATGCATTTTCAACTGCTGAAGGATTCTTTTCATCCTGTTCTAAAGCACTTTGCTGCTATTAAGCTTAAGAGCCACTAAATCCTCTGGGGATAAAAGTAGCTATTCAAGTACAAGGTCATTAGGAAGACCTGAAATTTCCCAGTTAGATGTTATGCCTTCTGTTAGGAAAAATATCTTTAGAAATGTCTTTTAAGAGACGTGAAATCTTAGAGGCAGCAGCCAAAAACCAAAATTGAGTGTGTTAATACTGATTTAATGGCACAATGGAATCGCAATTCCAGACAGAAAAGCAATATTGTAAGACTACAAAGAACATGATTTTTTTTTTTTTAATTCAGAATTGATGATTCAATTACTCAAATTCATTAACTCCTCTGAGAACTCTGTAACATTCCCTTCTTGCCATATTTGGTTTGGTAGACAAGAGGCAATTACCTCCATTCTTAATCCCAGCTGCAGAAAACGTCTGATTTCATTGGGCAGTTGCTAGCAGATAGTAACATCTCATTTAGCTCTCAAGAGGCATTGAGTCTAGAAGAAATATTCCTGAACCTTAGTAAGTAGGTTAGTGAGAAGTCCTGTCCTTAGTAAGAAGGCTGTCCTAATTCTCATCCTGCCTGTTACTAGTTTTAAGGGTTACCTTCAACTTTCTCTTAGTAACCAGCTTCCTCTTCCCAAACCCTTCCAGTGAACACATAGGGAGGTTTTGTATTTTCTCCTTTCTGCAAACTAAGTCTTACCTCACTCTACTCTAATGAACTCATCAATGCAAGTGGCTCACATAAATATTCTCCTTGCTGATAGATACAAAATGGTGAGAGAAAAAAAGTACTGCAAAAAGCTTATTCCAAAGTACAAGTAGTTTCTTTCCTTTGGATCTTATGAATTGCTATAGCAGCATTCTGAATAAACTGAATATTATTTGACTTTGAAAATTCAGTATCAGATCTTATTTTTACAAATTCTTGATTGGTTTCTGAATCAGTGAGCTCTTTGTCAGAATACATGCTGCTCCTACAAACAGGTTTATACAAAAAAAAGTTTTAAAAAGTATTTATGAAACTAACTAGTTTAGCAGTTGGGTGAAAATACAGAATTCAAACCTTGACTTACTATAGATAAAGATCCAAACTGCACACAAAAGTGCCAGATTTTACCATTAGCCTTTGCCAGGAAATAGCACATTATTAGAAGTCATACAAGCATCTCACAACTGGTCAGCTGAAAGCTGTATTATACTGTTAATATAGGAAGCCTAGAAATAGCAAAAAATATTTTACATTTATAATAAGATAGTAAGATATGAGTGTATTATTTGGAATAAATAGCCATGAAAGAACGTGTTGCTCAAGCTTAGTGATTCTCTTTGTGTAACATGTACCTTAGTTCTTCAGTATTGACCTAAACTGAACTGACTCCTGTGGGTTGTGTCAATCAGATGTGTTTGATCTAACCATCCTTCACTTGCAAGGAGTAAGAAAAATCATGATGGATAGGGACTATTTGTTTTGGTTTTTGTCCTGATAACCAAAATTAGATCCAACTAGCAAAATGTTCCTTCTGATATGTTCTATGAAATCTGGGCTGCCCTTTGCACGGCTGTAAGATGGAGGTTATTGTGATTTGCTTGACAACACAGAAAGCAGACATAGTGGCTGTCCTGAAGATCTTCTAGATATCTCCAAGATACTGAAAAACAAAGCAGTTCTCCTCCAAAGAAACTTTTTATTAAAAGTGACCACCTATAAAACCCGCAGAAGAAAGCAATGAAATAATAATAAGCCTATATGAATGACAATCCAAATAATATTTAATGTTAAACCTATATCGAGGATAACCCTATTACTGCTAATTGTTTGTATTTATAGAACTTGGAAAACAATCAGAATGTAAGAATCCATATGAAACAGTAAGGCTAAAGAAATTATTCCATTTCTAAGAACAGCCTTCAGTAAGGCCCTAAGTGAAATGTGAAGTGTGGGAGATAGGGATGGAAAAAGGAAAACAGAGTGACGGAATGAGGGTAACACTTGTGAACCAGAACAAAATTACATATGGTCGAAATTTGAACAGACCCTTACCAATAAAAAACAAATTATCAAAGAAAACAAGACTGTGCTGCAAGTTAATCAAGAAGTGAGTGCTAAATGTGAATATAAATCTGAACATAAGCTGTAGGTGCCTCAGTGAGGGGAGATGAAGAATGTAGCAGTGGGATGGGTTAGGTGACTGGTGGCTAACAGTCACAGTCCATGCAATAGCACCTATTCTGAATTTGTTACCAGGATGCTTCCTAATAGCTGTGCCCATTAAAGGATCTACAGCCAGCTTGTTCTTTCAAAGTCCATGCTGTGTCCCTGTTTATACCAGCTCACCTGTGGTGTGTCCATGTGAAACTCTGGCTGAGCTGACCTCCAGAGTGTTGGCTATCCCGTGCTGCCAGCAGTCACACTATCAACGGCTGTCCATATCAGTACTGACTCCAGCACTGTCCTGTGTTGGAGGACTTGTCTGCCTTGACCTGTCAGTATTTGCACTGACATTCTGCCTGGAGATGTACTAATGAGTTATTACAGACACCCGAAATTACACACTGATAAAGAACACATGCTGAGTTTGTCAGAAAATGTATCTTTTTGGATACTCTGGAAAATCAGTTTTTCTGCTGTAAAACTACCAGTGTTATGGACTGTACAAAGCTACACTAATTTCCTTTCTTCATTAAGATGTTTTTATATCATGGCATGATATGTAGTACATGTTTAGAATTAAGAATTCCACAAATCAAGTAGAAGAAAACTGAACAAAAGCAATTATGATAAAGCTAACTTTCCTCTGACTTCCTCTTAGTTATCATGAATAAAGTTGTATCATCAAGGGTCCAGTCAGCTGTGTCCAGCTGTTTTTTCAGGATACATCATTAGCAAATTCATTGCATCAATGAAATATGTTTTCTGTTTTCTTCCATGTTTTAAAGAGTTTTGTACATGAAAATAGGTTAAAAATATGAATAAATGTTAAAGAATGTTCTTTTCATGTGCTACAAAACATAAACATTAGACTGCTATGCTACGTAAATAAATGCACTTAATATTTTTAGGTAAAGTAACCACAAAACTATTTTTTTAAAAATTGGTGTATTCCTAGACTCCTGCAAAAACCAGTTTCCTTGTTCTGATTTCTCCTCTGCATTCACACAGACCTAACAGGCATCTCCCTGAAAGTATTTTTGGCTAGATAAAAGAGTTTTACAGCTCTGGGGAAAATAACCTCACTATTGCTCTTAACTATCCCCTTGATACTTTCATAAAAATGTTAGACCAAACAGAATCTCTCCAGGAAATTCCTAAACTCTAACCTTTTGGGGTCAGAGAATGCAGCAGACAGTTTGTTGTCTTGAACAGTGACCTCAGTGCAATTCTACTCCAAACAAACTTTTAGATGCTATCTATGTATTATCTCAGGGGAATTCAGTGCTAGCCCTTAGAGATCAACAGTAGCACTTTTTGTACCACTTTCTTCACTTTCTACAGAGAACAAGGAAATGACTCTCAAATCCATTAAGTTCCAAGTATGTTGTAATTATTGTTTCTCTCGGAATAGTCCTAGTTAGGCAAAAAAAATCTATATTTAAAATTATTTCTAAGAAAAAATGTGCAATATTTCAGTCATTATGATACGAATATTTCTCAAGCCAGAGCCAGTTTTATGCATATTTAGGATATATTAGGACTGAATTTGATTTTCTGGGTCACCCAGACCATTTCTGTTGTAATACAATACATGTTGTATAACTTCTTTCACAAATGTAGGAAGTTGCATCTTAAAAGTGGTATTTAAAGAGTCATTTACTTAATTCATACAAGCCATTATCAGATAGACCTTATCTCAAGATTCTTAGATGAAACACAAATTAGAAAGCCTTGCAGAAGTAACTTATCTCCTTCATGGAAATAAACTTGGACAGAAAAATGCATGCTTTGACATCAAAACTTACATATTACTTACTCTTCTATTAACATAAAAATTTCATGTTTTGTCCATATATTTAATACTTTTAAATTAAGAAAAAAAATTGAAAAAGATTATATGGTGAGGAAATTAGTGAGTTTTTCAAATGCATTAAAGCCATCAAATGAATAAATATTGTTTGGATAAATTCATATAATCCAATAATCATACAGTTCCATTACTCTTTTGGTATAACTGAGTTTTCAGTCAACAAAAAAGTTGTTTTAGAGTGACTCCTGTGAATTCTTGGGGCTTCTCAGGTCAAGATACATTCCAAACTTTGATCAATCTTTTCTGGAAAAATTGCTCAGTGGCATTTCTTGCTATTTTACCCACTACTTTCTCCCAGAAGGCCAAAACTCAAAGATCTCTGTATTGCTCCAGCTGTAAAAGCACATCTGTCAGTTTAAACTAGATAGACAGCTTCCTATAGTCAAGGGGCAGACTAATGCCATTAACCTTCAAGCTTTACAAGAACTTTTGGTGTTCAGTTTTCAAATGCAATGCAAACCAAATGCATGTGAAAATGATAAACACTGTGGAGTCAACATACTGCATGGTATTATTTTGTTTCGTATTTTTTTGGGTTTTAGATTTCTGTAATACTTCAAGAGCTGATACAAAATTATAAAAGTATTAATTTACCAAGTAGTAGATTTTAAAGAAGAAATATGTTCTTTGTGGTTTCCTGTAATCTTAGAAACTGCAGATTAGATGGGAACAGCATCCAGTTGGACAAAAGAGAGCTCTCTTGAATCTTTAAACCTTGCCGTGTTTGTTTGCAATAGCAGAAAACATATCTATGATTTTGTGGCATTCTTACTTTGATAGATCTATAGAAAGAAGTGGGAATAAAAATGCCTTTTTTCCTCCCCAAATGATAAGGTGCCTGAAACATTCCAAACAAGGTAAGAACAGACAGAATGATCTGGCTAGCAAGGAAACTTTTAATACAGTAACAGCTGCAGAGTACTAGATAAGATTATTATGCTTTTCTGTGTCTTCAATGCTGAAATAAAGTTGCAGATCTTTCTGAGTGTCCTTTCTAGACCTGTACATCCTCATTAACAGATCATGTGTTAAACAACAAGAAGTTTATCGCTGTTATTTACAGCATAGCTCTCATGACAAAGGCGGTTTGTTTTTTTAAAAAAGATACATGTGTGAGATAATGCTGAATGGAGATAAAAGACTACAAATTACCTGTTGGGGGAAAAAAACCCCTTGTTTTGCACCATAAGCATAGGTAAATTAATTCAAGTTGGAGTTCAGGGAGGATGCTATTATACAAAAAATATAGAGAAGTAGAATACAGAAGTTCAATAAACTCAGTGTTGCAGCCACCTCTTCTCTAAAACAAAAACAACCTTTTGAAGTTTCAAAATAAATAAATTGATTATATACATTCTTCTATTTTTCATTTCACTTTGCACTTAAGTTGGATGTAATAAACAATGAAAACAATGAGCTCAGTTTTAAAAGAATCTGATACAATTCTGTGAAGTTCAAAGAACACAATCCCATTCCCACTGACTCCTGGGGTGTCTAAGGATATTCAGGTATTTGAGTAAGACATAATGAAAGAAGTGAGGCCAACAGCTTAATGCAGAATGTCAGAAAAATTGTCCTCAGGAAAGAACACCTAGATGTGTCAATAGATTTAATAAACTTTCAGTTTTATGAATCAGATATAGTTCACTTCTGTGGTGTGTCCTTCATTGCTTGCAATGTAGTCTCTGATGGAAGAATTCAGATTCAAAAAAGATTTGTCAAAATTCTTTAGGTAAAGGACTTAAGACACTTAAGACTATTCCCATGCTGTTAATGAAGTATTATTGATAGCACTCTCCATCTGTCACTGTTACCAACAGCAAAGCTATGCTTGACTGGAGATTATTAGTTATCAGAAAAAAAGTAAGCAAGCAGTTTTTGAAAAATATTAGTAGAGAAGAGAAAAAATACAGCAATATAAATACTTCTCTATGCTAAAGACAGCATCAATTAAAAAATGTTTTGCAAGCTTTTAAGAAACATCTAATATAAAGTACCAAATATTTTCAAGTTAAAAAGATTTTTAGAGTTAGAAGCTGATGTTCATATCTTTTTACTATAAGACTCCTGTCTGTAGAATTTTCTTTCTTTCAAGCCTTGAGCTTCTCATTCATGAGCTCATATGTTTTGTAGAATAAACTTGAGAGATCCATAACAATTTGGTAAAGCATTATCACTAGACCCGAAAGAGACAGTTTGAATCCATCAAGAATCATGTATTCTCACTTATTTTCAAGATGAAATATAAATGCAGTTTCTATCTGTCGTTTCTACTCATATGCCATATTCTGTAGGGGCACAGGTAGGGGCAAAACTATGATAAACCCAGTGGCCTGTAATGTGCATCACTGTAGGGAGTGCTTACATTATAGGCAGTAGACTTTCTTGTCAAAAGTGGTTAGGTTAATGGAAATAGGGAAAGAAATCTCTTCCACAGAAAACAGAGCTAGGGATCAAGTCTTAGTAGAAAGGTTTTTATTATCTTGCTGCCTTTAGCTGAAGACCTTCACCACTAGGCTAGAAGGCCTGCTTGCCTTAGTGACAGTCTCTGATCTAGTTAACAACTTTTGTCTTTTTTCCTCCCCCAACAGAATAGTTAAAACATGTGTGGTAGAAACTGTACTTATCTTTTCATGAGCTTTATGTTGGTCATTAGGAGGGAGATTGAAAGGCTAAAGGAATTTTGTTTTAATTTTCTCACTCTAAGTAGTGTATTTCATCTGGGTCTTTGTTATCTTAAGAGAGTGCTTTAACTAGTAAGGTACTGTATAAAAGCAAAAGTGAGAGGGCATCACTCTCACCACTTCTACACAGCTTTTGAAAGAAAGGATGCAGGCAACTATCTGAAGAGTACAATTTGGGCTGTAAAGCTGGAATGGGAGGCATCCTCTGCAGCAATGAGAAAAACATCTAAATATAGGATAAGGGTTTTAATTAAACCACATTCTCATTTTCAGGTTGGGTCAGCAAGAAGTGCTTCTCTGCTCAAACTGTGGCTGAACAGGTCCTGTGCCCTGTGTAGAAACCGGGGGCAATGAAGCGAGTCACGCACAAAGCCGCTCATCACTGCAGCATCAAGTGTGCTTGTGTTTGCCTGGTTTTGTTAATGTAGCCTAAATTCCATTCTAGATGTTACACAGGAAAACTGGTAGCACCAGAGACCAAATGTGTATCTGCTGAGTCACAGTTCCCTGCCATAACCACAAGACCCACATTTCTAACAAGGAGCTACAACAGACGTGAGTCACTGTGACTGTGGTTCTGCAAAGTAACATTTTAGGTTCTCATTTAATAATTGTCACATTGTACCTATGTTAATTTGTACATCTGAATAATGCTTTATATTTGGTTTACATCTTTTCCTTAATTTTGTTTGTTTCAGAGAAACTGCTAGAAGAGTTCTATTTCAAGTAAAAGATCTTTCCTATAAATGGTATCTAGTACATCCAGAAAGAAACAAAACAATTTCTTAAACTTCTTACATCAAACTTCGTTATGATATTTCAAAAATGTTGCATAAAATATCTACATGTAAGTAGCCTTTTGCAAGAATTCTATTTTTAAAATGTTTATAAAATAGATGGCATGCTAAAGTTTAGCTAGGTGAAATGACTTCTAAAGTCTGCATCTCACAAGCTAGACAAGAAGTTGTCAGTGACCCAACATTATTGCATGTTTTGTTGTTCATTTACTGATGCTGACAGTATGCTCTGTAGTTTGTCATTTTTCTTCCCATTTTGAAGATGACAGGTTTTCCAAACACAAAACTCTTGGAGAAATTTCCTAGGTGCTCATTCATTAGTACCACATAAATACCACTAAGAGTCTCCACTAAACTAAGAAAACAGAGATGATTTTTTGATCAGTTAAATATTTGGACAGCTCAGCTGAACGCTAAAGGTCTGCATTTACCAAGTCAGTACACAGTGGTATCTGAAATAATGAAAGGGTGAAAGGCATTATCTTACACCCCACAGTCTGGTAACTGTTGGGAAATGGGTGTTTTTATAAGTAAAGATAGCTGACCACTAGGCACTTTTAGCACAGTAGAAACACAGCTGGGTTTAGTCCATACTGAAAATATATTCTGAGTTAATTGAATTTACTTGTAAGCAAACATCTTTAATTCTCTTGCTAACCAAAGCAGGAATTTTTAAATGTCTGTTACATATTATCAGTAATCTTTAATGGAATGTCTTCACAACTATGTAATCTACAAGAAGTGCCAGAGAAGCCTGTCCTTTTGCCCTTTTTTTAATACCTGATTGCTTTAGAATCATTGCCAACTAATAATACTAAAAACTGTGGTAGGTCAAACTGATACAAAGCTGTACTAGTACCTTTTTACCAACACTCAATTTTTTCTAGTAAAGACCACATTGAATCTCAGAAGAAAATGAAATATGGAAAATAGTGACATTTAAAAACCTATCCAAGAATTTGCTACTCAAATGCATACAAATAAATATGTTTTTCAAGAAGAAAATCCAAAAGAATGCTTAAAAATAATTAGTTTCTATATAGTTAGAAGTCATCTCCAGTAAAAATCTATTTTCTTGTTTCAGAAATATTTTTTCAGCCCAGTCTGAACAGGGCTCTGATGTACAATGTCATGTAGAAATAAAGTGTACTTTCTGTACTTCAAAAAGTTTTGCTATCTGTAGAAAAAGAACAGACATTTCAGAAGTGACCTAATATGTAGAATAGAAACAAAAATGCTTCCATACTATAGAAATGAGTTTCCTGAAGTTGTTCTTTACATTCAGTATCCTTTCCTCTCTTTCCTTTTGTTTACTCTTCTCCAACGTTCATATCATTTGACTATGAAAGAGGTTATTTTTACTAAAGTTTTATTTAGATAGTGTCATGCTTCTATATTATACTAAAAATGAAAACAAAGCAGACTCCTGCTAATTGAATCCTAACGTGTCCCAGAATACCACAAAGGCCAGCACTGCACAAAAATTACTAAGTTGAAACCCCACACATTCCAAGTGCTCTCAGATCTCAGATCCTTTTTTACTTTATTTTTCTTTAGCAGGAGTACAAGCAAGCAATACAGTTTACAGTTCATTATGTTATCTACTATACCCACTGCATGCAGTAGTTATGTGAACTGTGGTAAGAAAAAAGTAAGCAACCAGTAGCATGCTCCAAGCTGAATTCAAGCTTTGCCAAAAATAATGTACATACTTTCAGCATATTTTGGCTGCACCCCAAACATGAAACAATTTGTACTGGACTGTTATTTGTTGAATTGATTTTGTGATCCATTTACAGATTTATTTTCTTTAAATATAAGTTTATGTATTTTCTTTTCATGTAGTAAGATGATATGTCCTACAGAATAAAAATACCAGACTATAAAAAGTCATCCCTTGATGTTATGTTCTGAACTTAACAATTTCCTACAGGCAAAATTCTACATAAGATAAAGTGATCTATTTGCTGTAGGAGCCTAACTCTGTAAAGCTGGATTCTGTTGATCATAGCACTCAATGGAAGCCTTTGCATGCAAGATTATTTACATGCATTCTTAAATTTCTAATTCCAAAAAGCCACTGTTTCACTGAGATATTGCATATGTCATAAACTCTACAGATACATATATAAGGGATAAATTATTACTTTCATGAGGTGTATATGACATGAAGTATACAGAATATAGTTTCCAGTGTACAGTATATAGTAGATAGGCCATATAGTCAGTATAAATATTATATGGGTTGGTCCGTACCAGTTGATAGTAATAGTTCCTAAATGAAGCTTCTGTAAATAAACTTGATTCAGGGTCTTAGATAAACAAAATGTAAATGGTGCTTTGAGGGTCAACAGATGAGAGAAAAGGAAGACTTCATGCTCAGAAGAAATCCTTGATATTGGTATGGGTTCCAACCAGTTAATACCAGACTGAATTCTAGCCATAACTGACATTTTGTGAGACCCATATCTGTCATATTAGTTAAAATCCAGAAGTATTTAATGCATGTTGCAGCACACCTATGGTGTGCAAGCACAGAGAGCAAAAATGACACTATTAAGCAACAGGGAAGTCATAAAAGCAAAAACTCACCAAAAACAATTTAAGGAAAAAAGTTAAAGCAATCAGAAATCTGGTAGGAAAAGTAGTTTTTTCCTGGACACACAATGAGTTCTATCAAAGAGAATGAGAACCATAACCATCTAAAATTTCTCCATCCTCATGGCCTGTTTCTAAATGACTAGACTTGCTCTACTGCCATGTGCATTCTCTCACAGGTTGAAGAAATAGTAGACAATCTTGCAGGCATAGATCAGCCTGGTGAGCTAAGTTAATCCCAATAAAGCTTATTGTTGCACATGTTCAAAGCAACATTTTGAGTCTTCAGAGATGGTGAAGCACCTAAGTAGCAAGATTTAAAAGTGACTGGACAAATAAGCATATTATCTACCAATTTATTTTTGAAAACAAGTAGGAGACACTTCTGCCCCTCCATTCCAGCCTTTATTTGTTTCTTTCTTTGCTGTCCAAAATACCTCTAGGTAATATTCCCCTGATCAGCAGGCAGGCATGGTCACAGCTGCCTCATTTTCTTTTATCAGCTTATGTCCTCATTTTTCTCTTCTCTCAGTTCCTGACATAGCTCCTGCTAGCTGCCTCCTTGAACTAACGATCTAGCAGGTATTTTTGCTTTGGCCTTGGTTCCTGCTCTAGAGCAGTGAAGAGAAACTCACAGTACCACTATCCCTGCCTTTGCTCTACTGTGAAATAATTTGTGTAAGCATTTCATTTTTGGTGCAGTTCTGTGCATTTGATCAATCCATCCCTCCCCCAGTGCATTCTCTGCAGTTACAGAGAAACGCAGAGAAAGGAGTAATACCTTCTATGCTATGCAGTCCTAGATTATTTCTTTCTTCTGGTGCTTGAGGCAAACTACCCAGGCTGTGCAATCTGATGAAAATTTGTGTGGGTTGGTGATTTACATGTTCATTTATGGTTTAAGAGGCAAAGTTCTACTCCTAGTTGTGTCTCTTGCTGTTGAGTTGCCCTGAGAAAGTCATCATTGCCATGGACTTGTGTTTTGTAAGCCATAGAATTGGCATCTGCCAGTGAGGTCATTTGAGTTGTGTGGATGGACAGCTATGGAGAAGAGCTTGACATTAATAACAGGCAGGCAAAGCCTAGCAAATGGATTTTGCCAGAATCACAAGACACTACTGCCAGAGTGCAGACAACTGGCAACATGCAGCCGTGGGAGAGTGCTCAGTTCATGCCAGGAGTATTCTCACAGCCATCAGACATTTCTGTTGGACGCATTATTTTGTATTTTACTGGCAGCTTTACCTGAAGAGATATTTAAAGTAGGAATATGTAATCCCACTGACTCAGTATGACCTCTGCTGGCCAGAGTCCTGCGTTAGCAGAGAGCAAATGAGCAACTCCAATGTAACCTTCTAGAAGCGTGTTAAGCTGGTCATGTATTATCTTTTAGTAAAGGTCATTTAATACCACATAAATTTGTGATAAATTTCATACCTCAGCTGAAAATCTGTTTTATGAGAAAATTATTAGTAAAATAGAAAGCAAACTCTAATCTGAAAAAAATCATTCCTACCTATAACTAAGAAAATTGCTTTGACATCTACAATTGGTAATGAGATGGCCCAAATAAATGAAAGCTTAGGGATTTTCAATCCTCCTAACTCTTTTCTGTACTTAAGATTAATTGGCAAACAAAAAATAAGCAAAACAGGAAAAGAAATAACTAGATTGAGGTCAGTAGCTTCCAACTCATAATGAGTTTTATTAATTACTGAAAGATAAAATTTTATGCATGGGCTAGATTCATACAAAGGGTATAGAAAGAAAGGGTATAGAAAGGGTATAGAGTGGTCTCAGGTGCTGCCATTCTGCATTGTGTAGTCCCCTGTCCAGTGAATGTGCTCTAACAGTCCTGTTGGGCAACTCCAAGAGCATGAGATGTTATGATTCTGATGCACACCTCAGCTAGCATCATATAGGTAACAAAATACAAACCACCAGCAAGTTAAGCTTTAGGAGGACATGTAAGAAAACGGCAGACCAAGGCTTTGGGAAGAGTGTACACTGGCTGCTGGCATAGGATAAAGCATATGCTGCTCTCTCTTCACTATTACTGATAGTCATAGTAGCTAGATATAACAGAGTATCTTCCCAGCTTCTTTCAACTATCTGCCTACAGTTGTTCACCTAATTCTGCATCATTAAGTAATATTGGATGTGCAACAGATTCTAAAACAGCTGGGTATTTTGACGTTAAAGGAAGAAATCCTTACAATTTTCCAGATCCAGACCTAGCTCCACAACTGTGTTGCTCATACACTGAGTGTATGCCATCAAATATTCCAAGCCACTCATAAGTCCAAACAATGTGTTTAGTAGTGAGATCCATTTGATCAATTTGAAGACAGAAAAACCCAGTCACTTACTAGGGACTGGTTAGAGTCACATTTAACTAGCCTAAAACTTCTTAGTTAAATTTCAATTTTATCCAGTTGACAAAAAACAATTGAGAACTTAAGATTTTGATAAATTAAAATGAATGTATTTTATCAGTAAGAGAATTCAACAATTAGTATACAGAAATGAAAACATGAGCATACAGCTGACTGATGCTTAGGTAATTGGTTTAAAGTTTTGCAGTGGGGTTTTAAAGAATGTGAGAGATTACCTTTCCACCTAAATTAATCTCAGAACACAGAGACATTAATGTTATACTTACATTATCCAACAATTTGTTTGTTGGTAGTAATTAATAAGACTTTTCAGCTGCTACTAAAACTAGCCATGTTTCTAAATGTTGTGCCTCAACTACATGCCCACATAACTATGTTGGTTGATGTAACATGAATTTTACTCTCATAAAAATAATTCATCTTTTATAGCATGATATCAAACATATCCTTTTACTGTTTGACAAAAAATTTTATCAGTGAAAAATGGGAGAAGATAGGCTGGTACTCAGACACTGCAGGATATCACTGCTCTCACAGGAGAGCACTCTATGATGCATGTTATGATGTCAATGGCAGGTAAGCAAACAAGAGTTGTTTGGTTTGATTGCTTAGGAAATTGTGTCCTGTTTCTCACCACTCTTTGTGACAGAGATGTTTATATCAGGCATAATTAAACTTTCATATATGAGGAATACCCTTAACAAAACATTATAGAGATTGCCTGTGTTGAACATACTGCAGTACACATTACTCTCATTGTTCAAAATAATTCCCTGGTAAATAAAAGACAAAACATTTATCCTGATGGAGATATTTAAAAGTCCATATAGCATTTGAGAATGAAAAATTCAAATCTTTGTTGGTCCAAGACTTGCTATGATCTTATAAATTTATCAATTGTTTCATATTCCTAAGAAGAAAGGCCAAACATCATTCATTCATTTAATTATTTAACAAAATGACCAAATCACATTTATAATCCAGTCATTGCAGTGATACTGCACATTCTCTTGTTAGCAGGATTCCAGTGGTATAATTTTGTCTGTAACACTTGAGTGCTTTTCAGTAAGTACCCACCCTCTCCTGTTAGGACCCCATCCATTAAAAGCAAATATGCCTCCATTAATAGCCTCTCTCTGTTGTACACACTTTCTAAAAACCAGAAGTGACTCTGAAATCTTGGACCACATTTTCATTTCACTCCTTAATACATGTTATGATAAGGCTGTTATATAAATCACTGCCTTAATTGTCTCTATGATGCAAGGCCCACACATTTTTATGAATAACATATAAGTGAGCACAGGGAAAGGTGCTTTAAAATATATTATCAGTGCTCCTTTAGTTTCATTTTTGGAACTGTCTGTAACACAGATTCTATCTGAACTACTGACCTTCCCCCATTACAATGAGTGCAATGTTTCATGTCAGTGTTACAAGAAGTTTAAAATTCCTTCTAATAACAACAGCTCTGACTTTTCTTTTCAAACATATTTCAGAATTTGAACTTCATGTTCCTGCTTGAAAACATGAGTAATGTGAACAGATATCTTCCAATTCTGTGGGGACTTGGATTTATGATAAAAGAAGAGCAGGCGCTAGAAGCAATATGTGCTCCACACATGAAAAGGGAGCAGTCAGCTAAACCAGTGTAGTGATGGAAAAGAGTGGCCTCTCACTGATCTGTAAGTAGTATTTCTTCATCATGAGAAAAGGAAGCATTCTGAAGTCAGTAAAGATCTGTAAGCTCTAGCACTAAAATTAGTTTCAGCTCAATACACATCAGGAACGTAGTAGACTAATAAACTGTAAAAAGAGAAGGAGGAATGAAGGGAAAAACAAAGTATAAGTTTACTTCCTAAGATTATGGCCCAATTTTGTTTAAAATCTGACATACTTCTCATCCTGATAGTGCCCAAAAATTTCATAATATTTTACCAAGATTCCCCAAAGCAGTATACATATTATCATTAATTTATCATTATAATTAATTTAAATACGATGAGATTTTAATACTTTAAATTAAAAACTTCTGTATCTTCAGCCTTATGATTTATTTCCACAGAAGAATATCTAGATCATCAGAATTACTTAGGTACCTAAATCCTATCTAGTTACATAGTTATTGTTTTTACAATGTCCCTAAATATCTTACCTTCTTATTGGGAACATAGGTTTTAAAGTTTTTCTGTACGTGTTCTCCTGAATCCAATCTATTTCCATTTTATACTCAGAGACTGCTTCCTGCTAGTTTGCATAACTAACACAGATGTTTAATATCTTAAGTAATTTGATGACAATTTCTTGGACCTCTAGATCTCATTATAGTATGTGCTTTTCAGATAATGATTGTATATTGTACTAACCACAATTTTTAAATTTAACTTTGTGGGAAGAGAACAATTTATCTGAGTGAAAAACAGTATCTGAAGTAACAAATTTAAAATACGGACTGAAATTGCACAATTAATGAAACTTTCAGTATACCTATCTGTATTGTTACTCCCTAGATTTTTCTTGTTGTGTGAGAGATTAGCCAAACTTTCAGTAATGTAGAAAAAAACCCAAGTAGGTCAAACTGTACTCTGAATTATATCAAAGCCATCCAAGTTTCATTTAATCAAAACACAAATGTAAAAAAAAAAAAAGAAAACAGAATCTAAGTTAGAACTTCTAGATAAGGAACTTCCTGAAAATTATTCTCTTAAACTTTAGTGCTGAAAATATGAGCTCTTATTCTAAGAAAGAATCACTGTTTCTTAGAAACATTATCTGGCCTGGTTTAACATCACTACATCACTCTGGCTAAAAAACATTCTGCAGTGAAGGGAACACCAAAATGTTTTGTTACTGCTTCAAACCCAACTGTTGTGTTGAGTGGGGAAGAATGCACAGAATTTCAGTGATTCCATTTCAGCATACATACTACATATTCAGTATACATACATACATTCAGTATATATATTTTCTACTCTCCAACAATGAGAATTTTCTTGGAGGAAATCAAGAACCTTCTGCTATTTCAGATCATGCATATGGTAATGAACAAAGCAAGTATAATATTTCATAGGGTAAAATTGCACTTCATTTTTACTACTGTAGATGCAAACTCTAACTTAGCAACCTGATAGACAAACAGTTAAGTCAACCAACAGATTTTGTTAATATTAGTGGACATTTTATCAGACTCTGACACTGGACAAAATGTATCTGAATTATTACTTTCCTGAAAGCAAAATGGGTATTTTTGATACTGTGACTCTTAGCATGCCAAATCTGTGAGCTTCACATTAATTATGTGATGCATATCCCACATAGTTATCCTCTGGCCTGTTTAGAAACCTCAGTTTGTTTAAAGAGCTGATTTATCATCTCTCTTGTGTTATTTACAAAGAGTTGTCCACTTCATATTTGACATGATATCTATATGCATATAAAATAAAACATGTCAGGCTCAGGAAACAAATTTACTGAATAGATTTGATAAATGTAGAAAAGTAACTTGACTGAATGCTGTTTTTATTGAAGACTCAAGTTCTTTAATCATTTACCCTTGAAGACATCAACCTGAAGAGGCAGGATATTTTTGCAGATATTGAAATTTATCAAGACACTCTAATTACTTCCTGCATCTGCTAATTTTTTCTCTCAGAACATTTTAATGTCTGAGTGCATTGCCTTTTGGCTTTTTTTTCAGAAGCTACAAGTAATCCAGAAGTTTATTTTAAAAATTTGACAGTTTGTCTCTTTATGACCCATGAAATGACTGGATTTGGCAAAATGATCTGAAGAATTAGCTTTCTCTAGATAAACAACAAGATGTCTGCCACCTAAGAGAATCCTCTTGGGAAGGCTGATGCTCATTAAGCAAAAGGTGGAATAATTTTGTTATAATTATAACAGTAAGACATAATGACCCAGTCCAAGGTACTTGTAAAAACAGGAGCAAGTGCACACTTTTTTTTAGCTATCAAGAGTATGTGATCTGATGTTAGAGAACTTTTAAATTTGAAATAAAAACCTAATTTACATAGAGCAACAAGTTACATGTAAACAAAGAATTTTCATGTGCAGTGGAAACTGTGTACTCATAATTTTTGATAAATTATTTCCCTAAAAGACAAACATAGCAGTATTATTTTACAAAACCAAACCCCAGATTTTTTTTGAGGTATGTGTTTGGAATTATTGCTTAAATTTAACCACTAACTGTACTGATAAATCTTGAACATTCTGCCAGAACTACTTTGTTGTTTATGTAAATAGTGTATGACAACAAAATATGTGAAGAGCATGAGAAAAAGCTAAATGGTAATGCCAAAGATTTTGCACCATTCATAACTCTCATTTCACTAAATCCAAAGTTACTAATATAAGACAACATCCCAGTTGCCCTAAATTATGAATCTGCTATGGCATATCTACCAGAAAACTTAGATATGAGGAATAATTTCCTATGTGTTAGGCATTCCAAGATGACAGTGATGCATTTCATCTGACAAAAAAAGTATTCTTTCATATGAAAAACTATATGAACTTAATTCTATACCTAATTAATACCTGAAAATAATACTTCACATAAAACTTATCCTTAGACCAAAGATTATAGTGATTTTCAAGTGTCTAGGAAATTTCAGATTAAATTTTATATCTTGTGATATATTTACCATAATACAGTTAATTTTAATGGTGTCAGTATTGTAAAATTGTGTTTTATTTTAACGCACAATACTTATTTCTGGAAAAGAAAGACAGGTTTGCTTAATCCATATAGTAGCAATACCCAAATTCAGACAATTCAACTCTTCCAAAAATTTCAAGAGTGAACCACAAAGTCTTGAAAGTAATTAATATGTCTTTATTCTTCCTCATTAAATGAGGTGATTGGACAAGATGGTCTGAAAAAATCATCTTTCTCTAAAAACAAGATGCCTGCTACTGCTGGGAAAAGAGATTCTCTTTAAGCAAAAATTAGAATATTTCTAGCATAATATAGTATCTCAGTTTAAGGTAGCTGTTGAAACAGATGCAAGTACACAGTTTTATTTTTAGTTTTTGATACAATATGAAAACATGAATCTTTATAAACATATACCTTTCAAAATTGATGCCTAAGTATGCTTTTTTTAATCCAACAGCCCAATTCAGTTCATATTTTAGCTTCTACTATTTTCCACTGGAGACTGAGAACCTAGATTTGTAATCCATCACTGAAAATTCTTAAGGTTACAGTATTTTGGGGATAGTTTGGACATGTTTTGATAGCTGTACATTTTGAAAGGCTTAGTGACACTGCTGCTGGCAGTTTTTGCCAGGCATTCAGTGGGAAATTGGCATTTACTTTTTTTCCCAAGGCTGTATATATGTGTCTGTTTACATTACTGTTATCTCAGGAAATAGGCTGGAGTGTTGTTCTGTACTGTAGTTCATGGTCCTTACTGAAATCAGTTGAAATTAAAATAAAAATTAAGGACTACAACTACTTTTTTTTTGCTCATTTTATTGTGATACCAAATTGGGGTTTTTTGCTGCTTATCAAGTTTCATATTACTTACTACATGTTGCTTTCCTGCAAGAAATATAATAAATTTAGGCTTGGTATTACTTAGCACAATATAATAGGTATCTACTGGTAGATTAGTAAAGGAAAATATCAAAATGTGCCTGTTAATTAGGGATATACAGCTGCCAATGGCAATAATCTATATGCTCTATATTTAGGCTACATAATGTATGTATGTACATAATAGAATATAATAGGATATATAATAGCACTATTCACCTAAGTACAGACAACTCAGAGTCAGGAAAAGGGAAAGCTGACTCTTCATAAATTATAATCTTTTATTTTCCTGGGGTTTTTTAAGTTTTGGGTTTGCTTTCCCCTGCTTTTATTTGCTTATTGTGGTTAGTAAAAATGTTAAGGCACTTCCCATAGGTATGGGAGTTTCCTTGGGTGCAAAATGTCACCCAATTTTCCAATTTTCAGGGGAGTGTACAGAAGTAGAGGTAATGAATACTGGTCTTCTAAATATTGAAGCACAATGAAGCCATCCTATAACAAAAGAATAAATGTAGAAGTGATTTTTTTGAATACTGCATATATAAGATCCAGTGCAAAGGGGATTATCTCTAAGTTAACTGCTGTACTTAGTGAATACTGAATGAAATGGGTTAATAAACCAGATATTTCATAACAATATTAAAAAAAAAAAAGTTGACTTCCAGAGACCTCACTTTTCTTTGAGCCAGAAAAAAAAATCTCATCTCTTAGCAGAAGGTCCTCAGAATTACAGACAGAAAAAAACCTCCTAGGACTTTTAGGTCAGCTCCACCAGTGTTCTTATAATTTTGTGTCTGACCAAGTTTGCACATAATTAGGATGGAATTTCTGTCATTTTGCTCAAAGTCCACTTTGTATAAATGTTAAAGTCAAGGTCTAGCAATGGCACAAAGCCTGTGCAATTAGCTGTAGTTAGGGTTTTTTAAACACCAGGGAATTTCTTTTGACAGATAATAACATTACTTGTATTTCACACATTTTTAACTTTGGGGTAGAGAAGTTGAATTAGAAAAAGAAACAACTGCTGCCTCTTCAAACAGATTTTTCTTTAAAATGTTATATTTCTGGATTATATTAAAATAATTTGTTTTCTAAAAAGATATTTTTATTTTATTAAAAAGACCAGTAAAAGTCTAAACAAAGTAACTCTTGGACTATTTCTCATGGAACAACTCACATTATTTCTAGTTGAGAAAATGAAATCACAATTATATTTGTAAGTTTTGCCTTTAAAATTGTGGTTTTTTTTCTCTCATTCTCTTCATTTTACATGAGGTTTTGAAATAGAAATTTCAAAAATAAAACTTGTGTTAGCACTTGGCAGTATTCAAAGGGGTTTTTTATCTCATTTCCTGCCTTTAACTTCAAACCAACTTCTGCAATAAGTAGTCTTTGGCAGCATTTTGCAGTAGCCAATTTGCTTTTTCAAATACTAATGGAGAGATTTTGTGGATAAAACCCAAAGTAAATAGCTGATTATCTCAACTAATGAAATGTATTTGCTGTAAAACATTTTGCAGAGAGATTTTGATGTCAACATGTTTTGCTTGACCTAAAATGCTGTTTTGCCCTGATTGACTAAAGAGAGAATCAGAGAACAGTCATGTGTAGGTGTGTTTTTCAGTCATTCTGCCAATCAACGAATGTTTTCCATGGAAAAGATTCAGTTTAGAGACCATAATACTAAGCTAAAAATGGAAAATAATTCCTTTTCTAAGAGAATCTGAAACAGAGCTGCTTGGATTAGCCAACATATCTCCACTATTAGCAGATTAGTAATAAAAACTGGACTGGAAATGCTTTTTGTATTTATCTCTAGCAAATATTACTGAATCATTGAAACTTGTCACAGAACAGTAAAACATTACATCCATGGTCTCTAAAACAATGTAATATATGACAAGGGTGCAACAAGACTTGTATCTGACACAATAACAAATTATAAGGAAGGCTGAACCTGTGTCCTGATGTTAATGAAACAGCAACAGTGCCTTATAAAAATAAAAATGTTTCTCTGAATTCCAGATTTAGTAACATACTAGACTCCATGTGCCTCATTCACCCTTCATGCTGTCCTCCATTAGGCAATGAAATGCATGTTTTGCATTTTTCCATTAAAAGATGGTTCTTTCATTCTACTTCAGGAATCACTTGTAAGATCTGGGCATTAAAATTCAACAAATTGTTTTAAAGTCGATACTGCTGTCTTAAAACATGTCTGCTTAGCATGTCTAAATATCTGACTATTTTCTGATTTTAAACAAAGCAAGAGCCTTTTCCTGTAGCCTAGCCTGTTTCCATGCTCCCTCTAAAGCATCAGTTGTTTCTAAAATAAGATCTTCTCAAGGACATCTACATAATTTCCTGTCACATCCATATCTGACTCTTACCAGTACACCAGCATGGAATTCAGTTATCAGCTGGGAAATGCAGACATACTGAACTTCAGTCTCTGTTAGGAGCTATTCTGCATGTTGTTAGAATGGAGCAATACCAGAAATTACATAAAAGTTATTAACTGAAGTACTTCGTATTTTTTTTATTTACTCAGCATGACATTTTTAATGAAATTTTTTCTTTCTGTCTTGATAGTAAATGCAAAGCCAGTTTTTTCAGTACTTCAGGCAATGTTACAGGATCTTCCCTTACAGAGTTTGGGAGCTATGTTAGCCAAAATTCTATCCTAACAGAAAAATCTTTCACATCAAGTTTCTCTCCAGATATTTCATATCTCCAGTGAATACTGCTAAAGTCCAGAAAAGATCACTATAAAAAGTATTGTCTATGAGCTGCTCTGCAAAGCTGTTTGTTTTGTTGGCATTTGTCCCCTCCTGAAGGCAGGTAGGTGACTTGAAGAAGAAAGACATTAGACAGAAAGACAGTCATGGACAGATTGAACTTTGTGGAACTGTAATTTCAGTGGATTAAAACTAAGCTTCATGCCAGGCAAATGGTGTTAGGTGCCCCCAGAATCCTAGTTTAAAACAGCTCCAGGAGATGCCTAATGAAGTTATTCTTCAGTATTTAGGAAATAATTTATAATAATAGATAATAAATATGACAGCACTATGGGTGCATAGCCTGATTATTTATTACAATGCTAACAGCAAAATATTTATTTATGAATAAAGGCTTCATTATGGAACACACTGGACAGAGAAGTAACAAAGAAAACTGTTTCTGCTCAGGAAAAAAAAAATTGAAATGTAGAAGGTACAGATGGAACAGATTAACAGCTTGTGCAATTTCTAGAAAACAATGTTTAAAATTTCCAAATTGCTATTAAACTACTATCACAGTTGAGAGAGCATCAAAGAGAAATATGTCCAGATTGAGGGAGCAGCATATAGAGAGAGAGGGAAAGAGCACTGGGGTAACTGAAGGAAAAATGGGCCCATAATTAAATAAAGTCAAATTAATAACTGAGGGAGAGTGTGGTTTTCAAAGGTGAATAGATTTGACATTGAGGCTATGGCTAATTGGGGAGTGCCCCTATAGACAAGGACAAGAATAGTGTCAGGCAGCAGACATCTCTGTTTAGGTACCCAAATCACTCCCATAATATTTTATCCAAAATTATTTGAAAGTTAGTAATTTTTGAAAATATGGTCATTATCTTTTCAAGAGAGGCACCTATCAAAACACAGCTTATAGCTGATTTTAATTTCATTTCTGGTCCTATAAGGAATAAGCTAATAGCTTTTAATCCAGTATCTATGTTCGTCTTGCTTGCTTGGTCCTCTCACATTCTCTTACTGATTCACCATGTCTATCTTTAAACTTGGTCTAAGATATTTGATTTTCAAAGCAGACATATGAACCTGAATATTTCAAATTAAAGTTGCTCTGAAATACTTCTACAGCTGTCCATTAATTTTGATGGAGCTATTACCTAGTGAAATCAGTAACTGCTACATTTTACCTAATTATATGCATTAAGAAGGATCATAAAAAACGTCTCATGAGCTGACCAAGAAGTATGATGCAGTCCTAAACCATACACTCCTTTCATGGAAGTAAGGTGACAGATTCCAGTTTAACTTGTTTGTGTTTTTATAGGCAGAAGGGGAACCCAAAACAGGGTATAAGCAGAAGCATACAACTCTTCTGTAACAAATGGACCAGATTAAATACTCAGGACATAACTTCAAATCCATACTTGGCCTAATTTGGCAAAGGAATTTCATCTCAGGTCCCTTATCCACAGAAAGTCCTTTTACTGTTAAACTTTCTAGGTGTTCTGCAGGTACAACATGGCTGAAAGTAAAAATGGTTGATCAATACCTAGAGCAATTTCATTCTAATCTGGTTTTGTATTTGAGGTCAGAACAAGCCTTCAGAATTAAGTCTGAGCTTAGGTTAGAAGTCTTCCTTTGGGACTGAACATCAACTAAGATAACAGCAGGCTGGAATGAGAACTGATGTGAACATAAATTCACAGACAGAAACCGAAATACCGAGAGAATGTACCGGGCTTTGGAGAAAGGTGGCAGTCTGTGATATCAGTGCAGCCTAAATGGGTACTTAAGTGCCTAAAGTGGTGTGCATTATCACCTAAGTACTTTTGAGGAACCTGAGTGAAAATCCAACCACAGGTCTATCTCCAGGTATCTTCTAACTGAAACATGGCAGTTTTATTTTGGTCATATTTTGACTTTATCTGTTCTTTTCTCAAACACAGTATTTGTTCTAGTAAACTCTGATAAAGAGGTCAGCTGTGTTGTTTATGTAACTTCTATTTCTGTCTTATTCATGTTCCAGCACTGCCATTACACTTTGCAATCCTTGATCGCAGGATTATGAATTCTTGGTTTCTGGAATTTTTCTTGAGCTTTTCAACTGTAAGAAAAAAACCCATCAAGTAGAATCTGAAAGAGTGCAGCAGTTTGCAACTTGTTACTATTTTAACAATAATAGCACTGCAATTTTGGTCAGATAAACATGTCACTAGCACTATTGACCTAAAATTCAACCCCTTCCAGGCATCCCTCACCAAGTTAATCAGGAAATTATAAATAAATAAAATTGTATGTACATATATGCACTTTTGCAGTCTTCAACTAAATAATTACAAAAAAAAAAAAAAAAAAAGGAATGGACTTGTGTCTGTCCAGTAAAGCTACCAAACTCTTTAACCTAAACTACTCCTTGGACTTGCTTATAGGTTCTGTCTAGTGCTAATTTGCCTAAAGAAATTACTTTAAAACAACCTTTACAGGTCAGATTTATGTATGAATCCAATGTTAGTAAATGTCTGGAAATTTCTTCATCTTTATTGTATTCACTCTAACATACCTTTGAAGTAGATATCATTATTATTTCCCTTTCATAAAATAGAGAATCTACAGATTACATACACAGACAAGTTGCATTTTTGTGCTGTGGGCACTGCAACATTTGGCTTTTAAAATCCCATGCAAATACTGCTGCCATGAACAAGGCAAGCCAAATGTATACTCTTAATTATAGTCTAGGAAGAATTAGAATGGAATTCAGAACAGTTAGGGGATCAGAGGTCATATGAGCTATGGATAAATAGTCTGTGTGCTGAATCCCAGCTCAGTGCTTCAACAATAGCTTTAACAACTTCATTGACAAATTCTTTTGTGCAATATGTAGTTAGGCAGAGACAAACATCTTACAAGTAACTTCTTCTCATTTCTTTGCAAAAATCCAGAGTAATTAAATAACTGCAACTTCTTCAGTGGGAAAACATTAATTCTCATTTTAATACAGATATTTTTAATGCTGAATATGCCTTAAATTACCATAAATTTGTCCCATTTATTAGTAATGCTTGTGTCAAGTGTGAGAATGTGTGATCTTATTTACTAGCAAGTGCACTGAAATGACAAAATAGATTTTCAACTGAGGTTTATGTGAAACTTCATCAAGATGAACCCGGAAAGGCATAAAGCCACAGATTTTACAGCTTTCCTGAAGGCAATACCATCTAACAAGTTAGAAACATCTATCAATATTAGAACTGGGCCTCACTTCTGCATCAGATGCTTGGTAACAGTATGACTCAATATGAACAGAAAGAAGAAAACAAAAAAGTTGCTTTTCTTTCCAGACAATATTAAAGTCATAGAGCAAGACTGAAGGGAAAAGGTTGGCGAGAAGGATGTTGGCTGGAATTTCTAAAACAGAACCTTCCTTCATCTGTACTTCATGTCTAAAGCTTTGTATTCACCCTTGGCTTTGTTTCTCTCTGGATGTGAAACTATTTTACAAAGCTGTTTTCTCTCAAAAACAAATGTGATTTCATTAGAGGACAAAGAGGGAAAGAAATATTAACCTGGCAATCTTCCTGATTAGTTGTGTGAAATATACTGGCCATTTTTACATTTCTCTTGTGCCTACTCTAAGTCTTGTATCTTTTACTGCATATGTTTCTCATCCTCATCTTCCCTTCCTGTCAATGGAAAATGGTTGCCATGTCAACAATTTTTTTTTCCAATATATTTTACATGGAACAGTTCACATAGCTATACATTCTTTTTCTACTTCCCTTTGGAAAATATCAGCAATCCATTCTTTTACACTGCCAAGTGTTATCTACAATTCTGATAATTACATAATTCTATGATTTCTCAATTATGATTTGGTTGTTGGAACTAGAGCTATTCCAAAGACAAAATTCAACACAGACCTTCGTAAAAATGCCAGTAGAAGCAACATTCACACAGGATGGGTTATTATTTATACTGATGACATTCTTGACACTGACTAATTAAAGCTTACAAAATAAACCCCAACTGCCTGGTCACTAAAAGGCTCACTTTGCACAAATTGAAAGCAATGGTGATTTTATACTTTATTGCTGATCCTTTGCACTGGGAGAAGAGTCCCCTAGCAGAAGTAGTGAAGCTAAACAGAAATGCTGAAATTAATATTCTGAGAAGATCTGTAGATTCCAAGTTCTATGAAAACAGGTTTCCTTGCCATGGCAGCTGTGTACTTTGTTTTAACTGGCATAAACACTTCCAGTATAAATGATTATTTCATTTTTTGTAGAAATATTCTAATTCAAGCAAGACAGAAACATTAAGGGCTGTATGAAAACTTCCCTATATAATTTTTTTGCATATCATGAAAATATTAGGTAAAATATAAGAATCAGGATCGAGGCCAAACTGAACATTGCTATTTTCCATAGAAAGTTGTTATTAAGATAATAAGCAACCTAGAAATTATGAATGTAGATGCTCATAATGGGCTAAGTAATCATTAGGACATATTTTTATAAACTGAAAGTTCACAGACAACAATCCATTAAAGAAAGGATAAAAAGATCAAAAAGTTACAGAAGAGCAACTGCTACTCCACTGCTATACCTAGACTAGTTCTGTCCAAGTAGTAGGTTGAAATTCATTAACCTGTTGAATCTTATGACATGAAACACTGTGCTGATACAAGTATCCAAACTATTTTTCACATTTTGTAAGTGAAGTTTGCAAAAAGAAAAGCGTGAATTAACTACTGGGGAAAAATCAGGTTTTCTAGTATGAAAATGTCAGGTTATGCTAATATTTTTAGAAATATGCTAATTTTTCATAGCATTGATTTCTGATGGAAAATAGATTTTGACAACAGCAAAATTATTCCCTAAAGTATTTTTACATGATGGAAACTGAACTGTCAAAAACCTGAATTTTTATTTTGGTAAAAATAAATACATTTCAAAGTATTGTGTGTACCTGCTATTGTACAGATTGATAAAAGATGCAGCTTAATTTCCTCTTTTACTCTTCATCTTTACGTAGAAAGCACTTCTCTCAGACAATTTTTGAGTCAATTACTTTGCAAGAGCAAACCATAGTAAATCAAAGATAGTCTTACTAGCAACCAATGTTTAGAAGAAAGAAGGCAGCTACATTTTCTACCAAATACTAAACAGAAATTCCATGAGGATCTAGCTATTTCCTTCAGCAAGCTGAAATTTTGGTTTCCTTGAAGTGAATAACAGAAAACTTTTCTAACAAGCTGAAGTAATAATTTGCTGATTCTGTCAATGTATATTTGCATTTTATATTTATATGCTGAAGGCCTCATATCACTTGCAGTGCTGTTAGCAGTTCCTTCTGAAGATCCACATGGTAGATCACACCTATTGAGAATGCAGCTGACACTGCTTGGATCACTCCCCAGTGTTTGTGTGTTTAGCAGAAATCCAGAGTTTCACCAACCTGACTGAAGTCTTATGAACAATTAAGAAGTGTGAGATGGATCTATTTTTCCACAAATTTGGCCAGAAATTGCCATCTGGATCTAAGAAATAGTTTTCCAACCAAAATGTTCTTCCAAAAAGGTTTTATTTTTGCCAAAATGACATTTTCTTAGGGGAAAAATAATAAGATGCTCCCAAACAGTTTTGGAGATGATTCATGCCAATAAGCTGCACTTGCCCTGAGGACAAAGACAAGCTATTTTTACTAAAATTGAATGTCTTAAGCAGCTGAAGTAACAGGCTGTAGTTCCAAGAGTATTAATATCAGAAATATTTAGACACTGACCCAATATTTCTCACCACTGTGAATCAATTTTTAGGGAGAGCTAATAATTAGATACAGGACTAACTCCCTTGGGGATTGTTCTATCATATACAGAATGTGAAAGTAAACTGCTGGGAGCCTGACAAAGTATATAAAAATTAAAAAAAACAGGAGCATCCACATAACTTCTTTAACATGTGAAAAGCAGTATAAGATAAGGAGTTCAAAAACACTTTTACTTGGCATTCAACTTAGCCCATAACTCATTAGCTAGAACAAATTTTGTACCAACTTTCTAACTGAGTGAAATAAAATATAGAGCATTTTGATAATATATATCGAATTTTAATTTACCTGTGTGCAACTGCATTTTTGTCTCATATTATCACAGCATACATCACAGTTGAGATGACCACAACACACAGAGCATCACCACACAATTTCAGAAGACTTTAAGCATCTGCCCATACAGAGCAACACCATAGTACATCAGAAGGCTACAGACATTAACCCTTCTGAGGCTTTAGCCCAGCCTTTTACCCCCATCACATTGATGCATTGCACCTGTGTGCCCTCTGCTCCCTGTGGTGGTTGGTCAGTGCCCCTGGGCACTCCATGGCTCATTGCTGGCACTGCTGCTCACCTGCTCCTCACAGCTGGAGCCACTGGGGATGAGGCTGGACAGCCCCACTCCCAATGACCACAAACTGTGTGCCTACATCATATTTAAACTACAAAGTTCAAACATCAGAAGTGTCAGAGAGGCATTTGAATTCCTTCTCTCCTGACTAACCATTTGGATAGGGTAGAGAAAAAAATAAATAAAGCAAATATAATAACTAGTGGTTGGTCTCCAGCACAGTATCCAAGCAGAATCCATGACACTTCAGTCTTTGAAGGATGACTCTACTAGAAGACCTCATCACACAACTGGAACTGATTCAAAGCTAATATATCAGATTTCCTATTCAATTAATATATATTCTTTCATTAATGCATCTCTTTGCTTTTTGAACCTCCACAAAATTTTGGCTTTTCAAATTACATATTGGAAAGTGACCTGTTGCCTGACAATTTCATCAATATACCCTGATCTTGTATTGGAGCATATACTAAAGGTTGTCCCTCATGTTTACTTTCTAACTTTTGATTATGTTTTTGGGATTGCTCCTGAGTGGTCACCTGATGTTTTCATACAATTCTCTCTCGTAGCTTCAATTTTTTGCCCTGAGAGTGGATAACCTTTTTTTTTTTGAATGTGTACTGCCTTTAACTATTTAGAATTTCATCTCCCTTTTTACCATCTTCACTCAAATTTTAAAGCTTTCAAAATCTCTTTGCAATAAATTTAATTTTTAATTTCCCTTTTATGTGAGAAAATTAATTAATTTACAGGAACAAACTTTTTGTTTACTTGCTAGTCTCCACTACATATAAATTTTAAGTTCAGTGGCCCAGAAGTTGATGCCTGTGCAATCTCAGAACTGCTCAGTTCAATTTCCTTTTCCTCTCACTTTTTTGTTTAATCTTCAAAAATAGATCAATTCTGCATCATTTGCTCATACTTGACTTTGTCTTTACTTGGTGTTTTCAGCTGATTTTTTCTTCACATTCTCTAGCTACTAGGTCCTTCTTTCATAAGAGGTCCTTCTTTTTTTCCTCCTTTCATTGTTTTTTTTCCTACAAATCTGTAAATGTATTTGCTGCCATCTAAGTACTCTTTTCTCCTTTCTTCCTCTACCTCCTTTTCTTTTGCTCTATCACTTTTCTCTCTGATTATGCCACTATTTATTATACCAGTTATACCAGTTCAATTAGTTCTCCAATATTTTTCTTAATCAAAACTGAGCAGTATTCAGTAGAAACTGAATAGAAAGGGGATATTCTGTAAGAGTTCTGAATAAGAGGGTGGCTTAAAAGATACTACCAGCATCAATGAAAGCAATATAGAACATGAAAAGAAAACTTGTTTTATGAATGTAATGGGGCTGACATCATAGTTTTAGCCAGAAGGAAAGAGTAAGTAAGATAACAACATGATAACTAATCTGTGAATTAGGGAATGAGAAGGTTAATGAAACAATGTGTCCTGGGCACAGATATTTCAATGTTCAAATAGATGCCAGTGACCCTCAAATCCCCTTACACTGTGTGTGTAACTGCTCTATGTATTCTTAACTCAGCTTTCATTAGCCTGAGGGTATGAATGAGATTGTCTTGCCAAACATAAATGAATAGTATTTATTTAGCAAAGTCACTTAATCATTCTTGAACAAACTCCATGAATCTTTTAAACCCATCAAATCCTCCAAGGCATTTCATTCTGGCACAGAAAGATATTTAAAGGCATTCTCAAAAATCTTTGACACTGGGGTGAAACTCTGGCATCATTCAAGGTAAAGGCAGATCTCCCACCGGTTTCAAAAAATCCAATTAATAACATATAATGTAAACATAAATGTATACACACCACACAGAATTCAAAAGCTGATTTTTTAATATAATTTTGAATTGAAATAATTTTCATTCTGTGATATTGCGACTGATTTCTAATTTCCTATAACCACTGGGACGTTACAGAATGTCATATATGTACTCTAATAAAAATTGAGTGGCCTCTATGGAGATTGCCCACATACATTCTTTTGGCACATTGTTCCTGCAACAGGACAGTTTTAGATGCATGCTTATGACACATTGTCCATTTCATCAGGGTGAATAAACTTTATGGTATTTATTATCAGACTTTTCCTTGCCATGATGGATTTTGCATTTATTTGGTATGAAATCCAAACTGAAAACTGAAATTTGAAAAAGCTACATTGAATTTCAGAATAGTGTAAGCACAATAGAGCTAAAAGTGGATGAATGGTGAGAAAAAATTTTTTTCAATTAGGCAGATGCAATTCTGAAAACTCAGTGGGCAAGCCAGCACTTCAGCTGGTATAAATCAATGAAAAACCATTGCAGTAATCTGAACCACACTCGTCTATTAGACAAAAACTTGATGTCCATTTCCTTCTTCTGCTTTCTCTATCTCAGTCAGAATGAATTTCAAAGCTCATTATTAAGCATAATTTTATGTATATTTTATATATAATGTATATCTTATTTTCAATATGCTTGAATAAATTACTGGGCTTACCTACATCATATAGAACTTTAATGGCCACAAAAGACTGCCTGATTCAATAGCATAAGTAGGTATATGGGAATTCTAAAACCAACTGCTATTTGCTGTCGGGTTATCTTTCTAAAGCAGAAAAATTTAAGCTTAGTTTACAGTATATTTATTTTGCTCAGATTTTAAAATAGATTTAGATTTCCTATTTCTATGATATAGCCTCAGCTGAAAATGAGAAAAGCAATATCAATTATTAACAAGAGACAAACTTTTATATTGCACACTCTCCTGCAGGCCAAAATCGAGTCTTCCATAAAAAACCCAGACATATACATTTTGAAGAGTACTTCCGAGGACAATCATTTTTAGAAAAAAGTTGGCCCATATTTATAAGAGTATGACAATAAAAGAACATTTTCTCCAGTGTAAATAGATTATTTATATAGCTTCCACAAAAGGGTAATTTTACTTTCCCATGATCTTTCTCATACAAACATTATTGAAAATATCCCTTTATCCATTTTAGTAGGTATTCTGTGAAACTACTTGTGATGAGAAATTACCCAGGGCAACTAAAATGTTATGTAAGTTATAAAAATTACATTATACAACATAAAAATTACAGGAGTGTTTATGAAACCTATATATGAAATAAAAATAAAGAGATGGAATATAAAATTTCATAAAATATTTTTATAAAATCTGGATCCTTCAAGCTATCATTAGGACAAAGTAATATAAATTTTTCCATGCAGTTTTCCCTCCTGTAGCAGCTTACTACATGTGCACATGACATAAGTAGTCAGGATGATAATTTCTTATACACAGTTCATTCAAGTATTCCTTTATTAATAAATTATTTCTGAAAATTAGAAGAACATGTATTCTAATTAGAAACACCTTAAGAACACAAAATTAAAAGTTCTAATTATATTGCTCTTAGCTCCTGCAGTCTGTTTCAAAACATCTGTCATGATTTAGACTCTACTTGAATCCAACTTGTGCAAAACCCAAGAACAATAAAAAGTTAAGCTTATTATTGCTGTCACTGAAATACATAGGAACTTTTCCTATTTCACTTTAGTGGGTAACTCATAACTAACTAAACTTATTTATTGAGACATGCATAGGTTTATATTAATGTTATAAAATAAAAAGTACTTAAAAGCTGGAGGATTCCAAATTATTACATTATTTGAATTTGGGGTTTCAAAGAGTTAGGATTTCAAAAGCTGAAAGTTACGCAGACAAGAACCTACAAGAGGCATCTAGACAATGCCCTTAAAACCGTGTTTTAAATTCTTGTCTGCCTTTCAACAGTCAGGCTGTTGGACAACATGATCATTGTAGGTCCCTTCTAAGAAAAATATTCTATTAATTTCTATTTCTATTTATTTCTATTTCTATCTATTTCTATTTCTATTTCTATTTCTATTTCTATTTCTATTTCTATTTCTATTTCTATTTCTATTTCTATTTCTATTCCTATTCCTATTTCTATTTCTTTCTATTTCTGTTTCTATTTCATTAAATAACCCCAAAGTAGTTTCACAAAGCAGTAATGATCACACCATCCCTCTAAAATATAATGTCTGAAAACCTCCAAATACTGGTAGGTAGGTGGTTGCAGTGTGCCCCTTGAAGGCAACAGATGAAGTGTTTTGAGGTCAAAGAGGTAAACACAATACAAAATGTGACAATTTGCTATGATAGACTGTCAACAGGTTTTCTCCTTTCTTTGACCCATGTCAAGTGACACTATGGCTGCTCAGTAAGAAAAGTGTTAAAACTCATGTCACCAAACCTCAAACCACTTTAGCCCACTTATGCAACTCCTTAAGGAGCTAATGTTTTACTGTGCCTATTCAAGCTAATAGACAGAAAGGGTTCCTAACAAGGCTTAAACTCCCCAAAAGGTGGGATAAATAAGAAATCCTTGCTATGACCCACTCCAGCAAGCGAGGGTAACCCGGGTTCCTGTTAGCAGATGCCTTGAGGCAGATTAGAATGAAATTACTCTGAATGGCCAGTGTTTGTAAATATGTACACATAGGGGTTTTAGGACAATTTGTTTCTGGCTCCATGAATGAATGCAAATTGCAAAAAAACCATTTTAAATATCATAAGACTGACTCTTAGGTCTCTTCCTAGTTTGGGTTGATTTTGTAAGATTTGTATCAAGCTACCTCAGTAACCTATTTTTGAGAATATTTAGAATATGAATATTTATTAAAAAGGAGAAACTACTAACAAATATGAAACAGATCTTGAATAATTACACTAAAATTATTTTTTCATTATTAACTATATTTATTAACTATCTTTATTAACTGTCTTTATTATTTAATCATTATTAACATTATTATCTATCTTGATTTAATTCTGTTACTTGTTTGCTCTGTGTTTGTTGTCACATTTACTTTTTACCCCAAGGTATAAAAAGACCATTTCTGATTTTTGTCTTATAGTGGCACCATGGAACAAACTACAGTACATTACTCCTTTAATGAAATTGTGTTTCAGTTTTCCAGAACGACAAAATTTAGTTGTAAACTGCTTATACTAGAGTATGAATCACTTGCTTTCAGTTATACAGTACATGTAAAAGAAATAAAATTTAAATTTCTTAATGATTTATTTATTGTTATTTATTTAAAATTTATTTATTATGAAATAAAAATAATGAATAACTATTATATTCTTCTATTTGTTATGAAAACTTGTATCTTTCTGTGAAACAGCCTAAGATTTTAGTAGTTCACGATAACAATTGGATTTATGGCTGTGGTTCAGATCACCCTTATATTCAAAGGCTCAGATTTTCTCAGGGGAATTCTTAAAGTTACCAATATGGTTGAAGTTTATCATGGTACAAATATTTTTCTAGGGCATTTGTTGTGAGCCACTACTTTGTGTCACATGGAGATCCTAAATTACCTAATCCAGAAGTACAGCTTCACTTCAACAAATGATAAAACACATAGCTTGGCCACAGGAGGAAATTAATTTCTATTACTGCAAGGTTGCATTGTAGGGTGGTCATAAAGAAAACAGATATATCTGGTTTTGACATGTCAAATGGAATGGCCAAAGAATAAAATAATGCCGCTTGTGCCAATGAATAAAGTAAATACAGTGCTGCTTCAGATAACTCAGAATGGTGATTTAAGATTGTTATGATCTTTCTCAGTTGCCCAGAAACTATCACACTGTATTAAATCTAAGTTTATCTCTAAATAAAAATAAGAATGTCTGTCTCAGACACAGACTCAAATCTCAGTATTTTCATAAAGTATTCTCTACAGAAAGTAAACACTGCAGTTTATCCTTCTAAAAGTTGACAAGATTTCAAAGGAAAGAAAATATTTATCAATAAAAAATAAGCTATTCTGAAAAATTAGTCCACCATTTAAAAAAAAGAGGTTTTATAGTTTATATCGCATTTAAGAAGATTTAGAAAATCATTAAAGATACAGTTAAAAGAGCTATGACTTCATATGATTATTAGAAGAATGCTCTCTTTCATCATAAATAAAAAATTTATTGCTTCATAGTTTCAAATTTCTATTGACAGAAAAAAATCTGGTTTGCAAACAAGCTAAATTTTGATGTTTCTAGGCATCCACTTGATAACTATATTTTTAACCATCAAAATATATAAATTATCAACCAAAAAAAAAAAAAAATTCATGTATACATCTTTTCATGTACCTTCCTACCCTGACTCCCATTGGCTCTACCAGCTTTCTATTACATATGCATCACATAGATTTATCTACTAAATATCCTGTTCTGGAGAGAAGGTTTCTTATGCTAAATAATTAAGTTGTTTTCATCAGAATGAGTCCTGCATAAGGAACGGATAAATCTCACTTCTACTGCAGTTCAAAGAGCATAACCATGGCTTGTGTAAACTGGGAGGTGTTTGCCATATTAATGTTAATTTATTTCTATCTTTCTGTATTCTCTTTACATTTAAACCAGCTTCTATTCATGCCTATTTTTTCCACATCTGTAAAGTGTCTCAAAAACTAAAGGAAACATGGTAGAAAATTATTATGATTTTTTAACTCTAAATGAGCAGAACTGTGAAATGACTGAGCTACCAACCAAAATTAGATCTATTCTAGTATAACATTTGTTACTCTATGATGCTTCCTTCTGACTTACAAATTCCTATGCAACTGGATAATTCTGCTACCATATCAAAACCTGAGAAATGTGTTCATGTTAATGTCCCAAACCATCAACTAGATAGTCAAGCTGTGCAGCCAGAAAAAAACTCCTATTTACCAGAAATGCAAACTTTGTAAAAAATTGCATGAAAATCAGTTTTTACTTTGGAGGTCTATAATTTATTTGAAACTTAAGAATTATTTTCCTCTTTTAACGTAGCTAAAGCTATTTGTTACATTTTGAATCTGCCTCAAAATGTCAGTTATTATATATTTTACAGTACATTTTGTAGGACAGAACATGCAGTGACAATCATCTACATTTGGAAGGTTCTCATTGCTGTAATCTTTTTCACAGCACAGGCTGACTGGATAAAAATTTAGAATAATTATGGAATATTGTTTTCTTCCAGTGTTATGTTTCTTTGTTCCTGGCTTATGCTAAGATTCTCTTTCTGTTTCTGCAATCTGCAGTTGTAGCAAGAATTGTATTCCCAACTTTTTTCATTTGGAGTAACATTTGGCAGGCTTTCTCTAGCACTGAACCATATGCATATGGGTCAAATTGGTTTGGAGGAAATAATTTCTTATGGGAAAGTTGTAAAATTGGGATATTGTCTTCCAGGAATATGTGAAAATTTACATTTTTTGGCTTTTATTTGGCTTTCTCTTGCTCCTATGAACTTGTCCAATACTGCACTGTATTTTACAAATTCTGATTTAAATTCTTTCCATTCAACAGGAAGCCATAGCTTGCCTCTTCATCCAGCTGTTTCTTCACTTGGTTACATGTTGTCCAGAGAATGTCACTGTTCTCATTTTCCAACACAGCAGAAAACTTCTTGTTTTGCTATACTCAAAAATTTGAGACCTTTTCTGTAAATTTATAGAAGAGATGTGGAACAAGATGTGATTACTTTAGTGGTAACATATGTCTAAATCAGGGAGGTTATTTCTGAAAATACAAAGTACTGAGGGAAGGTTTCCAGTTCTTGAAAGGCACTCAGCAGGAAATACAGTGCTGGGAATATGCTGTGTTTTCATTATATGAAATTAATGGAGTCTGTGAAATATTGAAACTTTTTTTTTTCCTTAAAATACACAAATTGTTTCTGATAAAACTTTGTTTGTGTTAGAGTTTCCTAGAAGACATTTGACGGGTTTACTACAACTTGCTCATTTTGTCTCCCTCTTATATCTGTATCCCTGGCTTGCAAACCTCCAAGTTGTCTGGAGTTCACACTGTATATTTAAAATAGCCAAAGCAACAATTTTCACGGCATCAGTGATGGTAAAGCTTCCTCAAATCTTAGCTCATCAAAAAATCTGGCTGGAAAATTCCAGTTGATCAAAACTGAATAGGGGTCATAAAAATTAGCATGACTCAGTGAACCACAAGCAGCTCCTCTTACAGGCCACCAGAAATGCCCTGCATCTGGCTTAGTGAATCACAGAGCAGTTGAGGTCAGAAGGGGCCTCTGGAGGTCACTTGGTCCAAACTTCCTGCTCCAGGAGGACCACCTGGAACAGGTTTCCCAGGACACCTTTTGAATGACTCCAACAATGGAGACTCCACAACCTTGATGGGCTATCTGTGCCAATGCACCCTCTGCTTCCTGACATGCAGACCAAATCTGTGTTCCTGTCTGTTCCTGTTGCCCTTGTCCTGTGACTGGACACTCCTGAAAAGAGATTAGCTCCCATCAGATATGTTTATGCATTGCTGAGTTTCTCCCTGAGCCTCCTCTTCTCCAGGCTGAAGAATCTCAGCTCTCTCTTAGAGGTTTTTCACTGATCCAGAGGAAGATGTCGCTGCCCATGGCATGGGTGTTGGAAGGGACCTTAAAGATTACCTATTTCTAAACCATTCTAAGCAATTCTTTGCTTCTCCAATTTTATGGGACGCAGTGTCAAAAGCCTTATGAAGTCAAGGTAGACAACATCCACTGGTCTGACCTTACCAAACCAGTTGTTTCATTACAGAAGGTATTCAAACTGTAGATCCCCAACTCCTACTTCTTGCCCTATTTTGAGGTGTTTCAAATACATGTAGACATGGTGCTTAGGAACATGGTTTAGTGGTAGACTTGGGAATGCTGGGTTAATGGTTGGACTCCATCATCTTGAAGGTCTCTTCCAAACCAAATGATTCTGTGGTTCTTTCACTTAAAACATGTAATACATACAACAAACTTAATATGAAGTCATTCATTGTTGAATCACTAAGTTACAAGAGAAGAAACCATGTATTCATTGTTTGAATTTTGCATACTAAGACATCATATAAAAAGAGTATTTCCTGAGAAACAGCCCTTTGATGATTTATAAATACCATATTTTAAAATTAAAGTTACTTAAACTAGATTATATCCTTTCGGATATAAGACAGAGTTTTAAATATATCAGTAAGCAAAAATCACCTATTCAACATTGGAGAAGTCAGAATTCTTTTTGTTGTTGAGAAATTTCAGAGGATATATAAAAACCATGAGATGAAAATTTGAACCAGTGTCATAGCAACTCCAGTAGGTAAGTTTACATTTTTTCTTTAGTATTAAGGCAGGTACAAAAGTCTTAAAGACAGCAGACAACCTGATAGAATTCTTCAAGATTCACATGCTTGAACAGCAAAGTGGGAACATTTCATTAAGAATGACACTGAATTAGATGTATTCAATCTGAACAGAGAAGCAGTATTATGGTGGAAAGAAATCCACCATAATACTTCCATAAGCGGAAGAGCTTAAAGCCAGCCTCAATCAGAATGTTTGAGCTATCAGGTAACAGGGAGCTGTGTCTATATATGTGTGTGTGTCAGTGTGTGTGTTCACCTCCTCCAACCCCTGGATCACGTTACCTAAATTCATCATGGGAATGTTAAGTACCTCACTCTGAAGTAACAGATTGACTAATCCTTGTACTCCAACAAAAGTTGAACAGAAGGACGACAGAATTATTTTGAATTATTTTACTCTTTTACATCTCTGACAATGGAAGCTTAACTGAACTTGCTTTTGCTACATGGTTATAGCAGTTATTACTTCACTGATGCAAGTCAACTCATTTGACAGTCAGTTTGTGTGGCTGACTTCTCAGCAAGATACCTGTGCTATCTCCTGGCTGATTAGCTGGAGTGCGACTAGAAGTGCATCTACTGCAGCTCAACATAGATCTGTGCCTGAGCCAGTTACTTTTGACCCAGCTTTGAGGCTTACATGGGATTCAGAGTATCACATGTTGACTAATTCATCCTGACATTGAAGGAAACTTAGAGAAACACTAGCAAGGATCTACTGGAAGTTTATTTTGAAAAGCAGTGTAGGTCATGGTTGTCAGTGCCAGTCCAGCTCTATTAAACTTGGTGCCAGATGCAGTGATTTATAACTGTTTATTTAACAAATCTTAATCTATGAACAGAGACTAACTCAACAAGTTTAAATTCAAATACAAAACACAAAAAACCCCAGCCTAATCTGATTTATAACTGTATTTTTGCTACCACCTGTAGTTAGATTATGATATCCACTCTTTTAATATACATACAAACTAAGTAATGAAAAATTACCTAAGCTTTGCTATCAAAACTTTGGAGTCTTTCAGTCAAAACTTCTTAAGTAGCTAGAAAAGAAATGAAATTAATTAATGACTAGCAAATATGTGGCAAGTCAGTTTCTCAGGTATTATACAGGTAATAAAAAAACAAAACCCACGGCTTCAGTATTAAAAGCAGAAATACTCACTTTAGGCTCACTGAAAACCATTTTGGGTGAGTTCTAGGAAGATATCCATGAGTGGGAATCCCAAATAGAATAAGAGAAAAATTGCTTATAATACTATTAAAAGAAAGGGGATTAGTAAACCTAGCTCTCACTGGGAGTAATACATCCAGTATGTCTCACTAGACTGTAGTGAGAGACATGATAAAAGAGCACCAAAAAGTGCAAAGATGACATGTCACCATGGAGCTTCAGGTAATTCATGTAACCTGATATGGTAATCTCTGAACAGAGATAGATATGGTAATCTCTGATATGGTAATCTCAGAACAGAGAGACATATATCTCTCCCAGGATTTCCCTGGGAAGCTGTGAGAAAGCACGGTGAAAGAATTAAAACAATTATTATCTCAATCTCTGCACCTGGCAGGCAATCTCTGTCAAAGATGTTTACAAGAAGGAGCTGTCTCTTCTTGACCAATAGGTGAGAGAAAATTCCTAAAGACCAATTAGGTCTTAGGTCCACCATTGTTTCTATAAGAACTATGGATTTCTAATAATAAAGTGCTTTTTCATGCCTTCTGATGATGGAGTCTCTGTATCACCTTTGTCTGTCCCCGATAACCCTTTGGTGATTACCTGTCATTGCAAAGAGATGTTGAGAATTAATAGTAAATTTGGGTGCATGTGACCACCTCTGTCTTTTCCTACTTGCTACCAGGGCTCTGAGGGTACCACTGAGACCTCCTCCATGTCCACCAGTGGCATCACTAGCACTGCAGCAGGGTGAGCCCCTCACTCCCCACAACCCTGCCCTGCCTGTCCAGGGCCCTACCAAACTGGGTCCACATCCCCTGGAGCTGTGTGACACTGCTCTAATCACACAGACAATCACAGAAGTGGCACCTTAGCCAAACTTGCACAATTTATCAAAAAGGTGTGGTTTATTAGAGATTTTTTTCTAAACATCAATAAACCAGAGTGAGATAAATAAAATCTTTCTAGGCATTTTCATTTTGGAAGTATTATAGAATCATAGAATGGTCTGGGTTGGGAGGAGAACCTTAAGACCACCTAGCTCCAACATTCCTGCTGTGGGCAGGGACATTTTCAACCAGACCAGGTTGCTCAGAGCACCATCAAATCTGGTGTTGAAAACCAAGTATTTTGTTATTCAGCTTTCAGTCTCATGACCAAATGTTCATGTCTACTACAGCTGCAATAATCTTGCATTAGTTGGACATGTCTGAATAATCCAGGATTTTTCCAGAATTTGATTCTGACTGTGATTGTTTTGGTTTCTGGAATCATCTCCAAAGACTGGATTCATGCCCAGTGAAAATCATTTGAGTTGGTACCAAAGAAATACATGCATGTAAAATCAGAAAAGCTTTTTGAAAATAATTGCTTATGCTTAAATGCAGAATAAACAAAGCAGAGAAAAGTAATCAAAAACTTACTGAACAGCTTTAATACATACAGTCTAAATTTTTAGAACTATTAGACATAGATTAATCCATAGCTCTGTGAAGGGCATTAACACATTTAAAAGAGTGGAGTATGGAAGAAAATGCTTCAGAATCATGGATGACTCAGAAAAACTAATATTCACTTGATTTCTGTTAAAAAGATGTTTTTCATTATTTCATTAATATTGGGTATATTAGTATAGTGTTTCTCAGACATATATAAAAGCAGTGTTAGTCACTGTTTGAAGGAAACTAGGTAGATTGTTTATGAATTTTAACTTGTCACATGAGGAATATAGTGAAATGCAATGAGCTACAATGAAAAATAATTTGAACCTCAAAGACCTACTGAAGAGCTAAGGAAATATTAACTAGCAGCTTTCATTTGGTAATGAACAACGAAAAGCACTTGGCACAAACAACAAAACCCTTCAGACAGCTCTATCCACAGAAATCTGCAGGAAAGCTTCCTAGTCATTCAGTCTGGTTATTTTAGATTAGGACTACAATTTATTTAGCTGCTGGATTATCAACTGCAGTTGATTTCAATCACATATAACAATATGTCATCGGCTGTATCTGTAAAAGGATTTTGACATCTAAAATCTAAGTCCAAGAATGTAGTCCACAATAACATAGGGACTGAACATCTAGACATTTTTATCCCACTTAATCCCATCTGGGATCCAATAAGAAGGTGGAATTTCTGGAGATGCCTGATCTGTCTGCAATGAAACTGTAGACATGCATTCCTTATAGTGTAAATTGGCCACAGAAGCAAATTTTAGCTAACAAGGCAACAAGAAACTACTACCAGAAAATATTACCTCCTCAGTACCCACAATGACTAAATTTCAAAATAATTTTTCTTTCATTACTTTTCTTTACAGGTAGAATCTTTACAGGCAGCATCTTTTATTATTGGTTTTGTACATTTCAGTGAGAAGAAGAGAAATTACAGAACCGCTTTGATGCATATTTTGAGTTACATTTTACTCAAGTTAATCTCAGAATGCACGGAGAAACAAATCAAAGCATTCTCTTCCTTGTGTGTGTATAATCCTTGAAGGAAGAGATTGTTTCCCACAAATTCTGGGAATCTTATTGTTGCCTGACAGTCACATATAATTACTTAATTCATTGTTAATGGAGCATGACTGTGGCATGTACAAGACCACTTGGGAAGAAGTCTTGGGCAGGATAATAATTTACATATTTGATTTCTATTAAATTTTTATTATTGGAAGGGTGTTATTGAGCCCCACTAGCACTTTAATAAATGGTCTAACTGTAATCAGCACAGTATTGTTTCTCTCTAGGCTTTCTAGCAGCGTATGATTATGTTAAATGAATAAGGTTAGCATGCTTATGAATCTTACACTGCATATGTAAATATTTTATTTGTGTGGCAATGTAATTAAAAAGTATTCCTGACAACTAGTATTATAAAAATTTTGAGACTCTCTGCTTTTAAGTTATATATGACACCAAGTACATTTTTCCAGAACATAAAATCCATTTTGTTATTCTGCATCAATTTTGCATCTGAGACTTTGCACTATGTTGCTTACTAAATATTTTGTGTGTGAAGACTAGCTCATTTCTATAAAATGGAATTGAGTTGGGAAGCACTGAAACCATCAGATGCTTGAGTTCAATGTTAACAGCATTCTTTGACCTCTACAAGATCTTTTACTGCTGGCAATAAATAAGTCAGTTTTACTGTAATACATTTGTCATATTGTAAGTATCTCCAGTGGCATGGGACCATTGCTGTTTAGCAGGAAGGGAGGCACACTGCTGTGTCAAAAAGAGAGCAGACTATGGGAATTAAGTTGTTGGGGGAGGATGTCTAGCATTTCTATTTGGCCCAGTGTGTGAGCTTTCAGTATGACATGTGCTACATTTCTTTCGTTACTGAAAAACTTAGAAGGTTGCCTCCATTTGTAAAGTTTTTCAGATTACTCTGACAAGTTCGACAAGCAGTAACAAGAGTCCCATACGCTTTTTAAGGTGTAAGAAAAAAAAATCCTATGCCATTAAAAGATCTTTAAGTTGTTTGAACATTGGGAGAAAAGATCTGAGTTGTAAGGAAAGTGGTTGCTTAAAGATGTGAAGGAAACAGTAAAGAGAAATATATTCCAGTGAGCAGAGTAGGAATTTGAGGTTAGCTAGGAAAACTATACCAAGAAAGTAAGAAGGTGGGAACATGAATAATGAGCTGAAGCGCATACAAATGACTAAGAGGCACTAAAGATAGACTGTATTGACTGCTAAAAGAAATTAGAAAATGATTGGGACAGAAAGGTTGATAAAAAGGACTAAAAAAAAAGCAGTCTAGATTATTAAATTTAAAGAGAGGAAAAAATATTGTAATGGGAAAGAAACTGAAGGAATAGAACAGCTGTTGGAAAGCATTAATAATATAGAAGAAGATGGAGGGAAATTACATGGAAAGAAAGATGATCAAGAGCCAAATGAACCACTTAATGACTAAAAAGTGGGCATATGTAGTCAGTATTTCTGAATCTCATCTCTTCCTCAAATGGCAGAGTTTGAGGCACTGAAAGGAAGAACCAAAGAAGGTAGATATCTTGAAGGCCTTGAAGACAGGAACAGGAGTCACAGAACGCTAAAGGTAATGGGAACTAACAGGAAGAAGAATCCTTAAAGAGCACCAGAATTCAGTATAGTTTTCTCTCTTAACTCATGAATTCTGAAGCCAATCTTCATTAAATTTCTGCATCACTGGAAGCTAAACCACTTTTTTTTCTAACTCCGAAGATCTTCTATCTCCCAAGGTTCATATTTATGTGAAAAATTGTACAGTGAAGGAATATGGAGTTAGAAAACCTTAGAAGTAACCTCCTAAACTCAGTTTGTCCCCGTGTACATTTGACACTAGATGACTAGTGGCATTGCTAAATATTTTATTTATAAACCTGAGCTGTACCTTCCAGTTTTGAAAACATTACTCAGATTAATTTTTAAAATTCTTTATTTTGTAGATATGTGAAGAAATAACAACTTCATTAAAAGGTTCTCTACATGCTAACTTAAACTTCTGGTGTTATGCATAAATGTATTCCTCCTCTGCACAATGCCTGAAATGTTTTAATATGGTAATTAAAATACTCTCTAGGCTTCTGTTGTAGAGCCTGTTAGTTAGGCTTTCAGTAAGTTGTTGGGAACAAAGTTCTTTCTTGGCAGCAGACTAATTTTTTACCTAGTTTCTTTAGAAGACAGCTAGTGAAATAATTTGCCTCCTTTCCTGTGGATTACAAAGGCCTAAAATACAATGTAGCAACAGACTGTTTGTGATTAACAAAAGTAAGACAGATGTACCTACATCAGAGATGTGAATGTAGTCAAATTGTTGACTGCTTTTCCTAATTTTTCACAAAATACTGATATGATACTTTAAAAACCGGTTTTTTACTTAAATTTTGGTTTTTTCTTGTCTTCTAAAACTAGGATCACAGGGATTGCAGGATCACAGGCTGCTTGGCAGCCCTCCTGTTATAGTTTATCTCACAATTCTAATAACATTTGGTTCTTGGCCAATATATGTTTCCCTACAGTAAAGAAAAGCATTATGCAAAAATATTATAGAAAAATCAGCTCTGTGCTCTCCTGTTGTCTTGGAGATCTTTATGGTATGATTCCCAGGAGCACAGAGTGATATCTATCAAATTTATTCACTTCAGACCACCACAGAGTGGAATAAATATTTTTCAACAAAGTGAACTCACTTAGTGATATCACTTCATAGACTCTTATGTAAACTACAAGTAATTAGTCCAAATATTACTTTACACTCTCTGTGCAGTGGTCACATTAGACATCTTTCCTCACACATTACAGAACTCACATCTGGTGCCTCAACCTTGGGGCATGTACTTCTGTGTAATTGTTTGTGTAGTTCCATGTACTTCTATATCTATCCTCAGTTTTTAGGCAGAAACTTTTTCTTCTACCAGCTTTCAAACTTCAGTATTTTTTACATATTATGATAAATACACATGTAAATTCCTGCCTTATGCCAAGATCAGAGACAGACAGTTAATTGTTGGTCTGCCTTTGACAACAATTTAAAGATCTAGTAAAAACATTCAGAACCAATAACATTTCAGTCCTTTGCAGGGCATCCATGAAAAATTTTGGAAAAAAAACTTACAGGAAATACATTCTTTTTTTCAAGTTAGTAATGTTCCCAAATATAGCAGTTTGTATCAATTTTGTTTGTAACCAAGAGATATGATTCAGTTTTTGAATAGGCCTATAGTGGATATATTTTTTGAAGCAAACCATTTCTTTTTCACACATGGTGCTAGTCATAACAGAACAGCATCAAGTGTATTGCAGCAATCTAGTCTCAGTTGTAAAGTGATGTTTGTGACACTAATTGATTTTTTTGTACACAACAGTTATTTTTTGGCTTTTCAATATAAGCAAGTCATAGTAACTCTTGCATTTAGTGCTACAAAGCTCTGGATAAATGCTGCATGCATATGCTGTCATTTGAAAAGGTAATTCACAGGGAAAGGGCTTGCTGAAGGAACTACTAGGTTTTATTGCCCCTGCCTGACTTCCCCTATAGTATCCTCCCACACTGCCCACTAGCCCACACAAAATATGCTATTTTTTTTGAGAATAAATGGGTATGTGTGTTTAAAAATCAGTCCTGTAATTGAATCTATTATTGTGAGTATAGGTGATAATTCCACTGGAAAGTTGCAAGCATAGGCCTGAAAGGATGTACCCAAATTTAGTTCAGATCCTCATCTCTTGTGATGCAAGTCATACATAGTTGACTGCAGATAACATGAAAGAAAATCATTGACAAGTATAAGAACTTTCAAACCACAAGCATGTAATTGTCTTTTAACATTTGTTTTCTTGATAATATGTTTGATGAGCAAAGAGTATTTGGCCTCTGCATTTTTTGTACTGAAAAAACCCAGTAAGTTCCTATAGCTACATATGTTAGCTAAAGCACACATATCCTTTTTAAATACACAAGCCAAAGGGGTGGTGGATGTGATTTTTTTCTATATTCTGAAAGTATTCATTGCTGTGTTTTAGTATTCCATACATTTTGCCCTCACACAAATAACTTATAAATAAATTAATAAAATGTATTTGTAGATGATACAGTCCAAGAATCTGCATTGTCATGGAGTCCTTTGAATAATCCAGAGTGAAATTGTCACTCATTTGTCCAGAAGAAAAAACAGGATTCCACCAGATACTAGTAGAAAACCAATCTTACCAAACATACAATATAGTTCTATAAAATATTAGTAGAAAAGAGAAAAATAATCATCATGTTGGAATTATGCTTAATTCTTAAGATACTTACACCACCTGCAGGCTCCAAAAACTGAATAAAAGACATTCTGTCTTTTCCTGTATGTTTAACCGTATTTCCTATCTTATTTTCCTTTACACTTACTGAGCTTTTCTTTTAAATAAACTTGTCATTGTTATACATTTCATCTTGAAGTAGTCCCTTCCATTAAACTTATTTATACTGTAATGTAAATGTAAAATGTAAAAAACATTGAATTCAAGATAAAAGAAGACAATAGACATTGTAGAATATTCTGATATATATGTACACCAATTTCCTAATTTTTATCTAAAATTTTTACACAAGCTGTTTAACTGCAATTACTTCAATGCTCATCCTGGAAAAGAAAAGTTTATTTGACTGAGATTTATTTCTCATGTTTACCTTGATTTGTATTCAAATAATGATGGATTATGTTGAAAACTTCTGTACTAGTCTTGGCTCCAGTTTCTAATATGAGCAAAAATAAACCCCAAAGTTAACTGTGCTTTATAGAAAAGCTATTGAACTTTTCTATTTTTTTTTCATTGAAAACACAATACTTACATTCCTTTTCTACATGATCTCAGTTTTCTGAAATCATTATTTGATGAAGGCAAACATCTTTTTCCAAACAGATCAATCTTTGTGAAAAGATATATCCACATATCATATGTAGATTGAATATATATTACATGCGTTGAGAATGCCCTGTTCCTACTTTCAAAAAGTCTCATTTTTCAGTAGACATAATATTCTTATTAACTTCAGCTGCTAGAGAAATAGAGCTAGTCTCTAAAACAGTCAGACTCCAAGCCAGATTTATGTAAAAGTTAATTCCAGATGGATGACACTGTAGGGGGTACGTGTGTATGTAGGAACACAAAAAAGAAACCTGTGGTAAGAAAATTATGAGAATCACCTAAGGGAGTGGGCCTTAGTATTGTACTGCAAATTGAATAAACTGAAACTTCCAATTTATTGCAAAGAAAGTACATTGTAGAGGTATGTAAACAATGCAGTAGTCTATTCTACTATGAAAGTCACATAACTAATTACTATTAGATGATAAACATGTAGTGTTTTTTGCTTAAAATGATCAGTGCTAGAGGTACCAAAGGTAATTCAGGAGTTTGCTCTAATATCACATTACAAATCTGGAAATCTTCTCTTGCTTTTGCATAAGCCCTAGGATCATTTGGACATTCTAATGCACAAATATGATGAAACAATATTTTAAACAAATGGCATCATGGCTGCAAAGATGTTTATCACAACTATCACCATGGATTTTGCAAGTTATTGAAAAAAACAGGGTCATTTCTTTGGATATTTTTAAACCCTAAATATTAACTTTAGAAATATTATTTCCAGTGCACCTCACTGGGAAATTACCATTTAAAGCATTAAAATGAAATAGTGGCCAAGATTTTAGTAAATAAAGATTTCCTGTCACACTATTTCAGGACATATAAAATTTCATGCATCAAACAAAGCGATATTTCACAAACTGCATCTGAGCATGTCTGGAGAATGCCAGAAGTTGGATTTCCCACATCTATTTGCAGAGCTAATATTCTTTGAGTCTGGACTTCTTCCAGAGCCTACTTTTTATTTTGCCAAAAGTAACTATGCTAATGTCCTATTCAGACTCATTTTGGTCATCCTGGTTTGAGCAATACATGCGGCTGGAAAATTGCGACTGTATAATTCCAGAAGTTTAAAGTCCATAAGAGAATATAATAAATGTTATATTTTCTAAAATAAATATTCTTTTCATTAATTTAACCAATCCATTATATAATTTTGGATTATTTGACTCAGTCTATCAGCTGGAGATGAGAGTTTATCCTTACAGTCAGCAAATAGCTATTCACATGAATTACTTCTGCTGAAAATTCACAGAAATTTGGTTACCTTAGAGGCAAATAAAAGCAGTGTGAAATGCCTGATAAACAGGTATATAAACCCAAGTATTAGATCATTTGGGTTGACTTGGGCCAAAGTGTCTCTGTCTGTTTTGTGCATTCATTACACTGCTTATATTACTTGAAGTCAGTTTACAGCAACACAGTAAATTATAATATTCACATTATTATGCAAATTAGCCCTAATCCATAATCTATCTTCCCATATGATTTGGTGTTTAATTTGAATCAGTTAACTCATAAGTGACTTGAATTCTACTTATAGTTCCATCTATGTTTCTCAAGACCATATTAAATTATCTTCTGCACTACTATTTTGAGATGTCTGTGACATTTAAATGATGGCCACAAGCTAATGTTTATTATCTTCCCTGTGACAAATACTCTATGACTTTTGTATAATAAAAAAAAAGAATGTAACTTCTGCCTAGAAATGCAACTAACTAAATATAAAAGCAAGCTGAAAATTACCTAAAATACCACAATCCTGTTGGCTTTGGATTTTTTAATCTAGCGTGATATTCATTAATTCCACTGCACAGATACAAGAAAGGTCAATCTTTGGTCACAGAACCAGGACAGACAGTTTCTCACCAGCTGGGGGGGCATGTCCTTCCTACTTGTACACACATGAACCATCTCTCCCTATTGAAACACTAACTAAACCTTTATTATTTTTTACAACAGATTGAGAGACATTGCTGCCACCAGCAGCTGGTAAAGAGCTGACCCCTGTTTTTCAACCGAGCCTTCTTTTTTTGTGAGGTAGCTCTTTTGCAATGCAGAGAACTAAAACCGATGACAGAATCTTTTCTTTGGGCTCTGGAAAGCTCTTTGTACAGTAAAATTAACCCCACATTAAGGATTTCCAGTTCATAGCAGTTGCCCTGTTAGTCCATTTAGGAGGTCAGTGGTAGTGTCAGAACTCCATCCTGTAACCTGAGCAGCCTGTAGGGCACGAGGTGTGCGCCGCTCACACAGCTCAGAAAACACTGTCTGCTTATCCTTCATTGAGCCAGGTTTGCCTCAATTAAGAAGTCTAATCAGAAGTCAAGAAGATGTAAACATTTCTGATACTCATCACGTTTTCTCTTCAGGGTGAATTGCTGTTACTGCAAGAGTCTTTCATAACGACAGTCTAAAGCGAACACATCTTTCTAAAACACACTATTTGCTTACACACCAAAAATAACTTGGAAGAGGTTGTGTAACATTGCCACCTGGTGACATTTTTTTATAATATTTCTATTTCTAAACTGTTAAAATTAGTTTGGACTTCTGTAATTTTTGTATGGTACTCTTCTTCACAACTAAGCACAATTCTAATAATAATAAATATGTAAGCATTAAAGGCAAAATACTCAGATTTCATAACATAGGAAAATAAAGCTAGACGATCCTGAAGTTATTTCTTTTTAATCTCATTAGTGAGGTTTCCAGAGCAGATTGCCAATAGACTACTACTCCAAACACCTCTAGGTGTTTGGTGATGTTGGGTCCATCAGAAACACTAGGTAAGGAATGGACATTTCAAAAGCACTTGAAATCAAATATCTCCTATGTAGTCATTTGAAGAATTTCCAGGGATAGAAGGAATCAGTCTCCTCAGATACTTAAATGAAATCACTTTTCTGTTAGTAAACTCTTTCCAAGTAAAACTGCTAAATATTCTGAATTCTCCCTTCCCCTAAAATTCTGTGAAATCCATAGATCACCTTGCCTGGTAAATGAAAAATTCTCATTCTTCATGAAAACAAGTAACTCTAGTCCCCTGTCACAACAGGCAACAACAATGTGATTTAACATATAAATGTCTGTGTGTGTATATATATTTATGCACTGCACACACATATATAAAGTCATTAATTACACCATATTTGCTTGAAAGTAAAATAAGTTTTCCATTTGATTATATTTAATTTTTTCCTCCTTTTAAAAAGAGTGCTTTTCTTTTCACCTAAAAATGGAAGCTGTTGTGAAAAGTTGTTTGGCACCCAGGTGGCAGTACTGTCATAGAGGAGGCAGAGACTATGTCACTAAGACCTTGTTTAGACTCAGCTTCTGAGTGGGCACTATGCCAGTCTGACAGATGGGCATCAATAATGGCAGCAATGTGCCCTTGCATGTGCCTGTGCATCTACTGTGTTTGCCTAGGGAAAGGCTTTCATCCAAGATTGTCCAAACAGCTGTTCATTCTGAGTTTCTATCCTTATTGTTAAGAAGAGATGTCAACACTAATCCATTTTTAAGCTAGATTAATTATTTTTAAAAAAGAAAAGTAAAGCAGATTTTTGGCTGGTAGAGTGTGAGCAAAGTCAGTATCCTTACACAAGCACATCGACTTCATAAAGCCCTTAATTCCAGCTTCTGTGTGAAAGAACAACTGAGAAGTCATGGTTACTCAGGACAAAACAAGGAAATAAAGCTGTGTCATCAAAAACAACCCCAAATATGGATGAGATCAAGCTTAGCATGATAGTCCAGCTGGATGCAAGTGCATTTCTGCCTCTGTGATCAAGTGGACAACCACTGCTCCATAAACCAGTTCTTAGAGGGTTCATGCTCCCCTCCTTGTCTCACATTCTGGTGGTATCTGGAATATCTTTCTCCTAAATATGCTACAAGGTGACAGGGGAGGAGTGAAAAGAGGAGGTAATAATCAGTGAAAAGCCATCATATGCCTCACAGTGCCAAACCTAATCCCACTTCCATTGCAGTAAGGGGAGGAAAATGAGTAACTTGACGCAAAAGTTTCTGGTAGTGCAAAATCTGTTTTCTATGTCCTTTCTTTTCAGTACTAAATCAATATGTGCTGTCATACAGTGGAAGAATAAAAGGCCAGAGCTTTTCCCACTGACTTTATTTAACTGAAATCACATATGACCAAAATCCTGGAGCCTAGATGCTGGTCTGTGAACTTTCCATATCTCACGGCTCTCAGACTAGCAGTTCATAGAGTTAGACAGTTGACAAATTACAGCTCTGAAGTTACTGACATTGTATCACCACTTTATTGGCTAAAAAATCTGTAAGGCCTGCTGGTTCAGCAGCTCTAAAAGACTTGGCTGAATGTATGGATATATGTAGTGTCCAGTGATTGTTACATCATCTTTCTTTAAGTCTTTTGGATGACAAAAAGATGTAGGCTCCTGTGGCTGATTCAGCACACCCAGCCTGCAGGGCTGACATGCAAATATTCATTCCAGAAAACCTCTAGGGTCCCTCTTGTATTAGAGAGCTTGTATTAAAATTCTTCCCAGTTAATGTGGACCTCAATTATGATTATTCATATTGATTCAGGTTTATTAGATAAAAGAAAGAGTGATAACAACACTGAATTAAGAACTAGAAATTCAATGTAGTTGTTTCTTCATACGTGAACTTTCTCCTAATTTGTATATATTGCCTTTCCAGCTGATTTTATTCCTTGTGCTGAACCTGTGTGCTATATTTGCAACCTACATATGGTAGCTAACAAAAAGACACTACTTGGTTACTTTTGAAAGATAGATTGAGAAAAAGAGTTGTATGTTTCAGACAGATTACATCTTCCTAGGCCAGGTTCCATTTTAATTGTTTCCTTCCAATAGTAATCTCTCAGGGGGCTAGTATATAATCTATATTAAAAAGCAAAATGAAACAAAGCAGAAAAGTCATAGTATTTTCATTTTTAAAGAATCAACTCTTTTGGGAAATGAAGATTTTATTTTTATCTTTTACAGCAGCTGGATTTCTTTGCATGCTCCTGACAGTATTTTAGCCATTTTGTTGGAAGACATGGGTTCCATTCTAACTCAATGAAATGGAAAGGTTATTTTAGTTTAATTGCCCACCAACAGCTCTTACAATGAGTACTTAAACAAATAAAAAATCCTCTTCTAGAACTGCTTTGCCAAGTAAGATCATGCTTCTAAACAGGAAATTTTTGGGTAAAGAGAAAAAGGCAACATGTCCAAGTTTCTCTCATATCAATGTTACATTTTTTGCTCTGTTAAACACTTCAAACTTGAAGTATAATACAATAACATCATAAAGTCTGATGTAAATAAACCATGCCTCCCGAGCAAGTTCCCTGACAACACAAAGCTGGGAGAAGTGGCCAATAGCCCAGAGTTATTGGCCAGAATCTAATAACCTAGAGTCTGTGCAGCCCTCCAGAGGGACTTGGCAGGTTGGAGAGATGGGCAGAGAGGAACCAGCTGAAATTCAGCCAAGGCATATGCAGGATCCCGTGCCTGGGGAGGTGTTGTGTTGTGTTAGGTCAGGGAGGGAAAATCCCCAGACATCAGACAGGCTGGGGCTGATCTGCTGGGAAGCAGCTCTGTGGAGAAGGCCCTGGGGGTTCTGCTGGACACCAAGCCGTCCATGAACAGCAGTGTGACCTTGTGGCCAAGAGGCCAATGGTGTCCTGGGGTGCATTAGGAAGAGCATTCCAGCAGGGCAACGGAGGTGATCCTGCTCTTCTACTCTGCCCTGGTGAGAACATATCTGGAGTGCTGTGTCCACTACAAGAGAGACATGAGAGAACCTGGAGCAGGTCCAGCAGAGGGGAATAAGGATGATGAAGAGATTGGAACATCTGTCTCACAAGGAAAGGCTGAGGGAGCTGGGCCTGTTCAGACTTGAGATGAAACAACTGAGAGGAGACCTCATCAATGTCTGTCAGTATCTGAAGGGAGGGTGCCAAGAGGATAGAGCCAGGCTCTGCTCAGTGGTGCCGAACAATAGGACAAGAAGCAATTGACAGAAATTGTTGCATAGGAAATTTCACCAAAACATGAGGAAAGTGTGCAGGTGACCAAGCACCAGAACAGATTGCCCAGAGAGATTATGGAGCTTCCCTCACTGAGATATTCTAGAATCACCTGGAAAAAATCCTGTGCTCTAGGACGACCCTGCTTGAGCAGGGAGGTTGGACCAGATGACTCAACAAGTGGACCCTTCTTTAACCATTCTGTGATTCTGTAACCTCTGGTAAACTAACAGACTTCTGGAAAATATCTATCAACAAGCACATAAAATATATGATCCCTTCCTATTGAATTAATTCACGTGTCCTTCACAAAATTTCCATAAAATCACATCACATTCCAGCTTGGACTGAAAAAATAAAGTGTTCTTCACATAACACTATTGCTTTAAAAAAATCTTTAATGTGCATAGAAATGACCCAAGCAGTTACTGGAATACATTTCAAAAAATAATTGCAGTCCTTTCTTCATGATGCAAAAACTGTCTTTTGACACCCATCATCTTAATGTTCCTTGAAAATTCATTAAAGCACTTACAAATAAACTTTCTACATCAAAACCTGCATGCATCCGTGCAGTGTTTTGTTCTATTGTGAAAGCCGCAACAATTACAGATTAGCCTGCTAGATATTTGGCTCCTATTTCCCTAATTTTATAAAGGCAACATTTTCTTTTGGAACTCATTATTATGTGTTTCCTTGACAGTCTTTCTCATCTAGCCTTCAAGGCACAAATGACTATGAACTTGGCAGCCTTAAAACACTTTTCATCAAAAACGCCCATAAAACATTTTCTTAATTCTCTCTGTATTGGTGGCAACACAGCAAGTGGGGAAAAAAAGGCAGCACAAAGAATTTATAACTCTTCTCCTGCTGCCTGAGGAAATAAAGAGCATAGGTATCTGTGTATACAACTGTAAATATTCCTGTAAATGTACATACTACAAAATATGCTGTGCTGTTATTTGGGTAGCATAGTGCTGGGACATTGCTCCCCAAACCTCTGCTTCTTTTCCCCTAGAACTTCAGAGACTTTTCACTCCACTGAAATTGCTTCTGCATTTAAACAGTGTTATTTCTAGTAAAATCACATTTGGTCATCTAAACTATAAGTAGCTTGACTAAAACCCAGCTGAATAAAGTAATTCTGACTACTTCAATCAGCTTTTGAAGTGTCTTTTATGCCAAGTGAACTCATGACTCTATGTATAGCACTATATCTTATATTTGTGTCCAGACACAAGCACACTGACACACACTTACCCAGTCTTCTGTATGGACTATTCTATACTCCTACAATAATTGTATTTTAGTTCTCATAACAAAGCACAAGAGAAAGATATTTTCTGTGTCTTCCCAGGGAAGAAATGAAGTGTATTGTAATTTACTTGCTATGGGGAAAACAAGCAGAGCCTAGATTTCTTTAATCACTTCTGCCATAAAATCATCCTCTCTGAATTCTGATTGCTACCCTAAGTTAAAACAACTTACAGCCATGCATAAGGGATTTTGTAATTTAGTATCACTCTGACACATCCTTGTAGGAACTTTGGTGAGGGTGAACTTTCCTTCTGTTCTGGGTCTGTTCTAAGACTAAGTAAAGAGAAGGGGGGAAGAGAAAGGGGAAGGGAGAGGTCCTAGAGAGATTACAAACTCCTCTTAACTAGAGACATGTTTGCAATATATACTAGCCTAGGCTTACATGTGTTGGGAAGGCAGGTAATACCAGGCTTTTGAAAAGCACAGACATGCTACCCCATCACTTGGTGATGTGAAGTTGGACTCACTGCAATTCTGGGCACTCAGGATAGATAAATTCAGGAGCAGAGATGCACAAGGTGAGTTTTTAAAGTACAGAATCCTGCATTTTTTTTACTTTACTTTTCCTAAGATATTGGGGAAATATATTACACAAAATCTTTTCTCAATTAAATAATTGCAGTAATATGCATTTATCAACAAATACTTGTAATGGGATCTTTACTTAGAAATTAGCCATGTGTTGCATTAGGTGTGTTGGCAAAACAAATGCAATTTTTTTAGACTCCATCTAGATAATGGTGTGATAGTAGAAGATATTACTCTTAATGCCAAATTTAAAACTGATGTTTGTTAATATGAACTTAGAGAAACCCAAACAACACACTAGTAAATTTATTCCATTATTCCTTTGGTTTTCATAATAAGAAAGAATGTTAACAATTGATTTGAACCACTCTGTAAGGTTTGTTAAGGCACACATATTAAGTGCTGTACACATTCAAATTATAGCATTTATTTTTCTTGTGTCTCTTTTCAGTTGTGTGGAAATACTATAAACATTATATTCTGAATGACAGAGGAAAAAGGTGCACTATAGCATTCTCTTTTATTTTCCTGGTTTTTTTTAATGTTTTGTTAGGCCCTTTAGAGAAATACTATTAAGTGGTTTTGTATAGTGTATAGTTTAAAAAACATTTTTTTTCTGCTGCTCTGACATTAAAGAAATTTTCTTTTACGTTTATGCTACTTAGAGAGCAGAATTAGTTATCTATTAAAATATCTACCTACAATTTATAGAGCAATGTAGGCTCTACAAAATGTTTGAACCACATTGCTTCCCCAGTGAAATAATGCAAAATTCTTCTAAAAACCCATCAGGAAATTATAAGTGATCAAGACAATGCTGTATTGTGGTGCAGCAGGCCTCAAAAATAAAAATATTTCCATCAGTATTAGGAGTAGGATTTGATTTTGGATCAGTTTAAGAGTTTCTACTTGTGACTATCTCTGTTGTATATCTGTATACAGCTGTAAAAAACAAAATAAAATTCTAATTGACCAAATGACCAAATTAATTCTTCACTATTCATATGAAAACTCAAATTATGCCTTTTTGTTTACTCCAAATGAACAACAACTTTTACTAGTTTTCAATCCTGGATATGCTCTTCACCCCATGTCTCTTGCTAAACACAAACATCTCTGTGAGTTTTAAATGTCTCATCCTTTATAACAATGTTCAAATCTAGCTATTTTGGTCTGTTTCAATGACCAAGATAACCTTACTTTGATTACTAAAATATCTCCCCATGCTTTTATGACAGTAGGTTGCAGTCAGAAATTTATCCTAGAGCAATTTTTTTTAACAACCATGTATGTGCTTAGGGAACTAAAATTGCAGAGACCCCCTCAAAAATCTGGGGCTTTCTTATGTTCTTGATGTTTTAAAAACATTTTGTATTCCTTATTCCTAGATTTTAATTTAGTTTTTCATTTTTTAAATATTTGATTTAAATTTTTAATTTAATTGTAATTTTCAGAAAATTCATATTTTCAGTCACATTGATGTATGTGTCTGTGCATGTGTAGGATTGCCTGCACATATATGGTACAATATATTATGTTTATATTATTATGTTGTTTAGCAGAACATATTTACAATATCATGTTTCAATATTACATTGTTTAACAGAACTAAAAAGGAAATGTAGGAATATGTTGCATCAGTTATGAGTGGAACATCTGACAGAACTATTACCACACCACCCTACCCTACTACCCTGTTCCAAGTTTCTTCTATTTATGTAAAGCAGACTTCTTGACATCATAAAGTTAATTCATTAGTCCATAGCATTCAGTAGTTGGGCTTTTTAGCATTATCCTAATAACAATAAACATGTGTGCTGATCAGAGTTAAATATATACATGAAAGGAACAAATGACCATGAATGGGGACTAGATCTGCATGATTTGGATACTGGTACACTTAGCAGTGTTCAAAGATCTTCACCTTAACATAGGATGAGCATATAGGAAGACAGAAGAGTTGACAGATAATTTTGGGTTTCCTATGAAATATACATTCCCTCACTATTTATCCCTTGTGCAGCATGTGGCTTCACCTTCATATAAACTCAAATGCAACAAACTAAATATTTTACTGAATTCATCCTTTGCCCAAAGCAACTGCAATCAATATTCAGAAAGAAAATTTACACAATCCTTCCCTTTAAATTATAAAAGAGATCCCTTCTGCCTTTTGCTACGCTGAAAAATATTTTGTGCTACAAGCTATTTAATGCTGATGCCTGGCAGGACTTACCTATATCTCAAGATGTATGGTGAATGCTGGCATACAAATTGCTCTTCAGTTGCTATGAATTTCCCTTTCATGTAGTATTGATTTCCCAGGGGGAAAAAAAGACAAATTACTCTTAGACATGCTGGGTATTATACAGCAGGGAGGTAGCATATTCCTTTTATTTTTGTTGTCACTGCCCCAGTTTCATTTAACAAATTGCTCAAATAGATTCATTCACTTCAGATTTCATATATGAGACCCAGATGGTTTTTATCCCTAAGAGCTGACTCTGAAATAATGACAGTAATAGCTAATACCTGTTATCTTTTTTGGGATTATAATCATATCCTCTTCTTGTTTTGGAGAGTTGGCTTTTTCCAAGAGAAAAGAGAACTCTGGAACACAAAAATGCTTCTCAGCTTCTGAAGAAGACCTGTGCATTCTTTTTCCTTTGTACTCCCCCACCCAAGACATACACATATTCCAGCTTCCCTCAAAAATTAGAGCATGTGTATTCAAAAGAGGTGGGGTGATCCAGCCAGGAACCTGATACAGTAATCAGGGGGAAAAGGACTTCTGAATACAGCGAAAAGTATTCCTGCCTGGCACAGGAGGCATAGCCAGAGAGGCTCCCCTCCCAGAACTGGATGAAATGAAATTCCTGGATACATGTGTTCAGATTGTCAATGATCTGCCCACTGCGTCCAAACTTAAAAATGACCTGAAGAAAATCCAAATGTTTTATAGCTTTTCCAGGACTGCAATTCTTTTTAGTCACATAATTTCTAACTTTCCATTTTCTAAAAATTATTCTTTCTTTATTGACCTATTTAAATAAAAAAAAAATCTATAATAAAATTTCTGTTGAAGTCCAAATGATCTTTCAACATAAACAGCAATTTCTTGTTCATTTCCATTACATAGCTATATAAATCCATTGAAGGCAGCTAGAAGCAAAATGAATATGTGTATTTTTAAAAAGGAATGTGAAATTTTAGAGTAATTTAGATTATGATACAAATACTTCACATTTTTAACTCACAGAATTAATTGCAAGCATTAATTTATCAGACATTATTTGTAAGTGATTATCATAAAGATGTGAATAGTATATTCGATAAAGAGAAATTCTTTTTCTGCATTACCTGGATGCTATATGGCTCAATGGATCTGCCTTAATTGCAAAGATGACTTAAAACTCTAAAAGTAGTTTGTAAAAAAAGAAAACAGGAAATGCCTTTCTTGTACCTTTTTTGTTCTTTTTGAGAAAAGTGGGCTCTTTCTGACTCACATAATCTTGGCATAACTTCCAAGATGTTGCCCACAATCACTTTGTACTAAGTGCTTTAAATGATATCTGAGTTCTACTGTGCTATCCCTCAGTATCTGAGTTTTAATGAGAATTTCACCTTGCTTGCATGCTTGTTTATCTTTCAAGTAATCAGATTCATTTGCTTGTCCTCTATTGTTTTTCACACTGCAGAGTTCAGACCTTAAAAGTTTCTTTCTCTAGTTATGAATATTGATGATGTAGACTATATTTGGCTCTTCTATTTTCAAGAAATTCTTTATAACGCTGAATTTTACATCAGTGGTCTACTGCTTATTGCACATAATGCCCAACCAGATGGCCAGTGATTTTCTAATAATAACAACAATTTCATACCTAGTTGAGATACCTTGTGTTTTATTAGGCTCAGTCAACTGTATTATTTCTGCCAAGAAATTGCAAAGAGGTCTCCGAGGCTTTTCAGCTCCAGTGATTCATAAAACCAATTTGAAAAATTAGTTCTGAGGACTTATGACTACCTTAACTACTTTTTCATAAGACCAATCCTTCCTTTCTTGTTATATGCATGTAATTATGTTTATATTGCATTGTGAGAAATCACTGCCAGAAGTTGGAGTGCAGTTGAAATATCTGTACTTGGTGTGCTTTTCAGGAAATGTATGAGAGCTAACAAAGTTCTAGATTTCCCCATAAAAATTCAAGAAGAGTCTGGATGCACTTCTGTGCAATGTCCTCTAGCATGACCCTGCTGGAGCAGGGAATTCAGACCAGATGGCTCACTGGTCCCTTCCAATCTCATCCATCCTGTGATCTGGGGATTCTGTAAGTTCTCTTTTTGGTAATTGTGCCTGAGAAGAACATGGCAATATGGACATTTACTTGGGATGTCCAATGCTTCAGGTGATACAGCATTTGCAGCTTATCAGGAAATGCCAGACACATTTTCCGTGCATGTGCGGACTGTGCCCAGCTGATATCAGGGGCTTTTAGAATCTTGGATTTCTTTTCTTCAACCTGATATATGCAATGGGAATAGCCTGTGTGCATACAGTAAATCCTGTGGGCTTGTTCTGAGGCACTGAAAATACCCAGACCGCTTGGACACTACATGTACCAAACATCCAAGTCATAAATATTTTGTAGAATCTCTGCTGAGCCAAAGGTTTGCACGTAACTTCAGACCCACTCACAAAACTCAGAATCACTGCTCTGAAGCACAGGCATGCACAGCACAGCCAACATCTATTCTAGTGTTCCAGTGAAAGAAACAGGTACTTTTGGCGTGTGATGCACCTAACAAAATACAACTGCCAACTTAACATGAAATAGACTTCAGATTGTGTTGACTATGATGTTGAACAGTCATTGGCTATGAAAACAGCTTCATGTGACAGGCGAAATATAAGTATATATAAGCATAAGTATATATGACTGTTGGAGGACATTTTCTTCATTTGTGAAACTCACAACAGGGTCTAATGCAATTAAGATCATACAGAAAAATAAAACTTGCAAATCTGAACTGTTTGATGTAGGTAACATATGTGCTTCAAATCTGAAGTCCACTGGTGTCTATTTTGCCAAGATTAAGTAAATTTGGAAACCTAGAATAATTTTGGAGTTATCAGAATTTGTTAATTTACACTAATGTATCTAGGGATAACTGCATGCCAGTCTAACACAATGTAGGTCATTTACCTGATTTTATGTGAGAGAAAATATTCACATGTTCAACTTAGAAGATTCCATGCACTGAGCATAAATACTCCTTATACATGCAGCTTATCCCAGTTCAATCTCCGCCTTTACATTCAGTTCTGATACTTTTACTCCAAAAGCACTCTCAATGGTCTCTTTGTGGGAAATGCTATTCAATATCCACAGACAATCTACAGGCATTTAAATACTCTGTTTGGTAAATTCTACATTTTTTAGACTTCCCTATTTCTTCTGAATACAAGATGGTTTTTACAACTCAAAAGGCAGAATTTTTAATCCCATTTTGCCAAACAAATTGATCAAAAGAAATTAAACTGGAAAAAAGAAAGTAAAAATGGCAAAGTTACAGTGACTTAGAATTTTGTCTGGAACCTTAATCAATTATCTCTTTTCACTGTGTGTGCTTGAACTGATAAATTTTGAAGTACCATCTTTTCAATTATCAGGCTATTTTTACGTATGTACTTTTCTTTTTATTCATGAAAGCAGAGTTTCATAAATGAGAAATTCAAACATTCAGTTTTGTCTATAAGGAGAGATGAACAGAAAAATATTGACTGATTAGGGAAGTGGAGCATGTGAGATACATAAAAAAATGCCATTTTTTTCTTAATTAATCTCCATTGTTGGTTTGATTGACCAGAATAAATCTTAAGAAATATTTCTACAACTAAACTCTGCATTTCCTCAGTTATTCTGTTGAGGATTCACACTGGATTAAATAAAACAATAAAATAATTACTGCCGATAGCAGATCAGCATGGATATGTAAATTTGTCAAGATTCATTTCATAAGAATTCCAATTTATTTACTAAAAGGTATACTAAGATTAGTCCTGCTTGTGTTCTACAGCCGGTCTACTTGAGCTTTGACCTTGCACTTAGCTCTCTTTATCAATAATCTACAATTTTTAACAGATTTCTTTGTACAAACACTGTTTTATGTCATTGCTCTTTCAGATAATTCTTGTATAATCAGTCAGAGATGGGGAACAGCTCAGACATTTAAAGCCATATGAAATAGCTTTTCTACTCTTGGACCAATATTCATTTTCATTAAGCAGAAACCACATCACTTTCCAACTTGCTGAAAGGAAATGATGTACAGAAATTGATTTGGCATCAGTTACATCTGTTTTGGATTTGAAATGTTTACATAACATTAGAAGAAAATAATACTTTGAAAATTGTTTTCATTTCTTATCAATTATTTTTATTATTTTTTAACATTCCACTTCACCCACTTTTATTTGGCTCTGTCTGTCTTTCAACATTCAGACTTTTTTGGTAACTGTATATCACTTTTTTTTTTCCCTCTCAACAAGTGGTTATTCTATTAATGATTTTTAAAAAAGTCTACTGAAATAATAGATCCTTTAACTTGGCATTTACTAAAAATGTTGAGAAACACAGGGGCAAGAGTAGAGATGTTGTTTTGATAACCTACCATCACATAAAATCATATGTATGTTTATCCTACAGAAAACAGAGTATGCTGAAAAGCCAACTAAGCTCAGAAAAGCACACTCATTACTTGTTTAAACTCTTTACTTGTTTATTCAGAACTAATTTTGTTGCACAATATCATTTCCTGATGCACAACACAGCTTTTAAAAATATAAAAAAGTACAAAGAAATTATTAGCTTTTATAAACCACAAATAAACACAGTAGTTAAAACAACATAAATAATCCTATGCTAATAGTCAGGCACTTTGTCATATCTGATAAATTTTAGTCATTCTGCCTCATTACTTCAGTTCAAAGTACTAGCTGTGACTAGTTGTAAAAGGGTTTTTTTAGCATCTTAGAGGTCTTTAACCATATTCTGAAAATATTTGACTTGCCTGATTTTGCCTGTGTACATTGTACTTTTGCAGATTTTATACAGATGAATGGAGAGAAGTTTTGCCAGAAATGGGCTTCTCTTTTACTAAGATAAAGTTTGTTTAAAAACTTATTTCATGGCATTGAAATAAGTTTTTAAATAACATTCTGCTAACTTTTAAGCATTGATTGTTCTGACTTCAAAGGTCTAATCAGTATCTAAAATGCTAACTACTTTAAGTCAAACTGGGACACTTAGTAATTGAAAAAAATTCCTATTCAAAATTCAACTGTAAAATATTTCTATCTGTTTTTTAAAAAGCATGCACATAAAAAGCACATACACATTGGTTCCAAATGTAATGCATGCAGATACATTCACACATATTTCTCTAGCACAGGACAAAGACATGACAGGCATGTAGCTATTCTTAAGTTTCTAGACATGACAGCAACCTGCTGCCATTTAATTGAACACCTCTGTCTAATATAAGTGAATTTACTGCTGGTTCAGTGTACACCCCTCTATATTAAAAATTGTATTATACCATGTTACCATAAATACATCAGTGCTTATCTGTTTAAATTATTATATTCATGTTGCTAGACTTTTATTATTCATTACTGTTTTAAATTAAAACTACAGCTTCATTTTGAGACAAATTTAAAGATGGAACTACGCAGGAGAAGATACCATGCAGGGAAGCCATCGTAATGTAAACCATGCTGAGGGTCAAAAGATGCCTCTCTGAGCTCTGGTTTCAGCTGTATCTTCTGAATGTGACTGATACTAAACCAAATATACCACTGTGTTAGGAGCTAGCACAGCACTTCCTTCCTCCTTTAAAATGACAAGTGATTTTGGTAAAGAAAAATACATGGGACTTGATTCTGTTCCCTAGGATATTTGAGGTACTACTGCTGTGTTAGATTAGGCTTGTGGGTTTTGGGCTTCCTGTGCCATCTGGAGTGGCAGCTGAAGGCCTCTAGGGTACCCTGGTACATCTAGGACCACTAAATGCTTATGTGAAGGCAACAGAATCACACATTTAAAAGCAGTTTTCCAGATTAGTAGCGAGAGTTGGAAGATGTTTTACTCCTTTTATTAAAAGAGGCTTGAATTTTAGCTTTTAGATCATGTCAAGTGGTTAGGTGAGGCTGGCTGTAACCCAGCCCTCTAGGTCCAGACTCTTCCTATCAGTAGTATCCTGACATACAGTAGAGCACTGCCCAAATGCATGCTCCAGAAACTCTTGATATACTATTGAAAAAAATGAGCTGGAATTAGTCACTCTTTCTCCAGCTTTCCCTCACAGACAAACCTGTAGCAAAAAAAAAGAATGTAATTGTCAGCAGAGAGCAACTTCCTTTCTGTATTGTAAAATCTGACTGGGGCTCCATGACCTATACTCTGCCAGGGTCTCCTGGCATTGCTGGGAGACTGCTGATCATGGAATATATTTCCTTTGCTTCCAGCACACTCTGCTCTCTAGACTGTACTATTGCTTTAGTAGTGAACTTTTATCCCAATCTTAGGCAAAAACAAGATTTCTGCTGTCCTGCCAATGTGATGCTGCTGTTAGCTTGATGTTGCTCTTAGCTTGAATGCAGAAAAGTGTGTGGTGAAGTATAAAACAATAAATGGTAGGCTATACATAATGTGAATAACAGTTGGCTAGCTTTAACACACTGCTTTCCATCTGTACACCATGTGACATTTTACAAAAAAGTTTATGATTACATTCACTTTATAGATGGAGAAAAAATTACAAAATATTTCCCAAGATCACAACATGGTTTAAGAAAGAGCCAGAAGAGTAGTTAAACCCTGACTGCCAAACCTATGTCCTGAAAACAAATAGCTACTTCTGCAATTTCTGGACAAGTCAACTCTACTGAGATGTTAAGAGTTATTTTGTTTGTTCTTCAGGTTAATTGAACAATTTGGGTTTGGTGGATTTGGGGTTTATTTGTTGATTGTTTGTTCTAAATTATGAAATTTTAATTGCTCTATACTCAATGTAAAAATAAAAATCAATCATCTTTTCCAAAACAAATTTATATTAGCATAATGAAATATTCTGGGGCTCAGTTTCTTCAATTATCAGTTGCTTGGATACTGCAGTAGGTAGAGCACACTTAGAAAAACCTCAGCAGTTACAAAGGACAGTGTTACTTTTATTTGGTCAAGTTGAATAATGTAGAAAACAAAAATGGCTGCATTTTCATAAGTTTGACTATGCATCCATTGTGAAGGGCTGTACACCAAGCTGAATCAAATTACAGGGAATGTTCTTTTGCCTTGCATTAAAAAATATGGGAGAGATAATAATTATCAATCTACAGTTGAATATTGTATATTTCTATTTAACAAGCTGTGCATATTCAATAAGAATATACACATAAAGAGGTTGCCAATAAAACAAAAAAAGCTTCAAAAAACAGAAATACAGTTAAAAATATTTTGTATATTTTGGCATTCAAATAGCATGGCAATGGGTGAAATAGGGAATATATTGTAGTGAAAATTCACATGATCACTAACGAGAACTTTTGACAGCAGGAATAGACTTAACAGAATAGCAAGATTGTTTTAAAAAGAAAGTAAAAAAAGTGAAAAAAGTGAATGCAAAAAAGAGAAGAGATATTCAAATATAACACTCAGATGACAGCTTCAGGAAAGGAGAGTATGAGCTATTTTTCCTTATGATGTAAGGAGGGTGAATGAGATCTCAAGAGAAAATGAAGTGATTCACACTTTGTCACATGTAATACATTTTTGGTGATGGTAGAGCATGCCTAAGGAGCTGGACGGAAGCAATATAGATTCAAGTCCAAAAAAGAGTAGGTTTGGTCCATATTTCAGAACTTATGACAGCAACTGCATTTGAAACAAATATGAAGCAGAAGTGTCAAGTAAAGCTCAAGATTTAGCCAAGAAATATAGAAATCAATGATGATACATACATTCAGCTGAACATCATTGAGATTTAAGACCTGACTGGATTGTAACTTTTTTACTGGGGAGAAAATTCAGACCACAGAAATGCATTTGGAAACACCAAGTCACAGTTGAGAGGTACTCAAAACAGAAATGTAACCTGAATGCCTCATTTGATCTTTTAAGTCAATAGGTAAGGAGCATATTGCTTTGTCAATGGAGACTCCTCATAAATAGCAAAAAAACCCTCTTTTTGCTTTCCCTTATCTCTTCAGACCACAAAATTTTAATCACAAACTTTATTATTTTGGAAGAAACAATTTTGAGTGATTTTTTTAAGTGGTAAAGAACCAAAAGCATAAAAGCAATACACTGCTATGACTGTTAAGCTTTACAATTACACAAAAAAAGCAAAATTAAGTTGTTTGCAAATGGGCTTATTTGAAGGCATTTATGGAACTGATATAGCAACATTTCCATTCCCTGTCTATTAAACCTCAAATTATATGCCTACATGTGCAAAGCATACAAGAATTGTCCAGCTGACACTCTTTGTTGTTCTGAGTACTTTACCTGGGCTAAAGTGGTTGTTAGTGTTCCACAGTATCTTTCAGAACAACATTATCTTTTACCTTTATAGGTTTGTGACAAACAAAGCTAAATATGGATTTTAACTACATTTAGTTGAAGCATCTTATGCAATCCATGAGTTTCTGTGCTTCAGAAAGACAGAGAACTGAAAAATGCTCAAGAAAAATGCACTTTTTGAAAGGCTACTACACTATTTACCCTTAAAAGCCAAACAGCAAATCCAGCTGGAGCAGCAATATGACTTTGCTTCCCTCTTATTGCTTTCATGCCTTGAAAGATGGACTAGCTAGTGCCACAGGGGAATTCATAAAACTGGGACTGTAATTCTGATAAATTACAGATTAGGAGAAATCTGTCTGCAGACCCTATAATCTCCCACTTTTTCTAAAATGCTTGATGGACTAATCCTACTACAGATCTGCTTACACAAAAACAGATTTGTAGTTCTTTTACCAATAGTTTAGTGTTTTTCTTTATACTCTGTCTCCTTCTAGAAAAAATTATATCAAAGTAGTTTTCATTTTAGATACAAGTACTTCTATTAGGCCACAGATAATAACTAAAGCCAGATCCCCAGAGGAGAATGTATGAACAGGGGAAAAAATCATTCTCTCAACTGCACTTCTGCACTTCTAGCCTCCAAAAACTTCTAATCTCTGTTATATCACACTGCATTTGTCTGCTTTTCAGACAGAAAAGCCATATCTTTGTCAGCTTTTCCATAACTTGGATTATGTAGTCTATTCATTCCAACTTTGTTATTACTCTTCTCCTGTCTTTTTTAATACTACTACCTTGTAGCAGGAACCATGGTTGGAAATCAAGGGGGTGAGGGAGCCAGCACTGCACACAAGACTCAGTAACTTCAGCTAAGCACTCTTTAAGATAATGGCATAGTCATAGGCTTAAATTTGTAATTTCTAAGCAAAAATTTAGAGAAAGTAATTATTTGCCTTCTTCACCACACTCCTGCATTTTTTCCAGGCATTACCACTGTTTTTACTCAGGGCAGTTCCCAAGTTTTCTAACATGAAGCAGAACTCATCTAAAATGCATATGCAATATCTGAAGTTCAAAGAAGTACACCATGGCTCAAAAGGAAAACTGGTGCCTTTCTGCTCTGCACTGGTCTCTGATTCAGATCTGGACATACCCATGCCTTTTTCTAAGAGCCTGTACAAGAAATCTGCTTTCTGCAAAAACTATGTGTGCTGTATTCTCTCTGGATTGGTCCTGACTTTCACATGACATCAACAGCAAAACAGGATTAACAGAGATGACAGACAGCAGTTCGTTAAACCTTTGACATTCACTGATAAATTTATATGCACATTGCAATTTCCCACATGAAAAAAGGTCAGTCTTAACTGAAACTAATTTGCAAGGTTTGGAACTAATTGGAATTCTTTTGGTTTGCTAAAGCAAAATTAAAGCAGAAGAGGCACTGAGATTAATACCACTTTCATACTTAGAGGCAATCCCTTTAGGTTAAGGGATTTGAGAAAAGTTTATGCCTGTTTACATGTGCCATGCCCCCCCCAACTGAAAAATTAACCTAATGTTTTTATATTCCTCACAGTTACCTTTGCTATATTTAAAAGAAAAATCAAACTCCTATGCTAATGTCATTCAATACAGGAGTAAGGAAATATTTACATTCCTAAAAGAGTAAATCAAGATAAAACACATGATTTCTTTCAGAATCAATATCTGTTTGGGTGTTGCCAACATTAAAAGCATAATCTAGAGTAGTCATGTAATAATCTGTGATTTGCAGTCATTGCTTAATAGTGGTAAAACACTCTGGATTTTTTCCACAGCATTCCATGAGCTCTAAGGCAAGGGGTTTCACAAATTGCTTTAATTAGACACTTGAGGCCTGATTCTCTAAGGAATGCTCCACTATTGACTGCATATGAAGAATGTTTCCCTGGTTATTTACTTTCCTACGTTCTCAATAGGGCATCTAGTTGTTTTCTTCATACATGAAATTCCCAGCAGCAGAGGTCATAATCTCAAAAGCAAAAGCATTTCCAGAATTAATAATCTTCAATTAGAAACAGTCAAGTGGACAATTTGTTCCGAATTTTAAATTCGCTATGGGAGTTCTGCCTCCTAAATGTGTAAAACATATTTTCCCTTGCAGTTAAACACTGAAGATATTTTCTTCAACAATGACTTTTTTTCAGCTAACAGACATTGCACGTAAACTTACACTTTTTAGCATTATTTTCTTTTAGACTGAGAAATTATTAAATTTCTTTTTATGAACTTTGTAAATCCATTTTATTCTTCCTAGCCTATTTACTATGTCATAGCTCTCACTAGTGTCCTTTTGGATTGCTCTATTCAGAAAAACATGTTACAGACAATGGAGGCATAAATTGCATAAGGCAGTACTACAAGAATACTTGTAAGTTTAGGTGAGAACAACAGAGCATACTAAATCAACATTATTTTTTCTATCTCTGGCATTATAGACAAGTTTGAACTAGCTTTTTTCTAACTGTTTGCTCAGTAAGACAAACAGAATGCTCATATTCTGTTCTTATAACAGAAAAATATATAATTTTTAAAGACCGTAGGGTTTGTAGTGTAGGTAATCACAATGACACAGTAGCAGAAAAGGAACCAGGAAGACCTCTGAAGGTTGTCTAGACTGTTCATAGACTTGATTAAAAAGCATCCATTCAAAACAATGATCAAGTGGATTTCAAATGGAAAAATCAGAATAGGTAAAGAAGAGCAGAATATTTGAAGAAAAATAGCTTCTGGAACTTTACCTGGATACTTTAAAAATTATATGAATACAGAGTAAATTATTACTGAATAGCTACTACTTAGACCTCTTCCATCTGATCATCTATATTCTGCCCTGTTGTCACAAACCACACTATTCTAATGCTAAGCCACCCTACGTCTCCTCTATATTCCTGTAAATGTTACACAGTGCTCAAATGGATGTCCTAACCTATATCTTTCCTTTTTGAACATTATTAAAGTGAGAAAAAAACCCTGTATATTGACTAAGCTTTTTAGATTATTCTGCTTATCTTCTGGTACAGTTTTCAGCAGAGTAGATATGAAAATAAAAGAACATGAAGCCACTGTGGTGCAGGTTGAGCAGCGACTTTGTCTTTTGCATGTAAAGACATAACCTAACAGGGAAGAATGACTACATTTGCCGTACTCTCCTGTGCCACAAATTGGTAGGAATATTTTCATGTCTTGTTTCTAGAATTAGGCTGTTATGCAGTTTTTATCTAGATGTTAAAAATGAGAATTACACCTTTTGAACGCCATAGCTCTGGTCCTGTTTCAAGTGTAGAAACACAATTTTATATAAAAATTTATGTATTCTGGAGGGCATTACTCATGCTGCAAGCATTATGCCCTCTGTTTCTCATAGCATGTCATAATTTAATTAATTATTTTATGCTCATTATACAGTTTATTTGGTCTCTTAGTTCAATTTTCATCTAGTGCAGCCTTGTTCAAACTATATTTGTACAGAAAATAACAAATTTTCAAATGTGATAAAGGACATACATCTTTTTTCACTAAAGAGTCTAAACTTTCATTTTATGACGAGATAAAATCCTACTAGGTAAAGGTGAGGGCCAACAAACATCCTCAGAAATAGTAATTCTCAGTAGGTGGAAGAAGAATCAGATGCTCAGAGAAAATTACTTTAGCAGCTAAAACAAACATGTAATGTGTCCTCTAAATGTCTGCTTAGTCTTTATGAAAAAAAAAATAAATTCAGGTATTAGTTTCAAAATTACAGGGATTTAGACTGCTTGTCTCAAGCATAATTAAATGGCTCCAAAACTGTTAAAAAGACAACAAACTCTAGAAAATACTGGTTTTAAAATAATAGAAAATGCATTTCCTTAAATATCAGTCATCCTGAAGTATGATATCCCAAAACAGAGACAGTATAAGTATGTTACTGTAGGTGCATCTACACTGTTTTGTTCAGACATGGATGAGGACTGTACCAATGAAGGTGCCCAAGACTGGAATGCTTCACTTGTGATGAAGCTAGCAGAGTGTCTAGAAACCTCTAGATTGCCCATGGCACACATCTACACTAATACACTCGAGATTTGTGTAGTCCTGCTAGAAAATATCTGAACCATTATTTACATTTTTGCCACAGCTGTCTGTCGCTAGACAAATGCTTTCTGTCTGCAGAAACAGTTCAGGAAGGTGGAATGTGGACATGAAGAGGACTAAAAACATCTGCTTTGGACTTTGTTGGGTCATGTGATAAGAGCCATCTGAACACTGACAAAGGAGCCCAGGGAGACAAAGGCACATCTCAGGAATCTCAACCCATTACCAACCCATCCCCACCAGCCCCTGGAGAGCAGAGGGGCACAATGGCACAATGGAGCACAGATTAAGGACTCCCAAGGAGCAGACAATTTATCTGGGCCATCTCCAGGACTGCTGAGGTACAGCCACGGGCCCATTATCCTGGGACATGCCATGGGATTCAGGGGAAGAGTGTTTTGGTACTGCACAAGAATTTTGCAGGATGTTCAGGGAAAGAAGATGGAGAAAAGAGAAGGTGTTTAGATGGTTTAGGGAGGAACAAGTGTGGGAAAAGAAAGGTAAGAGGATAAAAAAGGGCTGGTCATGTGTGAATAGATCAGTGCAGTCTCTTCTGTCCTATTAATTTTTTTCTAAGTCTTTCCTGGGTGGGAAAGTCAATGTTCTGTCTGCATTGGAAACTGGGAAATCTTGGCTAGATGTGAGCGTGCAAAATCTGTACCCAAAGCTATTATAAGGAATAAGTATTCTCAAAGTCTATGGAGAAACCTAGTCTGCTTTCCTCAAAAGGGGTTTGGCCAAAGTTGACAAATAAATCTCCCAACTACTTTAAAATGAAGGAATTTAAACAAATACTGTGTATTTGTGTATACAACATTATTTGGACTTTTTTTTTTTTTAAGGAAAGCTAGAATTTCTCTGAAATCAAAATCTGAATCATAACTTATGTGCAGCTCCACTGAAGTTGCACAAGGACCCTAAATATCAATATTAAAATTCCTGACTTTGCAACATTGACATTTCTACTGCAATGTTTTTCAAACACTCAGATTAATTCCTGCAATTTCCATCCCGTCTTATTATTTAATTCTATTGTCCCCCACATGGATTCCACATCAGGACTTTTTACTCTACCTTACATGCTTTTTTCCCCTCTAGGGGCCAAGTACAAAAAGAATGTAATGATTAAGGAAACTGGGAAAGATGTAATGAAACAATTCATCTGTCATTGTTCAAGCACTGTTCATACACTCAAAGTAGGGCTCTGAGCAGACATTTTTTCTTGAAAGAATACATCAAAACTGATCAAATATAAAACCACATTAAGAATAAAATATTATACCCAGGGTTTCATCTAATCATATTGCCCTACTTTCTTTCTCCCTTAAGAATTCAGGTTTTGACCTCGTATCACAAAACAAATCCTTCCATGTCAACTAACTCTTATGTGCCTATGAAACACAGCGCAATAGTGGGTATTTGTTTTTTGCAACCATAGTGATGAAATGTGTTTATTGGCTAAGGTCATAAGAATTTGAAACAACTATTTGCCTTCACTTAATTTCCAAAAATGTGAATGGTCCTCTAACACCAAATAACAGGGATTTGGGGAATAGCAGTGCAAAACAAGTTTTGCAACTTTTTTGTCAGATACCAGTCTACCAGTCTGACTTTTTGATCATTTGAAAAAAAAAATACAGAAGGACAACATAAAACTTACTATTTTACATGGTTCTTTATTTAATGCTGCATTAGTGATGAGTTTTTATTGAAATGCCTCCAATTCTTATTCTTGAAGAAATGTTATTTCTCCTGGGAGCTACGTTTCTACATCTATAATTTTCAGATCAGCCTTATAAGAAGTTAACGGAAATTACCAGATAAAGGTGTCTTTCTGTTAACGTTGTGAGCAATCAAATTTTAGAACACAAATGCTTCAGAGAATTCAGGAATTAGTGTATTTGTTCCTATTTCACAATACAAAATTAATGATCCATCAAAATCAGTCAAAGACATCAAAGACTCCATTAGACATTTGGTCAGACATGTAATAAACAGCAGATGCCGTAGATAAAATCAACATAGAAAAAGTGGTACCAGTCAAGAAAGACTGTTGAAGACTCTCAGCATCTTTGCATAGAACTGTATAGAAGAATATGTAAGTATCATGAATTTTAGGGATGGTAAAAAAAGTAACATGAAAGAAATCTGTACTGAAAAAAAACCAAACCCAGAATAATCAATGCCTGGTGGCCAAGTTACCAAAACACATACTTCATTCACTGGAAAAAATATTTTCTCTTTAGTGCAAATGGAAAAAAAAAACCAACCAACCAAACAAAGAAACATCATCTTTCTCCTCTAGTGTCATTTAAAATATTTGGGGGTAGAGAAAATGCAATTGTTATCAACTACAACCTTCATTTGATTTTAGCAGTGATTCCTTAAATTTAATAATTTACATTTTGGTGATCTGTGTGTTTTTCCTTCCTCAAAAATGCTAAGTATCACCTCATCTTGCAAGGTTCTAGAAACATTTTCTGTAGTACATTGGATAATCTAGCTTTAAAGTCAATATGTCACAAAGTGGAACTCTAAATGGATACATTTGTATTCTAGTTTATTCCTCCCATACTTTTTATACAAAATGTCTGACAGACAGGAAATCACATGAAACAACACAGTATGGTGTTTAATTCAGAGGGAATTAAAAATAAATTTAATGTAGTCTTCTCATTGGATTAAATCCCCTTGACAGAAAGAATAGAGGAGCTCTTGACTCAGAAAAATGTAACTGAAAATAGAACAGACTTCTTGCATTATTAAAAGAATTATCCATTCCAAAAGAACAAATGAAAAAACAATCCCTCTCTTTGCTCAACTGCTACACAGAATCCAGCAAAATTCTTATAACACTTTTGGACTGAATTGATAGATAAAAATGTTTCAATGTGTTGGTTATCCTTGATTCGACATGGTTTTAGTGCCAGAGTTAGAGGCAAAGATTCAGGGAAGGAACTCCAGGTGACAGAAATTTTAAAGGCGAAGTTGAAATATAAAGGACTACATGAATCTATGAATTCCAGAAACTGTTTCTTCAGGGATCAAAACCACAACATTATACTGTCTGGATGATATTTCTCACATTTTAAAGCAATGTCAAAGCTTAAACAGGGAAAGAACTAGAAGTATGATAACTAATTTTTCAATTCAACACGTGACAAGTGATAAGCTTGTCACGTGATAAGAAAGTGATAAGGAACATGCAAAGTATAGGACATAAAAAACCTTTCTAGGACATCTAGAAACAAAGTATGGAAGTGTAAAAGTAACAATAACAACTGTATTGAGAAAAAAAGCCTACTTTTTACAGGCACAAGATCCTATTCCCAATTACTTTAAACATTCTGCCTCATCTTCTGATTCCACACTTTTTTGTGGACAAGAGTCTTTTTGTTGAGAAACAAAAGGAGTATGCCTGTGTAAATATTCTCCTCTACCTTATTTTTCAATGCGAAGGTCAAGCATATTCATAGCTAGACTATTGCTAATGGCTTGTCCCCATCAGCATGAATTCCCAGTAGAATTTCTAGATAAAATAGTGCTCTTTTGTCTGTCTGGAATAAGGACACTTTAAATATTTCAAATAGACAAGTGTCTTCTGTTCAATAAGCTAAACTGGCATCACAGAAGGCAAATGACATCAGACAGCATAGCAAATATTATTTTTGAATGTTATAATAATGTCCTTTTGTCTAACTTCAGGCTTGAATACAGAAACAGTGTCACAAATTGCTTATCACCAAGATCAAAGAAAACCAGATTTTCAGAAAAAATGAAGCAACTGACCTTGATAGTGAGTTAGAGCTTCAAATGAAACTGTTCTTATCAGTTACCCTCTTCAAGAGTGTCCCTTTAGGACATCACTAAAATATACATATATGATCTGAGCTAGTATTTTATCTTCACATTTTTAAAGAATTTTCATTTGCTACATAACTCTGGTGCAGTCACAGAAGTGCCCTGTGATCCAGCAACTGAACTGGACTTGACTATCAGTTTTCTGTTCGACATTTGATTTTTCTGGTACTCAAACAAATGTGTGACTTGTTAGATTTGGCTGTAAAACATGAATAAAAGCTCACAACATTTAAACCCAATGTGTTACAATTTTCAAAAGGACTCCTGAAAAAGCAGTAGGAACAAAAGCTTTTAAATATTTTAAAGCAATTTCTTTTTTTTTGCTAGTTTTCTTTTACTGAAGTGAAGCCTTAACAGTTTAGTACTCTGTGCATCATCATTTTTTGCAAAGAATAAAATGGGAAGCATGGAATTGTGTAACTTGCTGATTTGTTTAATTTATCCCCTGAAAACAACAGCTTTCATTCCTAAGTGTTTTTCCTCATGCCGATTTTTGTTTTGTTTACTTTAATTGCAAGCATTTTGAGAAAAGACATTTGTCTTTTTTTGTTTTTCACTATGGAGCTTTAAAGATGCTTCATTATTTTATTACCAATCTCTCTAAACAGCAATGAGAAAAAATATAAAATCTCTCTTAAAAGATTAAATGGTATTTTGAACCCTCATAGTTATTATTATATTGCTAAACCATGATTTTAAAATTTTGAAAATAATCAGCTATAAAAAGCTTATCAAAAGATGTTTTTAAGAGGAATTCATAATTTTGAAAGGCTAATCTTTGGTTTAACATTCTCAAAGATGGTAATTATAAGTCAAGGGTGTGCTGTATTATTTACCAATTACAAATTCAAAAGCTGAATACTTGTTTTGTGACTGTTCATTGCTATAAAATTACATTTCAACCTATGGTATTTCTTAGCTAGAACATTAAAGACATGAGAATTTTGTTCATGGAAATTCCAAGGCTATAAGGAGAAATGTCCCTTAACAGAGCCTTCATTAATTTTGTCTTCTAAAAGTTACTGTGGATTTACCTTGACATAAAATTATGACAGCTCTGTACCAGAAAGCATAAACTTCAGTGAAGGCTTTGACTAATTTGATTAATTTTTAACTATTATACTCCCTTTATGCATTCGAAGCACTTTTTTGTTATACTTAGATTAATTAATGAAATTCCCTGCATGTGATACACAACTTGATTTTTTTACCAGTTTTCAAACTAAATTGCCCAAATAACAGCTGAGGCAACTCCAAGCTGATTAGTAGCTGCTTTTAAAACATCTGTTCCAAAATGGCCCTATAAATATATAGAGTGTTTTAGTAAGTCTAATCTACCAACATGTCAGAGATATACAAGAGCTTGCATTTAGCTTGTCTTCAGCTTATGGCTCTCAAACTTCAAAGTGATTTTCTTCTGGCTAACAAGTGACTGGAATATGCATGTAATCCCTCCAAGAGTTTACCTAATTGGGACAGTCTTTGTGACATTTAGTTGACCCTACATAGAGCTGTACTGTAAGGCAAATCAAGCATCAAGTTTTTCTGACATTTCCTGAGTTTATAGGGTCACTGTGTTAAATAAATAACACATTTATTTGGTGAATTTGGAAATTTTGGTGAATTACACCAAAATCAACAGCCTTTATTTATATAAGGCTCCCAGCATTAGTTAAATGGTACTTTAAATGGTAAATAGCTTATGTTTCAGGAAGAAAGCCAATTCCTATGAAGCAATTTTGAATCAAGTGCTAATAAAGCAATACATTAGGTACAAATAGTTTAACATAGAGTAAACTCAAGTCACCTGAATATCTAGTGAGTGCTCAGAGGCATCTAGGCAAAATATTTACAATATTATTACAATTTCCCAGGGCTGACAGGGCAGGTTAGTGAGATGCACACTATGGTAGTGCCTGTTGTAATCATAATTGCAGAAACCAACCACTGACATTGGTCTTAGGGTCTTTATAAAGCATCTGTGTGAATCCACCTCCTAGTGAAAATAGTAGGATCCTAATATACTGTACTTTGTGCGAAGAACTGATACTGTGAGAACTGCTGGCAGTAAAGAAATTGCTTTTAATTCAGAAACCACAGTTAAACTTTTTTTTTTTAAATCAAAATATATTTGTTAAAGAAGTTTTTAATTTTCTCATGCCTCTTTAGAAAAGAATGAATGAAAAACCCTAGCAGCCCAACCGTGCCCTTGTGGAACCCTTATCTGTACAGCATTAGATTAACAGGAAATGCTCACTTTCAAAGATGGAGGATATTTTCTTCCAAAGATATAAAAGCTGTTTCCACTGAGCACAGTGCATTTTTACCCTAATGATTATTGTGTATCTGTTAAATAGGTGTGTATTAACACAAAAATGCAATCTAGGGTTACCTGAGATGCCTTTTATGGTAGTTGAATATGAAAACATAGGTAATTGAATTTATGCCACGGAAGACACAAGATACAAGGTTTAGTGGAAATGCATAGAGGTTAAATTCTGAACACTGAACTGGAATTTGAGCTCCTCGTGTAATGCATAACATGAAAAAGAACATGGGAAAAAATGGGATAAATATTTGGGAATGAAAGCTAGGAAAGAGTAAGGCTTAGTTTACCTAGCCTGACTGGTAATAACTAGTTCTCATCAGTTGAGGTTTTTGCCAAAAACATCCTGAATCTTCTTTTCTAATGTTGGCCATATGCTTAGGAAGGACTTTTTTTACCAAGCAGGAAGTATGAAGGACTCCCCAAACTATAAAACTAGAAAACTCATCTGGATGGGAGCAACAGGTTCAAGCCTGCATTCTATATAATGCCCAGCAGTACCCTAGCTGAGAAGCTGGGCTGCACATTTACTGAAGGCAGAAAGGTTCTTTGGGTCTCCTGCTGCTGATGTCAAACATTATGAATAATTAAATACTCATCAGGATACTGGATGAATGTACAAGTAATCATAAATCCCAGTTCATCCAGGATACTGAAAAAATGCATAATCTAGTTATAATTTATATATAGATATATAATTTTTACTTATATTTATATTTCTCCTGACAAAAGTATCCGTATTCTGCGTTCAAAGAGCAGATTTTTTTGTAAACCTCCTTTATACTAAGTCCATTAAGGTATCATGCTCTTATATGTGTTTTTCAGTCAACAACAGGAATAAACTTAATTATGAAAAAGCTTAACATTTATACAATGCTTTTCCTCAGGTATGTAGACTGCTGTAATAAAATAGTATATGATTTTAGTATTTTATTCTACTGAGCACACATTTTTAATGCCTTGGAATGGTTTTACTGCATTCTGAGACTTTTTTCATAGTTCTACTTGCTTTTTAATTGAATAATTAGAAATACCTTTGTAGGGAATTATCAACCATCAACCTTATATTACGATACTCTATATAAAGATCAGAAAACACAAAAATTGCTATATTGGAAATGAAGCTATATGCATTAGGACAATTTTCTCTGAGAGACCATTAAAAAATTATCTAAAGCCAGACACAGAGCTATTAGTAAAAGTTAAATTTCTCTTCAAAGTGCATAGTTCCCAAACCTTATTGCTTCATTGGGCAGCACTGTCTACCAACACTGATTTATATAAAAATTTCACATAGTTAGTATACCAGACAAATATATTTTTGTTACCCTGAAAAAAACCCCAAATGATTACAGTAAAAACGTATTACAGATGTCAAATAAACATATTATGTTTTTAAAAGACTTCATCAGAATTGCATTCTAAATGCACAAATCAATGTTGCTGAAGGAATTAGAGAAAGCAGACAAAGCAGTAGAAAACAGTATTTTATTCTCAAACAGCTGAATGTGGCTGAGAAGATTATCTGATTTGAACATGTCTTTGGGCATTTGGATTTTATACAGATGGCTTGCACAAACAAATTGTATGAATCTTTCAATCTCCCAATACAGGTCACAAAATGTCTGGACCCTAACTGATTGCTTTACCAGCTAAAGCTTAGATTTTTAGAAACTGTGCATGTTCCATGTGTCTAACACATTAGCAGGTGAGACAGCCTGATGTAAAGTGATCTCTCTCAAGTAACTAAAAAGAATTGTAATTACAATAATAATATCATGTATTTGCTATCTTTTACCAAATGAGGTTATAAAAATAAAAACAGGTGGTGGCTTTTTATATTAAATCATAAACCTACAGGAAAACCTGCATCTTTCTCTCCTAAAATAATCTGCAAATGAAAATAAAAAGTTTTCCTTCCAATGAATGTCACATATTTGTCTGGCATCAGGCTGTGTTTCTTCTCAAACAGTGCCTAGACCTCTGTATACAGAAAAAAGATATATAGGCAAAACTGAACAGGAGAGCTAGTACAGGACTTTGGAACCCATTCCCCTTACCTTGCACTTTTGTGTTAAAAGTTTCAACTGGTGTATTGTAGTACATTTGAAAGAATTCTTCTAACTGCTGGAACATTAGTGGAAACTTCTCTTGGTAGTAAGCAACTTGATTTACATTTTGAGATCTGTAATACTCATTAGTGCCCTAAAAAATATTACCAATCATACATTAAACCCTTAGGATGTTGGTATCTGAAGCCTTCCTTCAAAACTAGTGTTTCATTTTTCACAAGACAAACATTATTATGTTAATGCACTGACTAAGTCAATGTGCTCATGTCTCCCCCTAGTGCCTTTGTCTGTCTTGCATATCTTTAACTGGATTTTAGAGGTTCTAGTCAGTGCAGAAACCAAAGTCTGGTAAGGAAAACCAAAGAATTCAAGGAAGGAGAACTAGATTTGAATTGAGCTTTTTTCTATGTGCCCTACAAATGTTATAAATAGGGAGCAATTTTAGGATTGGGTGTTTGCTTGTTTGTTCATTTTTTTAGGTTGTTTTGAGGGTTTTTTTGGGTTTTTTTTGATGGGGTGGGAGGGTTGAATAAAGTAAGAGAGGAACAAAGCAAGTATAAACCTAATTCTCAAATGGACTGTTTTGTCTTAACTATTCCTTTGATCTCTCCTGGATTTATTTTAGTTTTACTAAGTTCTTTCTTCAATAGGAAAAACTCCTATTAAGCTCTTTTAAATAAATCTTTCCAGTGTGCAAAAACACATCACCATAAAAACTAGAGGTGACTTGAGAAATTTATGTTTGGATTTAACTGAATCACAAAAACTTGGTTATGGTAGACTTTCCAAAAGTGAGCTCCTGCAAAGGGTGACACATGCAAGGATGTGAGAAATTTACAGAGATACATCTTTTTCCCTATTTCCTTTTATTACTATTTATGAAGTGAAAATAAGTAACCATGTTTGCAGTACATCTTATCAGTCATATTGAGCGTCTGCTGTTATGAGATATTACAGGCTCTAGTTACTGCTGTTTAATGCTAAGATGATGATACATGGACAAATAAATTCCTTTGAATTAGACTTAAAAAAAATTCTTTCAATATTTACCTTCATCCAGTCAATTGCATTTGCAAATATAACTGAATACAGGTTTACAACTATTCTGTGCTCACAAACTGAAACAAAAAGTGTTCATGATTCATACAGCCAGCACAGAATCACTACTATTCTTTGTATTGAAAATGCTACTATGCAACTCACAGAAGTTATCTAGTTAGAAGTTATCTTGTCTCTGTCAGAGTAAATAAAAATAGCTATTACTTTTGAATATACTAATGTTCATTTTCTCACACTGTTTATCTCACCTAAGAAAAAACACCTCTTTTGTACCAGTTTTGAATTCTGCAGGACATTCTCTCTTAGTTTTCATGCACAGAAAAACACCCTGTTTAGCAGAATTATTCAACTTATTTTATATAATAGAGAAACTAAGTTAAAAACTGTTTCTTATGAGTGAGATATGAAGCAATATTTTTAAGCATATTTTCCTAGGTATCTAAATCTGAAAAAGGCAGAATGTTCTTCTGTCAGTTAATACTTATCCCATGATTCCCTTGTTAGTCTGAATAATTGTATACTCTATACTGATACTATTTAATTTATATCTCATGAATTAAAATTACCAGGCAGTATATTAAAACCTTATCTATAAGTCTGCAATGTAAACAAAGGGACCATCTAGGAATCCAAAATCCCATCAAGCTTCCCACTTAGTAACATTGGTGAATCTATTTTAATTGGAAAATAGTTCTACTGTAGTTTTCTGATTACTTATTCTTTCATCAGTGTCTTGTCTTTTGAATGAATTTTGGTCAATCACAATAATTTACTTTTTTAAGTTCACTTTCAATGAAGACTTGCATGAAGAAGCTATTAGGTAGGAACCAATTAAATGAATACGCACAGAATAAATGGTGAGAATACACAAGCATTATTAATTAAAGAAACCAAGCCACATCCCATAGTGTGTAAATAATATTCAATGTTTGTAAAGCTTCATGATTTTTGATCAAAACAGTGGAACAAAACAATAGAAAAATACCATAAGTTGCATTTCAATATAGTAGGGTAAATATGAGTTTAAATTTCCATACATTTCATTATACATACATATATATAGAGTTGCTATATTTGTTTTGAAAAACAGCTTCCCTATTTTTTAAACAAAGGCACACTTCAAATGGAAATGCAGATATATGTGAACACAAGTCACAAAAATAACTTTATCGGCGCCATTATTCAAAGACTCTGTTTGCTAGGAAGTGGCCAAGAAAACCTGAAGATTTATTACTCTATTGTCTAAATGAAGGTGCTTGTGCACACTTAATAATCTCTGTGGCATTCCGTCTCCATTTTTAGGACCTATGTTTTCAGGCCTGGAATGTCAAAAGTATGAGAACTTAGTCCAGAATTTGTTATGTTAAATAAGTGAACATACAAAGCTATTTCCAGCTAAAATCTATCACGATATATCACATCTATCACAATAAGAAAGTAACAATTCTACAGTTCTTTTTTAAGATGTTTCAAAATAGCATCCTTTGCTGAGAAAATGTATGCAATAGCAAAATATTTTTTGTCATACTTTTTAAAATGGAAATATAAATAGATTTTGTATTATTACTTTCTCTTCAGTCATCCTTTTGCCCTTCTCTCCCCTCTTAGGTAAAGTTGTTCTATCTATCACTAATTTGAATCAGTCTTAGAAACTATCCATAGGTATCCTCTGATTGAAAATTTTGCCTCGGATCACATAACCATTCAGTATGAGTATACAAATGTGTCTCAGGCATGAAAGCTACGGAGAAGGCTGTTACATTATTCATTTCATTTCTCAACCTCAAAGATGATGCTTTGAAGAAAACTCTGTGGATGCTGAGAGTGTGAAAACTACTCTGCACAGTTACATGCTCATGTCCTCATGAGTATAATAAAACACTATTAGGCAAGTTAAAGTGGACTGTTTAAGCGCTTTTTATAATGTAAAATCTATTTTTTCCACAATATAAAAAGGTTTCTTAGAAGAAAAACTCAAGAAGCGAGGTTGGTTTTGCATCAAAATATTTCCATCAGGAGTATTTATACTGTAAAAGAGAAACAGTGAGATGCGAGCCTCCATGCCAGGAGCCTTGTGTGACTATGGGCTCTCTGAAGAGCTGGAACAGAAACTGTTGTCTCTTCTGAGAGCCTCTCTCTACCAGAAGAATGCAAAGAAAAATCAGAACTAGTGTCCCTTCTGTGGGAGTAGCTGCTCAGATGTCCAGTTATGCTTTCATGTGCCACAAAAATCAAACGTACAAAAATATTGGCAACTAGATAGTTCTCTCTATTTAAAATGGGCCTCCCTTTGTTCTCTTCTGTTCTCTTCTTCCATCTGAGCTTCAAACAAAGGTTTGGGAACCAAGAGCAAAAACCAAAACCAAACTGAATCCAAAGAGATAATATTCTTTCTTTCTTCATGTAACTCTGATGGATGTGACAAAGTTCCTTTCTTGGACCTTGCAAAGTCAATAAAAGATTCTACTGACTAAAGCTAATCAAGCTTTACTAAAAACTGCCAGTTAATTAGATCCTTAATTTTTTTTTTCTAATTCAGACTGGTTTTGCATTTTATTACAAAGAAATCAGAATATATAAGTCCACTTGTTCTTAATCACTGAAAGAAGGGCCTGATTATCACCCTGTGTCAATATTTATTTGGGTGATTAAAACCTCCAGCATTGTGACACTTGCTGCTCAGTTTACCAGCTCCCACACTCGTAATGGGCAATCAGCTCTCAATTAGTACTCTCTTGGCGTTTTAAAAAAATTATCTGGAAGTATCTGCATATTTGCTTGTGCACATACTGCATAGAAAGTGATCTTGTCCTCACTAATTCTGATATTGATTTGGGGTAATAGTAGCCATATAAATCAGAGTTTGCTGTTATAGGAAAATAATTGCATTTTGCTCCCATGGAAATCAATCAGCTTGCTTTCTGTTGCAAAGTAGTACATGTAGGTCTGGATCTGAATGAAAACAGATAAACAAACCTGTTTAAATCTATGCTTGGACTTCTAAAGCATAAACATTACTTCCTATAGAACAATTAGATTTATCTAGAAGAGAAAATCTTACTATTGGCCTTCTATTTCATACTGCAATATGTTTAGAAAGGCCCAACTGTGCCTATAAAATCATGTAACTCACACAGCCCTCAACTGTAGTTGCAGCATATTTATTAGTACAATTGAAAGTTTTGTACCTGTGCCAATGTATATTTTTGTAGGTCCCCTTTAGCATAAGCTTTTAAAAAGTCCAGCAGCTGAAAATCAACTGTTTTCTTTTAATGTGTTTATGTTTCTCTATCAATCATAGTTTTCACATCCAACACAATGTGACAGGCACTAAGGCAGGTATGTTTCTGAAGGCATTCACATTGGCTTAATGATTTCCAACTTGCAAATAAAAGGACTATCTACTTTCACTTCATTTGGAAAAATGGCCTTTGAATACAGAGAGTAATCTGGGACATTTTTAAACCTGCTGCTCAGCTTGGGTTGGCAGCAAAAAGCTGTCAAAAAAATGACGGTTGTCTTTTATAGAATTACTCTTTTACTACTTTAGTTCTGGAATCTTTTTTTATTCCCTTGTACTATTGGAGAAACAATACATTGCTATGACTTTTTATTGACTGTGCTTATGCAGATAAGAAGAATTTTAAGGTCAGGAGATATGGAAATAGGAGAATGCTTAGGGAGGTGTAAGAAAGTGTTAAGTTCTCACATTCAATTTAATTACATACAAAGTAATGTTCTGTTCAGAACCAGAATTGACATGACATAGTTGATCATAAGATACCATATTCAATACATTCAGCTCATAGGCATGAAAAAGTAATGTCAAGAGAAAAGTTTTTCATGTTTGAGCTGAATTCTTTCTTTCAAAGAATACCTTTATTGGTATATTGAATCACTGCAATAACAGTTCAAAGGCAGGTTCTGCTGCTATTTGTAAGGAACCATGCTTTGCAGACAATAGTTTAGCCTTCAAAAGCAGAGTATTACTTTTCATAAATAAGCTGTTTAGTAATATTCCCACCAGATTGCATATTGATAATTTTTTTCCTCTCCCTCCCAACAGACATGCTTGAGGGTAAGGTTTTGATACTTGTAAGCCAAAGTACATGGCCATCTAAACAACAGCAAGTAATCTGCTCCATACTGACCAGTGGAGTAGTCCCATAGTCCCACACAACAGGAAAGGAAAACACAAGAGAAATTCTGAGTCATGATTCATTTCCTGGTGTACTCACAGACTCTATAGATCTCATTATCCCCTTGCCCAGGGTGGATCAGAGAAATACAATTTAGGCACAAATATTAGATCTTTGAATGTGATTAAGCAAGTACAATGGGAGTCAGCACTTAAATGAAACAATTACAGCCTTCTGTATAACTGAAACAAGTACAGCCTTCTGCATACAAATTTTAAGTCCATTCTTTGAACTCAACAGAAGAAAATCCTACAAATATTTGCTTTGGATTTTTTAAAATAATCAAATTAAAAGAGACCCAGCTCGTAGGTTTCTTTACCGCTATTAAGTGAAACTCAAGTTAAAATGGTTTGGTTTGTAAGAGAATAGTGCATAAGATATCAAAATCACAGAAGAATGCCATTTAAAATTGAGCATTATTTGGATATAATAAAATTAACTTATTGGTGTTTTGTACATCATTATTGAACCCTCATGTAGAAAGGATCCCAGAAGAAAGTTGTATACTATCATAGTACAATAGTATGCATGAGAAGAACAGGACAGACAAGAAAACTTGTAAGGTAAGGAAAGGCATAAAATCATGTTGGACATGGTGCATTTTTAACTCTACAACTTCCAGGAAACTGCAGTGGTATTCCAGGCCGTAGGGGCCAGACTGCACATCTTTCCAAAGGGTATCCTATTTCTGTACTGAGTGAGATTCAAAAAAACTCTCACAGTTAAATGCAAGCCATCACATTCTAGTGCAGGATCAGGCAAAAAAGGAGAGAAGACATGTATTATATTCTCACATGGGATTATTGTTAGGTACATAAAGGAGCATGGACACTTCAACTCCATCTTTAGAGTACCTCCATGTGTGTTGCATCCATTCTGCACAGTGTGTCAGCTGATGCTGTAATTCCTTGCCAAATACTGTCATATGAAGTAGATGACAAACTGAGACAGCTTGGATTGAAAATTCTTCTCATCATACAAAGGTGACATGTAATCTTGTGGCAGATTTTTCCATATTCATCTCATATCTATAGATGTCTAATTTTGAGGATTAACTGGCTTTAAAGGCCAGGTTACTTTTTGACTAGTACCTTGACTTAATAAGAACTGCTGCTGAGTGAAATCCAGTTCTTTGTATACTAGCACTAGGAGTTCCCTTTCAGTACTGGATGTCTGAACAATGGTCATATTATTTATACTCTAAAAAGAGAAGCCTCAAAACAAAAACAAAAAAAAAAATGCTGACAGATTAATGATTTTTTTTCTGGAAACACAATTCCACATATTTCAAATATATTTTGAATTATTACTGTACTTTTTTCATATTCATATGCATCTCTATAGAGAAAAAAAAATGTCAATGGAAAGGAGCTAGACATACTGAATGAATATGTCACAAAAAAAGAAGCCATATATCAGATTTATATATATACACACATGTGATCCAGATCAGCCCACAAAAGGTATTTTCAAAGGTATTACTCTTAGACCTTATACAATAAGTCAGTTAAAATGGTACTTTAGAAAAAAGAATTTAACCAAAAAAAATGCTACATATTTTTTATTTTTAAAGAGATTTACAAAATTTGTAGGGAGCATTCGGAAGAGAGACAGAAAAAGTAACTTCAGGTTAACCTTAAAAAAGGTTAAATGTCTAAAAAAAAAATTATTCTTATATGACAAAATAATGGGTTCTGCTTTCAGTTACAATCACTAGAGGAATCGCGAATTTCCTGAGCTATGAATGATATGGCAGTCAGGATCAAACTTGTTTGCTCAGTAACAAGCCAGGTTTTGCTTTTCATATGGTTTTGGAAAAAAGATTTACATGTTCTCATTATCTCTCAACACTCATGAGAAAGCAGAGAGCAAGCAGAATCTCCCCACAGTTTACATGAGGAAAAGATTTCCGTTTATCATAATGATCTCTTGAATCTTTTTAATCCTCTGTTAAAAGGAGCAAGACAGCTGCATTTGAAGCCCTCCTTCCAGCTGTGTCTTACTCAGCTGCTGGTTTTTCATGGAATTTGGGAATTGGTGTAATTAGACTGAAGGGAATTGGGTCATGCTTATCAATTAACTCTGCTAATAGAGCTGTTGTGTCTAAATGCTCTTTTTGGGCATCTGTGTAAACATTTTCTCTTGGTAATTCTCTGCTTTCCACTTCTTACAAGAATGAATTGGCAGGTCCTTCTATTATCTACAGTCCATGCTTATCAATCTTTAAGTTAGATATATGAGAATACAGTTTCTTTATTAATAAACAGAGTAAATAATAATATGACAAAAGATGGGCAAGGTGATCTCAGAAAGCAGATTATGAATTTACATTAGTGCAGACTGGACATCAGCATTTGAGACATTAGGAAGTCTATACCATTAATTACTATCACAATTGGAACTTGATTTACTTGTCAATGAAATATAATTCAACCATTTTTTACAGTCTAATATTCATCATTTATATTGCAGTTTGCTTTGGAAGGTTTGATCATGGAGGGAGCTAAGGCTTGCTACAGTAGAGTTAGCAGAACTCAGTACTTTACACAATCTGGCCAGAGAAAGCAAACTTTATAGTTGTTTATAAGGGCAGCACAAGAAGGGCCAGAAGCTGTTAAAAGAATGAAGCATATTTGAAGACAAATAGGCTGCTTTGCAAATAATGATAAGTAAGCAGTTCTATTAGAAGCAGCAACATGGAGTAATGTGCCATAAGACTAATGAGAAAACACTCTTCTCCTTGACTTACTAGAGAAACAAGAGAAGGTATTTCACTTCTCTTTTTCTTCTACCTGATATTATCTTCTTTAGAGCTCTGTCCCTTAGTATATTTTGTATAGTGCTTAATAGAACAGCTCCCTAATCCTAATCATAATCACCAGTTCTAAATTCTGTCTTTCTCAAGAAAGAGATTAAAGCACACAGAAATAACCAAAATTAAGTCACAATAAAAACCTGTTGCTGCCAAAAACTGAAGTGCCTGATTCCCTGAGCACCGCAGTGCTTGAGCTGTGCTCACAGCATTTATACGGCAGGCTCTTGCTCAAATCCAGAGCTGATATGCTAAAGAGTAACTCCTAATTTCCATGTCAACCTGGTATCATTCAGAAAACAAGCACTGTAAAAATCCAGAATCCAGATCTAGCTGGCCTTTTAAGATCACAACTAGCGTACACTGACAGGAGTAACCTACTTCTGAGCTCATTGTCATTGCTTTATGTCTGTGGAGAGAAACAAGGAACATGATCACAAAGAACATTACCAGGAGTAAGGAAATCACAGCCTGCAACTTCAGTTGTCCAGTTCCTGATGCTCAGATCTCCATCTGATCCCTACTTTGGACTTTCACCTGTCCCTGTAATACCAACAAGCTATTCTTCACAAGGCATATCTGCATTCAAGATTTAGTTTAGACCTATAGTACACTGTTCACATAAATCTCCTCATCAGCCCTATTTATTGAATAAGACAACAGAATTTCCTTTCAGAGGATGCCCAACTGAAAAATTCAGTCCAACTGTCATCAAATGTGCTTTGTGGCAGGTTTTTATAGGAAGCAACTACCACTTGAGAATCACCCCTTATTCCTCCCAGTTCTCTTTATCTTGTTCTGTACATTTTAATTTGGCTTAGAGAAAATCAAAGGATACACAAAAAAAATCACAGCAAAATTGATAACAGTTATTTAAGTATTCAGTAAACATTATTCCATAACACACCAACCAATCAGAGTGCATCATTTGTATCTATTTAGCATACTACCAATCATTGCTGATGGCATCAGAAACAAGAACATCCAGCAGAGAGTTAGGGCAAATCTTCACAAAACCTATGTAGCATTAAAGAAACAGCATGGTGAAAACTTGTCTTCATGATCACCTTCATCCTTTATCATCACTGCCTGCTGCACACTTTCTCTACTGAATGAGCTTCCCCCCTTAGAGGTGATGTGTGCCTTCAGCTACAGATCTCACTAAGGAACATTCATGCCTGCAAGTCTATGTAAGTCTGACTTAACATCTTCTGTGCAACACAGTTCTCTCCTCCTGGGAGCCCTGCCTTTCACATTGCTTTCTGCTGCTTTCTTTCCACGTACTAATACACATGAGTGCTCTGGTTTTAGAAAAAAAAATAACAAGAGAAAAAAAAAGATGAGACACCAGTGAATCTTCTCACTCTGCTAAGGCAAAATCCTACAGTTCATCTCCATCAATGAGGGCAGTTGTATATATTGATAAAGACAAAAAAAATCTTTTCCTGCTATTTTCTCATTGTGAAGAAGGCGTTTCCCACCCACAGTGTTCTTACAGTGCATGAGATTTTCTTCAACTCTTGAATCCTTCTAGACATGCTTTGAATAGCTCCTTCTCTTCATGAACTAGAGGACAGAATGGTGACACGGAAGAGGAAGATAAGGCTCCTCTGGAATTGCTCAGATTCTGTCTGCCTGGCCCATAAAAGTCTAGGAACTTTTGTATTTCCTTTCCCATGGTCATAAACTCTGGAGAGAATGTGAAACTTGTGTCAAAGGGGAAGCCTACTTATTGAATGAGCTATGTTGCTTATCCTTATCCTTGTTTAAGAATTTGTCTGAATCAGATGATTGCTATCAGAAACATCCTCCTCTGCTAAGAATTGTGGGGGTATTTTTGTCTGGTAGGTCTTGTTTGAGATGGGGAAAATCCTAAAACTTCCTGGACTCTTATTCTTCTTTGTCTCCTCTACACCATCCTGGCTCTTGGACAGTTATGGCAAAGTCTTACATTTCAGTGCTTGAAAGGTCCACCTTCATACTGAGCTGTGTAATGATATTCCAAGTATGTTGACAAAGAGTTCTAAGTTATAGCAAAATCAGAAGGACAAGAAGAAACTCACTGCTAGACAGAAAAGGCAATTTAAAAGCCAACTAGAAAGCAAGATAGAGCAATGGATGAGTAGAGAGTTAACACTTGCTCTGACTGATTCTTCTGCCTCAGTCTCTGACACTGCAACTAGCAAGACAGTCCTTTCTCTGAGTGCATTGATTGCCACCAAACCACAATAAAATTGAAGAAAAAGCAGTTCAACTTACCAAAGCTGGTTGTACAAACATTCTCTTCCCCCCTATTCCTGGGAAAGTAGCTATTATGGATGGCAATGTACGGGTCACTATTCCCTTAGGGACACTGCATACTTGCAAGAGAGACTGGTTTTATACTGGCAGTATACTGGCAGTATTTAGCATTTGTCTGCATTTGGATAGATTCCAGTCATTGTTCAGTTTTGAATAAGTGTTAGGGCATTGGGTATGTAATGGTTATTTTTATAATACGCTTTGTGAGTATGAGCCTATTTTTTTGGTGATTTATATACATACTAACCATAAAATTAAAGTAGATAAATGAAAATTAAATTCAGCATATAAACTAAAAATTACTACAATAAAGTTTACTAAATCCCAGCCTAGGGTCAATATTTTCATTTGAATTTTTTAACTAGTTATTATTGGTTATACAAAAGTAGCTCGAATTGTCACTCTTATCTGCAGCAAGTTTGAATGACCTAATTCATTGGCTCTTCTGAGCAAAAGTAATAAGAAATGCTTGCTTCATGCCAAGAATTCTTGTCAAAGTGTGATTTGACAACAGTTACTTGTGACCTCTACAAGACCCAGAGTTGCAATGCAACTTGATCAACAGTTATTAAATATTATGCATCAAAACTGTCATTTTTCTTGGATGAAGCTTTATATCCTTTTCTAGACCCAGGACTGTTTTTATTTCACTTGCCAGTTCCAGTGCAAATTTCTGTTTCAAATCTTTTGGTCTCTGCTAATCTGAGGAATATATATGCATCAAATAAAAGCATTTACCAAAATAATCTGTATAAATTACTGGAATTTTATATAAAAGGAATGCTTTACATTTGGATAATCAGATATATCTCAGTTCAGCATTTTGTGTTTTATTCCTAACACCAACTAGTAAATTCTAGATTAAATATTCAAAAGCTGGAACAAAATCTAAGTCCAGTCAGGCTTGACTTGATACACACAAATAACTCAATGGCTAATGTAATTATCTCAAAAACAGGCACTGTAAACACAAGCAGAAATATTGTAACACATATAAATCTGTATGTGTAAATCCAAGACACAAGTAAGTGTATGTAGAAAAATACGAGATTTCTTTCATCTGGGATCAAAGACTGTGGATTGCACAATTATGAAAGGTTATTACTATAGGACAGAGTGTCAGTTTTCTTGATTGCTTAACCAGGCAAACCAGTGACAATTGGCTAAGGCATACGATCTCTTAGATCTTCAACTTCAAGGAAACATACTTATTCCTTCTGGAAATAATGTTCTTTATGGCCATACATAAAGTCTTCACTCAGGGAAAGTCAATTTATAGCAAACACCAGCAAGAAATGAAGAACAGACTATAAGATTGCCATATGTAACCAAATCAAAAGACAAACTTGGATTTTTTTTTTTCCAAAGTGAAAGAATTTTAGTACTGGCACTGTGGAAATGTTACCAAATATCTACACATATCAGGGAAGGCCTAGAAAACACACTGGCTAGAGTTCTTTAATTGTAGTGGTATTTTGATACAGGTTGGGGTTTTTTTTAGTTATTGGGCTTTTTTACAGATTACTTGGCCCACGATTACACAAAAGCTTACTGCAAATTCAGAGAATGTAAATTAGAAGCCCTCTGCATCTGGAGAACAGCATGTTTTGACTCAGCTAAACCCAGAAATTTTGTATAATTGGCTGAAATACTGCTAAATTTTTACCAACTTGAAATCTCACGGTGACAAAAAAAGAGAAAAATTGCAAGAAACTCTCATTTTGCATTACTCTCTTTGCCTTCAACTTTCCCAATTTGCTAAAAAATAAATCCCATATTCTTCCAAGAGTACCATTCTCTAACCTGGACTTGACAGAGCTTAGGTACACAGTGGTGTAGAACAGGACACCTACAAGGACTAAGTAGGAAAAAATACCTCTTTCAGCTTATGTAAGAGTGTAAGAGTAGCAGAACTTGGAAATTGGATCAGGAAACACACATTTTATTCACACTAAGAGCAAGGGATATGCTTTACTGTTTTCCAGGACAAAATACTCCTCTTCAGAAGAACGGTACCTTATAACCAGCCTCCAAAGAAATGTTTTCCAAGTTTTTTTTCCAAATGTTTTCCAATGTCTTCCAAATGTTTTTCCAGTATACTGCAGTTCATAAAAAAACCCAAACTAACAAAAAACACTCCCACACCAAAACAACAACAAAAAACCTCCAAACCAAAGAAGAAACAAGATGAAGCGACCTTGTCTCCTTATCCTGGGATAATCTGAAATTAGAGGTCTTAGGAATATTAGGCTCTTGTTCCCTAAACATGATGATACTTTTTCAGACAGGAACCATTGAAAAGAGTCTTGTCAGCTATTGCCAATCAATGAACAGTATTTGACCTTCAACAACACTGATTTTACTACCACTCACTCTGTTTTACTGATGCTGGTGAATCAGTTAGTTTTGGATCGTGTCTAGTAAAGTAAACACTGACTTGAAAACCCATAAAATATTTTTAAAATGCAAGGGCACACACCTTTATTTTAAACTAAAGTAGACATGCGAAGTAGTGGCTTTAATTCCTAGGAATTTTTAAATCATTAATTTGACCCAAAAAAATCTGCTTTATAAAGTATTTAAAAATATTTTGGAACTCTTTCATGCCTATAAACAAGATTTTCATTGACTTTTCTGAATCATCCCAGTTTATTCTAAATATGTGCTAAATTCTTCATGATATGCAGATTTATTGGAATAACTCAGACAGGCAGAATGATGATGGGAGAGCAACTGCACCTCAAAATACAGCTAACAGAACTTACTATAGCATCCACTCTGAGCAGCCAGCTTATTTAGTCCTTCAGGACTGACAGTCTGCTAGTTCATATAGGTATTCTAGCTTATTGAGCAAAAAACCTAGCACACTGAACTGTAAAGAATGTCAAAGCTTGTAGATGCTATACCATATAATTTCACAAGCAATGCTTTATTTGGCAGGTGTAATTTTCTTAAAAAACTCCTGAGTAACTAAGAGCTTTTAAAAATACTTTTTCTCACTTGTAGACTGTACACACCTACAAAATGAATACAATGTCATGTAGAAAATAGGTATATAAGTCAGCCAGTCTTAAAATATCACGCCCATAAGAGTATTTGTTTTGTTAGTACATGCAGCATGAGATTCTGGTATAAGTGTCTCTTTTCCTTACACAGAACTCTATCCACCACCCTAAGGGTGTATGAAGCATGTACTCTCTGACTCCTTGTGAGGAAAAAAGAAAAGAATGCTTTCCATATAAGTAATAGGGAAGGAAACCTTATTGTTTGTTTAGCAGCTGAACTTCAAACATTCTCTGAAAAGCAAACAACTCCAGGAAAAGGAAAATTGAAACACAACAAGCATGTTGAACACATGAAAAGTTTTGAACTGCAACTGCAGATTAAAAAAAAGGTTAACAATGATGGGAACCAAATACATAGTTAAAAGTCCAAGAAAAAGGGAGGAACCAAATTACACAAGTGTTAAATCTTCTACTGATAATTTTTAGGGTTCCTGTTCATATTTTATACACTCTAGAATGAAAAATTTCTTCTTTGAGCAATGGGGGATCATGAAGCATCAATTTCACACAGAGTTTATTCTTTTAACATCTTTATATGAAACAAATAGCAGGGGAAAACATCTACATTTAAAAAAAATATTCTAGGTAAGATATATGAGAATGTCAGCAAATAACACAATATCTTGGGTGCTACTGCTTTAGCCTATAACAAATAACAAAAATGTCTCATTGCCCAGAAATATTGCATTACTGCATTGGAAAAACAAAGCAAGAGCTCCCTCTGTGCAACTCTAGATACATTACTTTGTTGTACTGAAATATATTTTACAATATACTGTGTATGTGACTGATGCATATTACAAATCAACAAAATTATTCAAAATAATCAGAGTTCTGAGCAATAGGCTGAACTATTTTTTTTTCCCCAACACCAATAGACAAGAATTACAGGATAAAACATGTAAGATTTTTATACTATGCGAGTTGTTAGGAAGTTACAAGACTGGAATTTCAGATGAAGCACAAGAACACTTCCACTTGAAAGTAAGTTAACCCACTCTAATAAGAAACATCAGCGGAAGTTTATTATTATTCTTGCTACAGTCAGATAACAGTAGAATTTACCATTCTCAGCTGTTTTCCCTACCTCTCTGTTGAAAGTTTCTGCTCCCACAGTAGGAACAACTGAACTATCACAGATGGTTCACTATCTCACCCAGATCACCACAACAAATTATATCGATGCTATTTAGGATTACTTCAATATCCTGTGTACTAAACAGCAGTAGTTCAGAACTTGTTTCGTGTGTGGTTGCTCCTGCTAAAGAAGCAGTAATCTCCAAGAGAATGAATACCAGGCAGACAAACAATAATTGCTTCAGCCAAATGAACTGTAAACACTTGGTTTACAGATTAAATTTCTGAACATAAGGTGATTCTTTAGTGATGTAATGCAGAAAAGGGAATTGTTGCAACATTTCCAGGCTATCTTTGCAAGCATTCTTCTGCCTTATACAAACAATTCTTAGAGCTAATTGTAATTTTTCACAGAACTTTGGCAGAAAATCCTGCAACTAAGGGGGAAAAGAGTGTTTTTTCATGAAAAATAATCAATAATGCATGACGGTAGTGAGCACTGTATATGGTTGCTGCAGACATTACTTACTGCCTTGAAGCTGTATAAAATGATTCTGAATGCCATTGCATGTTCTGTAATAAAAAAAAAGCCATCCCCTGTTCATCTTTTCCTTTTAGAAACAAAATATTTGTAAGCATACTTCAAATTTAAGTTGGAAAATTACTTTCTGTCCTGAAGTTTGTGACAGTTTTATTTCAAATTTAATGTGTTCTGAGATAGATACGATTAATGTAAAAGCTAACTAAGGTGTTAACAGCATGAAAGTCTTACTGTTCATTTTGAGGTTTCCTCCTCTTCTCCTCAGTGGCCAGGCTGACAAGTATTTTGCACAGAGAAAGGAGAACAATGAGCGCTGGTAGCTTACTGACTTCACAAATTCTTTTCTCATACCCTGAGGAAAGAACAAATTTTCTTTAACTTCAGAATCACTTGTTATCTGGCAGAAATACTTATTGCCTGTCTGTCAAAACTTCCATCAGAATGTGTCACTTTGACCAGAGCACTCTTTTCTTGTCAAACTATGCTGTTGAGACAATTGCAACCTAATTGCTGAAGATGTCAACCTAGACTACTCTAAGAATTTTCAGACACAGGCCAGCCTAAGAAAGCTGCTTCAGGAGTCTTACAATTTATTCATAAGAAAGACTGTAACTAGCCTGAATAATATGATTAGCAATTTCTGCCATGGTTACATTTTTACAGTACATTCCTCTCCCAAAGAATACATTGTCAGAGGCTTGGTGCTTCTAGAAGCAACAAACAACTTATTCAGACCTTCACAGCAGAAGTTTACTGCTGGGGTGTTAATGAGTCTCTAATTTAAACTCCTGCTTTGTGAAATTCTTTATGTTGATGTGTCCACAGCACTGGATGTTGGTACTACCCAGCTGAATAACCTTCTGGAAAATACCAATGGAGTGGGGTTTCTGGACAATTAGAAATGTGCCATAAGTATTCAGACTTTATCACATGGAAGGTAGTCCTCTAGACATTACTAATAATTCCAGAGCTTTAATAGCAATAAATTAGATTTGAAATATATATATAATGATCTAGTTATGATTATAGGACAGGCAGTTATACTTTTGATATCTATAATCTGCCCAGCATTACTCATTTGCTGGAGCCAGAGACAATTGGCAATTCTTTGCATGTTTTCTGGCTTCCTGAGCCTGTGCAATAGTATCTTCACTGCCTCTGTGAGATTAATTACACTAAATTTACTTGTGATGTGATCACACAGTTATTTGGGCTGACAGGCCTAGCGAAATAATATCAATCTTCCCAACCAATGGCAGAAGCAGCATGAAGAGGGACAGCCAACATAGTTGAATCTTCCTTGGCTGCCAGAATGGTGGGAGGTAGACCACTGGCACCTGCTGCCTGTTAGAGGAAGTAGTTTTACTTTTGAGTAAAAGAGTAACAATTTACTCTAGGATCTAAAAGTGTATACTGAGAAATTCTATTCAATAATGAAACTTTTGGAAGAAGTCTTTTGTGTTGATTCATCTCTTCTGATAAAGGACATCTTAATACTGAATTGTATCTTTTGTTAATATTTAATGTGAGTCAGGCAACACCAGCGTGAATTTGCATTCATAATTCCTTTCTGAAAAGATAATTTGACATGCCCTCCTTTTTCACTTTGCTATGTATTCAGCTTTAGTTGCAAAGATCATTTACTGTGCTAATGCCTTTCCCCTTCAAAACTGTCTGTGCTTGCCATGTCTCATGATGAATACCCATTTGTAAACAAAGTAGTGATGCATTATTATAGCTGAAGGGCATTGTTTTACCTGGATGTAAATTCATCATTTTTTAATGCATCGCAGCTTGATGCTTGATATCTCATCAAGCACTCTGAAAGCTTTGTTGACACAGATTGATGATCCAAACAATTAACTTAATAATGGCATCAGCAACTGGAGGTTAGTATTAGCCAGAGAAAGAGCAGATCAAGTTCTTCCCTAGTGTATGCCTAACAAAATCAAAGGAGGTATGTTTGGGAGCTATTTATTGCAAACAATTTATTTCATCCCTTCTTTTCATTTTCTGAGCTAATTTTAAGAGTCTAGCTATGCTGCATTAAGTACTCTGCAGACAACAAATGGAAGATTTTTTTTTAAACAGGTTATGTTCTGTAGTTTCAGAAAAGCTAATAATTTGTGAATATTCTGTTAAAGGTCAACTGGAGATAGCTGCTTCCCAGCTGTTAACTACTACACCTCACCTGAAACATGGTGTATATATGGAGATGTGGTAACTACCATGTACATACTTCTGGTTTGTCCTAATGTATAGTAAAATGACATTTGTTCTTTATCGTTTTTATAATTTGTCTAACTAGAACAGCTTTCCCATTCTAGCACTACCTATCTCAATGCACCTCTGTATGGACCTGAGAATCCACTGATGAATATAGGACATCATTTAAATTCAGACTGAACAAGTAACAATTGTCTTAAGGAAGATCTTCTGCTGTGGATTTGATGGATTCTAAAAGACTGCAACTTCATTATTATATCCTTTGTTATCAATCTTTCTGATAATGACCTATCAGGAAACTCAGTATCTAACAGAATTCAAAGTAATAACTCTTGAAACTAGGGAACTTAGTTCTGTGATGGTTTACCAGTGAGTCTAATGTCTTGTGCCAACTGATGTAATTGTACCTGGCAAACAGTGCATGGGAACTGCCAGTTTCAAGCTGGAGACTGACAGATGAGTAGCTTTTCTTTCTGAAGTGAGCCAGGTGCTTGGAGTTAGATGTAAAGGGCTTAGGTATTGCCTTGAAGCTAAGCTGTTTCATCCTCTCTTTGATAGTAATAAATGAGAGAAATTCATGAGTCAGATGACTATAAAAGTAACCTGGATCCAAAGATGACACCTGCCACCATCTGTCTGCTTCCTTTTTTTTTCCTTTTTTTTTGAAGTTTTTGTCATTTTTTATAACATGGAAAATTTCTACATCCTCATCACTCCCTTCTTCTACCAGAATTTTTTAAACTCAGATTTGGAACAAATTCTTCAGATATTTCACAGCAGTTGATATGTCTTTAATGGTACAGTTACTGTTCCCATGTTAACACAAATCCTTTTCCACTTGTACATCTGGCACTACACAAAAAGTGTGAGTGCTTAGCTAAGTAATCTTCCTACCTGTAAGGTAGGACTACACACAGACAACTACTTATATTTGCCAGGTCTGTGGCATGCATCAGTGATCTTGCAGTTGTAATTACTTGCAGGAGCAAAAAAACCTTGTATGTTGGATGTCAAGGTACTTTTCACTACCTTAGGAATACTGATTTTAGTACAGTTGTTAACAAAGTAAGACAAGCACTGGTAACCATTTCTTGTATTAAGATGCTGGGTCGGCTCAATATCGGCTTGTTTTTGAAAGAAGCAAAAATCAGATTAAAGTAATTCTAAAGAAACAGACTGTTAGAGGTGATACAACATGCAAATAAAGATGATACTCCATATAGTATGCATTTATTTGCTTAAGTCTAATGCATTAAAAAAAAAAAGAAAAAAGCTGAGAAATGGAAGATGGTAACCAGTAGAGATCAGGGCTAAAAGAAGAGGAACTACCAGGTAAACTGGAGTTTGAATTGTGCTCCTGAAATATAATAAGCTGTAGGGAAAACAAGAATGCATACACAAGCTTGTATTTTAAATTCACTTTTCTGAAATCTTTCAATTCTAGATTAAATTCTTTTCTGCTGCTAATAGCTTCTGAAAAGCAGTGAATCTAAGCTGAATCTTAAGAAGTAAATGGGAACACATCTTTATCTCTTTTACAATCTAAGAGTAAGGACTCATTCAAGAAAATAGGCTTGAAATTAAAAGAGAATATTTTTATGAAGCACATAATTAATGTGTTGAACTCTCCACCACAAGATAACAATGATAGCAGGAGACAGAAAAGGCATGTAATTTAATGAATGTTGTTACACTAGACAGAATATTAAAATATATTTTCATAGATGTAAAGCAATTAGAGAATTGCTAGTCATATCAGATTTTTTGACAAAGCAAAAAAAGCACAGAAATGAAAGTGAAATAATACTAAATCCCTTTACTCAAACATCACTGTTATTACAGCTGTTATGCAAAACAGATTGTGCACCACCACTCAGCTTCTGAAGGCTTGAACTTTTATTATGCATCTCTTAGTCAAGATCTCTCCCATGCTTCAACCCTATTCATTTTCCAAGAAAAATGAGTACATCTTGGATTTTTTCCAGTCAGTTCTACTGTGTATAGTAGTCTGGTGAAGATTTGTAAATAGTGAATGAATGAGATGAACTAGTGTCTTTGACAGGCAAAATTAATGTTGTGATGCATGGTCTGGAATACACAACGGTTCTAAAGTATTTTCTTCAAACATTGCTCAAATTGAATTAATTAACAGAAGAGGAACAGCTAAATATTTTGTACACTAGCTAAATAATTTTTTCCATATGAAGCTTTTCCTTTATTTTGGTGAAAATGCATTGTCCCTTTTAAAGAAGATTAAGTGTGTACACAGGTGTGTGCCCAGCCTTCATCCAGCAGATTGCTGCAGCCCAAGCACTGCCATTTGGGAGGCTATGTTTCACAGCCTCGGCTGTAAATCATCTCCTTTTTCCACGAGATTTGTATTGAAAACTGTAGATTATCTTAAAATGTCCTAAAGGTATGATGATGTCAAAGTCGCCACAAATAAAAAAAGAAAAAGTAATTCTTCGTTTGTTAAAGTTCTAAAGTATGAGCACTCTACCATTGACAAAGAGATATCAGGCAATGTGAAAAGTTAGTTTCAAGCTCAGCTTAACTGAAAAATCTTTCTTTCAATTTTTTTTAATGGATGCCACTCCTGTGCAATTTGTTTCAACTTTGCTGGAGTATTTGATGTTGGCCACCATCAGTTCCTTTAAAATAATAGATAAATAGGGTTCGGCATACCAATTCCTGTGACAGACTAGCCTATTTACTTCTGTATCTTGCTGTTCTAAGATTAGTGCAGGTGTGTTGATCACCTTCTCAGTATATGCTCATTAGGAAGCCTGTCTTTTCTGTGTACAGAATCAAGAAAAGGAAGTACATGTAATGATGCATCTACTTTTTAGGCTAACAGAGTTAAGAACAAAGTTACTTCTTAAATTTAAAAGTAACTAGGTCTAAACAGAACTAGATGTGTCACTCATAAATTACATATAGGTTATTTTCATACTCAGTGATTTCTATTAGCACAGAAATTGAAATTTTCAATATAGGACTATGCAGATGAAAAGCACTATATTGTTTTATGCAATATATTGTAACAACTTTTAACAAAAAGTTGGAATTAAAAATGTCTGTTATTAGTTTCCACTCAGAAGACACCAGTAGTACAAAACATATTATGCCATTTTATAGACAGAACTATAATGAAAACATTGCTAAAGCAATGAGACTTGCCAGCTACTGATGAGACTCAGGAGAAATTCTTTAACAGATGTTTCCCACATCAAACAGATACTTTTCCCTCTCTGATTACCATGATCTTGAAAATTCATTACTTGATTCAATGATCAACACCTCTTAATCAGTCCCACTAAAAAAAAAAAAAAAAGAATTATTGCAATAGGTTTTTCCTTCTACATAGCAGCTGGTAAAATATATTATGGCCTTAAGTCCCTTAAGGTGAAGTTGTATTACAGCATTGCTGTGTTCACAGCATAATTAGGATCCTGTCAGCCCATCAGTCACACACTGATGAATACACATCTCATTTCCTTTCCCATTTGAAAACCCACCATCCTCAGAGTGACTACTGTACTACAAGCTGACATGACCACATGTGTACTTCTTTAAAATTTCAACTGCTGTCCTCTGGGATTATATATTATTATTTACTGCAAACTTAGTTCAAAAGCTTATTTTAACAGCTATTATTTATTATTTTTAAATGTCCCTAGTGTACAATGCACTGAATAATATTACATCTGGATAGCCTCTTTCTTTAGCTGGAAGTTTCATCATTAGACATTGTTTAGATGCCTATCAAGTAGAGATATCAAACCCTTTCTAGTGTAGGTAGTCATCACCTAAAGAAAAAACTTTAGCAGCTTATACCCTGACTGTAATTAGCAAGAAAATAAGTTTGAGATACTAAACAAGCCTGGAAATATGGAGGGTCAAATGAACACTGAACACAACACCCAGTTCTATTTGTTTCATCTTCTTTAATTTATAGAAATATTCAAGGTCACACTAATAATATTTTTATATCTGTAAGATATATACTTCATTCCTGAAATAACCTGCTCAGCTCACATAACATGCATTGCACATATGACACCACTGTACAGTGAAGTGCACTCATTTTTACACACAAAATACCTTGAAACAAACTGTAGCAAACAGACACTGAAAAGAAGTTCTTGACAAATAAATGTGAGGTCTCTTGATTTTTCACATTATTAGAAATATTTAGAATTATGTTTTAGCTTTTTGTCAAATTTTATACCTCTTCAATTTTCTGATTTTCAGAAGGAAAAAAAAACAGCTCAATTTAAGTGTTCTACTGCTTTTCATTTCCATTAATATTTATCCTGTTAGTATACATAATAACTCAGGTACCTCAAATGGCATGATTTATTTTTGCTATACAGCCCATGCTATAGTTTTTTATGAGTGGGATGAAAGCAACAGGTTTCTTGGGCCAATAAAAATGACTTCTTGAACAGAAAGAAAATCTTTATAGTAAGTGTTTTTATTTCAATTAAGGTTTTTTTCATAGGTGAGTCAGGAGTAATAATTCAATTAAAATAAAAATTTTCAGCATAGATATGGCATAAAAAACCAAACCCCTTGATTATCAATAATTATTTCTTTATAGTAAGTAATCTAATTTAGTCTGGGACACAAGAGAGAACAAATCACTGAATAACCAAATAATTCCAGAAAAACTGTTCTTAAAATTATATCCTGGGCAACAATAAAATCGAACATCTGATCTTAGCCTAGCAGCTTAAAACCTACACTTCAAAAAATATCACCTTGCCTACATCTTGCACATAAATCATAGAGTGCCACCTTGCCTGTGAAGCCCTTACTTTCTCAACTGCTAAAAATTGCTGGCATCATTAACTCACTCCATATTATGCTATTTCTCTTTCTGCCGAACCTGTCATCACCTCATTTTCTCCTGCATCCCCAGGTTTGACAGATGCACTTGCAGTAATACTTTTCTAGTTTTTGACTTATTCAGATTCTGCTATATTGCCAGCTTCCTCCTGAGAGCGCTGCTGGATCAGGAGCCTGCTTCCTTAACTTGCACGCAGCACTAAAGCAGAGCTCCAAGCGCCACAAGAACTGCAGCATTGTGTCCTACAGTTTGGCTGCTTATTTCCAGCTTAACACATGCCGTGCAGATTTATCCATGATTTACAGAAACAAGGGGCTTTTCCAAGGGAAATGCATACAGCTCACATTACTGTGGTCTAGACATCTCTGTCTCGTTGACAGGGAAAGGGAACATGTCTTACCTATACACATTCCACACAGATCATTACACATGAAGTATATTCACAGCTTCTGAAAAACCAAGCAGATTTTCATTCTATGTTGTTTGGATGTTCCTGATTTTTAGGGCTGGTGATTAGAGCTACTTTTTTTTGTGTACTTGACAAGACCTTGTATAAAACTGGCAGATAACAAATAATGAGATTCATTTTTCTTTTAAAAATAATTTTCAAACAGAAAACTATAATGGTGATTGTAGCATGGGTAGATTCATATGGAACCCTATCAAAATCATGAAACTACTGGTACAACATTATTTCAGTAAGGAATTTAAGGAGATTTAATTGAAAAAACACACCACTGTTTCTAGAAAATCTTATAATCAAATAGGTTTTGTGACATTGTTAGATTATATGCAATTTTGTCTAAAAGCTACTCAAAAATATGAAGTAAATTAATCCACCTGAAAAAATCTAAAAAAGTAGTTGCCATTACCAGTATGAAGTTGGGGTGCCTGTAGAGGTGTCTGTCAAATTCTAATCATCTCCTTTCACTTCAATACTTTAGAATTGGTCAAAAATTATTATACTGATGAAAGGTATACCGATATTAACAGGTAAATGTATAGGGTAGACTTTGCCTCTGAAGAGTACTGTAGTTTACTCTTTTGCTCAAGGAACGAACCCAACCACACTCTTTACACTACCTTGCCCTCTCACCCCTGCTAAAAAGGAAACCCTGTATCTTATATAGCTGTTACTTCTCTCAAGCTGCTGACTGTGTTATTGCTACTAAACAGTGTTTCAATATGTGGTTCATAAAAAAAGTATATGCAATCACAATCCGTAAAATAACCCAAAGATGGATGCAGACAAACTGTTTTCATAAATCACTCTTATCTTCTTAATACTTGTCTTTGTTTTTAGTCTGCATTTATTTCTAGTCTAGCTAGGATCCTAGAACTATTTCTGTGCAATATTTGCCAATTCAATTAATGGTCTGTTTACTCCCTCTTCCAGATCATTAATGAAGATGTTAAATAAAACCAGTTTTAACACTATTCCCAGGGTGCCTTGGCAGGCATTTCTCCTCACAACATAATTCATCATACCCTTTGTTTGGAGATTACTTGGATGATATAGCTGATGTAAAAGAATGCTGCCCACCTGCTTGGATATGTTATCCACAGGGAACATATCACACCAATTAGAGGAGAAATTCACTGACTTTCTTTGCTTCTTGCTGCAAGACAGAAAATGAAGAGTCTTGACAAGGTTCTAGAGAAGATCTCTGAACTTTTTGGTTCCTGATACCTGAGAGACAGTTCAGCAGCCAGATCACTGGAAATGCTCTTCAAAAAAAAAAAAAAAAAAAAAAAAAAAAAAAAGAAAACTCAAACCCATCAACTCCTAAAAGAAAGCAACTTATTTTATGAAAGTGATCCCGTGATCCCAAACCAGAGCATATTAAGCTGAAAATCAATCTCCTTTGAATGTTTGGTAGCAAATTCTATCTAGTTGAAGTTGAACTGTATTTAAATTACTTTGTAAAGAGACTTCTACAGGCGCAGAATTCTATGGATAGTTTTCAACACCAAGTAGTGATCTATGTAACATTGTTACTTACATGGTATCACCAACTGCTTTTCAGCGGTTGAATCTCTGCTGTCAATTTCCTTGCTGGCAAGTCAGTATACAGATGGTTAAAGCAAGGTCTTTCTCCCTCTGAAAAAATAAATAAAAAATAAGACATTTAGTGGTCATTGTGAGTTTCAGCAGCTTTTATTCCATTTGTATAAATAATCTCTATAGTTAGTGCTATATAATCTCTACAACAGAAGCCATAGTGGAAGTTTCCCACTATTACAAAAGGAGTCCAGGGGCTCTACATTTTAAAACACCAGTCTGCTTAAACCCAAGAATACTGCAGCTGGTATTCTTACAGTGTAATTTCATGATTCAGATATTATTTAAGTTATTTGTGGATATAAATCCTATAAATGTGTTTCTGTAGTCCAGTTAAAGGCTTTGTTTTATTTTATGCAGGTCTTTCCATTTTCTTCATCAGATTCTATTTAATATTAGCCAACATTATTTTTCCCCTAGCTACTCCACTGTTTTAAACCTTTTACAGTGATGGCACTAATATTCACTGTGTTATACAGCCTCCTTTTAAAATTTTTCATTAAATCTGACTTAAAAATGGGCAATAGAACAGGTACAGTCCACAACTACTTATCAGTGACCCTCTTATCTGTGATGGGCCACATTAAATAAAAATCTCACCATTATCACCATAAACCTGCATGAGGGAACTAAAGCCAAAGGCTGAAATACAGAGAGAGTTCAAAATACCAGAAAGCAAAAGGAATAAATCATTCATAGTATTGCAACGTTGCCAACCCTTACACTGAAAAAGCGCATCCTAAAGAAAGGTTTGTACATTTTGAACTTTCTGGTACTCCTGTCAAACCTCTTCCTCCTCAAGTTCTGTCAGGTTATACTCATCGAAATAACCTTGTTGCCAAAGCAACCTTCTCCCCACTTCACGAAACATCAGAAAGTTTTTTGCACAGAAGCCCACCTCTTACTGCTGTAACAGTTTAATCAGCAATTGCTTTTGACAGTCCTCTTCCAACAGCTCTTAGATACAATATTTCATTATCAAGAAGGGAAAAAATAAATAAAGTCTGAGTTGGCAGCATGTGTACAATATGATTTGGAATTTCTTCAAGTAACAAAGAATTTCACACAGAATTCAAAACCACATTAAGAGCAATCTGGCTGATGAAGAATGTAGATCTTAGACCCACAGGAAACAAGCAGATTGGAGGAAACCTCTGCCCAGCTAGTCCCGCTCAAAGCAAGGCAATATTCAAAGTGACATCAGCTTCCATGGGGTTTTATCCGAGAGTACTTTCTTAATATGGAGATTTCACATGCACTCTGGACAACCCACTCCTGCTCTTAACCTCTTTTCAATAATCTCTCTTTTTTCTTTAGATAGAAAAATATTTCTGTTCCTGAATGTGTTGCATTGCCTGTTATAATTTTGCTGTGAGCCTCTGAGAAGAGCCTCTGCATCCTTAACAACTTGACTTTTTCTAAAGCAGGTGAAGACAGGGATCAGAGAAGTGCAGAAAGCCTTGTTGCTCTCTTCCACTAAGCAAACACTGCTCTCTCAGCTTCTTGCCAGCCAGCTCCTAAACATATTGGTGGAGCTCAGCTGGATTTACTTTAGTTTGTCAAAGTCTTCCTGCGCTGAGAAATTCAAAGCTACACACTGGAGCTCAGGTGTGGCTTCCTGTGATATAACCAGATGGAACCCATCGATCCCCGCGATGTAACCTAGCAGAACCCACGGCTCCCCGTGACACGACACAGCAGCGGCCGCGGCTCCCGGAGCGCTGCGGGAGCCCCTGTCCCGCGGGCCGCCGGCAGCCCCGTCCCGCCGCGCCGCTTCGCCGCCGCACAAAGCCCCGGCCAGCACGGGTCGCGTGGGGTTATTCCACCCCAGGAGCTGGACTTTGAAAAAGAGGCATCCTCTCGCTTCTGTACAAGTCCAGGCTTCTTTGCTTATGACTTTCCCCACCTCCAGAAAATACACTACATCTATTCACTCTGAAACCCAGCAAGCCATTTACCAATTCTCCTCCTCGAGGCCCACGTTTGTTTTCTTTTTTTGCTTCCTTCTAACCCCTTGAGGAAAAAAAAAAAAAAAAAAAACCAAAAACTTGGCTGGCCCTTCTCTACTTTCCCAGCTTGAAAGCCAGGAACAAAATGAAAACCTCAGCTGCAGTAATGATATGCTGCCTCCTTCTAGCCAGGAGGAAAAAATCTTTTTTGAATCTCCACAAGGACAGGCAGAAATTCATAAAGAGCTAAAGCTTTTTATCCTACATCAAAACTGTCTCTAGCCTTTACCAAACTCAGCAAGATCTATCCTTTCCTTCCAGATTGTTACCCTTGACTAAGGCTCAAGAATAAAGTAGTGTTTGCAAGCTCTTTGGGACAGGCAGGAATCTGGACATAATTTTTGGGTAAAATGAGTACTTTGGAGGACAAAAATAGAAATAAAGTTCATAAAATGGGACATTCACATTACTTGCATTAGCCAATTTGAGTTCTGTTTTCCATTCTTTCTTGCTGATAGGGTTGCAAGTAATAAATATATGTATGGAAGACATCCAGTTTTGTTTAATTCACTGGCATTGTCTGAAGAGCAATGAATCATGTCAGAGATTTAAAGGGATTACTGATAGAGAAGAGTGTAACCTTTCTTCCAACACAACAGCTGTTCTGAAAAATTTCCATAATAACAGTTGCTTTTAATTATATAAAGAATTGCAAAGCCTTTTTAGCTTCATATCAATAATGCAGCTTTGATTCAAAAGTTGCTAAAGAGATAATCCTCAGCCTTTTTTGTCAGGGCCAGTGTGTGAATAGCAATGATTTAAATCCCAATGTCATCCTTTTTTTTTTCAAAGGAAGGAAAGAATGGTCTTTATTTCCTTGAACTTGGACTGAAAAATTACAAACAATGCTTGGAAAATATTATTCTCATAAGAGTCCTACAAGAAATGCTACGGATGCCTATACAGACACATGTAAAATAAAAGGATCAGAAGTATGGCACAGATATCAGGAGAAAAATAAATATTCTAAAATATCTAGTCAAACATTACTGATAAGAATAAATCATAAATCTCTATATCTAGAATTGGTGTACTTTACTAAAGAATTATTATTTTTAGTAATTTTCAGGGCCCTGCCAAATCAGTAAAAATTGCATTTCTTTATCTTCCACTCTTCCTGCTTCTCTCTGTGATTAAGTACTGGCCTCTGACTGCTTAATGCTTATTCATTCCTCATTTTCTGGGCAGATCACTAGTTTGTGAAGATAATTAGAGACTAGTTTGTGAAGATAATTAGAGACCCCTGCTATTCCTTCTAAGCCTCGAATCTTCAGACTAATTAAAATGGAGTGCTGCAAAGGCACATGCAGGTGATAAAGGCTTATAGCAAGGTACTAAGAATCATACTATTTGTGTCAGAAAAATAAGTAAAAACTCATTGCATCTGCTAGGAGAGAGCAATATTTTTGCTATGGTCCTCTTTCGTGGTTTAAGAATAGTATCCTCCAATCTAGGACTCTCACCTGAGACACTCCAAACCACGTGCACTCCTTTGCTTCCTCCTGCCCTCCCCTCCCACTTTGCAGAGGGCTGGAGAGGAGAACTGGAGGCACAAAAGGCAAAGATCATGCATGGATTGAGATAATTTACTGGAAACAGCAATGAGATAATAAAAATAAAAGCAACAATATTAAAAGCAAAAGCTTACAAGAGAGAGTGATTCACATGCAAAAATGCTCACCACGGTGCTCAACCGACCGAAGCCATGTTACCCCAATCACTTCTAATGAGTCAAGGGGTTAAGTTAGAAATGTAGCCAGCAAAGATCATATACTGTGATTAGAGCTTAACTAGGAAATCAGTTGATACCTGGTAGGGATAACTGAAACAAGGCTTGGAATGACAGGTGATACATGAAGTATTGTGGAGTGCAGGAGCCATAAATACCACTGATTTCTAAGAATGAGAAGGGGTTTGGACTGTGACCTGCAAGTCAAGCAGCCCAGCCAACTTGACACAGATGAAGAGTTTACTATGAAGAAGACATCTTATCCTTCCCCAAAGCCCACCAAAAGAGAACAATTGTACAGCTGTAATGGATATTCAACTAATTATAACACCAGGCAAGAGCTAATGTTTATGTAATAAGCATTGTAGAAACAGTCCTGGAAACCATCTGAATATGTAAAATCTTTTTGGATAAATAGAGAGCAGGAGTTCGTGACTTTATTGCACATGCTTTTGGAAATTCTGCTTGTGTCCAGTGCTGTAATAAACATACCACTTTTCAACTTTAATTAGCTGAAGAGTCTTCTGTCCATGCTTCACTAATACTACCTCTGCTTTTGAACAAATATTATCCAAATATTTTCCAATATGGCATTAAAGTATAACATTTAACATCTAAGAAAATACAGTAAATTCTTCATCAGAATCATATTCTCCTAACTTTTATTTTTCCTTGAGGTGTTAATCTTTAATGTAAAACATACAGCATAAGTGAATACACCTCAGAGCAGTGCACATATAAATGCAGTATAGGTGAGAAGGCTACAAAGAATTTTTCTGCCTCTCTCCAGATACCAATTTTCTCCTTTCATCTGTTTTAGCATGTAGACAGCCTAGAGGCACTGCTGGACACTTTATCTTAAAGAGCTTACAGACTTTACCATCTGAATTATCTACTGCAAACTCTAAATGTTTTCTTTTCTCCTCCAGACAAGTGAAGTAACTTTTATTTAATTTGGGATGAGCCAATATCCATCAACAAAACAAGGGAAACTACTGGCCCTGAACTGTGTCTCAAAATGCAGTAAAGTTATAAGCAGTGTTCATAAACTGCCAAGAAGGCTGTCTGTACTTCTCCCATGAATATCCAGCTTCAGTAAGATCTGCTGTCCCCACCCTGAGGCAGTTGCATATTGCTGTCATATTGTTTCTTCAAATGAAGTTAAACTATGACTGTAAATTAGATTATGCAGTTCTGAACAGCTAGAGGCATCTATGCTGACAGATTTCAGTATCTAAAAGCAACAAGAGTATGTATCTGGGAAAGGAATAAGAACCTTTAAGGATTTATAGCTTTCAGTGCAAACTTGTAAAGCAACTTTTTTCTCTTCAGTTTTTTCCCAAACACTTTATTTCTGAATTTAAGTGGAGTCTAAGTCAATTCTACTCCAATACTATCTATAGAAGAAATATTCAGGAAAGAAATTTTAAATGCATCATTTGTGTACTACAGTCAGCATCTCTGAACAAATTAATATATTTTTGGCTCTTTCTCCAGTTTTGCTTACTAATACAAAATCCCTCACTTAACTAAACTCACAGCTTCATATCATCAGTGAACTTGCTGAGGAGACATTCTAATTCTTCTGCGAAGTCTTTTCCTAGGAAGCTAACTTTGTGCTGTAGCCAATTATCTCTAGAATGTGCTCACAAATCAAGAGTTGATACCATTTTGTCTATACCTCATACATAGGTGGAATTGTTTAACTACTTCTGCATATCTTGTTTTTGGAGTGTGCTCCAAGAGATGTAGTTTCTTGTAATGGTCACATGGTCAGCATTTGTCAGCAAATGGTGAGGAGTGTAGTCTCACTTGGAGTGGTCTCTGCAAGTCTCTCTCCTGCTGGCTTAAAACAGTCACACAACAAGTCTACAGCTAGACTATATCTAGCTTCAAAGTACTCCATATGATTTGAAGCAGCATATGGACAGTTGATCCTGTGTCAACAAAGGAACTGTCATTTTCACTGGATTACTAGGTACACTGATGGAGAAAAGAAGAGGAATCTTTTAGTAAAACATTACAATAAAAAATAATCAAAAAAAGCAGATGGATAAGGAATACTTAAGAATATAACTTATTAATAGCACCATTAAGACACAGATTCACTTCCAAGAAGCCAAAATTAAATTCATAATTCAAAAGTACCTGCCACAAATCATGGCAAGATCACAGCCTTAGAACAGAATATCCTTCCAGAGGTATTCTATTACAAAACGTAAAGTTTGAGGTGGCTATGTTCAGAAGTCATATGTTGAAAATTATATTTGGTAATGCCAGGCTAATGTAAATGATTAAATCTATCAACTTGGTGATAGTCATAGCTCTAGTGAAAAACAAAGCATGTTACACAAAGAAAAAGCATTCTGATAAGAGGAACAGCTTAGAACAGTGTCTTTTCTAGTCTACTGCATATTTTCTCAGGAAAGCTCTAGAATCAATTTTCTCCACTTCCCAGGGGAAGAAGGCACCACTGATAGGATTGCTCCAACAGCTTAAAGAAGCTGCCACATTCTCTTTAAAAAAAAAAAAAAAAATTGCTTTGCTTGGATTTCTAACCAAAGGAGCTGCTTCACTGCTACAAATCCAGACTGAGGAGGCATCTAGGAAACTCCACTGGCACTTCCTGGCTCAGCATACAACTGAGTCATATTCTCTGACATAACTCTCCCCTTACACTGCACAAGGGAAATAGGTGACTGCTTGAAGGTTCACAGCAGGGTATTCAATAGAAGGAACTGCTATTGTTCCCTGTGTGGCTAATGGAGAGAGAGAACTAATGAAGCCCCTGCTCTAAATCACTGTCTGGTGAGGTGCCTACCTATTGCCACTGATTACTTAGAGAGTTCACAGTTTCCATTACCTTAGATATATAGCATAGTTGATGGACCTCTATTATTACTGAATTTTAGGGAGTGTGAATAGCTTGCCTGTCTCTTTTTAATCCTAACTCCTCTAGTAGATTTAACCCTTTGGTCTGAGCAGCAGAAAAAGTGAAATTTAAGAGAGATTATTTCTGCTCCCCTGGTCCCCCCACCCCCCCAGCAAAGTCCAAGAAATTAATACAGTATGAAGATCTCTTTGGAAAGAACGATGATCCTTGGTGCTTGAAAGCAATCCATGTCTAATTCCTGACTGAAAATGGCAAAATTACTCTGCTGAAAGCTAGCATGTCAAATTAGCCCAGATTTTTAAAGGTGCTGCATTTTTTTATCTCTAGGGGAATCGAGGATTGCTATAGAGATAAAAAACTATCATTTCTAAAAGAGTGGTATCTTGTTTACAGCCAACCACTCATTGACAGGCGAACCTGTCATACTCTTAATTACTACCCAGGGAAATTCTGGTAATATTGTGACAATATTGAAAAATAGTTATTTTTAAAAATATAATTGCACACATAATTAAGCAGTTTAGGTTTTTGTGCATCCTCTGTCTAATTTGAAAGAATGTCCTCTCTGGAAATTTTGAGTGCAATATATACTTCTATAAGTATTTTTCTTTCTTCTTTAGTATATCAGTTAGTGCCCTAAGAGTATGCTTATCTGTGACCAGTTTTCAATAAGTAGAAATTAGGACAAAACTACTAAGTCTCAACTATCCCTTTACTTCCAAACCATTAATCCATTAACTACTCCATTTTGAACCCATACTCCCACGTTCAGTGAAAATGGTACATACGTTGTAGCATTTCAGTATGGCTGCAACAAGAAATAAATGCAAGAAAGTCTAGTACTAAAGCTGTTATTCCCAATTTGGTTAATAATTTTAAATTGGTGCTTCACTGCAGTTCTCAAAGAACCACCTTGATCTTCATCTTTAAAATAACTGCAGCTGTAAAAACAAAGCTACAATAGTAAAGGGTTTTTTTGTAGAGGAAAGTAAGACCTCTCTACTAGTAAAAGAACCCAAACACTCATAGAATTATTTATTTTCAGATAACTGACAAAAATAATTTGACTATGTGTCTGTATCAACTATGCACGACCCTCAAAATCACTGGCAGACCAGGAATTTATAACCAGAACACATTCCCTGGACAGTGCAACTATTTGGATTAATTGCATTAAGAGACTTAATTTTGAAGGATTTGGGAATGTTTTTACAAGGTTTAAGAAGGATTTCATTGGGATTACATGATGAGCAATTTTGAGTGTGCTTAACTGTTCACATTAACTTTCTAAGCAACCATGAAATGGATCAGTCATCACTGATTATTAATTCTTATCCAAGATTTTGTCACCATAAAGGGAATATCTTTGCAGTTCAGTGTATACTTCAACCAGCCAGTAGGGAAAAAACCCTTATGCTTTAGCAAGGATCTCAGTGCTGATGTTCTTCATACTGCTGAATTTGAACCGAGTGTGCTTGTACTCTGCATATTTCTGTTCTCTTGTGTTGCCTTCAGAAAAATGTAACTTTACTATTAGACCTAAAATGATATTTAAGTTGGTCTTTATTTAAATTGATCTATATTTGCCATATGATAATATTACTTGCCAATACCACTTTTAAAGCTCTATTAATTACAAATTTAACTTAGGTGTTGAAACTGAGCACCAATGTTCTAAGATTAAGATATTAATTCAAGGTAGAAAATATGCATAAACTAAAAAGTTTTAGCAGTTGGTCTACTTGCACCAATTAGCCACATAAATTTTATGCCAAATGTTCTGTTACATGAACTGGGATAACAAGGTAGAGAATTAGGGCTTCTATATAAATTCTGGAAACCTGAATTTAAAAAAAGAAGTGTATTCTTTTATATTTCTGGGAAACATGAAGTTTTAGAAAGAAATGCACTTCTCTGTGTTTTTTTTTTCTAATGAGATCACAACTGCATTAATATACCAAAATGTGAGTGTTCAATGCTAAACACACTGTTCTGTTGTATGCTATTATCTGATGATAAATATGCAAATGCACAAATAAACCAAGAAACAATGCTTGCAAACCCCATTGGGAAAAATAACAGAGGCAGCTGTGCACAGAGCTCCAAGAACACAGGTCAAATTTAGGAGCATATGTAGATTTACTCAATTTTTGTTTTAAGAAGAGATTTTACCTTTCACTGGAGATAATCTGTGTTACTGCCTACACCAATTGTTGTATAATAAAACAGACTGATTTTGTTGATGCAAAGGCAGTCAGGAAGTAAAAAAAAAATAGTCAAATGTTAAACTTATACTTGAGTATTTATTTGCTTGTTTGTTTGTAATTTGCACATTTAGTTACTTGTGGAAGAGATTCTTGTGGACACTGGATTTTTCGAAGTCAAAATAAGGTGTGAACAACTATTAATGGAATTACCTGCCAAGAAATAATAAATTCTGATACAGAACTCTGGAAAATATTTAATGAAGTTTTTATTTTTTTATATTTAAAACTTGCCTTGTAGCCTGTAACTTCATTGTTGAAACTGAATGACAACAACTGAGATTTCCTGACTCGAGGAAATACTTTCACAAAAGCAGCTAAGACTATTCTATTTGGAATGCTGTAAAATACAAACAGCTGTATATTTCTAACTCAGCTACACTATTAGATCACTAAGAAATTATATCAGCAATAATATTGCCCAACAACTGTTTTTCATTCAGCTGTTGTCATTTAGGTACTTTTACCTATAAAGTATCCTGATTAAAGTTCAGCACTGGTCATTTGCTACAGAATACAGAACAGTCAGATTGGTATATTACAGTGCTATTACCTCTCTTCCCTTTGGTTCAAATATATTATTAAATGTTTTTATTATAGCAAAGAAATTCCCAAATGTTTGTCACCACCAAGCACTTTAATATGAATCTCACCAACAACAGATTGTGCATACCTGCAAGTCAGCTTTTAGCGGAATAAAAGTGCATGCAAAAGGTGAGTTCATGCAGAATTTCTGGTTAAAATTCATGTACATAAGTGAAAAATGGCTAGAGAACCAAATTAATGGCTACTATTGGAACTTCTGATCAATCTGCAGAATTGGATGTGGAATTGAAAACCCAATCTGCTGTAGCACTCTGCAGAAACCATCAGCTGAAAAATATCCAGCTATGAAATGAAATCCCCTATTATGAAAAACATTATATTTGACTGCCAAGTGACAGGAAATATTGTCTGTGCTCTTAAGGTACTTTAAATATTAATATAGAAACCTGAGTTATGTATCAATTTCTAATTGATTGAAAGAATAGTAAGGCAGAATTCTAGAGCAGCAAAAAAATCTCTTCTGCATGCCATTTTTTAACAGTGCCAATTTCTGACTCGCGAGCTTAATTCTCTAAAAATTGCCTTATCGTCTTGTTTTTAAAAGATCACAGCAAAAACGCCACCGGGAAAAAGAAAAAAAGGCATTTGCAACAAGGGTAGCACACCCTAACTTCAGCCGAAAATGTGAATTATATATTTACCTGATTTATCCACTTCCCTCCATGTTTAAAAAAAAAAAAAAAAAAAAAAAAGTTCTTTTAAGAAAAACACATTTTGATTGAACCCAGATAGAAGAGTGGATACAGGCCGTGCATGTAAGAAATAACATTGAGTGGTTTTAACCAGCGTGAGTATTGCCTCACGAGCTGGGCATTGGGAAATGCTATGTTCTACCTTGCAATGCAAATTCCCCCCGTTTTCTTGGAGCCCGTAGAGTTTATTATGCCTGTATGTACTTCAAACGTGATGCGTAAAGGAGCATTTTACTTCTCTACGCCTGGACTGACTGCAGAAGCCTAATAAATACTGACTTTTTAAAAGGTGAAATTAATTTCTGATTGCGGACCAAGTCTCGAAGGAAGACGCACTTGGCGTGTTTTACACAACACCAGGGAGCCACCACGAGCCAGCGAGGATCGGGTGAGCAGAAAGAGCTGCTCTGGCGAAGGAAACAAACAGGAAATAGCGGGGCGGCGCCTGGCGGGCCGCACCGCCCTCAGGCGAACGGGACGTTCGAAGGCGGCAGCGGCCATCGCGGCCATGGTGGAGGGCCCGGGCTGCGCGCTCTGCGCCGAGCGCCTGCGGGCGCGCCTGCGCCGGGGACAGCGCGTGCGGGCCGCGCGGGGCGGCGGCGCGGTGAGGGCACAGGGACACGGACACGGACATGGACAGGGCGGGGGAGCGGCGCTGCCCGCCCGGCCGCCGGGACAGGGCCGGGCAGCTGCCTCGGGCAGCGGGGCCCAGCCCTTTTGCTCGCGGTGGTCCGCGGTGGTAAATGGCGGCGGGTGTGGGTGAGAGCGAGCGAGCGGGCAGGAGCCGCTGGGGGGCCCGGGGCCGGCGGGCGGAGCTCCGAGCGGGGTGGTCGGTGCCGCCCGTGCCGCCGCTGCCGTCGCCCGTGGGTGATGGTGGGTGTCATCCTCGAATGCTGTCTTTATTCTTCCTTGAAGTTGTGAAATATTCCTGTCAGCAGCGTAATATGTCTCGGCAGGTCAGATGGGTAAAGGCGATGCTGAAGCTGTAGAAACAGGATATTTGAGGAGTAGTGAGGGAAAGCTTTCAGAATCGCTCTTGTTCACTTAGGATAAACTTCGAAATACCATGTTGCTCGAGGAAACGTTAAATACAAGGGAAATCATTGCTAATCTTCCTTCTTCATAATCTCCTCAGTCTAGACATGTCCTAGATGCTCTATAAGGTCCCTTCTAAACCAAACAACGCTATGATTCTAATCTGTGTCAAACCTGAGAGAGGTTCACATTGACCTGCAGAAAGGGGGCTTTTACTTCTATAATTACTTTTTAAGCAATTTTAATTAGATCAAGTATTTAAATAACGGGTGGTTTGTATCCTTTCATTGGCAGCATAAAATATCTCACTAGTATAAAACTGCTGGGACTTGTGAGACCTTGTAGCAGATGGAGAAATCACTTGGCTGGTAATTGTGTAGGTACTGTCCTTTGGCATTGATTACTGAGTTAGCTGTCTTTTTTTCCATGCCTCATTTTGCTCATCTTTAAAAGACTGTAGGTTGCTTTTGTTGCAAGTAAATATATTGGATTCTGCCAGGCAGAAAGTTGGGGAATTTTTACCCACTTTTAGTGCGTATAAAGCATTGTAGGAGTTTGTGATTAAGGCACAGTAAGATAGTACTTCAGTGAAACAATTTAGAAAGGAATGTGGTTGAAAATACGTCTGTCTAAGATATGTCTTGGGACTAATCTTTATAGATTAATATCTTTCAGGACAGATTTTTGAAATAAGGAGTTAGGCTCCTAAGGTTCCTAAAAGAAATCTCACTCCCTCAAATAGGTTTGTTATCATCACTTTGTGCAGTAAAAGTCACCTCAGGGCAGCCTCTATTCATTGGAAAATGACCAACCTAAGGGTCTTGGACGTTTTAGATTTCACAGAGGCTGCTAACCATGGCCAAAGCCTTGGTCACTGCTAAAGATTACACTGTTTAGGAGATTTTGTACTATGATGACTATAAGGGTTTGCCTGATACCAAAGAAGTATGAATTTAACTTCAAATATTTGAAAACACAAGTTAGTTTTCCATCTCAGTCATTTCCTATTTTGGTTTATTTTAAACAACCCTGAGTGGATTAAAGTTGAAGTAAACTTTGTTGCGCAGCAACAGACTCCAATACTTTTATTGGAAAGCATGAACTGCTTACATGGGAGCAAAATTTTGCTTTCTTCATATTTTGATAACAGACAAAGTAAGTGTTATGCGAGACATGTTTTTATTTTCCTGCTCGACAGAATAATAACCATAAAACTGTCTAAATATATATCATTTCAAGGTAATAATACAGTGGGAGATTGCATAGAGAGTAGCTCTGAAATGTCACTAACTAGCAGAAGCCTGGCTGTTTTGCCAGAGTTGCTTTCATACATATTTGCATTGAAATTGAGTGCTACAGTTGAAGCCCTGATATCTGTCCTGCAGTCAGGGCTATGAGCACAGTGAATCTGCTGCTCACAGGTTTCAGCAGGGTCTGAAGGCACCTTGAGGTGCTAGTCAGGGGGACCTTCACAGGCTGAGAAAAATGGGCTGAAAGTAGAAAGTCAAGTTCAGCATTTGCAGGACTTGCAGAATCCTGCACTTAGAACAGAAGAGTGTCATGGAACAGCACAGTCCTGGCTGCTGCTCAGATGGGAAATGCATCAAAAAGGATCTTAGGGTGCTGTAGAAGCTGAGTTCCAAGAAGAGGGACAGCCCTGTGCTGGGCTCTGCAGGTTGAGGAGAGTGATGCTTACCTCTGAGCAGCAATTGCAAGGCTGCACCTGAGTTTGTGACTCCCTAGTAATAACAAGATAACATACTAGGGTGAGTCCTCTGGTATGATTAGCAGGGTGAAGCACATGGTGCTCAAGGAGAAGCTGACAGAACTGGGGTTTTATTGCTCTCCTCAGGTAGCTGTAAGGAGGATATGGAGGAGACAGAGCTAGGCTCCTTTGGACTTGCACAGTGAGTGAGAAGCAGCAGATGCAGGGGGCAACAGAAGTTCTCATTAGGTATTAGGAAAAAATTTCCACCACAACAGTAGTCAAGCCATGGAACAAGGGCCCAAAGAGTTTGGAGTGTCCATCCCTGGAGCTGCTCTGAATCTGAGTGGACAAGGCCCTGGGCTCCCTGTCCTAAGTGTATCTGCTTTGACCAGGTGTTTGGACCAGATAACCTGTTGACATCCCTTGTAATTTCAATGTATTTTCATGTGCTGTGCAAGAAAATATGACTGCTTCAATCTCACATTTATCTTGTTCTCTAGTAGTGTCCTGCCTGCTGCTCACCTGCTTCTGAGATTAGACTTTAAACTAGTAGGAAGAGAGAGATATCTCTGTGGGCTCAGTTGAGGCTTTTCTGTAACACACAATGCACTATGCAAAATTCTGAAAGCCTGTTATTAACATTTGAAGAAGGATATAGATCTGCAAATGGCAGAATTAACGCTGACACGTTTTTAATATTCCAACTGTACCTGTTCATTTTACACCAGTTTGAAACTCTTATTATAAATTCATGACTCGAAGGAAAAGACATAAAGTTCCCTGATAAAAAAGATGTATTGTTTCAGTTAGGAAAAAATTTGAGGTAAGTTATGATAGCATTAGCAATAGTGACTGCTTCCTGGGTTAATAGTCCCATTGTTTTTGGTAGAATGCTTAAGGAGAAAATAGTTAATGTTGTCCAAGCTGGAAAAGTAGTTCATACAGCTGCTTGCTGAATGTGTACTGGTGCTAGAATATAAGCAGTATGAATTCTCTTTAATCTTTTTGTGTGTATGTACTCATTTTTCAGACTGCTGCAAGTAAAGAGAGCATCTCTGGTCATGATTTTCTCATTGGCCATGTTTACAGGGGTGTGGAGACATTGGGAAAGGAACTTTTTATGTATTTTGATCAGAAAGCTTTGAGGTAAGTGACAAAAAGGCTTCCTATGCATTCAGACTGAATGTATTTGGGGGGGGTCATCTTGATCTTGCTAATGGCATTTTCAGAGATTTGGAAGTGTTAGAGAGAAACTTCTCATCAGCCTCTCTGGACTGTAGTGTACTGGATATAATCACATGTTTAGTTAACTTGCTGCTTTACTCCAAGATTCCATGTAAAGGTATCTGAAAAGGACAGTTATTTATTGACATGCTTTGTTTCAAACAGGAAGTTGCATTTTGTGGAGACAAAACAGTTATAATGCATGCAGTACATTCAGATCCTTGCAAAATCGTGTAGCATGAAATAATTCTGAAGTCTCACCTTTTTACTTTAAAACTAGAAATCATCAACTCCTTACTACTAGTTCTCATTGAATAACATTTCCTAGGTTTAATTAGCATGCCTTTTCTATTTATAATTAAGAAGAAGATTTATATTTTTCCCTATTTCAGGACATCAAAGGTAATGAAACACTGTAGAATTAAATTTTATAAATTTCTTAATGCTTTTGAATGTAAATGTGTAGTGATGATTCAATTTTTTTTTCCTTGTCATGAACTGAGATGGCACTAGAATAGCTAATGGTTGTGATTCTTAAAGTTTATTTCAAACAGTATGCTGGAGCTTGGTAAATAAAACCATTAGCTAAAAACTGAATAAAAATAATTTCCTGGAAGCATTTAATGCATCACCATTTGTTAGCTAGATGCAAGAGTTTGGTTTAAAAATAAATTTGTGTAGGTTTGAAAACAAGTTTGGCTAATTAAGCCTGTGCAGTACTACTCATGGCACATGAAAGTTGAAAATGGCTTTTGAAGATAAAAGTGATTGAAACAACTATATCACATGATCTGACTTGTAAGAAGAGTTTTGGAAAGACACAGGTTTTTAAGTAACTCATGGCATTAATTTTTTCATGTTTTAAAGAGTAACTTATGAATAGGCCTAATGACATGTTGTTTTAGCCCATCTGTAAATATTTAAAATGCCTGTCCTTCCTGGAATGTAAGAAAGCTGAGCTTACTGGAAATAGAGACCTCATATTGCATTTCTTGGTAATTTATGTAGTTTAGTCTGTTAAATCTTCTTGTAACTACAAAATAATCTACTTTTTCTAATATACTGTGTATAGTAATAGGCATTCCCACTATCTTGGGGTTTTTAGGACTTGATTGTACCAGGTGAAATTGTAATAAATAAAATGTGTTAGATAATACTCAGACTTGTCCTTTGCTCAGGCATAGCTCCTTGTAGAATATTTTATAAAACTTAAGACCTCTTAAAGCATTACTAATCTGTAAAATGAATGCTCGAAAGGGTCTGTTCTTCTACTTTGCCATCTGTGCATTTTTCATTTTATTTCTTTTATTAATTTTTAATTGACTTGCAGGTTTTGCCATGGTTGTAGGCAAAGAAAAGCAGAAAACAACATATGGCAAATACTAATTACGTTGTTTATGGTGTTACTGGATTTAGCTGCAATGTGATAACAGTGGTGGGAATATGGGGACTAAATTCTTTCTTTTCATACCAGGTGACTTCTGCCTGATTTAGCAGAAAATTTTCTGGTCAAGTGGCCTCATTTCTTTCAGGTTTCCTGAAAGTTTATGAATCTGTGTTGGATGTCAAGTGAAAAAAATTCTAAGTGCACCAGAAATGGTGCTTCTTAGTGATCAGGTTTGACTTCTGTATAATGAATTTCAAAGGCTACACAAAACCAGCCATGTTTTGGAGGAATTTTTACTTGGGGAGCATTCTTTGGGAATTGAGCATTCTGTCAGCTAAGTTTGTTGCTGTGTTACTGGTAATGACTGGAATTAATGTACATGCATACTGACTTGGTTAGGTAAGGTTCATAGCTCTAAAAATAGACTGGTGTCCTGCTTGGAAACAATAGCAAAGTTAAAATACCTATAAAAACTCTTTCTTTCCAAGGATTCACTTTGGTATGGATGGTTCCATGCGCATTAATCCTGATGGAAGCAAAGACAGAAATGGGGCACAACCAATTTTGGAGATACAGCTTATGGAGGATACTGTTTGTTTTTGGGATGTGACAGTAGAGTATAGGTAAACTGTTTATTTCTTTTTAAAACTATATTTTAAGGTAAATGAAAAAATAATGTACAAATTGTTAAGTGCTTGGATTCTATCAAAAAAAACTTTCTAAACATATCATATTTGTTGGCTTGGTAATTTCAGTTTGTTACTTTTGTATCAGAGCTTACATTCAGTTAAAGTAGTTCTATGCCATAGTGTCATTAGGTAGTGTCAAGACTGGGAATGAAAGTTGGATTTAATTCTCTCCTTCGATCTGTATACTGAAACCCATTGCTCTGTTAATTTTCATCCAAGTCTTACTTCTTTACAAGAGTGACAAACAGCCTGTCACAATTACTGGTTTCAAATTTTTATGCTCCCAAGTTTGGGTTTTTATTTTTTTTCTTCATGGAAGCAAATTTTTATAATTGTTCTAATTTACATTAAGCAGATGTTTATGCCCATTAGCACTGTACTTCACACTGCTAAAAAAAACCACCAGCAAGCTTGATTTTAGTGATGGAGGCTCTTGAATGGAAACGGGCATGTAAATTCATGCAACATATATAAGTGTACATAAAATTACAAAACACAAAATCTCATGTAAGCCATGACTTGTATGGTATTATTTTCAAATGAGTATGCTTATTCTAATAATATATATCTTAAAATAAGAATATATATTTTTTTTTTTATTTTGTAACTACTGTAAATCATCTACTACTACATACATCTATGACATAATTACAATTTGGTCGGTTGGTTAGAGCGTTGTGCTAATAATGCCAGGATTGAGGGTTTGATCCTCATTTGGGCCATTCATTTAAGAGCTGGACTTCATGATCTTTTTGGGATCCTTCCGGCTCAGAATATTCTGTGATTCTTTGAAATATATATATATATATATACACGCGCGCACACACACACACACACAAATAGATGTCATGTTGTAACTAGTGAACCATGTAACTATACAGTTAGGTAAGTTTGAGGGTCCAAACACGTGGGATTTCCATCTTGGAAGTAGTTTTAAAGCAAGGAGCTGGCAAATATTTTTCAAGCTAGTAGGAAAAAAATTAGATGATTTCTTCTATGTTGGACTAGATGCATGTTCCATGCATGTATCATTGACCTGTTTTTGGAAGAGGTGTTTAATGGAATTTCCATGCCACTTCTTGTCACTGGTATTTTTATGGTTTCTGTTATCTGCATATAATGTTCTAATTTGTTGTGTTGTTTTTAAAACCACACTGCAATATTAGAATATATTTAAAATAAAAATTAATCAGTGTATTTATCTCTTCCAGAAATGCAGCTGAGTGTGAGCAGAAAGTGAGGATGATGGAAAGTTTGGATGTCTGTTCTCCAAAGTTTAGCTTCTCAAGAGCAGAACATGAGATTAAGCAGCAGAACACCCGTATGTTGTGTGATGTGTTATTGGATCAATCAGTATTACCTGGAGTGGGAAATATCATAAAGAATGAAGCACTGTTTGATAGTGGTCTTCATCCAGCTCTTAAGGTGAATGTCTCAAGATGGTTTTTAAGGACACCATAATATTCAGAATTAAATACATATTTATTTAATATTTTGCTATTTTTTTTACCTTTGTTTTGTCATCTGTAATTTCTTAAGTTATTCTTGGGCACTAAATTAATGTTTTATCATTTTAACAGGAGGTTTTTGTCCTGGCATTCCTTAGAGCTGGTTAATTTTCATATTTTAAGTCTGACATCCTGTTATGCTGCCATTAAACTGACAGTCCATAAATAAGGGAAAGTGAAAAGTGCTCAGTTTTTTTTGTCACTTACTACCCAAAATAGTTTATGTGGTAGAGTTGATAATTTTTGCAGCTGCTTCTTCCACTTCTTATTCTGCTAGCTGGCATCAGTTGTTTTTTCTACCATTGTTTAGTATACTTTTTCTGTTTTAAGATCCTCAAGCCTGGGTTTACAAACTTTGGTTGAGAAGATGATATTTGCAAAACAGAGATTACATAGGATGTAAATAGAAACTGGGGAAGATTAGTAACTGAAAAGTTTTTTAAACATTGAAAATTGTTCATAGGATCAATCTGGATTTTAATTTTATCTGTGATATAGCAGAGATAAAAAAGTGATTTAAAATTTTGGGTTCTTAAAAAAAATAAATTTGATTGCTACATCTCTCTAATTGTGATGCTTTTGACTTGTGTATTCTTCCTGTATATGTCTCAGGGAAAAGATCCTCAGATGATAGGTCATATTATGATCCATGAGGAAATTAGGAGGGATGTGAGACTTGTTAACTCTGTTATTTATGTGATCATGAACTCTTTGGTCAACATAGGGTAAGACAACTGAATTTTCTAGGACATGTTTTGCATGGTTGAGGCAAAGCACATTGTTTTGGTATGCAAGCAGTGAGTTTTTGTAGTATAGAATGTAAACATGTAGTAGTATAGAATGTAAACTTTTTTACTGAGATGATACATATAATACACAGTCAAGGAATTATCACAACATGGAGAAAAGCAGCTCCACATCAGTGTTCAAAATGCACCTACCTTATGATCTTTTTTTTTGGTCCCTTAGCATTGTAATATTCTAAAACTCATTCTTGTCTTTCTTACAGGTTTGCCAACTGACAGATGAGCATGTACGTCACTTGGTGAAAATGACACGTGACTTTACCATGCTCTTTTATAAGGTATTGGCACATATTTCTGGAAAACTTCCAAAATGTTACTCTGGCATGTTGCTGTGTGTGTGATCATCTGGCGAAAACAGTATAAAGATGCAACACAGCAAGTGTTTCCATGAATAGGAATGTTGGTTTGTGGGCTCTTTGTTAATTGTGAATTGTCAGATGATGGAAAGGTAGGGAGAGTCAAGACTGTCAAAATATGCATAGTTTGGCCCAAAAGACTTTCACAGATGCAGCCTGAGGGCCAGTTCAGTCTTTCTGTGCATGTGCTGTTATGCCAGTCTGAACATGTCAGAATTGATGTAGGCTAAGCACAAAGTTACATGTAAGGTAACATAAAGATTACTCTTCAAACCAAGAACTAGAGATTGTCCCAGGGAAATATGAAGGTGGTTGATGTGGCTTCCTATATAAAACTGGAAGTAGCAATTAAATTTATTTGACCAAATAGTTTGCAACTTCTAACAACTTTTTTTTCCTAACTCAAATAATGGATTTGATTGATAAAATGAAATAAATTACAATTTCTCCCTACTGCTATAACTTCAGTAGGACTTAATTTCTTCTTGTATAAACTCCATAATTCATGGTGCTCTTTAACCTTCCACAAGAGAAAAAGAGAAAATTTGACCTAATTCTTCTATGTTTTGCTTCTTTAGGCTGCAAACAAAAAAAAAATTAAAGAAAAGTAGTAGTGACATTTTTGTCTTATTCTCTTGATATTTTATGAAAGGCAAGGAGCTAGCAGTGCTAAAAAGAATTTTTTTGGTACGTCAGGGTGAGGGCATCTAACATTCCTAAAATCATAAAGGCTAAAACTTTAATTTGTTTATTAGTCTGCTTAAATATCTACTTTCCCTCAACCCGCTAAAGAGTACTTTGGTTTGTTGGTAGGGAAATGTTTTCATTTCTCTGGACTTCATAATGAAGTCTGCCAGTAAAGAGACACCTTCTCGTTCTGCAACAACTCTAATACTCAGAAATTTAAAGGCTTTCGGACTCATAATAAGCAAGTTATACTTTTTGTTTAGCCAATTTGAAAACTTCTGTAGTCCACACTTAGCAAGTACTCACCAGTCAAGGTGCATCAAGCAAGTACTCACCAGTCAAGTAAGAGGGCTAGCCTCTCCTTCCATCTTAGAGACATAATGAAAATATGTTAATGAGGGATAGTGCTTGAATTTTTTTATAGATTATTATAGATTGTTTGCAGTCATCACACTGCATCATTACAGATGCAAAGATGAATCTTGTTTGTGTAAAAAGCTGTTGCTTTTGTTTGGTTTTTGCATAACTGGGAAAAAAGCTACTCATAAGAAACTGACTGAAAACCTTGAGGAGACAGCTGTGAATATTCATGCAAATATATATTAGTAATTCCTTCTGATTGAATTACTAGTTTGCACTGGCACAAGAATTCTGTTTCAGCAAGACTGATCAATAAGAGCACAGTGGAAGCAAATGCACTATGCTCAATGACACCTGCGTTTTGGGAGAACTCCAAGGGTTTTCATACGTTATGGAGCTAGAACTAGTGAACTCTGCCAGGGCTGTGCTGGTATTACTTGGCCAGCTGTGGTGTTGTTTGAACTGAGCCCAAGGATTTGCAGTTGTAGGGCAGAAACTTGGGTGGCTCTGCAGAGTTGGCTGCATCTCTGCTGGGCTCTTGTTTGGATTATTTTGCCACTTTTACTGTAGTGTGTCTATGCTGACTTCGTGGGTGCTTTGGGAATTGACTCATGAAATGTGCCTGCCAGCTGTCTGGATGCTTTTCAGGTCACTGCCCTTGGGCTTGTACTATACTTAATTTAATATGGCTTTCTGCCAGACTCTGGGGAGCTCACCATAGTGCCAAGTGGCTTTTCATGAGCCAAGTTGTCTGGCATGGCCAGGGCCAAGATGTAGCTGAGCAACTTTACTGGGCACTACCCAGCATTTACAGAATCTTGGGAATATTTCTGCATTGCACAGTTCTTTAGGTTTTGGGAAGGCTTATTTACCCAGATTGTAGCATCACATGTGAGCTGTGCTGAGTTTTTGGCTCTTTGGGGGTGAGAGAAGGCGGTGTTTGTTTTGTGATTTATGTTTGTTTTGTTTTCTATGCTGCATTGATTGGAGTTCATTAGCTCTTGAAGAATACTCCTGCAGGTGTCAGGTCAAAGACAACTGGTACTGACGCAGAGCTAGCTGGTCCAGCTGGACTCAGAGAGTTCCTAGCATGCATTTGCTTGCACCTTGCTAGTATGCTTTTTTCCCCCTGTCTTTTATTTCATTGTGTGGAGAATTACAGACACTGTTATACCTGATTTGTCAGTTCTTTGCCTAAAATAATGTGAAATACAGGGATAGCTTTTTTTAGTGTCTCTTTAAAATATCTTAATCTAGTCATTGAGCTGACAGTTTATGTAGGGTTTTTTATTTTCAGACTGATGTAAAATTGCTCCTGAGTCTCTAACTAGGATGTTAAACACATTCTGTTTTAGTGCCGCAAAGCGGGGTCCCCGCTGTACCCGCACTACAGAGTGTACAAGCGCCCGGCCTGCAGGGAGTGCAGTGGCCGTGTCACCGTGTGCCGTCTGGGAGACCATAACAGGATGACTTACTTCTGCTCTCAGTGTCAAAAGGCAGATCCCCAGCTTGTCAATCTTAGGTATGATGGCAGTATGGTGACATTTTTAAGCACCTCAAAGTGCTGTTACAGTAAAAGGACACCCCCTTTGGAATAGAAGGGATCTTTGTGTATTTTATAACTAAATTAACTATGCCAGACAAAAACAGAACCTCTTGCAAAAAAAAAAAGTTTTCGCTATATATATAAAATGGTTAGATGCTTTGATTCTTTGCTGCTACTCTTTTCAAAGGTGTCATCTATTATGAAGCAGCTATTACTCTAATCAAATGTAGGAATTATGAAACAATTCAGAGTACTCAGATTTATTCACTGAGACTAAGTTACCTGAAAAGTTGCCCTTTGTTCTTGGTGTTATCAATATAAAGGGCATGGATGTTTCCATGCAACTGAGTTGAATACAATGAAGTAGAAATTTGTCTTTCTTTTTGCAGGATAGCCCCATCAGTCGTGGCATATCTAGATAGCTGTGCATCTGTGCGATTTTCTTCTGGATATAGAATTATACTGAGGATAACTAAAACTTCAGTAAATTCATAGTGCAGCAAATATTTTAGGGGCTTAGTACTTTTTCTTCCTCCTTACTGGATTTTAAAAGCTTTTGCTGTAGGTGTGCTACAGAGGCACTTTCACTTCCACATAAATTGTGCTAGCAGCATCTTTCCTCCTTTTATTTCAGGAAAGCAGAAAGTACATTTGATATCATGAAGGGTCAAAAGGTAAAAGTTACAAAAGTACCTTATTCAGACTTAGGCATCTGTATTCTTGAAAATTTTCATCTGAGGCTTCAGAATTCTGCCTTTATACTCTGTCAGTCTAATATAAGATGCTGTTTCACTTTGTGACTTTGCCTCGTTAGTGTGTGTGGGTGTGTGTATATAAGTATGTTTTAGATAAGATTTACAGAATGCACAAATCCCTCTCCTACCTCCAAGCTTCTTTCAAGACTCAGATGGCTGATGGGATTTTGCTTAAAGCTTAAAAAATTGCCTTTGAGTACAGATCAAATATCGAAAATTCCAGCATGGAAGATAAATATTTCACAAGCTGATAACCCAAATCTTGCTGTATTTTCAGAAAGTAATAATGAGAAATATTTTGCAGAAGTGTAGGAAGACAGCATTCTTCTGTTGAGTCAGATAACTAGAAAACAGTGTCAGGAAAAAAACTGTTTTCTAGAGCAAATAGTGATTTAGCATTTTCTTGTACTTTTAAATAAACAATTAAAGAGTGCTGTATTTACGTGAAAAACATGGTAGCTATAAAATAAAAAGATGGTTTCTTGTCTTGTCCTTATCCTAATGGTCAATTCTTTGTTTTCTACTGCTCTCTTCTCAATTTTACAGTAACTGTTACTATGTAAAATTATGTATAGCTCAAGTAATTTATTTGCCATTCCAGGCTTTTCACATTTAAAGACTGGAAGGGGCCCATGTGATTAGACTGACTGGCTACAGATCATAAGCTGTAGAATTCAACCCAGTGGTTCTGGGGTCAAGTTAACTAGCTTAGGATTCTGCTCAACTGAAAAAAAAATTAGAAAATACCCATTTTAAACTTAGCCCATCAAATTCAAATGTATCTTGAATTTAAAAAATAGACTTTTCCCCATATATTTCATAAAGTAGGAAAGGGTGTGGGGAGTATAATGACAGAACAGATAACACAGGGGAACAACATGGAATTAAATTCCAAAAGATGACACACTGAATATATTTAGTCTAGTAATGCATTTTTTGATAACTAAGTAGAACAATTGATCTAATAATGTGAAAATAGCCATTTTAACACTTACAGTTCAGCTGTTTTGTTTGCTAGCCACAGTATTTTGGTGAATGCTGCTATAATGTCTGTTCTACCTCTTAACAGCAGAGACTTTTTGGAATGTCAGCAGTTCTCATTATCCTCCTTAGTTTTCCTGTTGTGGAAGATGTGGTAGGTAGTGGATATCTCTACCATTATCTTAGAACTCTAGCCTCTTACAGGAAGTGATCATTATGGAAAAAGCGATGGGTCAAAGGAGCGTCACAACAGTGCCCAACTACAGCATTTGCGTTATTGATTGAAGTGTGTAAATTCTTAGGATTAATAAAAGTCTCCAAAAAGTCCAGAATTCATACATAAAAAACCATTTGACAACATATCAGCCATAAGTTGGATAATATCATAGCACTTAAAAGCGTACATACATGAACTGGTAAATTCAAGTTACATTTAATATGCTGTCAGGGTTGGGATACTATGACAAGAGCAGCCCTTTGTAACAGGAAGCTGTAAAGGAGTATCTATGATTCTAAATCAGTCTATCAACATAGGAGGTTATAATTTACAGGAAAATAAATGCAATTAAATCTTTAGTGGTATCTGGAGTAGCTTTGTCTCACAAGTCACAGCTAGGTTCCTTAATTCTGAGCAGGTTCCTACATTTTAAAAGGCTTTCCAGCAAATGGTGACACACAAGAGACTTTCTAACTTTTAAAGCTTTCAGTGCTTTTGGCTGTTATGATAACAATGTGGACTTATGTGTAGCATTTAAATGAGAACAAAAAAAGTTATTTGCTAGACTGTGTGATTTCTGCAGTTCATCTTCTAAACAGTTCTTCATCCAGTAATGTATTTTTTAGCAAGTGTTGTGTACAAGAGATGGGAGGAAAGCCCTGAAACAGTCTCCCTTTCTCACCAAGCTTTTTGCTGCTGTACTTGGAAATGGTACGGAATCTGAGAGACTGGGGCATTGTCCTGGATAATACAGCAGTTAATAATTAGCTTTCCATCAATTTCTTGTTTAAATATTTTTATTTGTATTACTCCTGCAGCATCTGGAAAGATTTGCCCTTGATGTAAAGAAAAGAAAAATCAAACTTGAACAGTGACATGCTGTCCAAGCTCTGATAGGAGGCTTAACACTGCATACTGCTTGTTCTCTAGCCCATGCCTCCCTGCACAGAGTGGTGTAAGGCAATTTGTAGGGGGAACGTCGCAAAACACTAACATCATTCTTTTGTTTCACAGCAAACTGCCAGCTAGAAACAGCCTAATTGGCTGGGCATATGGCAGGGGGTCATGTTCTAATGAACACGTAGCTCGGAAATCTGAAGAGGAATGGACGTGTATGTGCTGCACCCTAATAAACAAGCCTTCTGCTGAAATTTGTGATGCCTGTTTGACTTCAAGACCTGAAGGTACTGAAGGGTTGTCTGGCATCTGTATTGAGAAAGAGCGGAGGTCTATGATTTTGGTGTAGTTTTTATGTAGAAGTGTCTCATTGTGAACCATATATATATATAACTAGCTAACTTGAAGTCAGATTTTGAGGAAACTTCACTCAGACAGTATGGAAACTGTCTTGTCTTAAACCCTATAAGTGTCATCTTCCAACCTGGTGTGCAGATGGGGTTCTATAGATCAGTGTCTTCAGTGACCCTTTGTTTTTACTGGGGCAGGGAGTGAGAAGAATCTCCATTCTTTCAACTCTCCTTAAAATCCTTCAAGGTTTGCAGTGTAAGTCTGAATTAGAAATCATCAAAGGTCAGAAAATTACCTGTTGTTCTTTCATGTGAACAAAAGCAATGCATTTTAATACCCTTTTCTAAAAGGATGCCAGGTTTCTCTGAGGCTTCTTTTTTCCCTTCAAGTTCAGAGTAAAAATGATTCTGAACTTCTTACCTCAATTTGTTGTTTGTGTCTTGTTGGAGCTTTTAATGCTGCTATCTACATGAAATATTGCTTCATTGCTTAATCATTTTATGACTGGAGTGATGTGTGGAAAACGCTTATTTGGCACTAGCTATAGTTCATTTTCTCAGGTCAGGAATCAATAAAAGTTTGTTTTTGTGTCTTACATGACAGTTGTTGGCAACACAGGCTAATCTTGCATAATTCCTCTGCCAAATCAGCACCAGAAACCTGAAAATTTTAATCTGTTCACAGAGTAGGATTTACCAACTAACATTTATCCTGCAATTAATGCTGTTAGCTGGCCTTTATAATATATTATGCCATGTGCACAATTGCTTTACTTTAAGCTTTGAAACAAAATCTTGTTCCTTCTCCTGTACTTGTGAGTTTTACTTATTTAGTTATGCGCAGTTACTGAAATCAGGTGTGGAATTTGAAGCTGTCGAAATACTAATGGGAAATTTTTTTTTTTTTTAATAAGACTTTATTTTTGCGTAGGAGTGGTATTTGAGATTTTTTTTTTCAAATATAGGTTTGCTTACCTCTTTTTTTTTTGATCCTTAGGAGTCTTTCCCTTCTCACTTGGTTCAGTGTTTGGTTTTTTAATGTTGTTTCTAAAATACCTACTGTCAGCAGAAAAATCTGAATTTTTGAGGACAGAATACTTGGTCTGTAAAATTAGCTGCTGGCCCCACAGCTGAAATAATTCAGTCTGTAGACAGATATTTACTATTACATTGCAATTTCCATGCTCCTTTGCTAAGTACAAGGCCAAGCTACTACTATTCTTTCTTAAAAAGTCTGAATGAAACCAGTATGTTTGTGCAGTAGTGGCAAAATCGAAGGAGCCTGGAAACAAGTCATGTTCCAAGTCAAATGTAGAGATTCTTCTTTTGTTTCTGAGTGAGAATGCCTTTGGAGAAAGTGTGCCCTTGTGTATGTCTCATCTACCCATGTTCTGCTTGATTCCTTCTTTTTTGTATGGAATACACTGGATATAGTAGAAAAGGAAGGACTCTCTCCTGGAACACTGTGGTTTCACAGCTACCTAAAACGATTGCACATAGGATGCCATTAGGTTTTCACCCTTTTCTCGTGAAAGGGATTACCTACAGACTCCTTATGTATTAAATTGGCATTATTAAGCTATTCCCATTCTTTTGAAATGATTATTGCCCACTAGGAGGGCCTCTGATTCTGTGAAGAAACTGTTGTTTATACCACAGAGCAAATTTCTGAACTGCTTTCTTCTGAAAAACCTCTTACTAATTTTGGATGAACACAAAATTTGGAAAGGATGGGAACTCTGAAAACACTAGAAACTCCCAAATCGGAATATTCATTTTTCTGAAAATAGTAACGTAATACTTAAAAAATGGATAATGCATTGCTGCTGGGAGGTGCTATACTCTCTGATCTCCCATTACTGGGGTTATCAAAGGTTATTTTGAAAAATTTGAATACTTTAATCCTTGTGTTTGGGCCAAATTAAATTTTTTATGGTTAATTGATAGCTTTCATTTACATAGTACTATTAATTGATCCTACTCAAGCATTAGTAATGCTGTCTTGAAACACATGTTTTACATGACTCTAAGGGTGCATGAGTTTTTTTATTGTAAGAAATTTTGTACTTTTACCTAATTTGTGACAGGTTTTGAGATGGTACCGTAAATTTACTCTTTCATTCTCCAATGACAACTTATGAATACAGATCAGAAATACAATGTAGCATTCTATGCAGATGGATTATAACTAATAACTTTTTTTCCTTAGTTCCAAAGACAGAGAGTTTTGAAGATTCTGCAGCCTTTAACACAAACTTAATGAAGTACCCTTGTAATGATTTCAGAAAACCGAGCACAGAAATAAAGATCAATAGGAAAACTGCGTTTGGAACTACAACTCTTGTCTTAACAGATCTTGGTAACAAAACTGTTTTGAGAAATGATATCCAGATATCTGGTGGACACTCTCAGTGTGTTTTTCCAAAAAGCAATTGTAAACGGATTGAAAGCAATGCCTGCCAGTCAGGGGGAAGCACAGACAAGGATTGCTCAACAAACGTGGCTTCCCTGGCTTTGTCCTCCTGTCAGCAGCCTGTTTCTTTCAAACACATACAGAAGAAACAGAAAACTGACCATGTACCTTTGGTTCATCCATATAATACAGTAATCAGGTATGTATTCTAAAATGAAAGCAAGTCTTTATAATCTCATAAACCAACTTTATCCTTAAATATTAATTGAACACTGTGCTGTTTGGCTCAGACAGTGTTGTCTTTGGATTTCTGCCAGATGTAACTTATTCTAGGCTAACTATAATTTAATTCAGGTTTCAAAAGCACTGAATTACCTAGGCTGTCACTAGAAAAGTCCTGATTTTGGCATCTAGCCAGTACTGCTGTAAGCTGAACAGCTGTTCATAGTTCAGCTATTTCCATTGAATAGGCCCGTCTAGTTTTAATAGGTCAAGCACATTTCTACCTAAGGAGCTGTCTGATCCTAGCACTGTAGTTGCTATCTGCTTAGAGATATCTTAAAATCAGTGTGAAAGATTACAAAAGGAAGCTATCTGGATGAATGTATTCTAATTGAAGTTATTTGTCAACTGCCAGCTTTGAGCATTCTTCCTTGAGAGGAAGCTCTGTACAGTTACCTTGATGAGCTTCCCATCCCTGCTTTTACTCTTAACTTCCCTCCCCATTCTATATATAACCACTTCAATGCTCTACCCATACTTTTATTTACAGAGCCCTGTGCAGACACATCCATTGCCTAGTTAAGAGAAATGCGAGAATCTATGAGGGTTGTCACAGAAAAGTTGAGCAGATAGTAACAACAGTAATGGGAGTGCAAGGTAGATGTCACTTACAATGGTAAATTATGCAGGCTGAATGTGAAATATTGATGATATGTTACAAAATTCTTCGTCATGTGTCTGTTCTGAAATACAGAAATTACTTCTTACATTGTTGAAGCACCAGTTTTGAAATGATCTCGCTGACTAGCCAGGCTAGACAGAATGAATATAATTCCTCCTCACACTTTCAGTACAGACTGGGGAACTGAGGCTGTAGGCAAGATAATTGAGAATACAGAGGACTGTAAACAAGAAATGAGATAGTATCAATCATGACAACAGGTTGTTGTAGCAAGTCATCAACTGAAATGCTTTTTTTATAGTATTTTCTTAAACAACCAAAACCAACAAAAAATCTGTTGGTTATTTTTATCTTCTTGTGTTTTAATGAGGTGTTGGAATAAAACTGCTGGTGTCTGCAGGACTTCAATCTTCCAGACATTGAAGACAACATAAAATTCCTAACCTGATAACTTGACCAGAATGAATTAATATTTTCTTTTTTCATTAAGGTTCCATTACTGCTTTTCTGCTCTATAAATGTATTGGAAAGATACATTTCAGAGCATTAATCTTTTTCATGTCACTATTTTTAAATGAAACCTTGTGTATTGCAGACAGTCAGAAATTGTCTCAATCATAAGGAAGAAGGAAATTTTATCCCATTCAGAGAATTCTATTTCGTCCCATCATCTGGATTATTTCTTGTCCAAATGTGATTTGAGCATTACTTTTCAGTAAAGAGGGTGGGAGTCTTTTCTGTGGAGCATACAAACGCCTTCAGACTGGAGTAATTAGTGGTATTGGTCTTTTTCCCACTGAGAGAGCAGAATACTCTTTTTAGAACATGTCAGAATTTGAGGTGGGCGGTATAACATCAGTAGTAATATTTTTTTTGTTTCATACATGAATTTGAGTGGTTCAAAATAATTTAAGACATTGTGGGGAAAACTGGTATAATACCTCAAGGACAGCACGCAGTTGTGTCTATTCACAACTTGCAATCATTCAGCTTTAAAGGTGCAATAAGGGTGCATTAGAGAAGCAAGTCCTTTGTCTGTCACTGTGTGCAGAAGTACACTGGGTGAGCTATTGTAATGGTAGAAGAGACTTCTTTGGCTAGTAATCCCTTTTAAATTATGCAGAAGTAATTTTGTAACCTGTCATTACAGTGCACCTCAAACTAATGTGAGAGATGATACTCTTATGTCGAGCGTGGGGCATCCTCGCTGCAGTAAACACAGCCGTCTCTGCAGCCTCAGAGTTGTGAGGAAGGATGGAAAAAACAAGGGAAGGCAGTTTTACTGTTGCCCTCTCTCCAGGGAAAATCAGTGTGAATACTTTCAAGTACGTATAAAACTTCAGGACCTGTTTTGATTAACACTGCTTGTTCATGCAACCTCCTTGGCCCAGTGACCTGTCAGTCATGGACAGTGGATATATTCCATTTAAAGGTTGACATACTCTTGCACACTGAATTGAAACTAAGAGTGTAATAATTGCTATGAATGTAACAGTTTTAGTTACTTCTCTTAGTGTTGAGATGGCAAATGCTCTTAATCTGCTTCTGAGTGATGTAAAACAGATGCATAAGAGAAATACTGGTTTGAGGGGACATGTACAAGTTGTTCAAATCACCTTCTTCCTGAAAGGACTATAACAAGCTAGATCTAATTGTCAGCCATGTTTCTGGCTAGCCAAAATCCTGACAGCCTCTCAGGATGGCGATTCTGTAATCTGCCTGGGCAAACCCTCCCACTGCTGCACTAATGCCTAATATGACTTCCTAGCTGCAGTTGGCGGCCTCTGCTCCTTGCTATTGATGTAGGTGTCTTAAAAGAGTTTGACCTGAAAAGTGACCTGACAGTCATGACTGTCAGGTAGTTAATAGATGGACTCAAAACAGTAATGCCTACATTTGAATAAAAACAAACTATGTGCTAACATAATTTCAATTTATACCAGTCAAAGTGCATGCAGTAGCAGTTGATGTTAAAGAAGAGTCTAAAAAGTGTTCACAAAAGAGGTAAAACTAATCTAAGTACTAGGAAGAATTTCTTCCACGGCATCCCCTGTAGATCTTTTTCTATTGACCTGTTTAAAACAAGGAATTCATAGCCATCACATTTGCCTGATACGTGTTTCTTTGGCAGTGGGCTGACTTGGATTTTCCGTTTTGTAACCATGGCAAGCGATGTGTTATGAAGACTGTGTTGAAGATCGGTCCCAATAATGGAAAGAACTTTTTTGTGTGCCCTCTTGGGAAGGAAGAACAGTGTGGCTTCTTCCAATGGGCAGAAAATGGGCCAGGTATGCAGATTCTTCCATGATGCTCATGATACAGTTACTGATCTTCAGGATGTCTTAACATCCAATGTAAAGAACAGATCTAGAAAGAATAACTTTACATAGTCCTATAAAAGTTAAACACTGCTTGTATGCAGCCTACAATTTTGAAATAAACATTTAGCTTGCAACAGTGTGTGACATCCCATTGTATTTCTAATAAAAAATGGCACTTTTTCCTTTTTACATATATTGTTTTAAACAGTTTTAATTTTTCATGTATTGTTTTAAATTTTCTTAAGTGTAAACATGTATTTAACAAAAGTGAATAAAAAGAATATACTTTAATAAATTCCACTCTTTGGTTTCTCAGAGCTTAAGATGAAACAGCAACGAACTGTACAATTCCAATGTTACAACAGTTGATTGACCTTGCTTAGATTTGGAAAATGACAAAAAACTTCCCTAAAACAAATAACATGACTCTTCGGTTTTCTAAACTTTATATTCAAAATCCACATCTTTGTTTTCTTCTAGGTGCTGCTGAACATTTTTTCCCCCAATCCATATATAATAGATAATAAAATCTTACCTCCAAGATAGCTAAATCTCAGTTTATGTTTGTTGGTTTTACCTGAAGCAAGGGGTAGAGTAAATAGAATATGGTAAGCTATCAAATCAGAAACAGAATTCTTCAAATCTTTAGAAAGTGTACTATAGATACCAAGGAAAATGAGACTAATGAAATGGTCATACATTATTCAGCTTCATACATCATTCAATTGGAACCAGTTTTTAATTGAAAATAACGGGAAATAGTGTTGCTTCCCAGCAAAATATGTGGGATGAAGCACATTTAAAAGCACCTTGCGAATGATTCTTTGGTTTGTGCAAATACTTGTGGTATTTTGTTTTAATGAGGACTACTTGATGTTCTTGAGAACATTGTATAACTTCATTCTAACTAAATCTTCCATTCCATGATGTAAAGGAAACTGTTTAATTCTTTTCCTAAGCAGCACAAATTCAGAAGCTTATTTTCTTCCTCTTTTCAGTAGCGTTTGATACCTTTGAAATCTTTCAAAACTTTCCTTTTACATGAAGAAAGTATTTTTTAATCAGATTGTAGAAACTATAATCTTTATGTTGGTCAGTGGCCTCTTTCCAAATAATATATCTTTTATATGAGACACAGAACTCTACCTGAGAAAAAAACAAGCTACTTCACATGGTGAGGACTTATTTTTCCATTGCTGTCTCTTTTTATGATGCTTCTTGTTGCAATGACATGTTGCTGCTAGCTTGTGCTTATACATCTAAATCTTTAAAATTGCAATCTAACTGGTTCCTCACTTGTATTTGTACAATTTGTTATGGTGATAAAGTGTTTGATTATTTTTAAATTGTACATGCTTTTGGATGTCTGGCACAGGGATTAATCTTCAGAAGTTCAGTTAAAGTTGAAAAATAAAAAAGAAATACAACCATTTTTGATTACTTGCCTTCTATGAATGTTAAGATTTCTCTGAAGCTGGAAGTTAAATGAATTTCTAAAACTTTAACACGTGAAAAATAACAGTTGGGTTCTTACATATATTTTTTTTTTAGCTTAATAGCAAGAAAAGAGAATATCTGTTTAAATAAAATGCATACAAGTTTTAAAGGATTAAGTGCATTTATTAACTACTGCAGTCCCTTTACTTTTTCTGTTCTTGCATTTCTTGAATATGTTGTATGTGGTATATTTGTACCAGCCTAATTTTGCTATATATGCTAGTTGTGTAATGTCACAAGGTGAGGAACAGCAGACAGGGAAATCAAAGGGCAAGGACACCCTGAGCTTATCACAGTGAACTAGCATATGAAGGAATCTCACATGTTTACACTTAAAGAAAATAGGAAACTAAACAAAATAGTGAATTCTAATTCATTAGATGCCTCTGCAAACCTTACTGCTTTTGCCAACACTGCTTTTTAAATTCTTTTTTTTCTTTCTTCCCTTGGAGATGATGGCACTTTGTAGCTTGTTTAACAAGGTCTGGCTGATAGCTGGTTATAACAAGTTTTGACCAAAAAAGCTGGCAACAAAACTTATCTTGGAATAGATCCCCACTCAACCTTTCAAAAAGAAACTGCAACCAAGGGTGCAAAACCAGATAAAAGTCCTGATTTTCAGCTTTTATTCTAATAGTTTACAAATGTGTTTGTATTTTTTCACATTGTTTCATCTATCAGAGTGCAAGTGATGGAACACACTTCTTTCAGATTTGTATCTGGCTTACACATTTTAATGGCTTGTAAGTTAAAAGAGGGACCTGCTTTTCACAAAGATTTTCTGTAATTTCTATTCCTAATGAAAGCAAATGTAAATCTTTTAGAAAAGAAATGTAAAGCTTTAGAAAAACTCAGCCCTTTCTAAAGGCCTTAGGGTTCTGACACAGTTTTGTTACTTTGGCCTTTACCCAAACACAACCAAGAGAAATGGGATTATTACCTAACAGCCTGCAGGAAGCTGTTAGGAATGACAGGCTCACATAAGCTCCTTTGACTGGATGATTTCTAAAATGAGGTGCTGAGTACAGTTCTGTAATAAAAAGGAGACTTACAGAAAAGCTGACTTCTAAGTACTCTTGTGTACAACTTTTAGAGAGCTTTTTTAGACATTAACACTACATGGTGATAGCATGACTCATAGTAGAAACCTGTCTTTTACCTTAAGCTGAAAACATGTTTTATGTACTACAAAACTAACCTAAAAAAGCCCCTGAACTCAGCTGAGATGTTATACAAAACAGGTTTTAGAGGATCAAATCAAGGTCATACAAGTTGTGGAGTAAAAATTTTAAACTCAGAAATACTAATGCCATATGCCATAACCAGTTTCTGCTTTATTAGTAGCACTTTCATTATTGTTACAGTTTAAGTAAGTTTAGACAGAGTATACCGTTCAGACTGAAATTAATTTTTATTTTCCAATTTGGTTGGCCATTTGGTTTAGAATCAACAGATTTTTTATGCCTGATTTCATGCCTTTAAACCTTTATTTTAAATAGCTTTTTAACCAGGTACTTGTTAAAGACAGGCATGCCATTTGATGTCAATACAAATTTAGCAAATAAATGAATAGAATACAGTAGTATTCTATTCTACACTAGTATTAATTCACTGAGGGACAACTAATTTACCCTAAAAATATGTACTCAGGTTTTGGGACATGACTATGTCATAACTGTGACTACAGACCTTTACAATTATACAGCTATTCTGTATCCACCTTCCTACATGAAAAGGTGTTAGTTCTCGCTTGTTTTTCTGGAATGGAAAGTTGCGTAAGAGTCAGTTAGCTCGATGATGGAAAGGGACTTTGAAAGAAATAGAGGATGCCTTCCTTAATATCTGTATGAATGCTGATCATTCGTGGCTAAGCATCTTTCACATGAAATCAAAAGGTATTGTAAAGTCTCTAACAGACTTCACAGCAACTGTGAACATTCTAGAAGATTTAAAATTCTTTTCAATGCCTCTTCTTGTACCTTTTTGCACTTTCTGCAATTCAGCTTGCTATGATAGGCAGAGTTCATCATCCAGTGTAACTTAATATTCTGCACATCTGTTTTTTATTTCTCTGATGCCAGAAAGGTTGTTTATTATGTCAAATTTTTACTTGAATATTCAAAACATACATTCAGTATTAATTTAGAAGTGTGTGGGAATGCACTATAATTTATATTAGTGGAACAACAAAATAAAAGCCAATCTAAGGAGAGAACTCAACAAATTATTTTCCATATGAAAGCTTATTAAAAATGCATCAAGCACATTTACGGGTGAGCAGAATTCAGAGTGTACACAGTATTGTCTAAACATAGTGCTTTAGTTATTTAACTTATTGAATTGCCACTGCTGTAGAAACTGCAGGTCCCTGCAGAGTTTGTATGCTTTATAATTTTTTATTATAAAATCAACTTCCAACAACATGACTGTCTTTCAGCGATTAGCCGTGTGATATGATCATACTATGAAAAGGTGCTAACACTACTCATCTTTTAATACTAAGGTTTTAGGTCAATCTTCTTAACAGAGAGATGGCAGAGTAAAGAGAGACCTCTTGACACTGAGCAGCAGAGCCTGACTTAAAGGTGGGATGAACTGTGTAGTTAGGAACACTGAAAGGGAAAGTGAAGCAAAAGTTCCTCTGTTTTGGCAGAGGAGAAAGCCCATTTGACTGGTTCAAGTACTTATGGAGCTGAAATCTAAGTCAGACACTAAAAGCCTGTGTGGTCTAAATAATTATCTACCCTACACTTCTGTAGAAAACATGTAGATTTAGAATTTTTTTCTGGTTATTTTCTTTAAACATAACTTCTTTTGTTCTATCACAGTACTCATGACAACAGTGACAGTAACCATTTGATGTGCAAAGAATCCTTTATCATTTATTAGAGACAAGGACACTGCAGTATGGAAGACACCACCTGAAATGAAGAAAACTGGGAAACACATTTTAAGCTTTATTCAAAAAAAACAGTGCAGCACAACACAGGGATCACCAGCTTTGTTTGATCACCTGTCCCCAGTTAAGTAGCATTTGTAAGGTGGTTTTGCTCCAACTAGCTGACTTTTGAAAAGCACAATATTGGCTTAGGCTAACATTATTTCAAACCTAAGGCAATATCCAGTAAGAATAACCAGAGAAAAAAATAATGCATAACCTCTCATAAAAATAATCCAGAGTACATTTCTCAACTATAAATAATTCTATACCAGCAAAACCACAAAGGTTTTAATAAAAAAGAAGCAAAATCCAAGCATTTATTAATTTATTAAATATGTTCTAGAACTTCAGGATAACCTAAACATAAAAATGAAAATTTTGAAGTGTCTTTAGAAAAACACTAAAGTTACAAGATATCTCTAAACAAGCTAAAATTTAAATTTAAATTTTAAATCTAGACTACATTTGAAGAGCAACTTAGCAATATAAAAGTTAAACTCATTACTATAGCAATACTGCTGAGCATATGGAAGTGAAAAATACATTTAACCAAAGTTCTACTCAAGGAAAAGATGGTGGGCTGCTGGGAAATTTCTTAAGGATGGTACTTTCACATGAAGTGGTCTTGAATATAATAATGTAACTTGCTTTGATTATAACTGAAAAATAACATTTAAGTCAATACTTGGCTTTGTAGAAGATGAAAGTAAAAAATGCACTCAACACTCTCGAATGTTGAGAGTCTAGAATGCACAAACAAGCTTAAAATCCATTTTTATTTACAAGAAATTAGGAAAACAATTCACTTGCTTTTTTCATTACTCTACACATAGAATATATAATTTTTCCTTTGCTTCTCAGGCAGCTCATGTTAGTTGCACTGTATTTGCCACTTCTCAGCTTCTTTCCAAGGTTCAATCATCACCTAGTATTTCAATGCCATTCGGTTTCACCTAGAAATCCAAGCAATGTCTCATTAGAAAAACAGAATATACTTATTTTTAGTCAGCCTAAATTAATTTACTGGGACAAGGCTTTACAGTACAAAAAAAAACCCTCCCAAAAAAACCAAACCAAACCAAAAAACCCCTGACCTTCTGTAAAAGTAGGCTTTCAGCAAATGCATTTCTTAAAAACATGAATTGACTTCAAGTAGACCAGAACAAATATGTCTAATATTATCATACCCCATTCTTTTATCATAAATTACTCAGGATTACTATAAGTAATTTAAAGTGTCAGATGCTAAAAGTAGCAACAATGTTACACAAGAAGTTCACATTAAGGACAGAACGTTTCAGAAAGTTACCTTTGAAATTTTTACATCTTTGTGAGACAGGGAGCCACTGAAAAGGAATAAAAAGTCAAAAAAAATCCACCATTACATAAACACACCAGAAAATATGTTTTCCTTTTGCAGGGGAAATGCACTAAACATGTAGTCTTTACATAAGCTATTAAAGGTTATTGAATTCCCACATAGCCCAACCCTGACAAAGATCAGGTGATCAAAGCAAAGTTTAACCATACAAAGTACCCCTCTACAGCCTGACTTGGCATTTTTGGACACAGCAATGCAGAATGAGACATAAGCATAGAAAAAACTTTTGCCATAAAACATATGCAGATGTTACAGCACATGCAGAAGTTTCAGCTATTTATATTTTGCTAATTATAATTTGTTTTGATAAACCAGAACAGAAATTATTTAGTTATGGATTGAAACAGAAGAAGAAAAGCAGTCAGGGGACAAAATAGAAGGTGGAATTCAGATGATGGGAATAAAGCCCTGAAACTATACTGCATACAAAAAGGTCCCCCTCCCCTCCAAAAAAAAAAAAAAAAAAAATAAACCTGGCATGATTACTAACCTAAAACTTTATTTAGCAGATCTCAGGTGCTGCTAGTTTGAATGCAGTACATTAGGTACTACTGAAGTCAGTCCCTGATAATGATTAACAGCTGCAATTCAAACAACTTTTGTTTCCTTCTCATTGCTCTACACAAGCTACATTTGGGTGCTGCCTAGAACGCATTACTTTCAAATTCAGTTTAAAGCCTTATTGATTGCATATGGTGGATTACCTTAATTTAATTTATTGTTATATCTACACATGAAGCACATGGAAAAATTGAAGCACTTGAACTTTGTTAGTAAAATCTCTAGAAGCTAGATAAAGCCTATTTTTCTTACATTCATTTAGTTGTATCTGTTGTGAAGTCTTAAAAATTGATATGGTATGTAGGACTGACAGCTGTAATGGTAATAAATACTGGAAAAAACATTCCTGAGATAGCACTATTAATCAAGTTACACTTTTCTCTTTTGTCAAAAATACTAGTGGTGTTAATTGCAAGGTTTCAGGTGACAATCAGCTAACAGGCTCTGCTGATTGAGAGGAGTGTTTTAATGACAGTTTAGGTGATTATATTCACGCTATATTTAGAGCTTGTTTGGGCTGCTTGATTGAAAAAATAACAGAAAAAAACCCTTGTAACTGAGGTTGGGATTGTTTCCTAGGAGCAAAAATGACTGGGGGACACACGAAATCTGCAGCTCTTGCATTCTACTCCTTTGGTGGCAGAACTGCAGGCTCAGCCACCAACTGGCAGCAGGCTGGATTTGCTCAGGATGAGTGAGTCAAGAACCAGCCATATGAAGTGTTAAGTGCTTAAAAAGCACAACTACATTAACTTTGAAAATGAAAGTATACCCAACTGAAACTATTTATTTAAAATCAAGGGTATGTGTAATTACCTTTCTTTACTGAAAGCTGCCAAGTCCACTGAAAATATTGTTTCCTAGATATTGCAAATAATAAAAGGATTTTGCATTGCAAAAAACCAGCAAGATCAAAAGACATGACCTTCAATTTTTCATTATGTCCACTCACATATAATTTTGCCACCATGATAAATACATGATAGTAATGGTAATTTATTCTATAATTTCTTTGCGGGCCTGCCAGATGACCATAACTCTCTTCTCTGGTACAAAAACAAGTCCAGCAATTTGTTTGGGTCAGCTAGAACTATAATTTTTCTAGAAGTTTTAGAAGACTTCATAAAAGTGTGAGTTTGAGGCAGTCAATGGAAAATATGTACCCAGATTACAGAAGAAAATAAAACAATTCTCACTTATTCCCAGCAATAAGAATGAATGAATGAATGAATGAATGAATGAATGAATGAATGAATGAATGAATGAATGAACACAGCTGTTTCAGTTATAAAATATCCTGAAACATAAATTTCATGTGCTTGGCCACATGATTAAGACAGATGGCAGTCACAATCACTCACCTAAATCAGTGTGCTCTTTTCTCTTCAGGCTGTGACACTGCTTCACCAGATAGCTCACCCTGAAGCGTTGTTTTGAACACGTTTCCATAACCCTGTTAGGTAAGGCTGAAGTAAACATTCATGGATGTAGGAAAGATATACTGATCATTAATTAATTAATTACTGAGAGTACAATGATATCTGCTAAATGGTTCTCCTGTGGACAGGCTGCTAACATCACCAGAACATCATTACAAGTATTGAAATTTGATAACTGTAAATTCCACACAGGGATGGCAGACCTGAAACTGGGACTGCATAAATAAAAGGGCTTTGCCTAGGCTGGTAGTCTCACATACTTGGTTTGAAGATAAAATTTACTCATTCTGTAAGAAAAGAATGCCTAGCTTGTAATTCTGAGGCGTGAGATATGTATGCTGTTAGTTGTTCACTATTAAGTCATAACATTATTGGGAACAGACACTTGTTAAAATGAAAATGTCAAAAGTGGGAAGTTAAAACACCACACTGACAGAAAATTCTTTTAGTCAGAAGTTTTACCAGAAAGTTGCCTTAATGCCTTATTAGGGAACCACTCAGGAATTTGGTCTGTTTTCTGAGCTCTGCTGGTATTCAAGGAATGCTTAACACATGGTAAGGAATGGGAGGAAAGGGTTAAAACCAGAAGATGTGGTGAGGAGGAGGGAATAGTTTTGCTCAAAGTGACCTTGCAGCTGGGATTGCTATAAGTGTCAGTCTGGGGAAAAAAAAAAAGTCCATTTATTATGTCTAGTGTGGTTTATCCTCTGCCTGTTTTAAGTGGAATTCCTGTGAACATAACACACTCTCACAGAGATGCACAAAGCCATCTGTAGCAGTAAGGCAGGCAGAGACCCGCCTGGTGCCCACTAGGAGGAGCCTCTGTCCCTGTGTGTCTCTGCTGCCCTGTGTTCAAGGTTCACAATTAAATAAATCTACTCTACATTGTAGGTGTGGCTTGGAGGTTGCCTTCGTTACTGGTATGTGTTAATTCCCACATTACCTAACCAGCACTGACAGGAACAGACATGGATCAGGATGTGTACCCTTATGGAATCTTCCATCTTCCTAAAGAAGCAGATCTTCCTTCACATGCTATCTTCCTCATCATTCCATTTCTTACTGAGGCTGTTCCACCTAGTATAAATGAATTGTGACTTATTAAAGGAAAATGAGGAGAAAAAGATTCTTTGGCCTCAGTATTTTAGGATAATTAGTCAGGTTACTATTTGAACATGGATTTTCATGTTCCACACATAATAGCACATAATTTCTTCATTAGAAGAAATGCAACAAGCCACAGATGCACAAACTCCCTCAGTGTGGTGGACCAGCAGGTCCATCCAACAAGGCCCTGGGGTTGAGCTTGAGGGCCTGTTATCTAACTAGCAGTGGGAGCTACTGGTTTTATGCAACCTCACTAGCAAAATCACATACAGATGTGGGATATGTACAAAGATAGAAAGCAGCAGCTGCTACAAGGTACTGAGGTCTTCATAAAGCTTAAAATGTTGGACTCTGGTGTCTAAGTCTCTTTCGGAATTTTCCAAGAAAAGGCAACTTTTCCCTTTTTGGAGCACTCTCAATGAATACTGAGACTAAAGGCTTCATTAGTACTGTACTGTCCAGGGATTTTGTTATTTGCTGTAAGAAATACTTTAGATGTGTGAGAAATACTTTAGAGGCACATGAGAGAGAGTCTATTGGAGGACTACATTGCCTGAACTCCCAGTATGCATTTGAAGTTCTTCCCAAATGCCAAACCTGGAAAAATTTTAGGTACAAAGCAGAACGTAATGGTTAAGCTCAACACTGATTGGCATATTATGAATAGCTGCCTGACCAAAGTGCAAAAATTATAATTACAAATGGCAGTTGGAATATTCGTCTGGCATTAGCACTTATGTTTCTTCTAGTGAGGCACTACATTATTGTTATAAAAGTACAACTTTATGCAAGATCAAACTTCTATTCCCAAGTCTGAAAGAGTCTTGATTTTTCAAATTAAGTTACAGGGTTATGGCTCTATTCTTGAGTGTGCCTGCAGATGTTATCATAGCTCCACTGAGCATATTGGTGATTGTCTCTTCCCTAAAACTCTTTGTGATTCAGTAACCGACATCCCCATGACAGAACTCCCCAAGAATCCAATCTCATAGTCTGTCCAAACACAGCGGTGTTAACACAAAGCACATCTCACAGCGACTTTCAATTAAATAGCCAGTCAAGGAGACTGAATTCATAGTACTCACATTTTCATAAAGCATTGTAGTAGCAGCAGCTGTTCTGAAGCTGTAAAGCCTCCTCAGTCAGCAGAAATTCAAATTCACATTTTAACAAAGAGAAGGTGATCTGAAAGTTATATGGGACTCTGTACTTTCCCATCCTGAAAATGGGAAACCTATGGTAGATAATTAGGTATTTACATGACAGAAGAGAGAATAGCCTGTTGATAAAAAAATAAAAGAATAAAAGAATACTAGATGCCCATCTCGATTTTTCGTATCTTTTACAGAATTGTACTGGGGGAAAAAGAGTAGATGGGCCTCTAGCCTGAGGGTTGAATCATGAAACCTGCAGAGAGACAGGCACCTTACTTCAATCTGCAGGAAAATTTAGAAGAGTCTTCTTTTGCCAAACTAAGAATGTGCTGTCACCAGCTGGATAGTCTCCTGTGCTCCTCAGTGCCCTACTGCGCATTCCTGCATTCTACCTTTTGTTAGTGTTAGCAACTGTGTGGCTAAAGTAAAAGAGAACAGCTTGCTTACATTCTGAAAAAGAAAAAAATTACTTTTCCTTAGGTAGACAGCAAGCTGATCCATTTTGTGGAGCTGCACAATTACCAGAACCAACTGCATAACAGAAGAGGGAACACATATTCCAGGATGTGGATAGTATACTGCTCCTTTTGAGCAGCAAAATCTTTCTTCAGCTGAAACCATCCTTGAGAGACAGACAAATATAACCTTGTCTTCAGCCCTTCATTATTAATTGTTATTAACGCTTAATTCTTCATTGTCCAATACAGTTGCTTTTGGTGGATTTAATTAGCACTGCTGTAACTATGATTCCTGGAGATCAAAACAGGAATGATGATGGTATGATATACATACTTAATGCATGCTCCCCCAGCAAGCCCTGCAGCCTTTCCTTGCAGCTTTTAGATGGGAATTTAGAGTCGATGGAATGGGGTGCAGGCAACTGCTATTCTCAGTGCTAAGTGCAGAGAGAGGTCAGAGAGGCTAAACTTTTGGATCTGGAATGAAGGATGCACCAGTCTGCCAGTCCTGGTATAGGAACAGTAACCTTCAGTGAAGAGACACAGCAGGCAGGGAGAAGTAGCACTGCAGAAATCAGTTAAAGGCTGGTAACACCCTTAAGCTCATGCAGCAAAGTGATGTTACCCCTTAAGATCCATTTTTGGGGCTAGCACTTTCACTAAGCACTAACAAGATCTGTCATAACTCTAGCTGAGAAGTGAGATCACAGGACTTTTCATGTTGGCAAATTTGTAAGAATGGGTACAGATGGAATGTCAAAAGTTACAGTTGATTAACACTGAAGCTACTCCAATGTAATTTATTTTCTACCCTATAACATACAAATTAGTCTTCAGTAACAACCAGATTAACAAAACACACTTGACTGCATATGAATTAAACTTGTTTATAATACCTTTACACTCACCCTTTTAAGCTATAATATTTTGTTACATCTATTACTGTAAATCCTCCAGAAAAAAAACCCACACGTCTAAAGAAATGGTTACACAAGGAAAGCAGGAAATTGTCAGTTTTACATTGCTACCCAATGCTCAGGAAAAATGCTGCAGATAAAAATACTAATTTATGGGAAGTTTCAGTTCCTTTGTACTTCTCCATGTATCAGCCTGCCAACACAACCACAAATCTCACAGATGATCCATGATAATTTGTCTTGGAATTTTTCTTGTAATAATGTCTATCCAGGAGCAGCATTAAGCTAGCAGCATAACTGTTTTTGTTTTCAAAAAGCCTGTCACACTGTATTTAATAAATAACCACGTATGCCATCAAGCATCTACTTATGAACAATAAGCATTCATGATCTCGCTAAGTATAATTCTAAACCTGTACTGCTGCAATACTGTACTGCTTCAGTAATTATGCCACCTTTAAAAGGTCATATCATATAGAACTGAATCCTCCCTGCCAAATACTGCATGACAAAATTATACTACAACTCACTTTACATCATGCATGAAATACACTTCAAAAAGAAAATTGAGCAACAGTTGAACCTGGATGGATATAGCCAGAATGTGTCAAGAAAGCTGTTATGACACGTCTGCTGACAGCAAAGAAAGCAAAATTAATATAAAGAAAACATTTAAAAAATGACAAACTACAGATCTGAAGAAAATATAAAGTACCATTAACGACAGAACAGGAAAAACACCACTGGGATTTTTCTGATTATAGGGGAAAAAGCCTTTCTCCAGTTTGGGAGGGTTAGGTCTATAACAATCTTTCTATACTTGTATTGAAAAAATAACAAATTTGGTCTTCCCATCTGCACATAAGAATATTCAAAAAAAACAATGCCTCAGGATTTCTTGCTAAATTGAATTTCTTATTTCTCCAGATCTTTAAATGATAAATGTTTAGAAATTAGAAATATAAAACGCAACACAACTTTCCAACTACATTCAAGTGGCAAAGGCCACTGCTTTCTATGTAATTACACAACAGCAGCAATCAAAAGCATAACATAGCAACAAAGAGAATTAGGGTCAAAATGTATTTTAGAGTCTGGCTGGCAAGTATGCAAAGGGTGAAAATATGAAACTTCCTGTTCATCTAACATATGACAGGTTTTTTTCTATGCAGAGAAACAAAATCACTATTTCTAACCCAAAAAACCCTCCCTAACATTTACAATGCAATTGCTTTTATAAAGCTCTACCTGGAAAAAGTAAAATCAAAACTTCTTGTAAAGCTTTTTCTCTATCTTATTAGAAAAAAGGAAAAAAAAAACTCACTAGTAGCAGGGATTCCCTAAACTGGCACCCTTTGAAGTTGCTGTTGCTTTTATTTCACAGACCACAACCTGTCACTGTAAAGGTATGAGCTAATCACACCGAGACAGCACTGCACCAGCAGCTGTATTACTTATATTGCTTCCAACTGTCAGGAAAAAAAAGAAAATGAAAACACAGTTAAGGTTGTTAAATGCATAAACATAAATGTTTCCTTCTGACTCAGCAGCTTAAACAATAACAATATTAGTCACAAAATCCTGAGAGTCATTCATTTCTGCCCCACGAATATTTCAGTTCTTGCTGTAAATTTAATGGAATCTATGCGGAGGAATGAGTAGACCCTCCAGTGAAAACATCTGTACTTCAGTACTTAATATATAACATACCTGCTGTATATTAGAGCTGGAGTAAATATAACAGTATAACTGATGTTTCTTCATGCACAGACTTTAGATAATAGCACAAAAATCCTGCACACATTCTGTGTTTCAAAACAAGAATAAACAGCACTGTTAATGAGTTACAACAGTCACGTGATAAACTAAACTCAACAAATGCTGATAGATTCACTTCAGTTTATATAGCATTGTAGATTCCATCTAAAAATCAATCTTGAATTCTCTAAAACTCTGAATTATTCCTGACTGAGGCAGCTACAAATGAAAGAACATGTTTCAGTGGTAACCTACAAATGGTGAAATCACAGGGAAGCTTTCTTCAGTAAGTGCACACGAAACATTGCCAGGGTACACACAGATTGCTTTATTAAGGAACAATTTGATGCCATGCAAAAACAGAGCACAGTACACTTTTAGTCAGACCATTGAGCAAAGATTCTTTTTCTGTCTTTAGAAACAGATAAAAGAAGCTAATGAACTTTAAAAAGCTCCACAGCTTTACAGACAGATGCATTCAATTGAACCACGACATCACAAATCCTCATATTCTGTGTTGTAAAAGTTGCACAGTAAAAACTGAAATCAAAAACAGTAAAATACTTTTTTGCAACAGATTGTCATAGTTTTTCCTTACTTTTGACAGGAGATCTTTTCTAAAAAAATTTGTGTGTTGGCTAAGCATAACAGAACATCATTAACAACCTTTAAAGAAATATTTTAAGATAAAATATCATGCCTGTTATTTTTCTAATTCTGAATTCTGTCCATAACATCAGAATGGCACATTCTTAATATTAAGAGTTAATATACTGTGTAATTAATGATATATCAAAATAATTTACACAAACTAACCCTTTCATTTTTAACTAATGCATCATCACAAAGGAACCCGTATTATCAAACGTGTTAGTGCCTATGTCTCATGCAGACAAGTAATTTTCATAGAATAATAGAATCATAAAGGTTGGAAAAGATTTCCAGGATCACCAAGTCCAACCTTTCATCAAACATCACCATGCCAACAAAACCATATTACAAAGTGCTATGTCCAGTCCTTTGTGGAACACTTCCAGAGACAGTGACTCCACCATCCCTGGACAGCCCATTCCTATGCTTGACTACCCTTCCAGCGGAGAAACTCCTCCTGATATCTAACCTGAACTTCCCTTGGCACAGCTTGAGGCCATTTCCTCTTGTCCTGTCACTGGCAGTCTGGATAAAAAGGCTGCCTCCCACCTTGCTACACCCTCCTTTCAGGCAGTTGTAGAGAGCAAGAAAGTCCCCCCTAAGCCTCCTTTTCTCCAGGCTAAACAACCCCACTCCCTCAGCCGCTCCTAGGATTTACTCTCTAGACCCTTCAACAGCTCCACTGCCCTCCTCTGGACTCACTCCAGCCCCTCAATGTCCCTTGTGTCATGAGGGGCCCAGAACTGGACACAGGACTCAAAGCCTGGTTTGACCAGTGCTGAGCAGAAGGACAATCCCTGCCCTGGTCCCACTATCCACACTGTTGATGATACAGCCAGGATGCCATTGCCTTCTTGGCCACCTGGACACAGCTGGCTCATGTTCAGCTGCTGTCAGCCAGCACAGATTAGCAAAGTAGGAAGTTAACACTGTAACAGTGACTTCAAGATACAATGTTATAGGGCACTTATAACCTTTACTGGCATAGACTAGCTAGTACAGAGTGATATAAGCACTCTAGAAAGCAAGCTAAGGATGTTCCCAAACCTCTTTGAGAAATGAATCCTGGAGGATTCAGCTGCAGCAATTTGAGACATTACTGCTCTGCTCCCAGCACTGAACCTTCTATGTTCATAACCCATGATGTAATCTTCAAAGGAGCAATCACTAGGATTTTATTAATCTATTTGCACTTGACTACCTGAGTTATCTGAAGATAGAGCAGCCATGGAAGAAGGATTGTAGGTAGCACGGGTAGAAAACTCATCTTAATCCATTACAGGTGTATTCAGTAGGAACTTCTCTGAGAAAAGCTTTCTGTGGCCTGCAGTGAATACTGCTATAACATGCTCTGAGCATCCAGTGACAGAAGTGAGTAAATCACTTTGTTGAGGAAGTTCAATAGCAAGCCATTAAACATAGCCATTCTAGTATGAATGGTTTATTTTCAGCTTTTAAAGATACCACCTTGAAACATAATTCAACAATTAATCTAAGGCACAGTACACAAGCATCTAAACAGCTTTATTAATACATTAATGTGTGCTTTTATTACCCAATGATTTTATTTAAGTAGAGAGAATAATTAAAGTGACAAGACACATTCTTTTTATTCGGTCTCCTCTTTTGCCATTTCCTAGCTCAAGTTTAGCAAAGATTCAATCAAATCAGCAAACCACCAATTTAAGAGAATGATCAAACAGATTTTCAAATACCTATGGAATAATCCTCATGATGCTGAAGTTCTGTTAAAATGAATCCTGGTGTCACTAGACACAGAAAGTGACAGAAGCCAAAGCTATAGGTAACTGTCACACTCTAGGCATTCAACTGCTCCTCTGCAGATGTTAATGTGCTGTAGGACATTAGGGTGTAGGGTGAGTGCACAGCATGCTACTGACAAGGAAATCACTGTGATTATGGTTCATAACTTAACTTCCACTACAAAAAATGGGCGACAGGATGATTTCTAGTTGTTTTCACATCCAGTCAGTCAACCAAAATTCCTTGAAGGTTTGTACTACCAGGGATACTTGCATGTACTCTCTATTCAAATGTATTCTCAGCTGTTGTGGAACAAGTTAGAATGGTCCATAAGGACTTCTCTGTTCATTAAAGCTTTGAAATAGTCTCCACTACTCCTCAAGCCCCTTTCCTTGTGTGTCAGCATTTTCATGCAATTCTCCTTTCAAGAGAAAACCTCAACTAAATCTTAGAAAGAGAAATATTCTCAACGTAAGTTTTATGTGTAGAGTCATAGCTTTACTTCCAGCTCGTTATTCCAGATGTCTGACAAATATATTTTTAAATGGCAAGGCAAAACGCCTGTTCAATGGTTACTAGAAGTGATGAATCACTCCTGGCTACTCAGTTCTTAGGAAAAAAAGCAGACCATAGTAGCCATTAAATGCTAGAAACAACCATTTTTAAGAAGTAATAACTGGTGGAACTTAGCACTTTCCTCTTCTAAGTTGAGATGCTAACAGGACAAAATGAATTAAATGCAGTCTACTACTTGCTCAGTTGGTCGACTTAGCAAAGGGTTTGAAACCATGAAGTGAAACTGAGTGAATCCTGGAATTTTATTACATGCAGCACCTAGGAAAAAAAAAAAAAACAAGATTCTAATTTACTACATTAGGGATTAGTCTCTCTGTCATTGTATTTTATCATCTAAAGATCCAGTTACTAATTCTACTACAGTGGTATAATTATTCTTTTACAATCTGTTTAACCCAAGACATCCTGAAAGTATTTAATTTTTAAGTTAGAATACAGTACTGCTGGCTGTTGTAATGCAATTAATGCCCTTATAGTACAATTCAAAACAGTAACACAAGTCAGGAAAATCTCTCTCTCTTTCAATCCTGATTAATTTAATGAGTTCCTTCAACACTAATCTCTTAAACACAGAACTACAGGAAGTAGCAGATCAAAGAATAAGCAAAGCAGTCTAACTAAATAACCCACATTGATTAGCAAATTGTACTTCCTACTGATCTAAGAGTTCACTAATGAGACACCTGGCACAATGACTACTCTTAGATCACTTTGAAGCTATGCTTAACATTCATATTCTCTCTCCCTTACCCCGTATCTAGGGAAGGCAAAGCAGACTTTTTTTTAAGACCTTCAAATTAATCATATAGAGTCCAGGAAAACAAATGAAGGCTGCAAATATTTTTGGGTTTTGCTAAGACTTCCATAAATTTTGTGAAAGTCTAAGACATCGAAATGCAAAATTAAATTATCTCCAGTCTGCACTAGGACACAGCTGCCCTGCTAACCAGCATTCCATACTGTGAATGGCCACTACTGCTGCAGTCTTCAAAGAATAATTAAAGAGTTCTTAAAAATCTATTTTCAGTTCTGTACATTTGTGACCTAGTTAGGGTCAAGCACCTTTGCAAAACAAAATACATACCATAACTTCCAGTTGTATTGGCACAAATGATAGCACCAAAGAACTTTGGAGCGTACTTCTGGATTCTGGAAATAACTTTCTGACAGGCTACTGTTGGGTCTGTTCCCATTCTCATATATTCCACAGCTTGATAACTAAAAAAAACCCAACCCCATACCCAGAAAATTAGCCATATTTAGGTTACATAATTTAAAATACCACAGAAGAGACCCTGATTTCTTTGAATAATGGAAACACGTGATAATTTTTTAGGCCAACTTCTTATTGGCAATTATTACTCAAATTGTACACAAAAAGCAATTAAAAACAAGACTAAAAGAGACTACAAGATGACATCTATACCATGTATCATTCTATGGCAGGCCAAACCAAGACAGAACTCTGATCATTTGCAGTAGAAGAGGCTAAGCAAAAGATCAGTTAAAGAACTGCAAGGAGCAGTGGCTTAGAAGACTTAGTGGCTTCTACTTTTCATCAAATGATTTGGTTTAACATGAGAAGTAATTGCTAATTTTCAGAAAAGCTAATGTCAAGATAATTTTCTGAGGAAAACTCAATATTACATCACTGATAAATTACTGAGTTCAGTAAGCATTTAAAAAATCTTTGAGAAAAAATTTAAGTTTCTGAAAACATCAAAATTGACAGATTTTCTTTATGAATATGAAGGTATCATTTTTTGATCAGGACTTTGAGCCACTTTCAAACTTTGCAAAGTGATTTAAAAAACCCCCTTACTCTAAGTGTAATCAAAATTAATTTCCTTTATATTGAAACAAATTGCTTGAGATGCACCAGTTGCATTTCCAACATGCCCTGAGATAAAAAATTACTTATGTGGCCATTTTCTTTCAGAACCTGAAGAATAAATGATAACTTATGACACAACAAGCAAACAACATTTTATCACCTTGATGAATGATGCCTATACCAAGGCAAACTCATTACACTAAGACATCTACAGATTGCATTAATTACAGATGTTATCAAAATACCACAGAAAAGAAAAACTCTTGCATTTCGAGACTCCCTATTATCTTTGATTTATTCTAACAATCAAATAGGTTCAAGTTATCTAAAGATAACTATCTGAATATAAAGCTGTATTTCACTCTTGACTAATCAAAAACTCAAGAAGAAGTTACCACCTCAATGAAGGCATATGGAAAGTATTAACGATTTTGCCCTTTATTTAACACTTCCTTCACTTCCGGGAGGTTAATTCTTGTCCTTGTTTTCATGTGGGAATATCCAAATATCATGGAATTAGTAAAAATCTTTATCTATAAGGAACCAGTAATTAGCACCCATTTTGGTGATTAACCCACTGGTGCCAACATCAAATGCTTTAAGCATTACAGATAAACACTTTAGGCTGCTTAAGTGTGATCTAAGCTTTTACTGACTAACCTTATAGTGGAGATCAACTCCACTACTCATCTTGGTATCTTGTATGACAAGATAGATAATTCATGAAGATGTCAACTGCCTTGTATTTCAAAGACTGATTCAGAACAGCTTGAAATTCACTGACAACATCTGTAAATATTCAACAACTAGCAGGCTTTGTTGGCTGCCAGAGTTTCAGAAAAGTTGCCTGAGCAATATGAAGGCAACTTCTATATTATCCTTCAAGCATCAGTGCCCATTATGTTCAGCATGGACTTCCAAAATTGATTCCTACTGAGACCAACCCATGAGGATGCTCACAAAGAGAGCCACTTCCTACACAGTTTATGCAACCACTGTGACAACACTAAAACACCTCTTTCACTTTCAAATTAGACGCAATTAAAAAGGATTGCTGCAGTGATATCTCCTAAGTGAGCTGAGACCCACAGCTCATCCTTTCTACAATTTATGATATTTTCCCACACAACAAAATGCTTTGGAGAAGAAAGCTAATGGGTTCTGCTAAAAAGCATACAGGCTGGAAATATTCTCATTACCCACTGCCTGTATGCTCACAGCTTGGCAGTATTAAGGGATCTGTCATCAAGATATTTAAGTCTCTTTTAAAACAGATCATAAGGGTAACTTGGTTTTGCTATTATTCTTTCCCCTTCCATTCCTTCCTTTACTCCACTTCAGCAGCCACTAAGTCAGACCGTATTTTTAATAAATTTCTTCATTTGCTGAGTCCACATTTTGCTGCAGAAATCTAGCAAAGTCTGCCCTAAGGACAAACCTGGGTAAGAAACGCATCATGATGTCACCATCCCCAGTGGCTGCAGCTCCTCCGGCTGTACTATCTGCGTAGGATCCCGCTCCAGCTATCGGAGAATCTCCCACACGGCTGTAGTGAACAATGGAAAATAAAAACCAAACTTTGTCAGCCTTACTGCCTGCAGCTGACTTAGCATTAAACCCACAGGAGAGCAGAAGAGGTAAAGAGGTCAATTCACTGCAGTCAGAAGTCTTGTCTTAAAACTACCTGTAAAAATGATCTGTGATAACCTGACTGACCCGAGGCTTAATCCACCACCAATGCATAACTGTCTGTTATTATACTGACTATAGTTAAGCCAGTGAGTTTTAGCCTGTGGGCAACAGTAAGCAGCTGGGGACATTAATATGTTCAGTAACTTGTTGCTAAATCCTGAAGTTGTCTGACTTGGTTGACAGACAATAATCCTAACTGTGTAGAAAAAGTATCTCAAAGATATAACACAAGCCTGAGGCTCTGATTTTATGTACATTTCTTAGCTGTGCGCCTCTCCAAAATGCTTATTTGTCCCTGGTGCCTTGCCTTACAAGTTGTCTCACAACTGTGCCAGTTGTTTGTGTCTCTATAAGGCGAATTAACCAAGCTGAAAAACAAGCATTCCCTCAAATGCAACATGTACTCTTGCAACTGACTCAGTTTCTCAATATTAGGATTTATGGCAAGTGCACAAAAAAAAGCAAAGCCATTTTGTGATCTACAGGTTAATGTTTAAGCCCCAGTGACAAGTTAAACATAAGAAACAAGGTGGGGGAAAAAAGCTTTTTTGTAAAATCAGAGATACTAACCCTGGAAGTTTGTGGATTGCACCATTAGTAGATGTCCCAGAAGCAACGGTTCCACTCACACCAATTACAACCATACCTAAGATTTTCAACAGGGACAAAGCATATTCAGGAACACTACTACCATATTTATTTAGTTGGTACTAACAACTTGTTGTTAATTCTTAGTATGGTAAAAACCATCAGACAAAAAGTTATTGCTAAACTTAGAAAAATCCAAACTAAACCAAAAAGTGCAAGTTTCAAGACTATGAAGTATAAAGATACGAAAGACATGAACCTGTAACTGCTCTAGTCCTTTGTCTGATCTGCTCATTAATCAACCTATGGTCTTAGCAATTAACAATCCTCAATCAGTAAACTCTCAGAAGTTTTTGGGACTATTACTGCTAACTTGTTTTAATGCTATTTTCTGTAGAAGTTTACTGATTTAGAAAAAAGCCAGAAAAGAAGAAAAATGAAAGCAAACCTTATTTTATAAGCTCAAGGAGTGTGAAAAACACTGCTTTTAGTTGGCAACAGGACTAAGGGTATACTAATTTCTTCCACCACAGCAAGACCTTTTAAGTTGGTCTGACAATGCACCATAATCAAGACAGACATAATTATTTTAAATTTAGTTTCCTAAGCATCCAGAGCTGCCCAAGCAATTATGCCAAGCTATCTATGGGGAAAGCAGCAGAACAATGAACAAGTGTTAATGGTAAAAAATGAAGCAAGTGTCGGTGCAGCCAATGAACTTGAAAAAACAAAAACAAATTCTACTTTTAGGCACTCCATCCTAACACATAAGTAACAGAATCCTGAAACCCCTATAAACAGAAAATAATTCCTATATTAAATACTCCTCTTTAAATAAGTATGATTTAATCGTTAGAGGACTGAAGAAAAAGAAGATCAGCATCAGAGTTACCAAAAGTTGTTACCAATAGTATCGTGGTTATGAATACTTCTTTGTGAGCTGGTCTGTTCTTTTTCATAAGTTACTTCTTCACGCCGTTTATATGGTCCACAGGATTTTGAAGAGTCTGGCACCACATTCTGTAATTAGTTTGTGATTTGCATGAATAATGTAACATATTCAATACAGATAAATTCAAAAATACTCCAGTTAATACCTATAATCTACCATAAAGGCATTAGATGCGCAGTACTTAAAACACAGAGATGTACTGAGATCCCAAAAGTTGTTTTGCTTCATAAATAAACACTGATTTCTGGTATTATACTGTAAAAAGATTTTCCTGGAAAAGTTATGTTGCTCAAATTAAGAACTCTCTTTTGCTCAACTGACTGGTCAAAAAACCCCAAACCAGTGTACAAACATGAAGAATTCTGTAACACACAAAGCAAAAAAAAGCCCCATTCACACAACAAGCCAAGCTCACCACAACAGGCAAGTTTAGTGGACATCTGCACTAACCTGATATATACATAGGTCTGCATAATGCCTCTAAACTATTTAAAGACCTTAATTACTACTATAAGATTTTCTTCCAGAAATTTATACATGCATCAAAAAATACATGCACTGCTTTGTTTATTTTGCTAAGTCCTGTCCCAATAAAGAACTAATTAACTCCCACACCAAAAAACTACTGCAGCAAGGTCAAAAACAGCAGGATCTAAGAAATAAAAACTTGACACATACAATCCCAAGTCTAGCAAGTGCTTAGTAATACCAAGTTTGATCTGTCTAATGAACAAAACTTATTTTTTCTTCACATGTAAAGCGTAACTAATATATGCTGAAAGGAAGAGGCACTACTGACTTTCTAGATCCCCCCCTTCACTGCTATCACTGTACTGTACCTTCCAGTAGTTTGGCTGACAGCTTTGATTAAGCCACTCTGCATACAGTGAAAGGGATTTCTGGGTAGTTAAATCTTCATATGGAAACCCCATTCTTACAGCAAACAGGGAGGCTTGAAAAGCAAGAATAAAATAAAAAAGAAACATTAATTTATTCACAGTTTTATGGGTTTTATGATAATGTATTAATGTTTTGTGTTTTTAGAAATCAAGAAATTTGACATCGTTTTTGGAGATGAGTAATACATCTTCATGGAGCAATATCAGCCATTAGAGTGACGTACAGCTGCAGTAGCCAACTCTGTGGCTAAGAAGTTTTCCCAGTGAAAGAGAAACAAATTCAACTCTGTTAATCAACTGGACACAATTAAGAGTGTGAAGCAAGAATGGCCTAGGTGTCACAGAAATAAATAAGTCATACAAATATGTGTTTTCCCTAAAAAGCAAGTTTTTATCAAATATAAATAACATAACACTATGTTTACCATTAAAACTGATACCTGAAGGAAGCAATCCACCAGCTTACATCACATTTCACTTTGTCCTTGCAGCTTTAGAAGCGACTGCTTCCTTGTTTTGAAAATTAATACAGTATGTGGCAAGAGAGCAAAAGAAATACCAAGACAAGCAATGAAAGAATGCTACACTTCTAAGAATGACTTATCATTAGGCAAAGAGAAAAGAAAAAAGATCAGCTCTCTTGTCATCTTTTAGCCGTAGGTACCTTTATTATTACCCAGTAACAGATACTGTTGCTAGGTGCAGATGCTTGAATTTGTATTATCAATCCTTGATAATAATGTCACTATAATACACAGCTGAACAAACTTATCCTGTCCAAGAATTAAGAGAAGCCTTCAATTATTTCTGGACTGCTTTTCTATGTTTTTCTTAAAAACTGACACAAGTACCAGCACTCAGAGGAAAAGAAAACTGACAGCTTCAATTAAATAAATACTTTCCCACTTACTGAACATACAGGCAGAATTTGGGGTTTTTTGTTGTTGTTTTGGGTTTTTTTGGGTTTTTTTTTTTTTTGTTTTTGTGGGTTTTTCGGAAGATAAAATTTTGCTTGCACATGTTTGTCAAGAATTATTTCATAGTTTTTGAAACATTGTTTCTATTCCAGGAAGCAGAGTTCCTAATTTTGCATCTTGAATAAAAAATGCCTGCAGAGATTATATGCATTTATATGGAAAGATTTTACTGTTCTAGCTATCTTTTCTGTAATACAAGTATTTCTATTTAGAAATACAAGTATTTCTACTTTGTTCTCTCATATGCCAGTTTGAAGGTTCATATGGATTTTTTTAAAATTCATCTTCATCTGGTGAAGACAACCAGAGTTTCTCTTATCCAAGTTCTGATTTCCAAAAAAAATACATTTCTTCAAAAGAAATAGTCTTTCTCAATTTCTCCACTGTTTTCACTAAGTCATTAACATTAAATACCATCTCCAGTTTTTACTCAGATGAATCTTGAGCTTTCACATCTTTCTTTTACCATTACTGCTAGGTGTCTTCTTCTGAGCAAGCTATCATTGACAGTAAGTGTTCAGCATAATAAACTTCTCCACATCCTCCATTAGGCAAAGAGCTATCTTCTTAGGTTGGAAGACATATCTAAAACCAGAACTTTAATCCTTCTGTTTCTTCATTTTCCTTATCCTTTCTGATCATTCTCCTGATTAAAATTTAAAATACTATGGAAACTAGCAATGAGGGGCAAATGAGTATTAGGAGTATTTCTCCCTCCACTATTTAACACCTGACCAATTTCTTTTTCTGCACTACAGGTGAAATTTCTCTTAGAAAAGACACTCATCATCATGTCAATTGCCTTAAATCAAATAGAATCTACTGGTTTCTCTGTTCAGACCTTCAGTCAAATTGTATCCTCACCTCCCAAAATTGTTCCATTTTACTCTATCAAAAAATTGCTCATGCACTTACTTTTGCACATGCTAATTACTTCAAGAGTATTTTATCTTTTCTTATCAATTTCAAAGCAATTGAATCACCATTAATGCTCAGATGTCATTTTCCATACTTATCTGCATATTTCTTTCTGAGCAGGTACAGGCTCAGAGCAGGCTTCTTAAAAGCCAAGAAACCTGTTCACCACTCACAGACCTCTGGGGAATGAACAGCTCTTTTTGAAACTGCAACAGCAGCCTGTATTTAAAAAGTTCAACTAATCCTCCAATTTGCTATTGCTCTTTTGTTGTGCCTGGGAGTACAGCCTCTAATGAGTTCTCACTACTACTTATAAACTATGAAATACACTAATCACACTCAATATATACCAAAATATTAGAATTTATAATATACACTCCAGTGTCTGTTAATTCTGCCATTCCTTAGAAAAAGTTACTGGTTTTAAATCCAACATTTACATCTAAGAGTTTTTATAGTGCCTTTTAATAAATCACTTTGGTAATTTGGATATCAGTGACATTAGCCTGGGGATTACAAGTCAATATTTGCAGTTAAGCTGATGGAAAAACACCATACAACTATTTTTTCTGTCTAAAAATAAGTCTATTTCATGCTCACAGAACGAAAGAATAAACACTTTTTAACTACTTGAGTAGATTGATTTGATTTTCAAGGAATTCTTCCACCTGTATTACCAAGATGAAAACATGGCAATTTTATTATGAAGTGTTTTAAAATGAGGGTTTGACTTGGAAACAGTTAAAGGAATAATTACCTGACTCTCCCACTAGTAATGTATGCTTAGTGTATTCAATGACCTTTCGTGCTACACCAATTGCATTTTTCACATGCCTGAGATCCGCAACAGCCCCAACTTCCATAGTGTTGCTGGAAACAAGGAATATTTGAAACTTATTGTAAGTACAAGAATAATTGCACATTTTTTACTAGACAAAATCTGTTCTCATCTAAATCAAAAAGCTTGCTCCTTTACTATAATGCTTTAATTCTATGCCACAGACAGATGTCACTGCATTACTAGGGAAAGACTTCCTACATACATTGTTTCCTCTCACAGACATGGAGATGTTGCTCAAGAAACAGTACTTCCATTCACAGCAATATTTTCAGTAGAGTAACTATTTTGTTACATAAACTCATAACATGAATCACACATTTGCAATTGCTTTTAAATCACGACAGCTTTAAACAGCAAATAAATTATTGAAGACAATTGCTCCAAAAGTGCAATATTTATGGACTGAATGTAAAGGGAAAGCTAACAATGCTACAAACCATCTGTTTCAACTGCTATACCTAGAACTGGATTAATGCACTACAAGTGAAGAGTCATTTCCCACTCTTCTAACAATCACGTATGTTTTTTTCCCTTGTTCCACAAATTAGCTTGTCCCATAATCAGCCCCAAAGCACCAAGATCCTGTAACTACCCTTAAGTGAGCTATAAATGGCAGGCGTAAGAAACAAGTTAGTGGAAGTTGGCTTTCACTGGGTGTTGTATGAATTGGCATTTTAATTATATTTTTGATTAAATATTATGCTGTCAATATTGATACAGTGGTATGTGCTGTGGAGTGGCTGATGTTGTTGCAGTGGTCTAGTTGAGAGGTTGGTTTTGTGTGTTGTGGTGTGGGTTTGTGGGTTCACATTGAACGGACAGTTACTGGCCTAACCTTTGAAACACGACCTTAAAAGGAGCAGAACTCATCCAGTGATGGCCCTGAGGACCAGTGACAAAACTGCGTGGAGAGTCACATGGGGTGAGACTATGTAAAATCAAAATAAATAAGCAGCAAGCTGTTGGAACACCGGGGTATAAAACGTGGAGCTGCCATTTTGTGGATGAGCCTCTGGTGTTCGGCCACACTTCCAGCGCTGTCCCTTTTGCCTTGCAAACTCTTTTATTCTTCTCAATAAAACTCTTATAATGCATTCCCACTTGGGGTCTGAGTCATCAGTAACAGCAGGGATCATTCTCTTCTCCGTACAGTTTCCTTACCCATCCATAATCATTGCATCCAGAGTTGTTTCTCCACTTTCATCTGGGCTTCCCCCGTACCCCACGCTCCCGTCGCACTGATCGATCTCACACTGACCACAGCCTCTCTCGACCGCATCCAGCTCTGAACCTCCCGACTCTAACACTCTCCAAGCTGTAATCAACACAAATAATTCCATGTCACTAGGGAAGAGCGTTTCCACTGCTGCTTGAAGACAGACATGATGCAGGTGCACTACATAAGTGGATAAAAACCAGTAAACTATAAATTACAGATTATGAAGTCAACATATAAATATAAATATTGCCAAAAGAATTGGTTATATTTTCTAAATTCACTATTCACTTTTCTAAATATTCTTTTCCTTGGGTATCTGATTAGTATTTCTGACTGAGAAAGAGAGCTTTTTTTTTGACTGAGGTATTATTTATTAACCATTATCACAAGTTCTCTATATCAAATACACTTTTTTGTCCAGAACCAATCATTACTTTATCACCACTTGTTTAAAGCCTTCTGGAAGAAGAAAGAGGGAGGAAAAAAATATCTTCCAACACAAAAAAAAGAAAAAGAAAGGCCAAAAAAAAAAAAAGCTGCCCTCAAAAGCTTTGTATGAGAATATTAAAGTGTCCAACTGCAGAATAAAAAGGTATAAATCTACACCAGTCACTGCATAAGCAAAAAAGCAAAGTGAAAATTATATATAAGAAATTAAGTCTCCACATTCTCCTGTTCAACCCTTGGTGTTCCATTCTTCAGGATCCAGATCATGGTGCAGCTTTGTAAGACATTGCAATGTGTCAAGTGACATGACTTGGATACACTGAGCCTGAAGGCATTGCAGACAAATTTCACAAGGATGGACCTCAGGCAAGATCTTCTAAGCTGCTTGAGCTTGCTGCCACTGACAATCACAGTCCTGCTTACTCCAATTTGTGCTGGCTCTGGCACTCCATCACCTGACAGACCCGGCTCAGGGGAGGCAGCATATGCCAAGAAGCCTAATCATCACAGGTGCTTCACAACTACTACATGAAGTTGCCTGCACCAGGAAAAAAATATGACTTAATACCATGCATCCAACTCCACATATGCTTGCCTCTATTACAAACTTCGGTGTGAGGAGTATTGTCTGATTCCTATTACCTTTATTGCTGTGAGGAGCCTTAGCACAGGCTTTCAGAAGTTGCAAAGCCAAGGGCCTTGCAATTTTCATGACTGTATTTCACTTCTGACCATTACAAGGCTTTACTGGTAACTCGTTTCACAAACAAGCATTCTGCGGTAAGGGGTTACTTACAACTTGTCTGTAATAAAATAATCTGTAAGTCTTTAAAAATTACTATTCACAGCTAATGCATGTTGCCATAGGAAAGCCTGCTTTGTCAATAACACATCACAAAACAACAGAGCTTCAAAGAAATAATAGAACTACCTAATTCTTTAGAGTTATCTCAAAAAAAAACCCCAAACCACAAAACTTCTAAATAACACTGCATAAGAGTGCAAACCCCACATTATTAACAAAAGCATGTCTTTGATCTAGCTTTTCCGCAGTTCCTAACTCCCCTCTTTAGTTTTTGTGGGTTTTGGTCGGTATTTTTAGCGTTATTTCCCATGGTGCAAAGTGAAACCACTCGCTTGCAGGCTCCCGGCGGCAGAGCCGGACGGGCACGCCGCGGCGCTGGGCCCTTCCATATGAAGGGTAACCCTTTCCCAGCCGGCCGAGGCACCTCCCGCCGCCTCCCCGCCGGCAGCGGGGCGGCCCCCGAGCCGTGACGGGGCAGCGCGGCCCGCAGAGCCCGGGCTCTGCAGCCAGCGCCGCTTGGCAGCCGGGTCACAGCCCGCTCCTCCTGGCCGTGCTTCAGCCCGGTCTCCCCTCAGAGACTCGTTCTTCCTTAACCAGCACCGACACCCAGGTCCGCCCGGCGGCCCCTCAGCAGAAGGCGCTCCCGAAAGGCACGGAGCGGCGCGGCACAGCACCGCCCCACCCGCCCCGCTGCAGCCCGGGGCCCCGCCGGGACACCTGTCTCTGCGGCCGTCCTAAACGCCCAGGTGTTGATGACTACAGGCAGAGCGGCAGCTGAGGCGGCGCCCGCCGGCGTCAGCACAGCGAGGAAGAGGAGCGCGAATGTCACTCCGTGCCAGCCCCCGCCGCGTCCCGCCGCCATCGCCGCCCGACCCGGCCCCGCTCCGCTGCCTCCAAGCAGGCGGCGCAGGCGCGCACGGCCCGGCCCGGCGCTGACCGCGGCCCCGCGTCGGGCCCTGCAGTCACGGAAACGGTGTTGTGGCAAGGAAGAGCTAAACACTCAGCAAAAGCCGAGGCCCACGCCCGCAAATACAGTTTGTATTTCGCAGAATCATAAAGTGGTTTGGGTGGGAAGGGACCTTAAAGATCATGTAGTTCCAACCCCCCTTCCATAGGCAAGGGCACCATCCAGTAGACCGAACTGTTCAGAGACCCATCCAATCTGGTCTTGAACTTCCAGGACCAAGGAATGCATAGCTTCCCTGAGTAGCCTGTTCCAGTCCCTCACCACCCTCACAGTAATGAATTCTTTCCTAATATGTAATCTAAGCCTACTTTGTTTCAATTTGAGCCCATTCCTCTTGTCTTGTCACTACCTGCGCTTCTAAATAGTCTTTCCAGTAAGTTCCCTACAGGTACTGGAAAGCTGCAATTAGGTCACCCTGAAGCCTTCCCAGGAAGAACAACTCCAGTAATCTCAGCTTTTCCTCTTTGGAGAGGTGCTCCATCCTTCTGGTTAACCTGCTGGGGCCTTGCTCCAACAGGTTGACCTCCTTCCAGCGTTGGGGTCCCGGAGAGCTGGATGCAGTCCTTGAGGTGGGATCTCACCAGAGCAGCCTAGAGGGGCAGAATCGCATCCCTCAACCTGCAGGCTGTGCTGCTTTGATGCAGCTTTTTTATTGAGTCTGCATATGTGTTACAGCCAGCCTGTTTGTGCAGGGCCCCCACCTGGCCGTGAGATTGCCAGCGGTGCTGGGGTGTAGGAGCTGAGCTGTGGTGGTGTGGGAAGGCTGTGCAACTGCAGGGCTGCAGGGTTGCAGCAATCTCCCCCTAAGCTCACGTGCAGCATCTTGTGCTCTCTTGCTAACATGGATGTCTTTGTCTAAAGTGCCTTATGCCACAGAGATATTTCTGTGAAGGGTGTCTTTTGGGACCTACTAGAGCCAAATAGTTTATTTAAAAAATTGTGAAAAGCCTTGCTTTACAGAAATCATAAAACTTTTAACAAGTAATTTCTTAATTCTGCCCCTGCCATTCAAGCTTTTCCTGATAAACAATTGGCAGTAGTTCAAAGCCATTTGACCCATTGCCATAGCACTCTTGTCAGTTTCCAGGTCCAAAGGCTTACCTGCTGTAAGCAGAATCCACTGGCCTGTGTTCAGGCCTGAGTAGGTTCAAGGAGCTGCTGATCATCAACCAGCTATTATATCTGAACAAAATGAAAAAAGCTGACTTTTGCTTCTATGCGAATATAAAATCAGCTCTTTTTTTTTTTTTTAAATACTCTTTTGGCTTGTCCTCATTACTCCTTTTCTATATATAATGTGCCAAACTCAATTGCACTTTAGCAGCAATGTTGTTGGTCTTGTGTTTGTGCTAAGAGGGGATACTAGAACCTCATGTGTGACAGCCTGAGGTTTGTAGGCATATATAAATTGTGAGTGCACCCAAACTGGTTTAAGAAGCCCGAAGCAATGATATTTTTATTGTAACAAAACGTTCCACAGCCTTTGGAATTAAATGATTGCCACGAAGGAATGTATTCTCCTGTATAACAGAAGTAGCAAAATAATGAAATACAGTATTGAGTTTGACTTCAGTGATAGTATGGCCTTGGTTTCAGTAATTTCCCAAAAGTTAAACTATAAGTAATCTAGAGAAACCTTTACTCAGGTAAGTACTGTTAGCTGATTTATTTCTGCTATTACTGTTCTTATTTAATACTGCCTATATTTCTGTGGAAAGCAGTTAGGTAAGGGAGATGGGTCAAATCACAGATCCAAATTAATGTTAGCTGAAGGAAAATAGAACAAAATATTTTCAGGAAATAAATTTAGTAATAAGTAAAAAAAAAATCCAACACATTCATAAAGTGAATACATTAATGATATTTTTCAAGTACATTTTTCTTTTTGTGAGATAAAATGGACTGTTATGAAAGAAAACCACTTTAATAAGGGTGTCATTCAAGTAAGTATTGACTGTGATGGTTTCATCTGCAGGCTGAGCCTGCACAGCTGTGCAGAGAATGTTTTGTATGTCTTGAAACAGCAGAACATTATGCTTTGAGGCTCATGCAGAAATTCAGTTGGTTTGATTTCTGTGGCATGCTTTCTAACTGGCATTCAAATGTGAATGACTTCCTACTAGAAATAAATGGAATCTTGAATCCTTGCTTTACTGTATACAGTGCTATTTATTTTTATGCTCTGTGTGAACAAACAAAGCAAACACTGCTTTCAGATACACTGTATAAAACCAACACCAGGGTCAATAAAACTCTCTTTCTACATGCTGAAAGCTCAGGAGAATTTGAGCAGTGTCTGTCCAAAACAACTCTGCAAGTCTGTTCTGCTACATCCACAGGCTCTTGATTTATGTTCAGTCTCTCACACAAAGTATTTTAAAATTGGTCTTGAGATTTAAAAAAATCTTTGTGTTTTCTTAAAAATTACCTTTTGTTTTGAATCAGCCCATGCTACACCAGCAGTGGAAATGCCCCTTCATCTGTTTGTCCCCAATACTCACAGTTATCTTAGAGACCATAGCTGAGCTAAATGGGGATGCTGAGAAGCTTTTGTCTCTGCTGCTAAAAAGCAAATCAATGTTTCTACAAGGAGAATTTTTGTTCATATGTATTAATGTTGAAAGAATGTTCTAGAGAAAGGCTTGTATGGACAAGGAATTAGTGAGGGGATCTACAGCAGACAACACTGTGACTGTACGGCACTGAGTAATTAATGAAAAACACAGGAAGAAATTCACCTTTTTTCACTGAGAGGGTCTGTTCCTACAGTGGCCAAATTCTGACCACAGTTATATCTGTGTGACCTAATCTAGCACCATCTGTTAAAAAATTCATGCCTAGCTCCTTTTTGCTGTTTCAATTTTTCTGTAAATGTGCTTTGAAATCTAATTAAATTTTGTAGTTATATAGTTACATAATTTGTTTACACTTTTATCTTCGTTTTAATTACATTTTCTAACACTAACATAAACACATGAACAGCAAATATGAGAATAATTTCCTTAATAAAAGTAATCAAGTTTGATTAGCACTTGCTAATTAAAATATATTTTTAAATAAATGTGTGTTGTGGTTTTCTCTTTCAAGTAGATTTGTAGAAGCACTGGATTGGATTTTAAAATTCTTTTTTTTTTCTCTTTCAATCCTTTTTTTGGTTTCTTATAATACACATGTTCACTCATTTACTGAAGAACATTGTAAAGAATGAACAAATTTATTCATAGTGTATGTCTCCATCAACTACCTCTCAAATCTACTAGGAAAGGGCCTTATTCCCCTTCTCATACTTGAGCTATTTGTAAGCATTTTCAAAGCTACTTAGTTATCTTCACCTGAATCCCCCACACAACTCTTCATCAGTGTGTGATCTGCCAAAGTGTATAAAATTTGAACCACACCATTATCCAGACCTCTGCTTTTCCTGCTGCTTTCATGTCTTTCCCATGTGTTACATGTTCTCTTTCACTTCTGTTCTCAGGTCTTTTGGGTATGAATTGTCATTCCATTAGAAGTTTGTACAGTGTGTGGCACCAGTACCTGCTACCTTATCGCTCTCTGGTCCTTGGCAATATGTTAATGAGCATTAATATTGATAATGAGAAAAATAATACAGCTGCTAATTATAAAAACTGAACACCCATCCATAACAACTTAAAAATAATAGCAATGCTTGCCTTGCTAAATTTCCTTTTGTTACCACTTCTTTTTTTAAAAATCAAATTCTAAGTTATAGTAGTGTCTTTTCTTCCTTTGTAACCTCAAAATAATTATTGTCACATCATGTCACAGAATAATATGTTCCTGCACTATCATTTTGGTCTATTGTTGCATTCTGTCTCAAAACAAGTTATAGGTAATATATTTGTGAGTCAGAATTTACTTACTTTGTGAGACTTTACTCTGGTTATATGAGTATAATACTCTCAGCCTTTTTTGGTCACACAAGTGCAACACCACAGAATGTAAAGGAGACCATGTAGGTTGGAGTAAGAGCAGAATTTTGCTTCAGATTTTGCATTTTCAGTCTATATAAATGTTTCTCAAATTGCAGAAGCTTTTACTTGAGAGAAGGGAGTTGTTTCTTGTATATGCTGTCATCTTTGATTTTCACTTTTGGAATAATGTTATGACTTAGACTCAACGTATCCTACATAAATATCAATAAAATATATCTCTTCCTAGTTTTCTTCTCTGCAGGGTTCTGATTTTACAATTACTTTTTAGACTTGAAAGGAGAGGCTACACTGTTTGTGTAGTATAAATATGAATTCAGATTTGAATAAGTAACAGTTAAGTTGACCTTTCAGACCCCTACTGCTATTGGTGGCCCCATCGGCTTCATTGGAAAAGTATCTGGTAAATCACTACTCCCTCATCAGCAGCAGCACTTGTTAAGCTACGAGGCACGTAGGGCACTTGCCTGGAGCTCTATGCTGTGCAGGGACTGGCCATATGAGAAAAAAGGGATGCATATCTAACCTACTGACCTGCAACTCCCTTGGTCTCTAATAACATGTGTAACGGTGTCTGAGACACCATTTCTGAATTCATGAATTACAATTGTCTGTGGTCATCGTTACATTGTCTTGACTCTCATGAAAACATTAACATGCACTTTTACAGAAATACAAATCTTAAAATATTAAACCCAAGTATCACTAAATTAAAATTGCTAAGTTTATTCAAGACCATAATCTTTGTTGTCTGTTAATTTTCCCATATTCTGTACTCTTTATTTGGAGGAAATCTAGATATGGGCCAAAATTTAACAACCTTGTCAATCACTATAGCAATAACATCACTTAGGCTTTACTTAGAGGGGCTGTAAGACTTGATTGAGAGATGGATATATCGTATGAAATTATGGTGTTACCATAGACTTCCATTCAAACAGGACTTAATTTTGAGCTGCTCTGGTACCAAACACCTCTTTTGTGACTTGATAAAAATGATCAAACTTTTAAATAGAATTAATGCAGTTTGGATTTGGGGTGTAAAGAGAATTTGCCAGAATTTTTTCACTTAAAATATTTATGTGCATAAACACTGCACATTTCTTATTAAGGTGAATTATGTTGCTAGCACTTTTGTTCATGTGTGTGAGGGACAGCTGTGTAGCTTGAGGGAATATCTCTTGAGCTGGCTCTAGCTGACTGTATTTCACCTGGAGATTCAAATTCATAATCACAAGCAATACAAATATAGGGATGTCTAATCTTCTGCTGGAATTACTCTATGAGCTTGTTTACATGAAAGCGGTGTTAAGACTAATAGATGTATTTTTGCTTGGATTAACCTTTGTACTGACAATTAATTCACCAGAAAATACCCAGGATTTTAATGCTTATGATTCTTTATGTAATAGCACTAATTTATCATGTCTGATTCTCCTGTAAGCAGAATTACCAGAGATGTAGTATGAAAAGACATAGTTTATATTTGACTTAAATCAGAGATGTGTCTTTGAAATACTATCCACTGAATAGACAACAGTGAACTAATTGACATGGTTCTTAAGGACGTGGTGAACTTGGCAGTGCTGGGTTAATGGCTGGACTTGGTGATCTGAAGGGTCTTTTCCATCCTAAATATTTCTGTGTTTCTGTTGGTCTTAACAGAACACCCTGAACTTAAATAGAGGACAGGCTGACACAGTGTCTCTAATTCTGCATCTTCTACATTTGCGAGATGTGCAGAACAATCTGAGCCCATGTGTCTTTCACGTCAGTAGTATCCATGGACAAATACATTCAGAGGACTCTATCTCCTGGCATGCAACAGTGCCTGCACAGCTACAGAGCATCTCTAGGGAAGACAAATGAAAACCTGAGATTTAGTGTGGCTGTGAGATTCACTAAGGAATAGCAGCACCCAGAGAAGTGAGAGGATGAAAGAGCTATCTAGAATGAAGTATGGAAGATTCAAGTACCTCCATCCTGCTTCTCAAGAGCCTAGTAGTCTTCATTTCTAACTATCAAAGTCACCTTAAATAAACTTCCTTGAAATATTTTTCTCTTCTGTTGTGCCTTTCTTTTCTATGCCTTTTTTAAAAATTATGATCTCAGTGCAAAAACTGTGCCTAAAAATCTTTTGTGCACCATTAAAGAATTGCATGCATATAAAAATAAAATAGTAATAGTAATCACACATAACTAACACATAAGATAAAGCATATGACAGCCAAAATGTTTTTGAAAATGTACCTACCCTTTTAATGTATTTTTATCAAACCACAATTTACTGCATGTATGACGGCAGGGAGGACAAGTGTGGAATCCTGGGATATCGCCCTTGCCCTGTGTTATAACAAATTGAATAAAATGTGGCTGATTTTTCCATGTAATTAATTTTCTTAATTTAAGTTTCGATTTAATCCATAAATGGTGCATTATTTAATTATATTTTGTTCAGAAGGCTTATCCCAGCAAATACTACTTCAGATGAAACTACTTACTGACTTTGAAAGAAAATTTATTTAATAATCTCTTCTAACATTTGTTAATTTCAGTAATCCTTGTATTGGAATCATGATCATGGCTAAATGTTGCATTACCTGGTTGCCACTTAAATCAGTAAAACTGTTCTGGGGACAAGGATGGTTGTTGTCATATCACTTTTCTAACTCAGTTTCTAAAATTGTCTATTATGTTTTATTTGTTGTCATTACCAGAGTTTGCTCTGATCAAATATGCATTCTGATAGTGTATCATTCACTATCAGTATGAACTTTGTTTACTATACACACACACAAAAAGTAGAGGATCAGGGACAGTGTTATTTTTTGATACCAGAAATACCCTCCAGTGCTTTGTTAAAACTGTCTTGATCAGAGCATGGTAGGAATAGGCTGTTCTTTCACATTTATTGAAAACAAAGACTTTACCCCCTTTAAAAAATGACTGGTTTCATTTTAATTTGTGATATTTATCATCTCGGCAGTTTCAGTTTTCTTTATTTACATTTTCAAAGGTAAACTGTTGCTATTTTTATTACTGCATGTTTTCTAGAGCCATGTGGACTTCTATACTGTTGTATATTCTCTGTCTTCTGATATATTCTGTGACATATCTATTAAGAATGTATGGTAAGTATGTAAAATATGTGGAGACTGCACATTAATTTAATAAAAAATCTGGAATATTAATCAGGCGTCAAATGGATCAAATAATGTGTAGTAAGTCTGTAGTTTTAGAAGTCGGGCCTTTTTTTTCCCCTGCAATTCATTTTTGTTTGTTAAAAACATACCAACAAAAGTGTCATCTTTGACTGTGTTTACTTTCAGAACTATACAAGCTTTAGTTATAAGCAATCCTCTGCTTGTGTTTAAAGAACTTAAATTCATTATCTTTGCACATATTTGGCTTTGAAGTAGTAAATATAGACTCCTGCTAGTCTACAGATATATGAAATTATGATTCTGTCTACAGTCTGTAAGAACTAGCAGATGAAAGGGCATTTTATTTCAGTGTCTCACTCATAAAACCAGGTTTCAGTCAAGGAGAAAAACAGATTACAGATCAGTCCATGTAATAAACGTAATACCCAGCAGCTGAAAAAATGTATCTAAAATTTATAATAAAATTCTCTTGGAAACCAGATGGGACATGGAACTTCCTCTCCATTTGGTATTTTAAGATATGTATGGACTTTCAAGCAGCATTTTTCGTTGTTTAACTTGAGAAACAGAAGCAGCATCTTCTTCCGTACCCTGTATGTGTTTGACTGTGTTCAGATTATTTTATAAAAAAGATTAGAATTAATTCAGGTTAGAAGGTATGCCTCTGAAAATGACTCTTGATCAGCAAATGACCCAGTAATTAGGTGCGTGGCTAGATCAGCTGCCTTTGGCTCTATTGTCCTCTACTGCTTGAGGACAATTAAGATAGTAAATATATACATGCGTGCAGACAAACAGACTTTGAGGACAAAATAATATAAATTGTATCTTAACATCAGGCTCCCTGATGCCTGTTTATATCCACTTAAAATGGAGGACATAATTGCGAGGAACTTCTTCAATTTCCAGCTGCTAGTGAAACATACTTTGCTTTTTTACTACTCCAGTAATGTGAAATCCTAATTTCCTAATCCTCAACAGTACTAGGAAAAACATCTGGATTTACATATATGCCATTAGTAATTTACACTTGTTTCATGCTTATTAGGCATTGTATTTTTCATGGATGTTTTTTTCTATACTGACACCGTTACAAAATATGCCAACAGCTATTTCTCTGTAACAATGCAGAGTTTTCCAAACAGGCGATCTCTGTCATGTAAGTAATTTTGTCATCTTTTGCTTAGGAACTTAATGTTTCCTGCTAGAAAAAATAATGACAAGCTGGTCCTTGAACTTCTCAAGTCATGACCTGCCTGCTTGGTGGAGAGTGCTGGTGAGGAGGATGGTTTCTGAAACAAGTCTGTTGGCAGTCAGGGTGATTGAATACATTCAAAAATTTTTGGTATAACACTGCCTTATGCCTTCATAATCTCTGATTAGAGAATTTTCATGTAGTCACCTCTTGTCTGGCATTTCTATGTCCCAGTATAAGTTCTGAAACAGCAGTAAGTGTGACATAAAAGCTAATATGGTGACTGTCAAGATATCACTTGCAATTTGTCAGTCCAGGAGATTTACCACAGATTTTTTATCCCTGCAGTCTATCTTAGAAATCATGGAAAATTTTCTGGTAGGCCAGATTGTTGGCAGCAGAGTCCGAGTAAATAGCACAGTCTGATGAATACTATGTGTTCAAGCAGAACTTGGACTGCCTCATCACTCTTAACAAATAAGATTTAATGTTACCTAGACATAGGTGGTTTGATGGCAATCATGACAGACTACACCACATAAGGTTTCTCTACTTCCTTTACACTAGTGACAGTGCAAAAATATTTTGCAGGGTAGCACTGATGTCCATCAATTATGCATGTGTGCATAGTGATTAGGCAGGGCAATGCACACATGCACAAACACACAGGCATGAGGATTATTATGGTTAGTGAACACCTGATTATATGCCACATGACTATCACAAGGGAACTAGAGATGGCTGTTTTTAAGGCTGTGTCATAAACCTGCTGCTGTGTACTCAATTTTCTTTTTAAGTTGAATTTCTGAATTTATTCACTAGGTGGCAATGTAGTATGTCATTTGTCCAAAATTTACAGCAGCATGGAAGTGATCAGAAATAACTGCACTACATAAATGTTTTACACTGGGTTGCAATAAAGAAATGTTCATTAATTCCTAGCCTATTTAAAAAAAAAATATGCTCACAAAAATGAATACTTTATTTACAACCTAAGTAGAAAATACATGAGGTTGTTGTAGATTGCAAACCCCTAAGAGTCACATGTACCCAGTGGACCCCATCACCTCTAGTACCTAGTTTGGGTCTCCATCATCTCTAGTACTTAGTTTGGAAGTGTCAGGGCAGGGGTGGAGTGTGATGTAGAAAGGAGCTCATGTAGCTCAGTTACCTCAGGGGAAAGAGTTAATTTCAGTCAGTGGGAGAAAGCTCGTTACAGACAGGAATTAGAAATACTTTATTAGAATGAGTTGCTAAGTATATCTGCTCTGATCATAACAGAGCTCTAAGCAGCGATGTGAAAACTGATTCACAGCAGAATAAAAATGTGTATAGCTTTGTCTATGAGTTCTTTGGGTTTCTCTCTTGTAACACTGATGCTTTAGAACATGCCTCCCTTGTCTCAAAGATGTGGGATAGAGGAAGCTGCACCAACCTAGTGACACTAGTCAGAGCTGTCTCCTGGAGACCTGTGGCAGAATGAGGTCTGCACTGCAGGGCCAGAAGAGGACACTGCAGAGCTGGAAACCACCGTTAGGATCAGTTGCAATCCCTCTTTTAAGACTCACTGTGCATGCAGTGGATAGGCTGCCTGTGGGTAGGATAGCCTACAGCACTGCCTATGCAATGGTTAGGCTTCACTTCAATATTAAATCTTCCTTTTATAAATGGCGAGAGTTAAAATAAAAGCATTGTGTTTTATAGAACCAAGTTTTCATTTTTCTCATTTGTCTTGTGAATTAATGAATACTTTATGTCAGTCAGATTCAATCTTTGTTGGTTTTCAGAATGTCCTCATGCAAGGCTGTTTGCCTTGTTCTCTGGAGGCGGCCTTTTGCTCTCTCCAGATTCATTAGGCAACTTGACCAGTTATTTTTTGTCTTTTGAGCTGTCTGTACTTTTGACTCTAGTAAAATTGGCAAAGTTTGTATTTAGAAGGTTTTGCTGCCATGATGCTTTATAACCCTGATAGTTTAGTCTGTCTGACCCAGAAATCTTTTGTCCTGAACACTTGCTCCTGAGTCAAATTGTCTCAATTATGCCTCCATTCATTTGATAGATTGTATTCCTGCTGTAATTCTCAAATAGACAATAATTATTTAGGACATTTAATTATTTTTGGATTAGGCCTGTCATATATCTCAGAATTTCCAGTGCTTTTGATTCATGTATTTTATGGGAACAATTAGGAAAGTATTTATTGTTAAAATGCATCTTGCAAATTTGGGAGAATTTGCAATTGATACTATATTTTAGATTTCCTTTTGCTGTGCATATTAAAAGTAAACAAATTCCCAAAATGTCAGAAGTCTTTTGCAACCTAAAGTGGCTCTCATTTTGAGGAAAGTGGGGCCCAACCCCACTAGAACATTATAAACCCTGCTAAAATCTTTGTTATTCTGTTTTAATATGGACGTTCACTGGCAACATAATGCAGCAGAAATTTTTGAGCTACATATGTTTTTAATTATTAGGGTATAACTTATGATTTGAATTAAATTTTCTTTTCCATATTGTTCCTTGTCTTTGATTATGTTACTGTGCCTGCTGTTAGGTTTACTGTCTGTTGTCATCTCCCTTTGCATTTCTTCTGTACGTGGGCAAAGTAGAGACACCAACTACGCTGTGACATGATCCATCATTTCTGTGCTGTGAGGCTTACAATATTCATTGTTTCTCTTGAAAGCTCACTTTGTGAATCAAGGCATCAAGAAAGAATCTTAGATTTCAGGTAAACAAAAATAAAAAGTTTTATCTTCCTAGTGTGAGACAAATTTTGATCGTATGACTTGAAAAGCTTTTAAAGACAGTAGGCTAAAGATAAATATAAAATTATTTTAAAATTATCATGGTGTGTAATAAAAAAAAATTCTGTTTTGGACTCAGGGTGATTGCTGAATCCTGGACATTCAGGAGACAAACAAAAGAGATTTTAAGCAAAGGAAAAGCATTCAAAAATACTAGCTGGCAAAATTATCCTGTTCATTGTCAATTTCAATGAAACTGACTTTCCAAGGTGCAGATAAGAAAACATCTGCTTTTTGACAATAATAGGATTAGTGCCCTGCTTGAGTAAAATATATGCTCCTAAGATATGCTAGCACTCCTAGGATGTAGAAGCCAATGGTATTTACATTATGCATACTGGGGAGTGAAACTGATCAGAGGTTTCTTGCAGGATTTACAGGGCTTTTGAGCATTGATAGAAGAAATTCTTGATTAAGCATGTAACTGGTAATAGAAAACAATAGTAACTGCTTGATTTTTTTATCCATTCAAATCTATATCTATTGAGCTAAACAGAACAGTTGTTACCTTTAATCAGCTTTTTAACTTTACAGAATGGATGGATTAGGACAGAATTAAAAATACCCAACTCTGACTTAAGTCAAAGATATAGAAGACAAAGCAGAGCTACAAAATTAACAGTTTTGACTTTATTTTTACTAGTTCTGGTAGAGGAAAATATGTTTTGCTATATCTGACAGCCCAAGGAAGGTACTAAAGGGGCTCTTGTAGTGTCCCCGGGTACAACAAGTAACAAGTCTGGAAATGTTTTCCCAGTATGCACAAGTACATGGAGCACCTGGATACACTACCTACCTCTGTATATACAGGGCCTGCCACTCAGAAGTTTTTGTTTATTTTAGTGGCAAACTTGAAGTGGTGTTATGTAGCATATTGAATTTCCTGGTGCGTACCTCAGTAATGTAGGTACAGAACTGTTGAGTAGTTTAAAATAGCAGAATGGACTTTCACTCTTCTGAATGCTTATGAAAACGTGCCCCAATATTCTTGCAAGAAATTCTAAGCAGATATCCAAAGGGGGAACATCTTGAGGACCCTAATCTGTTTTCATTTGGGCTTGGCTCTGATAAAAGTCTTACTTGCTCCTGTGCAGGTTTTGCCTGAGCAAGCACTGTGCAAGACTTACAATGCCAAGACTTAGCCCACAAAAATTATTAGCTCAGGTCACACTCTAGGCCTTTGTATATACTTTATCTGTCACTTACTTATGTTATAAAAGTGCAGAGGTGATAAAGAAGTCATCTCTCAGGTCATATAGCAGTTTAAACTGCTGTGTCTCTGATGAAGCATTGTAGACAAAAGGGGATAATAAGATCCAGGGGAAGATAGAAGAGTAGAAGTAAAAAGCTTGCACAGCTATTGAAAAGAAGACTTACATTATTTTGCTACAGACTCCATAGGAGCATCTGATCCCCATTTCTTATGAAGTGTAGTTCTGACTGCCCCAAAATTGCTTTAAACATGAAAAAGATGAGACCACTGTGCTTAATAATGCTGTTAACACAATGTCGGAAGATTTGTCCCTTCTCTGTACTGCACATAAATACTGCTTGGTCTTCATCTGTGCAGAATGTAGAGGTAAACTTTAATTGAGGGCTTTTCTTTGGGGATCATGTGCATTCAGGGGGAACAAAACTCCTATTATCAACTGAGAAATATAACAAGTTTGAGAGCGTTGTCGCATAGAGATACTGAAACGTTAATTCATGCTTCTGTGACATCGTCTGGATTACTGTAATTCCCTGCCTGCAGGTCTCACTCAGCCCTCCTTTCACAAAATAAGAACTTGTACAATAATGTGACCACTGGGATTTCAGGCATATACAATACCTGGTCATCATATGTCTCTGTACTGAGATCTCAGTGCTGCCTGCCATTAGGTACCAGATCGATTTTAAGATCCTGGTGATGTGTTTTAAAACACCACATGTATCCAAATGAGTTTTTGGTTCCCTATTGTCCAAGTCCAATTTTGCTGAAGTGTAAAAATGTTGTGCTTTCATTTGTTCAGAGAATTACAAACCACTGTGTCCCATACCTTCTTCATGCAGCAGTGGAATGTGCTTTGTCAGAACAGATTTGGAGTGTCAGTCTTGTCATTGACTTGAGGTCAAGACTGTGGTGGGTTGCTTAACTTGTCTTTCTTTCACCAGCATCTATTCATATTTTATAGAACATTCTAGGGTTTCATTTGCTTAAAACTTTTTCCCAATTGCAGCATCTTTACCAGTGGACTTTTCAAGTGCTAGTAAGTGTTGGCATTTTTGATTTTTTGAGAGGCACAAGAAAATTTTTAATACAAGTAAACTTCAAAAAGTAACTAAAGTGTTTCTAATACGGATGTTGCTCTCTGTCAAAGGGATGCACCAACCTTACCTACACTTTTTGTATATCCCAGGTAGGACATGAAAGACTAATTAAAACCTCTAGAAAGATCTTTAGCTATGCAGTTGTGCTCTTCCTTCTGTATTTTGGAATAGGAGAAAAACCAAATTACTTATATTGGTTGTGTACAACACAAAAATGCCTACTGAATTTGCTGTGCAAACAAGACCTTTTTATCTGAAACAGCTTATAAAATCAGTTTGCCTTTAAAAACTACTACAGAGATTATTGGCTGCTATAGTTTCATCTTTTTTCTATGCCTATATTTCCCTCTTTTGGCTATTACATGTTGCTCATAGTAGACACTGACTATAATTTGAAACATAATGTACCTAAACATGATTGCTAAGCAGGAGTGGTGGAAAATATCCCAGGGGAAGGGAAGGGAAGGGAAGGGAAGGGAAGGGAAGGGAAGGGAAGGGAAGGGAAGGGAAGGGAAGGGATTTCCATTGGAATTAGTTAATATTGGCAGATTGACACCTAAATTACCTTATGGATTGACCCCTAAGTGCTTATTATTCCTTCATCCTTGCTCACATCAGGATACTGTATATTTTTCTGTAATTTACTTTTCTGTCATTTTATAGCGCTTAGCTTTCAATACAGGTATTCTGTTACATGCATATGTAACATTTCTTTCAAAGCCAGGATACCCCTTTTTTTTTTTAGCCCAACTTCTAGTTTCTTCTTGTCAGTTCCAGTTTTGATGGTTGGGACAGGATAAAAAGTGTTATCCTCCAACACAGCATGTATCATCTGCAGTAGATGAAGAAAGGCCAGAGTATTAAACTTCTGCACAAGTTCAATATACTGGTAGCACACCTGCTAAAGTTTCCAAGTGTTGCAGCTTCCAAGTGCAAAGTGCTTATTTTCTCGGTTAAGAAACAAGGATGTTGTAAAACACTGGGCCATGCGTTATGTCCCAAAAGACTAACAAGCTCATACTTCTATGGAAGTTTTTATGACAAAAAACATCCTTATCATCATTGTAGATGTAAAGGTTTTCTGTGTCATGGATTTTTGTGCTTTACATCTCCAGTGGTACTAAGCAGGGTTGGATTTAACAAGGTGTTAGGTCCTGATGTCATTTGGAGACATTTTACTGCTCACAGCCCTGTTCAATCTTAAGTGGTTTGTGAAATGTTCTATTCCACATAAAGTGTACTGATATTCTTGTTTGATCCTGAGTGTCAGGGAGGATGTATCATCTTCCTTGCTGTGCCTGTTAATTTCTGCACTTTTACATTTTAAATATCTCCAGCAGTTAAACCTTTCTGTGTTTGCCCCTGTGTCTGTATTCAAGGCCAAATTCAGACACAGTGCGTATTACTCAGAGCAATTCAAAAGGTCCCTTTAGATTCTGCCAGATCTATTTATACCACCTCTATCAAGATATAACATAATCTGCAATTTACATACCAAGGAATTGCAAGAGCATTTCAATTTAAATAACAGAGACTCTTCTTTCATTTACACCTACTCATGAGCCCTTATTATGAAAGCTGTAGCGAGTTGGATTGACATCTGATGAACAAAGGGCAATTGTTTTCAATGGAAAAGAAAAATAGTGCTCCAGTAGTTTTTGAAGCATCTTTTCACTCTTATCATTGTGATTTTCTTCTTCCTGGGTTTGGTGAACATTTCCAGTGTTTCATCCAGTGAATTGATATTGATCCCTGACAGTCAGTATTTTACAGCTGTGTGGAGGAAAAGAAAAATATACTTTCTTTTCCTTTTATTTGTGTAGTGTTGCCTGAATGTATTTATGTCCAGTTGTTTTGTGGATTTTGAATGGGTTTTACACTGTCTTTAGTTTAGTTGGTTCCAGATTTTCTCCTGCTAGTTTGCTTTGCTTGGTGTTATGCTGTTGTGTATGCAGAAATATCCCTGGTCAGGGCAGCTCTGGGAGTCTGGGAGATAAGGTATGTGGACATCCAACAAGCTTAGCCACCTTGTTAGAATCATGACCTGGATTTGACTTTGTATTTTAGAGGTAGGATAAAACCTAGCAAAATTTCTTTTAAGCCTTTGTGTGCTAAACATCTTTCATACTTCTTTTCAGATAAGATATCATTTCAATGTGAGAGAGTCGTTATAGAAGAGCCTTGTGTTGTCCTGCATTACCTATGTATTTTACCAGTCAGTCTAAGCAAATATCCCTTCTGAGAGGCAAAGTGTGAGGCAGTAGGTTTACAGGCTGAGGAAGATAGAGGGGATGGAGAAAGGAAGAGGAAACTCAGATGATCTTATTTCCCCTAGTCAACAGCTGGAAATCAGTACTGATAGCACATTCTGTCTGTTCCTCACCTCCCAGACTATATATGTCTGTTTGAACAGTTATTTAAAGGGCAAGACCATCTGGCATTAGATCCTGTCAATTAGAGAGGAAAGGATTTTCACTCATTTCCCTCAGCTTTGTGGACTTCTGTCCTTCTTGCTGTATGTTATGCCACTTCTCATCTGAAGATTAGGTGTGTTAGAAAAATATTAGAGATCTCAAATGTTGTCCCACTCAAACTGTATGTTAACTGGAGCTGTTCTTCTGATATTTGACTTAGCAATTTTCAGCTCTGTTCTGCTGACTCTGTTCTCTGACCTGAGAACAGATCTATATTACAGCTGCTGAGAGTATTAAGGCTTCTCAGTAATGCAGGTAGGCTCTGGTTAACCAAAACATTTTCTTCACATTTGTGGACTTGAGAGTGTCCATTAAGGAAAGAATTATAATTTTTTTCAGAATCCTTTATGCAGTTTCAAACTGTCAATTTGTCTCAAAAATGTTAAAGTCTCCTTTATCTTTTTAAAATAAGTATCTTTCATTTTTTTTTTCCCTGAAAGAACACTGTCTTTGTATCATATTGATGCTTCATGTCAGAAACTTGCATCCTGGATTTGAATGACATACTTTGGCTTCTCTGCTAGCTCTCTGAGATTTTAGATAGCTGTTAGCTCTCTACATGCCCTCTATTATGCAAACCTGAAAATTAAATATCCCTGTGAAATACTCTATGAAAAGCCCTAATCATAACAAAGATCCTCTGGAAAAGCTGCATTTTTTTTTCAAATTTTACACTGGATGCTGAGGCAAAGGCAAAATCTCAAACACCTATATTGTGTTTTTTTTTCAAGTTCAGGCAAGCTTGCAATACTAATGAGTTTTCCCCCACATCTCCTTGTCTTGCTAGGTTTATTGAATAGGCTTGCACTGCAGTGGCCATCCTGCTGCCTCAAACTCTGTGGCTTCTGAGTTTATTAAATATATGGCTTCATATGCCACAAAAAAGGAAGAAAGAATGTGAATGCCTGATTACTACTTTGGTCATGGAGAAATAGATTTCTTGTGCAGAAATGTGACTCAAAACACATACTGTCTTTTTAAATCACTCTGAGCCCAGATTTGCATTGTGCAGTATGCCAAACAAGCTCATTGCCTGTTAGTTTTGCAGGGAGCTAAAAGCACTTATTACCATGCAGGATCAGGTCCTTTATGTTTAGAAATAATGATAAAAAAATGTGTCTTACCTTTAGGGAATGCCTTAAAAATGAAAGGAGTAAACTCACCATGAAGCTACTTTTATGCTCCTAATGACTGTGTAAAAAAATTCCACAGGGATAAAAGGAAAATGAAGTAAATACAGCAATGCCCCACCACATTTCAAAGCCAAAATCAAATCATCCATAAAATTTTGTGAAAACAATATCCACCTAATCCACAAATGAAAGAGCTGAGATTATCTTTTTTTAAAAAATAAATGAATAGACCTGTGCTTATTTGGATGATAAGCATTAAAGATTTTCTCCAATCATTAAGGGTTGAGGGTTTGTTATACTCTTGGAACTAAACCTTTTAAATAACTTCCCAGTTTCCAGACTACTGAATCTTTGAAAAGTTAATTTTTGTTATCTCCAAATACAGGAAGCTTAGCACAACAATGGCAGTTCAAAGTCTCCCAGGTAAAGAGCCTTCAAAGAGTAATTCGCAATACAAATTCATAAAAGTCAACAGTTTAGACTACTCAATTGCTTTTAAGATTTTCATCAAATGCATCTCAGCAGTTGAAACTTGCCACTGATGCCTCCCAACTGAGTTAAAGTCAGAAAACACTGACAATGTTACCTTTCTTTTTCTGTGGATTTTAGGCAGTGAAAGATAGCAATTGAGCTTTGCCACAATTTATTTCGTATCTGATCTTTAGAGATCTGACTGAAAATAAATGCACATTACATTTCATGCTACTACTGAAGCTTTAAAATAATAATTAATAGCAAGTGAATTGTTGAAATCGGAGTATACAAATGTGTGCTCTGTGTAATTAAAATTCTTTTAAATATAGATAGATGCTCCCAAGGTTCTTTCTGATTTAACAGAGATACCTATTCTAAGATCAAGTTTATTTTAGAAGACATTTAGTGCTTTGGGGAACAGTCTAGGCTTTCTGGAAAAGGTGAATAATCTCCTCATCAATGTGACAATAGTATGATTTTTCCATAAAGTGTAGAAGTTTTTCTTTAAAGGGTACAGAATTGCAGCCCAATTTTACTGCTCCAGTGTGCATTATTCTGGCAGAATCAGAAATTAACTGTGTTACCAGAGAAGTGAATTTACTACTCTGTCTGGGCTTCCTTCTCTGTCTGTAGGACAAGGCTTTCAAAGCAGAGGTTAGTGGGACAATTTTAAGAGAACTTTTTTTCTTAATTTGAAAAGTTAAAAATATTATTTTTTCATACTGATGGGTATTTCTTATCCTCATGGCAGTGATGTGGTTGCTGGTTTAAGAATTTTGTGCTGTGTTAAAAACTGTATCCTTTTATACGTATGTCTGTATCAGTTTGAATGCACATATGCATATGACTGAAGAAACTTGTAGTTTTGTCTGAAATGAAAAGTTCTGCATTAATTTAAGTCCTTCTTTACTATTGTTTCAACATTTTCTGGTACTATGCTTTCAAACATATCAAATAGCCCAATAATTTGTGCAACAGTGTAATGTGCTGCTGTGAGATGCTTAGACTTGCTAAGTGACTTGTACGTCTTGTGCCTTAGAATATCAATATGTATTAATTAAAATAGCAGCAAGGTGGTCATGAAATGAAAATAAGATAGTGTTATTTTCATTTCTCTTTTCAAAAGAATAAAAATATGAGTCTTTATCCAAACATTTGAATCCCTTGGTTATAGAAGACTACGGTATGAGAAGAGATTTTCTCATGAGCTCTTGTTTTCTCACTCTCTTTCCATCAGAAAAAGAAGCCACTACAAAACTTTAAAATGCTACTTTAAAAAAAAAATCACAACTCCTTCTAGATGAGTCAGATGTATAATGTTATCATTAACAATCAATCATGAGATTCAGCTTGGGTCATCTTATGTTTAGTCTTTTGGAGAGAACAAATTTTCTGTGTGACTCCATAATCCACAGCAAATGTGATGGAATGATGCAGAGGGGATCCTTTCCATGGAGCTTTCTTCCACTTGTAGAAATAGCAGTGAAGCTTTCTTTTCAGGTAGGATTCTTCCTAACACACATTTCTAAATGATTATTGTTCTGGGGGTACCTTGGTAAATTGAAGCTGAATTCCCCATTGGGTAAAATGTAGAACATTAGTACTGTTTTGTTGTTATTGTTGGTTTCTTTGGTTGGTTTTGGGGTTGGTTTTTTTTGGAGGGGGGGGTGTAATCTGTTGATAGAAAGAGTTCTCATTATTTATGCTTTGCTGGCCACCCTGGCATCCACTTTCCTGCTGAACTGAACCTTCCTTTTGCTGGCTCATTGCAATTCCTTTGTCAAGTGGAATTTGATCAAGCTGCTGCTTCATCTCTAACAATATTCCGGCCAGATCCTGGTGATTTTCATTGCTCACCATTTCATCATAGGATTTTTACTAGGAAAAAACATAGCTCCTTGCAGTTATATAATTCAACCAGTCTGCCAGTTATATAACAATATCTTTAATATTAGAACCTGAATAATCTACCAACCAAAAGTCCAACCCTGCAAACATATTGAAATGAGTCTTTGCTGCTTGTATAGTTGGATGTGTAAAACTCATCAGAATATTTGCATTAGTGTGGACAAAGCAAGATCCAGAGCTGGTCAAGTAGTCATTAAAAGATAGAAATCATAATGAAATCACTTGGAGTTTAAGTGAGAGAAAGAAAGATTTAGAAAATAAATAAATATACATAAGATTTCAATTAGGGTTTCAGCAGTCAGGAGTGAAAAGAACAATGGAACAATGTACCATGATATACAAGGGATTTGCTCTCAGGGATTCATGCTGAACTTATATAACACTATTGTAATGAAAAGCTGTATATCAGAACACAAACTGACTTCCTGTCTGTCAAAGTATTTCCTTTAGCTATCACTGCAAATAAAAGAGGAATTTAGTGTTCATATATGTTGTATTAAAATTCTTATCAGAAAGTATCTATGCAAAGTCAAAACCAATATTGTTTTAGGATTTTTCTTCTGGGTTTGTTTTTTTGTTTGTTTGTTTGTTTGTTTGTTGTTTTTTTTTTCCTGGGGGGGGGGTTTTGGGGGCTGGATTTTTTCCCTTTCCCAACCGCATCCCTTTAGCCACAGTATGCACCCCATAAATCTCAGAATCAGAGTCACAGAGTTACAGAGTGGGTCAGGTTGGAAGGGACCACAGGGGGTCATTGGGTTCAACCTCCCTGCTCAATCCTAGAACACTTTGCATGGGGTTGTGTCCTGATGGTTCTTGGATATCGCCAGTGAGGGAGACTCTGCAACCTCTCTGGACAGTTCGTTCCAGTCACAATCTGTTCTGGTCACTTACACAATAGAGAAGTTCTTCCTACTTTTCAGGCTGCACTTCCTGTGCATCAGTTTCTGCCCGTTGTTTCTTGCTCTAGTTGTTGAGCAGAGCCTGGTTCCAGCCTCTTGGCACCTTCCCTTCAGATACTGACAGATATTGATGAAGCCTGCTCTCAGTTTTTTCTTCTCAAGGCTGAAGAGGCAGAGCCTTTCCCTGTAAGAGGGATGCTCCAGACCCCTAATCATCTTTGTTGCCCTCATGGAGCTCTAGGAGCTCCATGTCTCTCTTGTACTTGAGGAGCCCAGAACTGGACACAACATTCCAGATGTGGCCTCAGTAGGGCTGAGTAAGGGGTGGAATCACCTCCCCCAACTCAGTTTGACCTGACCTGTGGCTTTATGAGTCTGTAAAGAACCAGATACTCTAAAACAAAAAGGGTACATACCAGAAATTTTTCAGAATTGCCTTATTATGCTTGATGGTATTTTCTTGAAAAACAGAAGTTCCAGTGGTCCCTCCTCTGAACCATTGGGTATGCAGATACTTCATAGATATGCTGTTTTCTGAAGCTGATGTCCAAAACTGAAATGTACCACTGGAAAGTGTTAGAAAAATAAACCAATTGTACTGTAAGTGGGGAAGGCAGTGAGGCATAATGAGATGCTCTGATTTCAGATAGAAACTGAGAAAAGTTTGGATTAAGCACATGAGAGGAAAAGAAAAACCCAAACCCCTTAATGCAATTTCACTGCAGCCCTCCTTGCTTTAGCTATCAATGGTAAAAACCTTCTCTTAAGGTTATTACTAAGGACAAATTGATCTCTATTATTTCCCACAATTACCTCTGAACATACCTGGTCTTTTTGATTCCCTTTCTGAGAATCATGTCTCTGAGACAATTGCTCCATTTATCCTGAGTGTTTCTTCCCTCCCCATTTCCTCAAAGCCTTGTCCCATGCTAGCCCTGCCTCCACTTCAGCTATCTGCCTCTTTTATTTCTCTGGAGCACTGTCTAGCTAAGAAAGGGAGAAAAGAAGCCAATTATACCCTTTTTGGCCAGAACTACAAAAAAAGCTCCACCTACATGAACAGATCCTCTCGGGTATTTCAGATATGATGGCATATAAATTCTCTGTGCTTTTTCAAAACAGAAAATAAAATGTCTAACATTCAGAATGCTGTTTTGCTGTCCCATGGATTTGGAACAATATGTGGAGTCAGGCATTAATTATAAATTGAGATATCATTACAATAAGTGATGTGTACAGGGCTTAGATTTCCAGACCTGCATTAGAAAACCCCAGGTAAAACTTGTGTATTTAACACAGACTCTTTTAAATGTAAATGTATACCCCATCTATGTACATGATATTTTTCTGGGAAATCTATGTTTTCCAGCTACCACAACTTTGTTGCTATTCTAGACAGTGCGAATAAACAATGCATTTGGAGATAGTCTTCTTGCCCTTGAGAGCCAAACATTTTGCATGTTCTATTCAAATGCATCCTTCTAAGCCTGACAAGGTCATGCACATTGTATAGAGACCCAAAACAAGGAATGCAAGATTAACAGTAGACAGTTTTAAATGATAGAGTAATTTCTTTACCCTGAATACCATTGTCACTTGCAATTAATTTTAACTCTGAGCTCAGAAGTGTACCAGATACTTTGAAAATGAAGAGCTGAATCTAGCAGCAAGTAGGAGCTGCTAGTTCTTTTATATTCTATACTAAATTATATTATGTTTTACTGGTTTATGAGTTCTCTGAATTCTGTATGTCACAGAAGCTAGATAGATTAGAATGCCAGAGGAATCCCTCTAGTAGATGCACTTTAACATTACTGTTCTTTATTGCTTTGCTTTCACCATCATAAAAACTTGGTGTTGGTATCTGTCAAAAACTGCATAAAAGTTACTTTGTGTGGTTCTTCAGCATTCTTTTTTTTAATACCTTCTTTCTCTGAGTCCTTTGATGGAAAATGATTTTCCTTACTATATACTACTAAAGTAAGGACTACACTTTTCCCCTAAATTTTTCCTTTTAAACATCTCTACCTTCCTCAACAATTGTTCTTATTGAAGAGTCCTCTCAGTTGTCAACTTCTTGAAGACCAAAAACTAATAAACCAGCCATTTGTATGTTTTCAGGTGAACTGAAATCCTTAGGTGCATCTGGCTCTTCTGTATTCACTTACATCCTTCAGAATATTCTCCATCTATTGCATTAAGGGCAGACGGACACATTTTTCTCTTTTGCTACCTGGTAAGCAAAGGTTAGAGTTCAACTTGTCCCAAATCAGCTTATTCTTCTACAGGGTAGTCAAAGCCCACTTACAAACACTCTAACGCAGTTTTACATTTTTGCCTCCCACCAGCATTCAAACCTGGGTAAATGTCTTTCTCTGTCAAAGCAGCAGTGGGAGGTGAAAATGAAAGTCCTTTTTTTCTTTCCCTGAGAAATTGGACTGTAAAAAGCTGTCAGTTTAAAAATGACATAGTGGCACAGCATTTCTATAAGGTGGCTCCTTTCATTTTTGACTCCTGCTGTCTCTCTGACAGTTGAAGTTGCAGCAGGAGGTAAAAACTAAAATGAGCACTGCTGGCATTTGCCCTCGAGCACAAAATTAATAATGGAAGAAACAGGGCGACATCCAAAACCGCCTCATATCAGATGTCAGCCAATGAGGTTTCAACACTTCCATAATACGGTGGCCAGAATGATGCCCATTATTCCAAATATGATCTTATTCTCTATTACTTTCCTAGTGCTGGATCTATTTTCTCCATTTTAGATTTGATTCCCTGCTTTGTGGGTTATAGAATAATTTAAATTCTATTAAGCTGTATGCTATGACTTTATAAGTTTTCCCCCTCTGCAGTGTAATTCTGGTCAAAATTTTATGGGTGTTGTCTTTTCTTGAGCTTTATATCTCTCAACCTTTCTACATGAATGTTTCACTTCTAAATCACAGTTTAATTTATCCTACTATGTCCTGTCCTTAAATATGAACAAAATTCACAACATATTAAACTGATAGCTTTTAGCAGCCACAGGATAAAAGAGCTGAGATGGTTTTTGTTCTTGTAAACTCAAGAGCTGAATGTTTTCTGCCAAGATGAAGGAAAAAATGAGTCACTATTAGGTGGCTGTGAGATGGGGGCCCAAAATTCTTCAAGCAGGGCAGGAGTCTTTTTTCTTTCTTGAAAGACTCAGTGGTATGTCCAAGTCTTACCAAAATTAACATACATAGGCACAAAAATTCTGTTAGAAATGAAGTACAAGTGTGGTTCCTTCTTTCTGCAATATTTTAACCATTTTCTGATTTTAGCACCATTTTGGTGGTAGTTAGCATCTTGCTATTGACTATTCAGGACAGCTAATATTTCAGGGTTCACATACTGGGCTATTGCACACACCACACCATCTCATTCAATTCTTCTGCCGAGCTTGCCTTTGAGGGTAACCAGTGTATGCAGCATGCCAAACTTCTCTTAACCTGAATTTTTACACTCTTCTGTATTATATGAATTTTCTGCTGCCTTCTCACTTCCACTTTTGCTATTGCTTTTATTGGCATACACTTTTGTTTTGCAGAGATGAAGGAGAAAAACTCTCGGCAAACCAGTGATGTGGATAATTCTCAAGTGCTGACAAATACACAAAATAAGCACATTGTAAAAGAAAGCATTTTATTTCTTCATGTGCTATTGCTTTCAGGCTTTACACCAGTCATCTAGCCCACAGCTTAAGACATCTTTTATCTTTCTTAGGAGAATAAGAGTGACTCAAATGCTTCAGCTGAACCCATTGATCTCATTGCTTTCAACATGTGTTAATGACAAAGAGAAGTTGGACTGGATAAACACTTGTAGTTGGTTGCAATTACATTTAGTAGAGTCTTCTTCAATTTCTAGAAAATCTTTTATTGTGTGATTTAACCCCTTGTGCAATTTAACTTTCATTCTTCTGATTTTTTTTCCTTGAGTCTCATTTGCAGACTTTATTCTATAATCCTCCTTTAGCAAACTTAATTCTATAATCCTTCTTAAGGATTTTTTTTTTTTTTTAATTCTAAGTACTTTTTGTGCTTGCTCGCTCATCAATTTAGTTTTCTCTAAAAGTTCATTCATTGTGGGAAGAACCACACAGTGTTTGGGCATACATTTATTTTGCATTCTCAGTTCTCCCCACTGTAGCTCCCTACTCTATGGCTCTATCCCATCCACTTGTCCTTGTGTTTTCCATGCACCTCCAAGATTTATTCTGATTAGTTATAGTCTATGTCCACCTATATATGTCCACAATCCTACTTTCAGATATAAATTGTTTATGATTGCTATTGTTTAGCTCCTCCTCCACCTTTGCTCTATGTCCTTAAGCATTGTCTCTGCTTTTAAAAATACTAGGATCTATTTCTCCCTTCCCAATTTCTTTTTTTCCTGGTTTGTGTGTGTTGTATTACTATTTTTATCCCAGTTAGTTTTCCCAGATTTTGCCTTCTGTTTAATGTTGTCCACTTCAGGAACTGGGTAGCTACTTGACATCTTACTTGCCAGAACAGATTTTTCTTTTTAACAACTCATGTTTTTAAAATGTTGCACATGTTTTAAAAACATGAATTTTATATTGCCCTGTCTTGTTACTTGTCTATTGTCTTCCTTTTTCTAAACTGAATTTCAGGCCAAGATTTTGCATACAGATATAATATTTTTCTCTCTTGTAGCATTGTTCATTTGAATTACTCATTTCAGATCTCAATTTGCATCCATCAGTGGGAAAAAAGTAGGACTACCATCTTAGATCAAATTATTGTAGCTTTGTTCAGATAGTTTCCTTTATCTTGATGTTGAACTTGGGCAAAAACAATCTGATTAGATTCTCTATCATTATGTACAATTGCTCCTTGCTTCATTTGCTTTTGTTTGAACTGGCAATTAACCCCACAGTACTTCTTTTGTCAAAATTTGAATTAATCCACTACCTAAATATTCCCTTTTCATATGTATATCCATAGTAACAATTTTTGAGAACTATGCAATTCTTTTGCACATATCTTAAAGTGTTCATCCTCTGGACTTACTCCGATGTAGCAGTTTGCTTCTGTAAAAGTAGGAGGTGTTTCCAAAGTTTCTGCTGTCAGCTGTCATAGTTTTTCTAGTTTGTAGGAATATTTTATCAGTATGTAAAGGAAATAATTTCACTGAATTCAGTATAAAAGAAACAGGCTGATTAGAAAAGATTTTTCCTTTTCCTTTTTACCTCACCTCACTTCTTTTTTCTTTATTAGTACACCGTTCATGTGTGCAGGTCTCTATTGTCTTCTTTACTGTTTTTAAACATTTTAGTATTACTTTTACGTGATAGGCATGTGGAATGCAGTGAGGAGAATTATCCCATGTAAGCTCTGATGGAAGATAGCACAGCTAAGTCTTTTTAGACCATATATTGTCAGGGGTCTGCTGATAACAAATCTACTTTTCCCCTTGTTCTGCAGGTTGGCTTCTAGATCAATTTTTTTTTTTCTTTTTTACTGAATGACATTAGGAAGGAAAATAATTTGATGCAAAGGGGGCTGGGAGCTGATCTGCTCTCTGTGGTTCAAAGTCTGTGGTTTTTTGAACACCATCTGTGCCCTTTCCCAGCTGGTATGTTGCTGGTAGACACAACAATAAGAGACTTGAGGGGATGGTGTTCCTCTCTTCTCACTGGTGCCTTAGAGGGCAGACTGCTGCTGTCCATTGGGAACCTGCCCATCTCCTCCAACTGCAGAGCTCCTCGACCTGTATGATCCTGTTTGGATAGATGGGCTGCTGGTGCCTTGTTCTCGAGAGCAAATAGAGAGGATCTCAGTGAAAGATGAGACAAACTCCCCCAACAATAGAGAGAGATGTCTAGTTCATAGGTCTGGCAAGTGCAGAACATCTGTGGAGGAAACTGACTCTCTTCCTCTTGGAAATATCTGTTTCCCTGACAACTCTGCAGAGGTACAGACACAATGAAACCAGCTGGTTGATTATTTCTCTGGAAAAGCAGCTCAAGTTCAATGAGTTATGCTTCAGAGTTTGACAACCCAATACCTGGTTTACAGGATAGGAAACAGAACTGGTGCTCATCAGCAGTGAAATATACTGATTTAATGTAATTGGATTTTAATGCTCACCCCACATTACTTTTCCCTATTGTACCTTCTTTGCTTGCCAGTAACTCATGTGCACACTTTAAAAATCCCTAATGTACAGTTATGCCAGATCCCTTAACAGGCCTGAAACACAAACAGCAGGGCACCAACTCCATTTATAGCACATAATTGATTAGCTGAGGTTTTCCCCAAGTGATTAATAACACTGAAGTCTGAAATGCCTGTCCAACAAGACTTTAAAAATAATGTCTCTCCTGAATATCAGGAAAGCTGAAGTACCTAGAATAATTTCTGAAGGTATTTCTGAAAAAGCCTGCCTGAATCTCATGTTAGGTATCCAAAATACACTGTGAATCCACACTCTGCTTTTAATGAGGAACTGTAACATAGAATAAACATCTGTTAGCTGAGAAGACGACTGATAGCAGCTGTTTCTCTGAAGCAGTTATATTTACAATAAAGGTTAAATTACTTGTAAATTCTAAATTTTTGTATGAATGTATCTATGAATAGATTTTAAGTTATTATTGTATTCTAAAAAAAAAAAAAAAAAAACAACAAACATATAAGACTTCTGTGGGGAGAATAATGGACTGTGGTACATTATAAAAACTGATGTCCTGGCAGTTGTCGCTTACTTAGTCACAAGTGTTAGGTGTGGCAAAGCTCTGTCAAGCCATTTTTCATCTTGGGGTCCAAAGGCAGAATAGCCTGGTGCTCTGGCTCTCCCTGTGCCTGACAGACTGCTCACCTCCATCTGTGAGACTGAAATATGCTTCAGAAAAGGGATGGCCACAGATAGGAAAGTCACTCATTAAGGAGCTGTCTTTGACAGATTCTATAATATGTGCAATATAATTTCTAATAAAGCAATATAATTTCAGCTGCTGGTTATTGTCACTGAGAAGAAAGGAGAGAAGGGGCAAAGTAAAAAAGCAAAAGTGTGCTACAAGAAGAGCATAATGTAGTGCTCCACAGTGAGGGCTAACTGTGTCTCCATCCTCTTTTCTCCTGAAATTGCTGAATCTAGAGTGAGGCCCAGGACTTGGGAGGGATTCATATCTTGTGATTTCTCATCCCCTGCCAGCAGCTGGAAAGAGCTGCAGCTATCTGAGACCTTCACATATCAGTTTTCAGCTTCTGAGGTACATACTTTGAGACCCTGATATCTAGGGTTTAAACTTGGAATAAGCCTTTGAAGACACTCTGCTGTCAAAACCCCACAGTGCAGAACAAAACCTGCAGCAGAGAGGCTGTATTCACCCAGCCAAGCCATGGCAATAGCAGCTGTGGTGGAGCAAGCCACTGTGCACACAGCAGCTGTGTTCGAGGTGGTGAGAGCTAGGATGAAATGAGACACAAAAGCAACCATGCTTTGGTTCTAGCTGATGCCTGAAGGAATTGGAAACTTCAGATCTGGTACTGAGCAAGCTGGACAATCAATGACTGCCCAGAGCAGTCCTTCATCCAGTCTGCTCAGGTTGTGTAACATCGTTTTGTGATTTCAAGAGGTCTTTTTCCCTTCTCACATAAAAAAAAATGTGGTATAGACTTTACAATTCTGCAGAGCTTTGGTGTCCAGATAGATTGAAGTTGCTGTGCCATCTGTCATTGGCTACATAAAACAAAAGGTAAGTCACCATATGCAATTCAACTGATGGTAAGTGGATTGTCTTCAGATTCTCAGAGGCAATCTTGGAAAAGAATCCACTTGTTAATATTCCTAATAGTGGAACTGAAAAAAGTTATTTCAAGAACAATGCCTTAGTAATTATTTTTTTGTTGATATTGTTAAATGTAGCATATACCTTATATCAATGAGTATGTCATGTTGTAGGAGTTTGTGAAATTCCATGGCTTGTACAAGTAAAGGAGCCTGAGGTGACTAGATGATGATAATTGTCCATTCTGACATTATAATTTATGCACTTAGGAAACTTCTTTTCCAGTCTGAGAGATACAAGGCTGTATTTTTAAAAAGAAACTGCAAGGTTGTGTATGCTGTTCTGAAAGCATCTTGTAATTTTTAATTTTCTCCCTGTTAGGCAGGCTGGTGGTAATTCCATTGCAATTTCTACTTTGTTGCTATTAATGCTAAGAGTCTGATTTGGTATATTAGGTACATTGGTATATTGTGTTTTATGTATAGCTGGATGCTTGTCCAATCCCTAGTGTAACAGATGAAGCTACACTCAGAGAAAAGAATGAAAGTAAAGAAAGTAAAGTGAAGAAAAAATCATGCCCTTTCCTTTGTTATTTCTGGTAACTGATGGGTGTTTGGAGACTCAGAAACCTAAACCAGACCTTTTTTACGGATTGTGCTGCCCAATTTTTTTTGCTTGATTCCCCAGACCCTTGGTTCAGTAGGCTTTTTTCCTCTTATTCATTGCTCTTTGCATCAGCCCCATACTACATTGTATGACTGCCAGCTGGTTAAAGTTGGGGTACACTCTGGTCCAAGAGAACAGTGAAGTGTTCAAATAGGTCTTACAAATGGGCCCAAACAAAAGAAGAAAAGTAAGAGCTTGCTTCAGAGAATGAGGGTAGTAAGACTGCCTCCCTTTTGGGGGTTAATATCTAGCAGTTTATAAATTCACTCACATCAGCCAAGTACAGCACAAAATATACTGCACAGAGGAGCAGCTATTATGTACAGTAGCCACTTCACTGATTGCAATCAATGTCACAAATTAGAGTGATTTCCTGGCTAGAGATATGTCAGAGCTAAACTTTATGAGTCATGAGTCATGCTGTCTGGACATCCATCTTTGAGGCACTGTCTCACCCTCAGGAATTTTCAATTTTTGTCTTTTATGTTATTGCCACTGGATCTGTGCTCACTTTTAGTAAATAAGTATGAACTTCTTGTAGATGCATTCAAATGGCATTCAATAGTAAAAAGAAGCTCTCATCATGGCTTCTATGACTTATATTGAAATATATTGGGGTTTTTTCAGCATCATAATTTATGTTAAAAATGGCAGATTTTTGTCAATATTATCTAGGAGTTTGATCTGAAATTTTAATACTTCCTTGTGCTTTTCTCTTGTTACCTTATTCCTTTTTCAAATACCTGATGATGGCTTTTTCATTCAAGTCAAATGTCATCCTAATATTAATGCTGTACTCTGAACACCCGTTCTGCTGCATCCATATGATTAAATCCAGTTGCAAAAACAAGGTTTTGCACTCTGTTTCACATGAAGTTTTTTATTTTGCCAGATGGGACTTCAACATACACAAGGACAAACATATTTCTCTCTGCAAGAAGGAAGTATAGTGTAATTAGAAACAGTCTATAAAGGGAGATTAGTGGGGAGCTGTTTTTTTTGTACCTTGCAGCAATGCACTGTTTCAGTGGATTAAGAGCATCCACAGCTATAGCATTAATTAAGAGTACCTGGTACACAGTGATTTCATGCCTCAGCTGACCTGATACTCAGTATTTTGTGGAAGAGACACATGACATTGCTTATGGGGAACAATTTAATGAATGGCAACTAAACCTTTGCATCAACAGGCAACAAAGGAACACGAAGTACAATTTTCACTATGAATGAAAGGGTCAGCACTTCCAGCAGTGCTGGATTAACTGTTACTGGAATAAGTGAAGATTGGAGAGATAGGTAAATTATGGAATTAATTGCCTAATAATTTATGAATTTTTAGGTGTGGGTTTGTCTGTGCTCCGACTAAGTTGAAAGCTTGTTTGCCTTAGCTTTTGTCCCAGAGTCACTTCTTCCACTCTTAAGGATGTTTAGAGTAGTGCATAAGGAAGTTTCCTTGTCATCTTCTATCATCCTTTTTTGTTAGATTAGTTTGCCAGGAACTATAGTCAAATATAATGAGAAGATGCAATCATAACCTGGCTCCTATGAGGGGGAGTTGCCCAGATATCAACAATATTTCTAGCTTGAATGCTGTGTTAGGAAATCAGAGACCACAGAGGGAAAAATATTCCACAATGGGAGCAGTAGCCAAGAAGAAGCAAGTATTTGAACTAGGAAAAGGTGTGCCCCAATTCAAAGAGAAATCAGTTTTATACAAAAAGAAGGGAAAGTGGGGTGGAAAGGAAAAACATTTCTAATTTACTTTCTGATGACAGATGAAAGCAATGTTATATGGTATAAGACCACAAAGATAGCATGACTTTATACCCCCAGTGGAGCTCATAGACAGTTCTGTGCTTTAAAATATGCAGCCTGGGTCTGCCCATCTTATTTTTGACTGCAGTGGGATGGCTTTGATTTCTTTTGTATTACCATTTTAGTTTGCTTTCCCTTTTTGTTTCAGTCACTTGTATTTAAATTATTGCTGAAAGATATTCTGGCATAAAATCTCCATTTATTTAGTTTGGGCAGGCATAATCATTTCTGTAAAAAGTCTCAGGAATACAAGTCCCACTTTTATTTTGATCCTTGCCTCATTCTTTCTGCTTTATATTTGTGCATACACACACACACACACACACATACACACATATATGTATATATATATGGTTTTTATTTGATCGATTTGGTGAATAAAGTAAGCATTCTCTTATATCAGAGGAACATTTTCAACTTTTAGAAATGTGAAATTAGAAGATTCTAGGTAAATATAACATGCAAGTATAATGAATAATACTGAAATGAGTTAGGAAATATCTTTATGTCTCATATCTCTATCAAGAGAATTCCCCACTGAGGTCATGACTGAAATGTTTATGAACATTTGAACATATGAACAGAATCTGTTGTGCTTATAAGTTTTTAAATACCTGCTTCAGATCTCTGCCACGTGTTTGGTTTAGACAGACAATAGGATTTATTTCAAGGGACCCAATCAACTTGAAAATAACAGCATTGTCTAAAAAATTCTTTCTGAATGTGATTGTAAGTAACAACTAAGGCTATCATAAATGAAAAATGGTAATTAAATAAATCTCTTCTCTTTTGATTGGTTTACTTTTCCTGCTTGACAGTTCTATATAATAATTCTAATACCTTTTATGCAGTTCTTTTCATCAGTAGGCCAGTTTTACTAAAATGTGGTTAATATTGCTCTATGTATAGATAGTTTCACTCTTTCTTCCAACCTCAGTCCATTTATTCCTGTCTGAAAGTCCTTTATAAACATCAGCTCGGAATCAATAAAAGGTCCAAAGTATGTGAAATGACAGATCTGCTATTTCAAAAAAGATCACTATCAGCTGGGTTTAATTAGCCCCATTATAAAGAAAAGGTTGAAAATATCTTTCAGACTGTAAAATTGGAACAAGAAGTTGATCATGAATGTCTTAATAATTTAAAATCTGTCTCAGATTTTTGATGTTCTAAAGTTATTTTCTGAACTCCATTTAATTCATTTAGCCTTGTATTAGGTATTCAAGAAGAGAACACCACAAAATATTACCAAAATTATCCTATGCTATTAGAAATTAATAGTCTGGGCATCCTTTATGCTCATAAAGATGGCGCCTAGAAACAAGTCTTTCCTTATTTCATGAAAACCAATGTTGTCTCTCTTTATCATCCTATTTCCTAATTTAGAATCCTGAGTTCTTGATTGTTGGCTGTCATTGAGTTCATAACCTTGTATTTCTAACTGCAGTGAGAAAGTGTCTTGACTCTCAAATGTGAAGTTTGTGAAGAGTGGTGCCTTTGTGGAAGAATGTACATGAGGTGCCTCTGAGCTGCTCAAGGGGTGAAATAAATATGTGGAACAATGTTTGGTACCTTTTGCTTTTCAAAAGACCTTAGATCTCATAACTATACCCTCTTAAAAGCTTTTGCCATACACTCAGCAGCATGTTCTGCTTTTTTGTTAGATTCATCTTTTGGCCTACTTTTCAAACTATATTTTAACTGGAACTCAAACTCTTTTCCCTTTCCTACTATTTGCTGAGTCTAGCAATCCCATGCTGAGTAAATAATCTATAGTCCATGGTCTACTATCCTATCAGCCTTGTTATCCTGGCTCCAAACCCCAAAATGTTGGATATCTAGCTGGTAAGTATTCCCAGGAAGGCTTCCTAATGAACTTCCCCACTGGTTACTATCATCATTGCTTATACACGGATAGAACTACCTTGTAATACACTGACTATATTTGGAAAAATTAATTGGGAGTTCTTATGGTGTTTTTGTTAGGAAAAGTGACATTTTTGAAGTTCAGAAAAATATCCCAATTCATGTCTTTCATTAGGTATAACAAAACATTGCTAGAGAAAATATATTCCTAGATCTAATGGTACTTCATTCTTTTGCAATAAAACCAGCTTGGGATCCAAATGAATCAGTAGATGAGATTATTGCAGTAATTTGGCTGCCCTGCCATTTAAAAAGTGTTTCTGACTGCATTTGTAAAATGTTTAATATATACTTAAATGTAGTGCAAACATATGATTACTTATTAAATTATAGAATGTAATACAAAAGGGTTTATGCATACATTAAAAATCAAGATGATGGAAATGAATCTGCAATTGATAAAGTTTTATTTCATGTCAGCTGGGAAGACTACATATAAACTTTATACCTGAGCAATCTTACTGTAAAGCATTGTAAACTCCTGAAAGAAAGAGCCTTTATCTGCACTAATTAGAAGAGTTTATGATTGGCCACAAAGGATTTAACAAAATCTCTTTTTTCACATACAAGTATGGGCAGTGCAATTCTTTTAGTATGTTGTCTTGTCTCTGGATAAATGGAAAATCAACAAGACCCTTAATATGAAGGAGAACATGTAGAAAACCAAATAGTTTTGCATTGCTGACTGCTCACGCATGCAAGCACAGACAGTGTCTTTCCATCTATGTATCTTTGAAACTGAGCCTTCCAAAATGAGTGCACACTTATATCCAGGTCAGTCATAAGACAGGAGCTTAGGTGTGACTTTAATGATGCACAGGACTCAAGTGTGGTTTCTGGCTTTTATAATAAGTTCATATTTTTTACTCCTCTGAAAATAAATATTTCAGCAGTTTCTGTTGTCATTTATCAGGTTGCCCTTTCATGAGAGCCAGAAGGATAAAAACCACTAGAAAAGGTCTTCTATACTCAAATTGTCTAACTAATTGCACTGCCAGCTAAGCAACTATGGCAAGTAATAGATTGATTTTCCCTGAGAGGTGTGAATACCATGTTTAAAACTGGAAACTGTGATAGATGAAAAACCTAAGGAAAGGTAAATGTCTCACTATAATTTGCTGAAACAAATCCCCCAAAGGGCTACCCTGGTACAGTGGCAGGAGCTTCCTGAGTGCCAGCACTAAGGTTGAAGTGGCACACTGAGCTGCCATCTAGCATGCTCCACTTGCAATGTGGATGCGACATCCTACAGCAATGAGCTTCTTAGGCATGTGTGATGGGTGCTTTGGACCATGAACTGCTGCAAATCTACTAGTGACAAAAATGCAATGTGCATGTGGGGTTGTAGGATAACCACATCTCTGCAAATTATATGGCTGCCCTTCCCTCTTTACACTGCCTTGTTCTATAATTTGAGAATTCCTTGTCTCATGGGCGAGAATGGCAAATAATCCTGACCACACCAATATCTCTCTGTCTTTGACTTTTTCAGACATGTATCCTTTATGGAAGTACAAGAAAGGAACCACAGCTGACCTACTAGTAAAGCTGGAGGGACCTTTGTTGTTCAAGATTCTTATGGTAAGAACTCATTAATCCTCATACACAGGAAAGCTGATCAGGATATGACCACAACCTTGACCTTACCTGGGAGAAGCACAGTGCAGAGGACAATACATGAGGCTCAGTAATCAGCTCAGTCAGAGCAGAGCTATCAAATAAATGTTATAATCAATAGGGAAACATGTCCTTGTGAAATTCTTTTTTTGTAATGCTGTACTGCAATTATTTTGGAAGGATGTTCAGAGAAGTCCTTTCAAAGAAGTCATTTGCTGAATATGATGAGATTTTTTAAGAGAGCTCTTCAGATTTTTTTTACATTCCTGAAAAGAGACACTGAAGCAAATGAATAATTGGCAGAACATGGAATATGTAACATGCTGTGTGAAAACTGTATTCTTTCAAATCATCACTTGTCAGAAATTAATTCCTGTGCTAGGGCCTTACTATTGAGAATGTAATGACTTAAATCTAAGTGGGTTAACTCGGGTTCTCTGTGCTGGTAGCTGAGGACAACTGGCACATTTTAAGCTATTCAATTGCTCAGATGAGCTTTCATTTGTTCTGATTTAAGTGTTCTTAAGTAGCTATCATGTACTGAGGTTGTAAATATGATTTGAGGTACTATGTGTTTTCAGGGCTAGTCTCCAAGGTTATCACCTTTTAGATTCTTGTCTTTAAGAATTCAAGGAACTCAGAATAACTTAAAGAAAATTGCTAACCTCTTCTGGAAAAACAACATATGAGATAAGTAAAAATAGCTACATACCATTAAAATAATTGCCAAATGGTAATCATGCATAGTGGAATGTTTTCAGTTTGTTTGTAATAGAAATTATGCCTGATCACAGTCTTCTAAGAGCTACTGCAGAACTTATTCTTTTAAACTGACAAAACTGATTTCCAAACAAAGTTCTCTTATGAAAGAGTAGGTGTTGCAGAGGAGAACAAAACTCACAGTATGAAGGCTCTATTGCCTTGCAGATGCTGAACACAAAAGGCAGATGAAATTCTCCAGGTCAGGCTAGTATCAGTTCACGGTCTCTTTACATGGGATTTTGTTACTTCACTAGGTTAGAGGCACCTAGAGAAAATCTGCTTTTCTCTTTCTCTCAGAGTCTTCATTCTTTCTTTTGCTTCATGAGGGTTTTTATTTTCAGCCCTGAATACAAAGCCCAGATAAGGACTTTCCTTTTTTTTTTTTTTCTTCCTTTTTTTCTGGGATTGTTTTCATCTGACAGAATATTGATTCCAATTTGTGATTTCTGACTCTCAAAAGAAGGAATATGACTTTAGTGCTATCTTTATGTGTCTGAAGCAGACAGCATCAGCAGATAACGAACTTGGACAAACATATATTTAGAAAACAGAATTGTGAACAATTTTTTTTCCTCAAATACATTGCAAATAGAAGAAAAATATTTTTCTTTTTATCTCTGAGCAATAAGTAAATTGTCTGTTTGATCTCTGCTTTGTAGAGATGTTTTGATAATTTGAAGTTTGGTGTAAATATACACTTTTGTGTTCTGCCCTATACTTACTCTTGCAAAGTCTTTCATAATATTTAATCATTATTTCATGTATAAGATACACTTCTACTATAGATGCTATCATGACTATCATTAATATTGACAAGAATTTTCAAAGCAGTTGGAAATAATAGTTCTGTACAGAATTTTCACTGTATTTAGGTAAAAATAAAAATTAATATATATCTGAAAGATCTATAACTACATATTTGATGAAATTCCTTTGATAAGCATAAAAGCCTAATGTAAGAAAAAAAATAATGTTTAGTAAGATTTACTAACAATTCCAAATGTGAGACTGCAACTAAATGATATCTTTCAGTAAGATAGTTTTGATCCCCAAAAAAGGAAAGAATTTAATCTTTTACCTCAAAGTGCCATTCTTTCACATTCACCATTTAGTATTCATGTATCTAGCTTCAGGGTTATCCATTTAAAAAGGTTTTCCTAGCACATCTTCTGATAGGCAAACCTTTAAATTTTCAAGAGATGATTAGGGGAAGTATTACAGCAGTGATCTGCTATACATTTTCCTACTTTACTTTCTTGCTTTCTAGGGTGCAGATTCCTCCAAAATTTCCCTTTATCTTACTGTTCAGAAAATAATATACCTATGTGGAGTATGTGTGCTTCTATGCTAGGAGAAAGTACAATAACAGGGCAGCAGGAAGTGGGGATTGCACATTTTACTGGTTTTAGAGTTAGTAATTATTTCAATAAGGTATGAAATAATTGTTTGACCTGGATGTAATGCACATGAAAGAAAGTTCTATGGGAGTTCTGTTGACATCTGTGTGTATAAGCTGTCAATGTTTTTAGAGTTAAAAAAAACAAATCAGTATAATAAATCAAAAAGCAGTGGCTGGTGAATGGTGACAGTGAGTAATGTGTGGATATTTTGATTAATAGAATCTCAGTCTATGTACACATGCTCTTACACACAGTCATGCACTTTTCAGGCATGAGAAATGTTTTCCCATCTTTGCTCTCAGCCTGAACCATTGTGCATATGTTATACACTCATCTATTTTTATGCTCTCATCTATGAAGTTCATGAATGTTATGAATATGGGTAATAAAGTGAGGACTCCTTGTTTTAAGGTAACACTTGATGAGGGGTTTTAGCTGTTACTGATTGCATCCATCATGCAGATGAAGATGTCCATTATAAATGCAGATAATCAGATCTTAGATATCTAAACTGCTTGAATGTGTAGAAGACACACAACATTTTTTTATAAAACTTTTTTTTTAACAGCCGGCATTTATGCTACTTATGATAAATTTAATGTGTTTAGCGAGTAGTGAGATTCATTAAACTTAGTTTAAGTTAAAGAGTTAAAGTCTATTTTCTGTGAGGAAGCTGACTGTAAGGACCAATGAAGTGTCAATTGCTTTCAACAAAAGGTGGGCAACTTAGAGATACTGTTTTGAAAGTTCATGGGTTGAGATAAAGATACTTTACAGGACAGAAAAGAAAGGGATAATAATTGTAGTTGTAGTAGTAGTAATAGTAGTAATAGTAATAATAATAATTAGACTACACAAAACTGTTGCAAGAGAGTGCAGTTGCTCACCCCTGCACCCTGATGGCCAGACAGCTCACGAGTAGTGGTTTCCAGACAACTTTCCTCTGAATTTTGTGTCTCAGATGCAAAGGGCTTCTACAGGTAAGTACACCAAAAAGGAATATCAAAGAAGGTGTACCTCTCCTGATAAATAATGCTGGTAAGCTGGTAACAATGGATAAGGAAAGGCTGAGGTACTCAACAACTTTTTTGCCTCAGTCTTTAATGGCAGCCTCTCTTTCCACACCTCTTGAATGGATGGACATCAGGATGGGGATTGTAGGACCAAAGTGCTTCCCACCATAAGTGAAGAGCAGGTTTGTGACCACCTGGGCAATCTGAACATACGTAAGTCTATAGGACTCAATGAGATTCATCCCAGAGTCCTGTTTCTGAGGAATCTTCATGACATGTGAAAAGTCATGGCAGTCAGGTGAAGTCCCAGGTGACTGGAAAAAGACAAAAATTCTACCTCTCTTTAAAAAGGGTAGAAAGAAGGACCTTGGGAACCAATGACATGTCAGACTCACCTCTGTGCCTGGAGAAATCATTGAACAGATCCTCCTAGAAGCTCTGCTAAGGCACATGGAGACAGGGACGTGATTTAAAACAGCCATCACAGCTTCACCAAGGGAAGTCCTGCCTGACCAATCAAGTAGTCTTTTATGATGAGGTGACTCCATCACTGGACAAGGGAATGGCTACAGCTGTCATTGGTCTGGATTTCTGTAAAGCCTTTGACATTCCCTCTAAATTGGAGAGAGATGGAGCCCATGGTTGGACTGTTAGGTGGATATGGGGTTGGTTGGATGGTTACATCTAGGGGGTAGTGGTCAATGGCTCAAATGTCAATGGATGTCAGTGACAAGTGTTGTTCCTCAGGGGTCTGTACTGGGACCAGTACTTGTCAATATCTTCATTAATGACATGGACAAAGCAAATTTGCAGATGACCCCAAGATGAGTGGTGCTGCTGACACTCCTGAAGGACACAGTGCCATCCAGAGGGAGCTGGATATGCTCCAGAAGTGGGCCCATGGGAATCTCATGAGGTTTAACAGGACCAAGTACAAGGTGCTGCACCTGGGTTGGGGCAACTCCTGGTATTAGAACAGGCTGGGGGTGAAGAGATTGAGGGCAACCCTGCTGAGAAGGACTTGGGGGTGCTGTGGATGAGAGGCTGGACATGAGAGGGCAATTGTATCCTGGTTGAAATGCAATAGCAATTGTATTAGTAAAATTCAATTCAGAGGACCTGTGTTGTGATAAGTTTTTTTATCTTATAAACTTTAAAGCACTGTCAATCATTTGGTAATAAAAGGATGACAAAACATGACTCAGCTGGATGACTGTTCCCCGTGCAACCTATGCAAGCAGCCTAAAGAGACAGATGTGAGTTCAGACAATCACTCAGGTCTTTGCAGACAAACCCCTTATTGAGGAAATCCACATTGGATTCTGTAATTCTGGTGTTGAGGTTTTTCTTCTTTTTTTTCTATTTATCTTCCTGTGCTGCATAAGGTGAAATTCAAGTAATGCCGTAATTTTGTTGTCATGTGATAACTCCACTATCAATTTAGTGGTTCCTTCTAAGGTTCTTGCTTTCTTAGTCTTATTGAGAAAAAAAAAAATCAATTTTTTTTTTCTCAATAAGCAGGGATGAGGCTTATAGAATCTGTGCCCTCCTCAGGAGGAATAGGACTTGTCTGGCAAGAAAGGACATGTGTTTCACATTGGCACGTGGGGAGAGCCAAGCAAGTGCAAAGTCAGTGAAGTTAAATGCAGATAGTTTGTGGTACTTCATCCCCAATATCAATTTGTTAGAGTAAAATTAATTTGGATTCTGTGCATTTCCTCTGTTCAGATAAGGCTCATTCTAATCTACAGTTACACCAGATCCTGCTGTATTCATAGCTCCCATTCATACAGAGCCTGTTAACTTAATTCACACCAATTTGCACAAGAGCAACAGGCAATCCTGTGTCTTCAGAATCACCAGAGCTGTGCTGCATTTTAAGGTAGAGGTTATTCATAGTCCTTGCTCCTATGTGAGAAAGAAAAACTCCCTTCTCTGGTCAAGGTGCCTTTAAAAAGACATTTTGCAAAAATCGCATTTACTTCTGTCAAGACTTGTTGATGCAGGCATTAAAGAGTGAACACAAGTCAAAACCAGCAGAATGCAAGCTTCAGCGCTGTTCCATACAATATTCCACTGAAGAATCAGAAGGGCAGGATAAATCTGAAGTCATTCACCAAAAGAGTGTGGTGTGATGTCATTTTCCACGGTGCTCAGTGCTGTAAAAACAAAGAATAAAAACCAAAAAGCAGAAGTTGCAGCATAAGCCCCATTAGTTAGAAGTAACTAATCTACTTCAGATATGAACAACAGGACTGTGAATTTCCACAAATAAATTCTACTGTAACAGGGAAATACAGCAGCAGAATCTCCTCATCGTGTTAGGAAAGAGAACAAAAGTTCAGCTCAGTGTAGTGGTCTGAGACCATTTTTCTCATGATGAAGAAAAAGAAGCTGTTTTATGTTGTGGTGAAACCTACTTTTTTTCTGTTTCTTCTTTTATTGAAGTCATTAGTATTGATTTCAGTCGTAAAGGAAAAATATATATAAAACCTGTCGCCTTCTTTATTTTAGAAAGACAGCAAAATGCAGGATAACTTTATTCCAAAAATAACCTGAAGATGGCACAGTAGGCACATGTTGCTCTCTGGTTTGTGTAAGGTTGTACTGTAAAATGAGAGAATTATTTGCTAAAATATGACTCCTTTGGAAGAGCTCTTTAAAAAATAGAAGCAGAAGAGAAATTTAAACCTTTTAAAGCACAGCCTATCAATAAAATTATTTTACAAGTGGAACACAGGCTGTTAATTTCATGCTGCCTAAAAGATTAATATAAACAGGTGGGCAGACAGGGACTCATCATGGCTGGGTGTTATTGGCAAAAATAAGTTTAATTTGTGTTGTTTAGTTCTTATTGATACATTTCTTTTGTAATTGTATAACAACTGATAACCTCATCTGTTATCTCCAGCATAATGTATAATCTACACCTAAATGCCAGACCCATTTTGACTTTGGGAGAGACAAGATTATTCGCATAATCTCGATTTTATTAAAAGATAAGAAATATTATGGAACATTTTTTATTAAAAAAGAAAATAGTGTCAAGTTGTATTAGTGAATTAATAAGTCTGCATTACATATGAATTAACCCTAAATATACTCTCCACAACACACACAGGCACCCTGAAAATCTTGAGTTTATAAAACATAGAAGGAATTTCACAGATGTACTGTAGCTAGGGGGGATTCAGCTTGCTATATCCAAGTATATATACTATGTTTGGATTTTCAAAATGTGTTTAACAAAGACCTTGTGCAGAAAGATTCTATGGAATCAAAGGTGTCTCTATGGCAAGAAGGAGCAGTCGCTTTGTGACTTGCCACCTGAAAGACAGAGAAACAAGAGGGTGGGACTAAATGAGCTGTTCTACAGTGGTAGAAGGTTATCAGTGGAGACCCACAGAAGCCTTTACTAACACCTTTGCTATTTCACGTGCCCAATAATGATGAAGAGAGGAGAGGGGAGCTGATAAAACTTACTGTCAAGACTACAATATGTAAGGCAGTAAAAAAGAAAGGCAGTGACAGTGAGCTGCAGAGGGCTCCCCCTGTTTTAAGTGAGTGAACAGTACAGGAATGGTTGAAGTTTTGTGTGGATAATTATATTCCATGTAATTTACATGGGGAAAAACAAGTGTTACTATAGGTTTACAGTAATTTTGTGGTTTACAATAGCTGTTACCTCCCAGAAACGGGGTATAATTAGTACTCCAGTGGTGTACAGTATTGCAAAACACTGATTTTTACCAAATTTTTCATTAGATGCTGTTAATGAGCAAGTCTGGGGCAGGATACACAAAGGATATAGGCACCTGAAGGAAGAGGGGCTATCCTGAAAACAAACTTGGCACATGCGAAACATTTTCTCAGCTGCTATCTACTGTGGCCATTAGTGAGTTCCCAGGAGGTGAAACCACCTAACTTCACTAATACACATATGGAGTGTCTACTTTCAATAGTTTTATTTTGTCTCCTTTCATAGCCTGTGTAGACATCCATGCTCTTCCAGAGGGGGATTCATTCCATCCTGAGCAGATATCTAAGTCAGGTGAACTGAAATACTCATCTCTCCATAAACTGTGTTGGCATACTGTAACTTATTGCCAAAATAGGCATCTAAAAATTATGCAGCTACAAGTGAAGTGTTGTTGCTGTTCTTCTTGTGCTGTAATAATTTAATTGAATGTTTTATGGCTGTGTGGTCTCAAAGTACCACTGCCCCATACCTGAATGTGTTAGGGAGTGAGGGAGGGAAGAGGAGAGCATGGGAACTTTTTCGCTTGGGTTCCTCTCTGAAGCCAGTGTACTGCAGACTCTTGACAGCAATGAGCAGTGCCTAAGTGCCTTTCTGCTGCTTGCTCCCAAACAGGGCATTCTCAGTGGAGTCTCTTTTAATCTCGCCTCTAGGAGCTTTTTCTCTTAGTGTAAATATTCATGGGAGCACTGACTGAAATCCAGGTTTCCCTGGAGAACGTAGTACCCACAAGAGTCTCAAATCCTTCTCACTCTGCAGGCTCATATATTCTTTTCTGTATTTTAAATGTAGTGAAATGGCTTCAGAAAGGGAAGTTGAGAGATTTCTTTAAAGGATATCTTGTCTCAGAAAAAGGAAAATATGGATATTCATTCCCACCCATGTCAGTGATCGCTCTGCTCATTGCAGTAGAGTTGGGCTAAATGAATTTATAAAATCTCTTTGAACTGAAACCACTCTATGATTCTATTTCAATATATGTTTCTAATAACCAACATGAATGCTGTGACCTTCAGTCATTGGATGGTAGAGCCTGTATTGCACTTACATCTAAATTTTTGTGAGAACAATTTCTTAGGACATTTGATCCAAGAATGATTCCTGGCAGCGGAAAGTAAATGGGAGAAAAGTTTTTATTCCACTGGATTTTTTAGAACTTGTCTTCCTTCCCTAGCTGCTACAGATTTCATGTGAGCTGGTAGGAGCAGCTCTCTTTCCAGTGTGAAAGTTCTGGTAAGCCCCTTTCCACAGAGCTAACTCTCTCTTTGTTTATACTTTTCTGCACCTGGCTGAGGGCTGTGAACTCTCCCAGACAGTAAGCATTTGAAAAAAGTTTCACAAGATTCTGTAAGGGGAGGAGGCTCAGGCTGTAGTGCCCCTCTCTGTTCCCTTAAAACAGTTCTGCAGATTTATCCTCGATGAGGATTTTTAAGGCTTTGGGATGGTTATCACAATTCTTGGATGTAAACATGGATGTGAGTCACTATCCCTGAAGGTGGTTAAGAGAGATGTAGCTGTAGCACTGAGGGACATGGTTTAGTGGTGGATTTGGTGGTACTAGATTAGTGTTTGGACTCCGTGGTCTTAGAGGTCTTTTCCAGCCTAAATAATTCTATGATTCTATACCAACAGCAAAGATCAGGCAAGGACAAAGGTTTTGGCTAAAATACAGTTCCTGAAAAAAGGAGGGAGAGCCAAGCTCGTCTTTGTTTCCAACAAAAAATTTTATAGTTTTTCCTTTTTCTGTTATATTATTTTACCATCTCCACATTTATCTATCCCACTGCCTGGATTTCTTCTGTTCCTCTGAAGGTGACAGGTATAGTAGTCTGATTTTCATGGAAACTAACTACAACTGCCCATATGGACAATTAGGGTGCTCCAGCTGTGTGTGGGGTATAATTTCCAGCTGTGGGGTGGCAGTAAACAGCTGGGGCTGGTAATTTCTCAAATTTCTCCAGCTACATTCACAATATATGCCTATGCCCTAAGGATTTTCAGTAAACTAACTGTATTTGTTAGCAGTATTTAAAACATTTCTTATTTCAAATGTACAAAGTAAAAGCCAATACTGCAAATTTTTAGCTAACTTAATCTTACTCTAGGCAAAAATGCCAAGTATTTAAGGACAACAGCTGTGGCTACTCTGCTTGAAAGAATTTCTATTACCATCTGGGAAAAGAGAAAACAAAATATTATGAAAATTTATACAGATCTATAGTGTGCTTCCTGAATCCACTTAAACTCTGCCACTCAATTTTCCTAATCAATCAAGTCTGTTAACAGTGATGTTCAGATTTACAATATAGCCTGTGTGCAGCACAAGTCTGGCAGAAGTGAAGCTCCTCTGAAAATTTTCCTGAGAATTACTGTGTGCACTTATAAAACTTTCACCATCCAGATTGATGAATTTGCTACATATATTCAGTTTTAGACCTCTATAGGCTTATTTTGAGGGCTGTTCATTTATGGATATACTTCCTCTGGAAAAAAAAAGGTAATATAGAGAAGATAATTGTAATATAATGCATATAACAGCCTGCCTCTTACAGTAATTGTATGTAGGATGCTATGAAGCTGATATCCTGCTGCTAAGATATAAATAGCAAGTCCTAGTCAGCTGTGGAAACTGATTGCAGTGCTGTTCTGCACACCTGTGGCTACACAGGATTCAGGGTGCCAGAGGATGAGAATGGCAGCATGCAAATATGTAAGGCATTTAGTGGTGGCACTTCTACCATGATGAGATTGCTTATGGCATGTAGGGCAACTAGCAATGCTAAGTATCTGTGAAATAAGGCCCCTGAATTACAGTCCTAAATATAGCTTTTGTGATTTGCTTCAGGCTTTTAAATTTTACTATTTCGACTTAGCTGCTTGCAGAACCATAGTTTACAATTTCTGGTGCAGTGTTCAGCCAACTTATAAGAGTTCATGCAAAAAGAGTTGTTTCAGAAATTCTAATAGACCCCAAACTGTCATACACGTGCACTGTATAATAGACAGTAGTATTATTACCAAGAATTCTCAAGAGAAATCATGGTTATGTTGCCTGCTTTCACTGTCCAAAGTTTTTTATATAGTTAAGAAAAAGATTTGCTCATGACTTCAGAAAACTGGTTTTTTTGAACCGAGCACCAGTTGTAATGATTTTACTTGTTGTGTAAAGGATGATAAAATGTATGTATACTGTATGAGAAAATGGATTTGATTGGTAACTTCAACAGGGTAATATTCAAAAGGCCATGACAACCAATGCTTTCAAAATACCATCTTTTGCTGGCTCTTTTGTTGTTTCACAATATTTTTGAAATGGAACAGTAATAACAATAATAATAATTTGTGTGTATGTTTCCTTTCAATTCTGAATCTAGGAGTACATGCATTAATAAATTAAGCCTCACAGCAACTCTATAATTTAAGAATATTTTTATCCATGTTAGACAGATGGAGAAACAGAGGTACTGTGAATCATAAATGCATTTGCAAAGTGTGATTAGGCTGTCCAGAAGAGAATATGAATACAGAATCTAGGGTACTCCAGAACAATGGAGAATTTTCAAGAATAAGAGCTATGTTCTTTTGAAAATGTGGTCCTACACAGGATGTGCAGGCTGATGGCCTGGACTGGCATTATCAGCATGGCCCAGCACTGCTCTTTGAAGTGTATTGATTTGACTCTGTGCTAGTTAAAAGATCTCACTGCTGCTGCTCTTTCCCTGTTATAGATCAGCATTCTGAACCCCTGTCAACAGCAGATCGATATTTCGATGCCTCACTATAAACTAGTCCCCACACTTGAATTCGTGTAAGATGGTGTTTTTCAAGGTTATGAATTGTCCACATGGTGCCAATAACACTGCAAACCTGCACTGAGCAAGTGACAACTGCTCATCTGCAGCTAGTGATTTTAGTGCCAAGTGAGCTCCTCCTGACTCAGTTTTTTGGGATACCAGCACTGGAAATGGAAGCAGCTTCTGTGTTGTGCCAGGCAACATATGAACAGCAGCTGACACTTTGGGCAACACTCAGGTGCCACTGAAAATCATCTTGTGTACTGCTGAAGATGTGGCTGGGGGCACCTGCTCTGTTTAAAGGCAAGTGAATATTGACAGCTGTGATACCCTGTGAGATCCCTGGGTCTGTGCAGGCTTTCTGTATGTCCCAGTAGACAAGAGATTCTATTCAGCTTCATGTTTCAGATCTGAGCTAGCTTACTGACTCTTGAAAATTATAAGAGGTGAACACATCAACACCAGGGCAGAATTAAGAACTCTGACAGCTTCCTTCTGAAAACCCTGGCATCAGTCCGCAAGGCAGATCAGAATAACCTTTTTGGCACCAGAGATACTCTCCTTGACTGCAGTTATAAGGAAACCATTCCATTCTTTCTGTTCTTCCTTAATACAGAACCAAGACATTATGTCAAAGCTCAAATAGTAGAACATTCATCATCAACAAATTACTAAAATTGGCTCTTTAGCCTTTGATAAAGTATTAATTACCATCCAGATGAGATAGATAGAATTGATCAGATTCAACAGCACTTGTCACTTAGCACTTTTCTTATTCTCAGAGTTTGAACTTCTCATTTTAATGCATATGTAGAAATGAATAAGCTTTGGTTTATCAGAAATCCAGAATTATTTCTTGCAATTATTCTGCAAATGACTAAAGACATAATTAAAAAAACAACTATAAATTACTTAGATTTATTTGAATATTCATTTTGTTCTTAACTTAAGGGTTCATTGCAATAAGCAGTAAATAAAAGTGCTCTAAATAAATTCCCCTCCATACTTTACATGCAAATTTCAATCATAACAAGAAGAGTTCTACATTTGTTTTTATATAGGGGTTTCATATGTTTTATATATGGGTACACGTGTGATATGTGTTATACATTAATAAATTATGAATGTCTGTGGTACAAATGCATTTATGGATAGAGATGCTTTTTTTTCTTATTGGACATATTTTGCTCAGATTTACTGTGTTGTTTTTTCTATTTTCTAACAGTGGGAATTAGCAATTTCTTGGAAAAAGGTGACTAAATCTCATTGCTCCAGCTGACCTTAATTAACTCTAATCTGTCTGAAACTAAGAGAAATAACTGTCATGACATTTCCTAAATATACGAATAATAGCTCAGAAATTTGAGCATAGTATGTTTACAAAATACAATTTAATGATTATTCTTGTATAAAATCAAGTGATTTAATTTTTAATCTTAAAGTGTGGGGTTTTTTTGTCCACCCAGGTAATAGAGGAAATTTTCATTCCTATATTTAGACTGTCTTTGGAATGTTTGTGAAAGGTATACCTCTGAATCATCTCTGACTGATGGGAAAAGGTGTAGATGGTAGAAAGAAAAGCATTGTTTTCTGTTCACTACCTCCTAACCCAGCTGTGAGGTGTCAGGGCTGTGATTTACGGTGATCTCAGCTCAGCTGGCTGGGGCTTTGCCAGGTAAGGTACTGCAGCAAGAACAGCACTACAGTCAACCTCCTCCCCTGTGTTCCTGGAGTTGTTCTTCCCTCTTCATTTTCCACATGCAAGGGTTTAAAGCAGGAAATATAAACTGGTTTCCCTACCTTTATGCTGTTCAAGGACTCCCTGCTCTGAGAAACTCTTAGCTGCTTGTTTAAAGCATTGGTAAGTGCTCATTGTGCTATGGGAGTTAAAACACATTTAAGAAGGTCTGAGGCTCTTGCCCATTGTTTTAATTTAAAAAATATTTAGGCTATTGATTAGCTGGATTGGCTCTTGTCTATTTCCTCATTTAGAAGACCCCTTTGAGTTTCCCTGATGTGAGGGATTCTTTTCCTTACATAAGTGCTCTAGATAAAAAGAAAGGCACATCAATTATGTGAGAAGCAGGATTATGAAGAATGCAAATGATATGAAAATGAAGTCCAACCGTGGGAAACAAAGTGTTTATAATGATATTAGTTAAAATGCATGACATTTTCAAGGCAATATATTGAAGTGAATTTCTTTGCAATTAAGTGAGAAATCTAGTTTTAGGCCTACCTTGGTATGTCCAGAGTGTGGAGTTACAAAAATATAGCTTTCATTTCCTTTTTTCCCTTTGCTTTTCTGCACCATCTGGTAGATCAATGTATTAAACCAATGAGCTACTAACCACCTTTTTCCATTGCTTTTCCCAATGCATTCCTTCATCATTAAGATCCCACACTTGAGAGAAAGCTTTTTTCATTGTTTGACTTTTTAGTCTTTTTTGAAACAGAATCACAAAGCTTTCAATTGAGTTTATGGAAACTGCTTTTGTGTCAGCAAGCAGATGAATTTTTCTTTTCTGCTTTTGACATGGCACATCCTCACACTTGAGTTTCATGGAACGTTTGTCTACTATCAGTGCTTCCTCCTCCTTGAGTGCTCTTAGTTTTTTCAGGTTTCTCAGTACCTTTCACCTTACAACTTCAGTCATTTCCAACAAATTTGTCTTTGCTACCCATTCTTCATGTCTGGCTTATCTACAAATTCCTTCTATCCAAAGCAGTGCTGAAGATTCAATTTCTTTTTAATTTGCTGACTCAGCTAAAAATTTTCCAAACTTCTTCCGTTTTCTTCCTGGCTGTGAACTCTCTGGAAAATTGCATTCTATATCATCTCATCCTTCCTCAAGCCCCTACCTAGTGCTTCACTCAGATCACTGCTGTTGAAACTTAGCCCACTGTTGTCATATTACTTTTTTTAATTCCTATTTTTGCTGTTCAAATGTCTTTTAATTTTTATGTCTTTTGTTTTTGTTGTCAAGAATTTAAGAAATTTGGTCACTAATCACTTGGCTTTGCATTCTACAGTCATCTTGTTTTTATTCTGTTCCTCTCTATCAGTGATGCTTGCATTTTTTTCCTATTTCCTTTTGTACATTTAAATTATTTCCTAATATTCCTTTGGTTTGGAACATTCTTCTTTATCTCAAATGTAAGGTGTCTATCTTTCTGCTTCAAGTTTCTGTTACTCAGTGTGTGCTGGTATTTGGCTTGGCATACATTGCTTTTACTGTAGCTCTTTCACAGATCACAGTCATGATATATCTGGTTTAGTAAAGGCAGAAAAAAGGAGTTAATTTCATTCTCTAATGAGCAGACTAATTTCTAGAATACAGACCCTTCTGTAAGTCATCTTATATTCCCCATATTCTGAATATAGCAGATAGGAATCGTTATTTCTGATGTGTTTAACACTATGGCAAGTTTGGAGAAGCACATGACAATAACTCTCATTTCACAAAGAATGGATATTGAAAGGACAGAATAAGAGAGGAGAATAATGTTCACATGTATCCTTGAACACAACTGGCTGACTACAACATATATTTGTATATGGGTTTTATCCTAGAAGAAAATGTAGTGTGAAAATAATCTCAGACCCTCAGCACTAGAGGTCACTAAACACAACAATTTTAAAGGGTCTCTAAAGAGTGCTTTTTTGTTTTTTTTTTTTTTAAACTGAACACTTCATTTGCATTACTACAGTTAAAACCCTCAAGAGACAGCAGTAGGTGTGAAGCCATCTGCTCCTGTGTATAAATGTGGAAGGTATCAACAGTGAAACTGCTCAGCTGAGACCATCCCTCATGATGCAGGAGCCTGTGCCTCACTGTTTCCTTGTTCTATTGATCAAGGAAAGGATATATTGTCTTATTTCACTTTTACTCCAACTTGCCTTTATAATCCAGGCATGATAAAATGAAATAAGTTAGTTTTCAGACAATTAGGTGATTATACCCTTGTGAGACAGGATGAGTTGGAAAACTTAAATAACCTTAGAAAAATAAGCTTTAATTCAGAGGCCAAGCAACAGGTTAAATTGCTGAGGAAAGGTCAGATATTAATGCAGAATGATTACTTGAATCTTAACAAATCTTTTTCAGAGACCTTCTGTCTTTGTGGAAAATATTTCACAAGACTTACCAGTACAAAAACACCCCAACATAACAAAAGGACAAATGCAAGGAAGTTCTCAGCCAAGAGACAAAAAGAAATGAAACAACTTTTGGTACCTGGCTTTGGATCTGTTGGAAAAATGTATTGTTACTTATGGTTGATTTAAATGGCTTTCCCCAAAAATTTTGAGGGCTTTATGGTGTTATCTTCCACATCTATAATATGACATTCCTGCAAGACAAAGTGGATTCAGCATAATAAAAGATGGAGAAGAGATTGAACAGGGAGAGGTTTGGATCACTCTTTTGGGAGAAGGATACAGACAAAATGGTCATCTTTCACAATGAACATATTGCCCTGTAGTGAAGCTTAAGACTCCCACTTTATGCCATTACCCTGATAGCAGCAAGAACCTGTGAATTTCACCTCATGTCCTGGTCCTTCCTGCTGCTGGTCCACACAAGAGATGATGAATTATTAGTGCTGTCAGCTGCTCTTTCAGCTCAAGTAGCACAAAGCTTTCTCATCCTGATATGAATCCTTGTCACTCCCAGTTTCCTACCATGTGATGGAAGTAGATTTTTTTAACAGAAATTTTACATCATTTCAAAAAATGCTTCCTTATAGAGATTTTATTAGAGTCAAGAAAGAAAATAATTTCATAATCAGGGAAATTCGGAATTTGCCTTACTTTTCTAATAGTAACACTTTTGTCATCTGCAAATGCACTATTCTGTGGGCTTTAATTGTATAGTATATGTATGTTTTTAATAAAGGGTCTGTGTCATTGTACAAGAGTAAAAAATATGCACTAAAGGAGACTATTGTCTACAGTTGCTAAATTGGTAGACCTTCTTGACCTTAATTTCTTTGCTCTTCAGTTCTCTATCATCTTGTAGGAGTGTTGGGAACAGTGGTTAATTAATATTTTTAATTGTTTCTGTACTGTGGTGGTGAGCGCCAGAGAAACTTATGAGGAAATTAACAATTCTGTCTTGAGAGAAGGGTTTGACTAGCATGCAGTAAATAAGGCCTTGGGTCACACTTTGAAAAATGAGGAGAAAACAAAATATTGAGTAGTTACTCATTATGTGAACATTCTGTGCACTGAGCAAAACAGAGGTCCTGTGAAAGAGAGAAGTGGTCACATAATTAGATTTTGTCAAAAAGCTTATGTGCAAAGAGGATGCACACAGAATGAAGGACGGACAGGAAAATTAAAGATGGGCATTTCTTAACATTTAAAGCTTTCTTAAATAGTCTTATGGTATGCTTTCAATGTAATTTGGATTTTTATGTGTGTATTTGCCTTCTGTGTGTAGGCAAAAGAAATTTTCTATGGCTTTGAAGTACATAAATTATTGAAAGCTGACATGATGCATCTTGAAGGAACATTCAGTCTTAAATCTGTTTCATCTAGACTTTCCAAGGAAAATTTTAACAAAAAAAGATAAGATGAAAACCACAGTGAATCTTTCAAAGTAGTTTACTCCCTTTTCCTTCAGCTTGTTTAGTTCAGCACTTTGTAGCTCTTGGATTAATGTGATTATCCTGAGAATGCCAATTTAAAAAGTAAACTCTTAGGTGTGTTCACAAAAAACCAAAAAAAATCTGAACAAGCAGGTAGGCTTAATTTCTATCAGATGATAAAAGGGATATAATGCGTGGTCATGCCTAGTATCAGAAATACTAGTTTAACAAATTCCTGGAGATTGCTTTTTTGGACAAAAGGTCGATCCTTTGAAATACTTACTGGCTTCTCTGTCAATAGGTCTAGGGGAGAGGTTATTAGATAACATCTTTGCAGGTGTGGTGAAGGAATGCATACAAGTTTTTGAGCTTTTATTTGACAATGGACATTTTTAAGGGACTTGGCAGATGTGGAGTTGTGTAGTATTTGTTTGGATTTTAAATAGAACTCAAATTCTGGAATATATATCTTTGACAAAGACATGTGTACTCAGTTTTTAGATGAAAATAAAAAGATGCCACTAAAATGTATGATGCCACTAATAAATAGTAAAGAATTGAAGCTAAAGAATAGATTATTTCTATATATTTTTGAAATGCTGTAAACAATAGAAGATAAGAGATAAAAACTTGTTGGATTTGTGGAAGTTTTAGTGCACATTTTGTCTTTAATTGTCAACCAGAGTTTCCACGTATAAATTTTAAACACACACACACATTTAGCTGGTTACTGCAAAGAAGAACTGAAAGTGTTGCTGTTGTTGAAGAGTCATGTCCACAGAAAGCAAAAGACTGAGCTGTAGTAAAGCAATTACCTGTAGTAGCTCCAGACATCAAAACCTGTTTTGAAAAATAATGGGCCTTATCCAATCCTTCCTGTCAATATATTTATTTATTGTAAATATAGTTTTATGACTATAGTACTAGTTTTATGACTCATGCATTTGTATTTGATATTGTTCATTTAGCAATATATTTAAATATCTTCACAATAGTTTTTAACCACGACTATACTCAGAGAAATTACTTAGCAGTCTTTCAATGTGAAATTGTCCTACTAATATTACCCATGATCTGGCAATTGGCTTCACTGTGTAGTAATTCATGAAGCTATAGGGTTTCTTCTTTACTCATAATGTGTTCTTTGAAAAGTAGAAAATAAATTTTTATACTTTGTGATTTGAAAATATGATCTAACTTAAAAAATGGAGCTATTTTCTTCCCAGGGAATTTAACAGATTATATGGAGCAGAAGACTATATCTTTACTAATACTTTCCACTGTGTTTCAAGACCAGATCTGAATGTGTGGGGACTTCTGTCACATATTATTACTGGGGAACAATTGGATTTTCTAGATTATTTTGGCAGTAACTGTAACAATGACTATATTTCTTTTGATGTTTTTTCCCAGATAGTTTATTTTTATCTTGACATTTTGCCCATCCTGTGAATCTCATCATGGGAAAGAAACAGCAGTTTGTCTCAGAGCAGTTCAATTTCAATCTCTAGGTGACAAGTTGATATTTCTTTCCTCTTGAAGAAGCTTTTAATATGATGTGTTAAATGTCAAGGAAACTCTTCAATATATATTGAACTTTACTAACCTTATTTCTCTTAATATTAATGACATATTGACAGCATCTTTTGAAAAATGAACACTTCTCACAGATGTCAGGATTCTGCACTCACATTATTCCTCTAGGAATCCCACATTCCAGTTGTTATTGTTCAAAATTGTAGTAACTTTTACTTTGCAAGGACTTTCACAGACTTTGAAAAATGCATTTCATGAGTTTTGCTTAATTGTTGGGTGCTACGGTGCTGATCTAATAGATTAGAGATCACAAGTTGGTTAAGTTAGCTTTGAATGATTGTGTAAGTTAGCTTTGAATGATAATTTTAATTTGGGATCTGAGGTTTCTGAAGCTAGTTCTCCTAAGCTAATTTATTGATCTTACAAATCTATGTGACTAAGCGCAGCTGTCCCATAAGGGCTATTACCTATGAGATAAAAATGGAATTTTTGTCCAGGAAAACAGCAAGTATCTGTATTGTAGTCAAGGTCTCAATCCATGATGAGCAGTGCTGAAGGTCCCCTGGAGAAAATAATTCTATGGAGATATTTGAAAAGGAGAATCAAAAATTTCTCTAACAAATATCACAAAATGCACCCTAAAATGGGGGCTCACTGAGCTGAACAAGCATTGGTACCTGGAGCCATCTGCAGTGCCTGCTGCCGGCTGCAACACCTCTTTCAGGTGCAAGATCTGATGGAGAGAGACCTTCTGCAGCTCCATCTGACATGGCAGGGGTGCCCATGGTATCTGCAAGAGTACCAGCTGCTTGTGTGCCAACAGCTGAGGTGGTGCTAAGGACAGCCACACGTTTCTCTGGGCTCCAGAGGCCGTGTCCTCCACTGAGAATAATGAGATTTCAATCCCTCAGCTCACATGTTGCTCTCTGTACACAGACACTTTGTCTTGTAGACACCTCACACTTAGTCCTGATGCCTCCTTCTAAACTAGATCATATACTAGAATTCCCACCCAATATCATCCTATTTGGACAAAATTCACCTGAGTGTGTGTTTGGAAGAAATTCTACTTTGAAGACATTAAATAACCCTTAAGGATTTTATTGCAGTGATTTTGCGTTGACTGCCTGATGTTGAAGGAAAAGTGTAATTATTGAACTTGAATTCTGCTGAATAGTTTTGTGCACATTTTACTTTCTCTTTAATACCAGATAATATGATGTAAAATGCAGTTTATGTCCAATACAGTCAAACATATAATCTGTATTACCAGGAAGTATAATTTAAAACAGTTGTGGTAATTTAAATACATTTGGGAAGCTCTTAAATTACACTGAGATGCAAACAAACTACAAATGATTTGGTATAGTTTTTTTCCTGGTAGTTAAGAACAACCTGAGCTACAGACCCACAGATGTATTAATTTTGCTTCAGTCTTTGTGTTTTTTAATAATTTGTTTAATGTACAAGAAAAAATCCTTAGAAGGGAAAGGCTTTTTACATTCCCATGAGAAGTCTGATACATGATATAAACATATTACACCTGTCTATGGAAAAGCAGTGCCTGCTCCATTTATAGTGTATTGTACTTGTTTAGAGCACTAAAAACATTTGTTTAGAAGGGAAGGGATTATAGTTTTCAGCAAACAATGTGCAAACTCCATTTTTTTATTTACTTATTTATTGTGAACTATTCAGAAAGATCCATCCTGTCTTTCGGAGTCTTTATGAATATTTAAAGTTTAACATAAGGATAAATATTCTTAGTAGAAAAAGTCATGATTGCCCAAGGCCACAACATTCTATCAGTATCACTGATAGTTTCTTAGATCTTAAACCCCATAGCACAAAAAGTAATGTTGAGTAATCAGATGTCTCAGGCTGCCCTCTGAGAAAACACCAAAAAACTATTTGTCATTATTATTCACAATTGCTATTGCAAGAAAGTCAAGGGGAATATAGGTTTATGGAAAGTATACATTATGCACAAGGAAGAATAAATATGTCAGGGATGATGACAAGAGCCTTGCACTCCAAAGGCTGGACTTTCAACCTGAAGAATGCTCAGGAGAAGCTGCGAGGTGCCTGTGCTCTATGTGGGCTGGAAGAGCTGGAAGCACATCTTGCTCCTTGTGGCTGTTCATCGCTGTCCTGCCCTGCTGGTCGTGGCAGACCACATATGACAAATAAATTACATGCAGCCTCAGAGAGCTGCCTGCACTGTGTGTGAGAGCAAGGAAACACCCTTGTTCAATGCTGGCTCCTGGAAACTGTCAGTGTTGCCACCAGTCCTGGGGCTGGGGATGTCACCTCTCATAGACACTTTCACTGCCAGTGTCACTGCTGCTAGCACTGCCACACTGCTTTGCACATAAAAATGACAGTTTTAGTTCTCTGAGAATATTTCAGATTTCTGGAAGGTGTTGCATACAGTTAAGCAGGATAAAGAAAGATGGGAGAACCCTGATATCCCACCAACATAGTACAAAGGCGAGGCTGGGGTTCTTCAGCTGCAGAATTCAATGCTTGGGATCAAGAGGAATTGACATATCAGTCTGTTATCAATCCTCAAATCCTCATCTCAGTTACACCGGCTGTAAGGTGGAGCAACTCTAAAGGAATTCACAAAATATAGTCTGGATTTGTGTGAGTGCATCTGGGGACAGTGTTTTGCTCTGTTTTTGCATACAAGCACATTATTTGCCTCAGCTTTTCAGAAAAAAGGTTTCACTTAATGGCAATGCAACACAATTGTTTGTGGTTTTTGCTGAGCGTTTTTGTTTGTTTTGTTTCCATTGCACAGTATTCTTTAAGTATTCAGAAAACAATCTGTGGCTATTTATAATCTTGCAAACTGGATCAACTACTCTCTTTCTCAATGCTTCATTTAATGTGAGAATGATGGAGAAGGCAACTTTGTTAGTTTTCATAAAATTAACTTTGTAACATTATTTCAATGCTTTACAATAAGTTTCTATGATGCCCTGGGGGCACCTCTGTTTGTATTCAAGTGTCTTGATTACAGTTTTGTTAGAGTAGAATCACTTGACCTTATTCTCTCTCTCTCTTTTTTTTTTTTTTTTTTTTAATAGCCTGAACTCAGGCTGTTTTGTAGCTGCCCTGTGATACAAATAGATGCACTCTTGGGGAACTGATTAAAATTTGTGTGTTTTAGAAATATGTTCCTAGAATCATGTTGCCACAGGAGTAGCTCTGAACTATCAGTATCTGTGCTATTTTCACATCAAAGTGCAAACAGGAAATATTCAGAACCACAGATAACTTATAGTCTTCTTAAAATACTATTTATGCATACTAATTAGTTGTAACCATGGGAAGCAGTATTAACAGTATACTTTTCATTTTAAACCAGGCTCTCTTGTGCTCCACTTGATTAATTGTCACAGACTGTAATTTCATCATAGTTAAAACTGATTCAAGCCCATTTCCCTGTAGTAATATATATATTTTTTTTGGTTTGGAGAAATTAATATTCCTCAAAATCTAATTAATGGTCTCCAAAGAATTATTTGCATGGAGGATGTTAGAGTTTTAGAGCAATTATGCATTGTGTGTAACTCATTAAAAGGTCCATTTTCATTACTGGATTTAGTGATGAGGTGACAGGCATAACCATTCCAACTGGCCAGGCAAAATAGAAGGTGAGACTGGGAAATCCTTCATTCTAACACCATCAATGTAGCCAAGATATTCCTCCATCATTACATTTTTTAGAAAGAAAATGGCTCTGAAATTAACAAGTAAGGTCTTTTGAAGGTCACCTGCTGTCTGACAAAAATTGTGGCATATTCCATCCATTCAAAGAAGGATACATCTGATAGTGCTCTGAAGGGCTGGATCCTGCTGCATTTGCTGCTCACTGAGTAATGTCACCATCAATCATTACCTGGACCAGTGAATCATTACCTTGAAGCATCCTGGACCACAAGATATGATGCAGTGTGGGAGAGGGTGGGCAGCTTTCACTGGTGGGATATAGAGCAATGAGGTATCAAGCACCAGTTCTTCTCCAAGCCTGTGTCCATCGCTCCTCTGATAATGGGAGAAATAAAAGCACCTTTCTTTTATCTTTTTTTCGAGCCATATTTTGCACAAAAGTTTGGCTTAGAAATCGATCTTTAGTTCTGTTACACTGGAAGTGGCTGTGCATAACAAACTTTAATATGTCTAATTTGTCTGAGGCATCATTAAAGCCCACCAGGCTAGCTGTGCACAAGGTAGCATAATTCATGGCAGACAGGAGATCCATTCATTATTTCTGCCATAATTACAGCAAGAGCATTATTGATAAATCAAACAGAAGTAATAATTCTTTTTTAAAAAATGAAGTTTCTGTGGCTTTATAATGAAACAGGAAGATACTGTATGTAAAATCAGTCTTTCCAGTCGTACATTTATTTGGACTTCTGAAATGGAGAACAAAAATATTCTCACCTTTTCTCTGTGTTTCCCTTATATATTTCATCCCAGGCAATGTTAATATATAAAGAGTCACACACTACAGCTCAAAATATGCAAACTATGCGTTTTGTCTCTTTCATTCCCACCTGCACATTCCCCAATAAATCAGTGGTAATAGTATCTGAGGTCCTAATACAGCAAAACACTTAAGAACATACTTAACCTTAAACACATGAGTAGTCTCATTATGATCAGCAAGATTCCTCATGCTTTAAATTTAAGTTCATATTTCAGTGCTTTGTTGAATCATAGCCAAAGTAAAATTGTACAAACCAAGGTGTTTTCTGCATCGACATACAAGTACAAATACAGGGCATTAACATCGTGGCTTACCCCGATGGAAAAAAAAAAACTCCTGGAAGTGTGAATTACAAGAACACTATTAATTCAACCTCATGGGGCTTTAGTATAGCAATGCATGCTCTATAGATGGGATTTTCAAGGCTGAATGTATTTAGAAGTGCTAAGCACAGGCAAATAGAAGAATAGCTATCCTGGCAATCACTCATGATTACTGTGTTCACCACGATTGCTAACATATCCAATTATACCTGTCTATTGTTAGCATGTCCTCAGTATTTCCTATGTTTTAAAGCCCAAAGAGTGTGATTCCACCAAGCAAGTAATAAATATCACAGCACTAGTTGTGCAATGATTCTGTGGCAGTGTTTTTGTTTATCATGACAACAGAAAAACTAAATAGCAACAATCTTTTATCTCATAGTGGAAGGAGATTATCTGGATGACCTAATCAGGTCTTTGATGTTTTTGTTTAATACACTTTTACTTTCAGATTCACAGAGAGGTGTGAAAATTTGCTCCAAATGCTCAGAAATAAATACAAACATATTTTTTTAAACCCTCAAATAAAATAAGCATTTTTTGCTTTTTATATTTAAAAATAGGGATCCAATGTACAATCTATTTCTGAATACAAGTTAGCCCAACAGCAATCTCACCGGAGTTTTAATATTTTACAAGTGTGATCTAAGGCTAATTTGTATCTGCATATAAAATGAAGGCAATTAAAGAAGGAAAGAGGAAGGAGAATCTGATATATTCTCTCTCCTATTATTCTTGATTAATTTGGATAACTTTAAAGCACTAATTATTTTTCCTACTAGGATGTTTGAGGCAGCATTTCATCCTTCTGGGTATACTCACTCAGTTGTACTTTAATTCTACTTTAACCTGACTAGTAATTTTGGAGTTTGTATACTTCTTACTCATCACCATGCAAAATGTTTTCTCTCAGGATGGTGATCTTTGAGCTTTGTTATGGTCATTTTTGAGACAAGTTAGCTTGTATTGAAATGGAACCATCTGCATTAAACTAAATAGTTGTCAACAGTCAAAAGCCTATATTATGCAAATGCTATTAATAGATTTTTACTCTGATTCATTGTTATGTAGAAAATGAACTAAGGTGCTACTAATGTCTGAGTTAATGCAAGCTTCATGAAACCCTCATGAGACTGCTCTCATGCTGATGGTATCCCAAAGCTTAAGAGTTTGGGGTTTTTTTTTGCTTTTCTTTTTTTCCCCAGATCAGAAATGAATGAATTGCTCTGTGTCCCAAATACATGCCATTGGAGGACATGGCTTTTGTATCTGAAATTTTTACTTGGAATTGCCATTTCATTATCTAAGGTCAGACAATGTCTAAACTTGTACACATACACACACCCCTTCCTGCATCTCTAAGCTTCTGCTAAGTTGGTGTGAAGCCAACACAAGTTCATGTGGACCTAAGGAGCAAAAAAAAAAAATCAAGACTGTGAATCATATGTCTCATAATACAACTATGGAGAAAGTGCAGAAGGTACTCAGCACTCATATGCATACACCTTTTTCCTCTTTACTGGAAGGTATAATAGCTACTCAACCTCTTTTTCCATACATGTAATACTAAATTAAAGTTAGGATGCATGGGCTACTTTATGCTGGTGATTTAGAAAAGACAGCTAGGCAAAAGTCTGTTGCAGATCTAGCTTTGCAATAGTTTAAGGGGAAACTCAGGTTTTTTAAGCAAACACCTTTTTCATCCATGTTCCCAGAACATGTCTGAAAATATCTATAAAGGAACAATTGCATTCCACTGTGAGCTACAAGTAACAGCTGTTTCAGACAACAATTAGATAATCTGCTTGCTGGCAACATTTTTTCAAAAGTTTACAATTGTGAGAAATCCTTGTATGAATGAAATGTAAGAGTTTACTTCTATCTTGTTTATTTTTAAGTAGTTTCTGTTTTATGATTTTTCTTTGCCTGTTCTTACATATTTCTAAACTCATGGCTTCAAGCGTATTTTGTAGCAATAAAACTTGTAGGATATATTTTTCTTTTTCCTCTGATTTTTTTTCCTCTTATTATTTACCACATTTTTTAATAATGAAAAATATCCTCCAACTTTTGTCCAGAATTTTGTCCAGAATTTTCTGCATATTTCCCTTATTTCCTTGTTTTTTTTTCCTTCCCAGTGAATTAGCATGTTCTGGTCTTCCTGTTCCCCTTTCAGATAAGAATTTTACCAAGACCATGGTTATTTTTGCTGGGGTCACTAAAGCCCTTGCTGTGTTTCCAGCAGAGGCTTTAGTGCAAATGACTGGATTTAAGCAGCACTTATGTAGTCTCAGAAATTGATCTAGAGCCTGTTTAAAGTCACTGAAGACATTCCAGTTGACAGAAGTTTGTATGAGACCCTTATAAGATAATGAATATAAGTGCAAGCTGAAGAGAATGTACTAAAAATAATAATAAAAAATTACTTGAGGGAGGTTTTGTTTAGTGTAGCGTTTGTTGTCATGTGTCCTGAAATTTGATTAAGCATTTATTAATTCTTGCCAAGTATCACATACTATTAATTTATATTCTTCAATTGTTTTAAAAATATTCAGTGTTCATTTTATCTATTGTCACACTTTGTTGTTGAATGCATGTCATACTTTCTTCTCATGGAATGAACACCTAAAAATTAGTAACTGGAACATAAATGATGAACAAAGGAAAAGGAATGGAGCTCCAGTACAAACAAGAGACTCTTGAGATGTGCAAATAGGTGTTTGCCTGTGAGTGGTAACACCAGGATTTCTGAGTGACTAATATTACAGTGTCACAGAGACAAGATAGTTGACTGAGTCACAAGGGAAAAATATTTTTTAATATTTGACTCTGGGATCTAGATAAATATACATATGTATTTCTTTGTATTATTTCTGGTGAATCATAGAATGGGTTGTGTTCAAAGGGGCCTTAAAGCTCATCTAGTTCCAACCACACTGCCATGGGCACCTTCCAATGTCCCAGATTGCCCAGAGCACCATCCAACCTGGCCTTGAGAATTTCTGCATCCACAATTTCCCTGGGCAGCCTGATCCAGTGCCTCACCACCCTCACAGTGGTGAAATGTTACACACATGTGTGTATCTCTGAGTGTAGGGGAGAGGTTTAAAAATATATGAATTATATTAGGAATTTTAAGAGTATAATTATTTATTAGTAACATATCTAAGTGTATGTACAGATTTAGCTGAAATCAAGGGACCTTTTTACATCCAGTCTAGGGTAGTGCTTCAGCTTTTATAATGGAAACCTGATGTGGTGTTTCCTCTCTTGAATGGTCTGTTTCATTTATCTAATTTCCTCTAGGACTCTGGATTGTATGAAATAGGCTATCAGGGTGCTTTCAGTGGAAATGATGAAGCACTTCAATCTGTTAACTTGCCCGGACAGAAAGAGCATATTGAAACTTACAAATATGTTTAGACCCGAATCAAAATGACCACGCTGATGTACAAAAGAATATTTGTTTGAAAATGTCACAGTGTCCCAAGTCCAAATAGCATTATATATTCCCAGATATGTTAAGCTGAGCTCTTGTAAAAGGATGAAAGTTAGATTTTAGATCAAGTAGAAGGAAGGCTGGAAAACAAATCTTCTAAGGCCCTTGAATGAGTACAAATAAAGAAATTCAAGGAAATCATTTTTGTAACATTCTGAGTCTAGAAGATGAATCTGTCATCTTGTAGACAGGGCTGAAGAACATGGTATTTCAATTGGATGTCAAAATAGCAGCCAAGTTTTTAAACCTGTATCAGCAGGAATGTGAAGGAGTGAAGGATTGAAATCAATTATTTGAATAATACTAGTCTCTTTTCCCTAAGGAGTAAAGTTTTTTTGCATATCACTTATGAAACAGTACAGTACATCTAACTGCATTTAGACATTAACATTAATTACTAATGGTTTCCTTTTACAGATTCTAAATGGTGGATTTATTGAATCAGCCTAAATTTGGTCCTTCAGGGGGATGTAAGAATAAGCTTGTCTATCCTTAGAAGCAAACTGCAAATCAGCAATTTTAGTGCTGCCTAAGATTGTCTGTTGTGGTGATTTTTTTTTGTTTTCGTCGGGTTCTTAATTTTTTTTTTTTAATTACTAACATATATCAAGTTTATGTTAATTATATGAAAACATAACAGAGATACTCAGTAGCATTTAAGGAACTTAAAGTAATTAACCTAGTTCTAAGTTACAAAATGCTAGAAGACTCAGCATATTAAAGTAGGTGTAAAAATATAATGGAACACTTGGTTTTACTGGTATTCAGCTTTTCTATGAAACTGAATTAAACTTGTTTTCCTAAATATGTTAATGAACTTTCTTCAAATATCATCTTCTTTTTTCTCTATCTTTCTCATGTCTATAGATTTCTTTTCCATCCTTGTGCAATCATCTAAAAAAACACCTTTACTTCATTGGAAATGTCACTTGATTTTGTTTATGTTTCATTAGATGTACAATACAGAACATTTTTTTTTTTTTCAATCTGGATGGCTTTGTAAATTTTTATTCAAAACAAATGTATTTTCTGCAAGAGTCAAAATAACCAGGTGGCCAGTTATCCTGAAACAATCAGTGGAAAATGACTTAGCATACCACTCATCAGCACGATCCCAGGAGCACTGACTGCATATTAGTGATGATTGAGATAATATCTTATTTTGAAATATCTTTACTGTTTTACAATGCTCTACAACATATTAACTTACAGAAACCTTTAAATTAACGAAATTAATTTATTTTTTAATCAAATGCACTCTAGTTATAGAATGAAGTGAGCTTCTTTATTTCAGAAGATATTTCAAATTTATAACCAGCAAGTTGCGGTGTGTATGGACTCAATAGATCTAATGAAAGACTACACGGTTCCACAATTTGACAATGCTGAGATATTCTCATGTTGAGTTATGGAAGAAAAGGCAAATGAATCCACAAAATTATTCTAGGTGTTGCAGAAATACATGAATCAAATTGTATTTTTCTTTTTCTGGAAATGTGTGTGTGCAGTGATTTTTAATGAAAGCATTCTAAAACGATGCATTACTTCCAGCTTAGAAGTCTAGTTAAAAAAAAAAAAAAACTGACATAGAAAGTTACAATGCAAGCATTTTCTTTTTCCTTTTAAGAAGAGATAGGGAATAAAAAAAAGATTAACAAACCTTCCGGTGAATACTTTAAATAAGAAGTATGTCTAACTTCTGCATTGCAAAACTGCTTGAATAAGAATGTAAAAGTCGTGACATATCACTTTCTCCTAAAATGTAAGAGCATTATTTTCTCCTTAATTAGTTCCTTTGAAAAAATCTGTGGTCTTGCTGAAAAAGATATTTTTGTTTAGTTTTAATGAGTAGGTGTGTCTCTGGAAGGTCCTGTATTGACAACTCTGAAGACCTTTTATCTGCAGAACCATGCGCCTGGGCAGTGACATTGCTTGTATCACCGAGGTGCCATGCTTACACCTTCATCTCAAATAATGACAGGGTTGTTCTTTCTCCTTGACTCATCACTTCCTTCGCTCCCTGTCACGAGAGAGACGCAGAATATTCCAATTAGTATCAGATGTGGCAGCGGTGTTTCTGAGCCAGCGATATTTGGCCTTTGGGAAGTGAGCTGAGCGCTCCATCCTCCTTACTGGAGACACAGTGGCACCTGTCTGATAGCAACATGAGTTGCTCACTCTTCCCTGTTTGACCTGGGTGAAGTCTGAGCCAGAAATGCAGTATTCAAAGCACTTGTATTCCACTACATGGCTATCAAGTCTATCGATCCTTTTGGAAAGGGATTGCAAGACAAATTAGAGAAAAGGAAAAGATGGCATATAGTTTGTTATCTTCATGTAACAGCATGAGGTTGAATTTTAGCAAAAAATGAAACAGGTTCAAAAAAATCTCTTTTTGACAGGTAACATTCCTTTCAACAGAAATGCAAAATTTATTGCAATTGCAGCATCTCCTTCCTGATTTAAGAAACATTTAGAAACATTATTTCTATCTGCTTATTACCTAACTAAAACAAGCAAGGTTGCTGTAGGAATCCCAGAAAGGACGCAGTAGTAAGCTCTACTGAGTCATTTGGTCAAAAGTCAAACTTTGCAGTTTTAGTTCTCAGCAGAATTTAAAATTTAATCTTAAACATTCAGTGCATAGTGTTTGCATCATCCTGGTTGCTGTTAGATGGAATGAAAAATGGTGATTCTGCAAAAATCTTGTTATTTAATTTGCATATAAAGACCTCCAAATGCATTTTAATTAACATTATATTCCTGCTTACTGACAAAATGGTTTTAGTCTGTACATTTTTTAGGGATGATATTTAAATCTAGAATATGCAGTAGAGTTTTGTACCACAGCTCATAAAAGTGTTTTTTTCAATGGCAGAAGAGTCTGTGGGAATACCTGTGTCATGTCTTAGAACTGATTGCAATTAAGACTTGGAGAATAAAGTTTAGGCTCCCTCTGGCTGCCCTGTGAACACTCAAAGGAATAATGCAAAAAGCATTCCTGTGGGCAAAGTTCCCATCCTGTTCTGGTCTGTACTCACATGTAAAGAGCTTGGGAGGAGTAGCCACTGATTTTACTCCATCTCTGATAGCTGCAATGAGTGTAAGGGGCAGATGGACAGTGTCAGGAATCCTCTTCCTCTGAGGAAGAAAATTCTCAGGAGGCACAACTCATTTTCCACAGTTATCAATGCCTCCAAATCTGTTCTGTCCTCAAATAAAAATGGCCATAACCTGCAGTTTTCCTAAATGTTGAAAGTACTAAATATTTTCACTGCAAATTTTATGCTGTGATCTCAAAGTCCCTGAGATCATAGCATAAAATTCATTCTCTGAGATTTTTGAGCTGGTGAAAGGGAATAAAATACTGCTTTTCCTGCTTGTCTCAGAAGAGAAAGGAAAAAGAAATGTCAGAACAGATGAGTGGGAAAAGGGGTTTAGGACTAAATGGTTGTTCCAGGCATAATTTTTACATTTCCCCCCCACTCCCCACCCAGTTACAATGGCAGCTTAAATAGAACCTTATCTACTTTACCTCTAGTATTTTTATCCTTTTCCTACTCTTTCCCTCAGCTGTGCCAAAATTTGTTCATTGGATTGCATTGAGAACAGAATGCAATAAGTGATCTAGGTTAAAAATCCTATTGCAGGAGAAACAATAGAAGGCTTCTAAAGTCTGGTTCAGAAAAGGGTTTACAGATTGTACAGTTAATGTCAGTTAATTGTACAGTTAATGTAGGAATCAGTTTCTAAGAATAAGCTGGGGAATAAAACTCATGTTAGTGGCTCAGTTACAAAGAAAAAGATTTGTGTTATTGTGGAGTCTGTGTGTGTGTGTCTTACTGAAGATGCAAAGAATTTAGCATGCGTTTTCAGTTTTGTGAAGCCTAAGCATCTCGTCAATCTCCTAAATTTTAATTTTAGATTTCCTTCTTGTATTTTCTTTCTTTCTTTCCTCTGTACTTGACCATAGATTATTCATTCAGGAAGATGAGTATGCAAAAAGGAAATGAAAAATATTGAAACTTATGCAGTTGTTCAGATCTCTATTACAAGCTTAAATTACATGCCTGTGGTGCTTAACTGAAGGCTAGATACCTATCTAAAGGACATGGGCATGCAAGAAAGGGTTTATAGCTTTGTTTCTAGTTTAGCAAAGTGCCTTTGAAATAGATTGACCACAGACTATGTAGACAAAAAAAATTAGATCTAGTTTAACTTGTGCTGAATGCAGGAAAATCTCTCTGTAAACAGTAGCTGCTAATAGTAATGGAAAAGGCTTCTAATCCAAATACTGACAAGGTAAGAAATAAGAATGAGTTCTCGTTTACATTATTTATAACACTTGTAAGCAAGGTTCTTCTCCTTAACTGTTGTAGAAGTGGCCACTGAAAGGTAACCATAGACCTAAAATTCAAGCAAAATTTTCAGGGTTTCCATCTACTTTCTGTGAAAGGCTAAATAATTAAAAATGATACATATATAGAAACTGTTAACCATGAGACTGTATTAAATGTATTCTAAGGTAGATGACATTAAATGACAGGGGGAGTACTGACCACTTTTTTGTTTTTTCCTCCTTTCCTTTTTGCTTGTTTACAGCTTTTGACAGTCTGGATAATAAGAGGGAATGGACTCAGAGACTGCAGCTTCCATAAGATACATTATGTACATATTGTTTTACATTTATTTAATAAAAAATGAAAATATTTCAAGTCACACTACAAAATGTTTAATTTCCAGTTTTCAGAGCATAACAACTTATTTTAAATCGTTTAAATATATATATGGAAATTGTCAGTATTCTTAGGAAGGGAGAAAGAAGAGCTGAGGAGAAAAAAGAGCAGAGGTTTCATTGTTCATAGGAAAGCTTTTTGGTAAAAAAAAAATCTCCATCAGAATGGAAGACTTTAATGAGATTGTATTTAGCCCTGTGGGGACTCAACTTTTAGGATTCTGTAGGAATTAATCTCTACCATTCCTTGTATTTTTTAATTGATGTCTTCACATGGTTTTATGCTTTTAATGCTATTTAGTTTGGCACTGCTTACACGGTGTTGTCCTGAGCTGGAATTCAGAAGAGACTGAATTCCAGACTGATGCGGAGTACTGGGACCTGGGCAAGACCATTGTCCTTATTTTAGTTCCATGCAAATTGAATTTGAGAGGAGTGGGTTGCAAATGCTACAGTCTTAACTCTATATTCCAGGATTCAGTTCTTGTATTCTAAATGTCATAAAATTCATAGATATCCTCAAATGATTAATGCCTTCTATTATGCTGAGCGGTGACATGTATTAAGAAGCAGAGAACACTGGTGGGTTAGAGCCATCTGTGCAGACTCCAGCACTAGGGTGTGTGAGGGCAACTTTTATATCATTCTTGGTTACCTATTGCCATTACTGAGCACACCAGCGTCTTTCAGCAGCAGAGACCATGGTGATGCGCCGGCTGCACATTAGGATGTTGAACCTCATTGTGGGAGTCCAGTAGATAACTATTTTAATAAGAATAATCCCCTTCCAGGAATATTTCATAGACATGTGCCCTTAATGATGGGGGTTATCTGCCCTATATCTAATTCTGACACAAACTATTTCTGTAGATCACTAAAGTCATTTCTCTTTCCTAAAGAAAAGTTTCTGCATTGTTCATCCTATTCCATGCTGTCTGTGCTATCCTGTCATAAATAATCTTAAGCTCCTCATGGTAGGTGTAATATGTTTAAAGGCTTCCAAAACCCACTGTGATTATCTAATCTAACCTCTTTCATAATGAAACTGTAGGACCTGGCAGTATTCATTCCTGTTGAAGCCTAGACGTCTGCATTTGAACTAGAGGACACCTTTTGAAAAAAATAGCGACCCATGTTGAATGAAAGCCTTTCCACAATTCTTAGAAACCTAATCATTAATTACTTTCAGATCTTATCCGCTTTCTAGGTTGAAATTGTCTGGTTTCAGTTTCTAGCCATTGAAGTGTGTTAACCTACATCTGCTTGAGTGAGGTGCTCTGTTCCCTGTGTATCCACATACAGGTTGTGATCAACTCACCTCTTTGCTTCTCTTTGAGATAAATACACTTAGCGCTTGGAGACTTTTGGTCTGTACATATTTTTCATCCTCCAGTGATTCTCTGCTCCTTTGGTAACTCCTTTTCAACATTTTTCTTGATCTGAGGATATAAGACTAGACATGACAGCAATCATACTTGTGTTAGGTAGGTGTGCTCTTATTTGGTATTCACCTACTTTTACATCTAAAGGGTTGTGCTATTCTATTGGACGGAGCATCATATTAAAAGCTCACATGCAGCCTATTAGTCGCTGTAGCTCTTTAATCTTTTAGAGTCACTATCTGACAGAACAGACTATAGTAGCATGGAGGATTTTTGCTGTTACCAAGTCTCACTTTACATTTGGCCTTGTTGAAATGAACTAAAAGTTGAAATAAATTTTTCAGGCCTCCAGAATATCATCATATCCAGGTCCCTGCGTTCCAGGAGACTGATAATGATGTTAAGTAGCAGAGAACAAAGAATATATACCAAGAAAAGATCTCTAGAAACTCAACTAACTGAAAGTAAAGCTACTTAGCAAAAAATTTCCTGCTCTTAGTGACATTCTGAGACACAAATTCCATGATTGCTTCATAGCAATTTAGTTGTCTAATTGAGATTTCCAGCAGCAGCCAGTCAATCGCCTTGCTGACCCCTATACCTTGCAGTCACATTGCGGTCTTTCACATAGTTGCTACAGTGACATTTTGCAGACTGTGTGCCTAGGGGTTTGATGCTGCATCCAAAAGTATATAATTCACTTTCACTTCAGACTTCATTACTGCTAGCTAGAAGCAAGCAGTATGCTTGTTTATGCAGAAGCAAGTTTATTTTGCATGGAAATGGGTACCAAAGCAAGTCACAAGAGTGTTAAAACACAAAACTTGCAAATAGCAGAGCTGAGAGGCGGAAGAGGTACCAGTGGGCTGTACCAGAAGGTTCAGTTCCAAAATTAGACTTGCTCCAAATAAAAAATAAGCATTTTCCTTTTGAACAGTCTTTCTCTGATTTATCTTAATGGTGGTCTACAATCACCTATGTGCTTGAAAGCAGAGTAGAGATTCTGTAGCCAGCATCTGCTAGCTCTGTCTGCTGCATTCATTTTTCAGATCAAGTGTTCAGATCAAGTGTTCATTTCATAATAGATTTGATCCAAGAAACAGCAATAATTTCCCCCAGTAAATAGTGACTGAAGAATCCTACTTTTGGAATTTTCACTGTATTTTGTCCTCATATTATGTTCTTAGTTATTATACATTGAGAGATGAAAAATGTAATGTGAACTATTATCAGAAAGATGTTCCAAGGATAATGTTCAGGTTGAGTGGGGATCATCTGACAAAGGAGATGACACCATTTCTCTCCTCCTGTGACAATGCTGTCAGGAACATGTTGTGATCCTTAGGGATGGTGCTGAGTAGAGCCAGGAGTTGGACTTGATGATGCCTGTGGGTCCCTTCTAACTCAAAATATTCTGTGATTCTGTGTTTCTGTGTTTAAGAGACGGCTAAGGAGTGATTCAGAGCAGCAAAAGCAAATGGAGGGAACTTAAAAGTAAAAGAAAACTGCCTGCTGCAGCCTTTAGTCTGCACAAAACAATGACAGCTTAGCTAATGTTTCTCTGGATATAGACACATTTTTATCATCATGCTGGTCATCGTGGCTAGATGACTCTTTCTGCTGATGATGACTACTCATGGATGACTGTATCTGCTGATAGAGTCCATTCCTAACATCAACATGGGCATTTATAAAGCCACTCGTCACATGTGAAAAATCAAAATGAAAGCAGAAGGAACAGAGACAAAGGAACCCAGAAGACATTGGATACTTACTGGAAAACATGCCTTTTCTGATGCTTTCTAAGCACTAGTTTTGTAGAAACGGCAGCTAAAATAGCTGTTTATCATTGCGTTCTATCCAGAGAGAAATGGGAGGTTTTTTGAGCTTTAGAGACATAAAACCAGCAGTTCTGTCAGGTAAAGGGAAAGCCTGTAATTGAGTAGATTATCACACATAAAAAAAAAAAGTTAAAGGCCTGTGTTTTTCTCCACTCTCTGTTATTCTTAATACAGTTTTCATAGTATGTCTGTATCGCAGAATCCACCAAGCTGTATGGTACCTTCATGCTTGCAAGGAGCCTGCGTGGGGTGCTCTGTGTCCCTTTTGTTGTTAGCTTCTCACTTTTGTTTCTTGGGGTACTGGTCAGTTGAGAAGTCTGAGACAAAACTTTCATGTGCTGTGTGCCTCACTGCCTGCTAAATTGCAAGATATTTCATGTTTTCTGGACAATGAGTGCTTCTGATCATTCTCAGCAATATTGACTGGTCAATATCTGAATCAGGACAAGTAGTAAGTAGGATGCTCAAAAAAAAAAAAAACAAGGGAGATATTGGAGAGGATATTAAATTAATGATTTCTGAAGACAAAATAGGACATTAGGAAAAAGACTGAATATAGTAGATTGAGAATGAAAATAGACAAGTGTTCCATGGCGCTGCTTACTGTGTGCATGGTATATGCAGTGTACATTTCAATGTTACGTGTTTAATTCTAGCGTGACCAGCATGTCTTCTGTTGGAACCAGATCTGTGATGTGTGCTCATATCCTTTAGTTGTACAACACTCAAGTGAAGGAGAGGATCCAAGTCCAAATGGAGACTGACATAGCTGTCAGTATGCTGGCTTTGAATTTTCTGGTGGAAGAAACTGGAGTTCTGCAGAGTGGTCATAGCCTGGGGCTGTAACCTCAAAGATGTCACTGCCTCTGTGACTACACAAGTGTAGGTACAGTAATGCTGTTAGACCATGACTCTACAGAATCTGTGAGAATGAGATTTCTTTTCTCCAATCATGCATTAAAGCACAGAGGATTTTCTGTCCTTGAGCAAGTCATTATGAGGTGTCCTTATCATCTCCATGGCTAGTCCTCAGTGTGCAATGGAAATAAAAAGTATTTTGTGTGGATGTTTTCTTGCTTTCTGGAAATGCCTGAGAGAATTCAATGCTGTGACCTGTTTTGTTGTATAAATTCATTAGTTTACTATTGTTTCTTTAAAGACTAATTGTGATTATTGGTCTTTAGTTTTCTTTCCCAGCTGTAAATGTTTTTTCTAAGAGGTCAAAAGGCCTCTTTCTGGCAGAAGACACAACAGTATTTGTTGCCCTTTCTCAAAATTCATAGTATGGTTTTCTAGACAGGATAAGTGTTTCCTCTAATTATTGTATCATTATTTAGTTTTTAAGCATTGTCTTTTTCTGAGGTGCTGCTAGTGGGATGGCTGGCTTGCATGCCCTTCAGAAGGAAGTTCAGATTTCATGAGGTAGAAGACAGTAGCACAGCATCACTGGAGGAATGGAGGGAATATGCTAAAACTAGAGAACTGTTACTAGCATTAGTTTAGAGGAAAACATCAGGATCAAATCCTCTGGAACTAGCCTGCAGCAAAAAAAGGGTCAGTTTTTGTAACCTAGGGAAGGATGTTGCCTATCCATAGGGAGAGTCTCAGATTGATACACAGCTGAATACAGAGCTTGCTGATGAATGGAGAGAAATAAAGCTCTAGATAGGGCTGAATAGAACTTGTTCTTACTGGTTGCCTTGAGTTTCTCATTTCTCCAGCATATACTGTTTCCCCACAGTTTGCCTTATGGAAATGATTCAGTGGGATTGACTGCTTGCCAAGCTGCAGTTTCAGTTTTTGGTTTGATTTTGCCACAGTTTTCTCTCTGAGCCTGTTTCCTCTTTAGACTGTCAGAATATGGCTTTAAGGGTACTTTCCCTGGTGCCAGATTTTTTCATCAAAGCAGTCTCTTTCCAGGGTTAAGTGCCTTTCCTCTACACAATGTGAGTGTTTTTTCCCTTTTTCTTATTGGTTTGTTTGGTTGGCTTTTTGTGTGGGTTTTTTTTGTGGTTTTTTTTTTTTTTTTAATGTGCTGCCATTGATGCTGCCTGTTGTGTGAAACATCTAGCTAACCCTTTGGGAGCTCCTCCCAGGCACAGCAATGAGCTGTGAGTTGAAGTCTGGGGCTAGCACATGTCTGAACTCCTTACCAAAGAGGGACAAAGATGAAAAATGCCAGGGATTACCATTGCACAGGTATCCTGTGGTTTTTAAACCTCCATGAGGATGTACATTTGAACCTTGCCTCTGCCAGGCTTTCCAGCAGACTTTCATGCTGCTGCTGCTGCTGCTGAAGAGTGTGTTTCCCACAGCTGCATTTGCTGAACTCACAGGGTGCCAGGGCTCTGATCCTTCACAAGGTAACAGCTCTGAGGCACATCTTTATGTACGGAGAGGCGAGGACCATCCCAATTGTGCTGGTTGAATGGAATTGTTATCCAGCTCTCTATGAACCCACAGATGGTCTCCAGGGCGTTGGATCTCAGAGAATAAGCACTACAAACAGAAAATAGAAACTCGGGCAATTATAAAATGACACTGGAGAGGAAAATAAATTTAATGTTGTGGTCTCAGCTATACTTCCACTGTAAAAGAAATGGATTAAAAACTGCCTTAAAGAAAAACCTGGCATGCTCCATACAAACCCTTGAGACATCCTGGGCTCAAAAGCCATGTAACATGTTTGTAAAAGTTTTGTATGAGGGTGGTAGAGGGATTTCAGAATAGAAGCTGGGTAAGAGGCTAGCTGTCAGTGACAAGCCTGTTAGGATATAGACAGCAAGAGTGCAATGCATCCTTGATCTGAAAAGTCAAAGTTCTTTTGTCAGATTAATTCATGTGTTAAGGAAAGATATTTTCACATTAAAGAAAAGTCAAACCCTTCTTTTTAAAATGCTCTTTGAAAAGAACTAAAATAATTAAGATGATACAAGTTATATCCTGCTAAAGGAGTATGTTTGGGTTTTTTGTTTCAGAGAGAGAGATCAGGGAGGCCCTGTGGATCAATATAATCAATGTGCATAATTAATCCATTTAGCATACCAACCATAGGGTCTCTGAACACAAGCTACTTGTAATTCAGCAGCTACGTTAACTTGGCTTGTCTTGGAATGTGTTTGGACTCAGCGGTGTAGATTCTGTAGATTCATTTTGCACAGGAGGCACTGGCACTGTGCATATGCATGACATCAGGGAGCAAGGCTGAGCTCTTCTTTTCCTTAAAACAGAATTTGAAACTTAATGTATTTATTCTTTGAACAAGTATTTCGCTGATCCTATAGACCACCCTCCCATTTTATTCAGTGTTTTCTTGGACATAAATGCTTGATAGTGCAAACAGCCCAAGATATGGGGGGGTGGGGGGCCCTGGAGGGGGATCATAGGTTACTGCTTGAGAATGGGATCCCCCTGCTCCCCTTTACCTGCTTAAGCAATAGCCACCAGTGCTGGTTGTGGTGGATACACCTGGCTTACAGATAACACACCCTAGTTGAGGGCCTTGAATCTTGCTTGACAGCTGAGGGCCATAAGTCTTCTCCAACATCTAAGGGCTAGCTGAGCATTCACCTTTCCAAAGCACAGCTGGTATGCAAATATTTCTCTTATTTAATTATCTCACTCCAAATCCATAGCATGAAGCCAAGGCCCCACTGAGCACTCCAGCATAGCAGCAGGTGCACACTGGGATTTCCCCCTGAGCAGGGATGACTCTCAAGGTTGCTTCTCAAGTCTGAGAGGTTCTTTGCTGCAATAGATTCTCAGTAAGTGATTGATTGCATGCTTAACTTTAAAATCGTAGCTAAATGATATAAAGCATTGATTGTACACATAAAATCCTTTAAACAAAAACCATTGACCAAGCCTGGGGCTAAGTCTGAATCCAGCAGCACAAGACTCCCTTCTGAGAATTTTTAGGCCAGAAAGGTTCTTTGTGAACCTCATGACTCAGCTGGAAGGTCTTCCTGGAAGTTCTGCCTGAAGCTGTTTCCTATGCAGTAATCAAGTGTACCTTACCATGGAATTTTGTTAAACCATTGTCACATTTACTATCAAACTTTGTTAAATCACTGGTTTATATCAATAAACATAATGCTACTTCTCTAGTGCAAATGAAGTGCATCACCCTACCCATGTCATCTATGTGGGCAACTAGTGCACAATGATATATAATTTTGGTGGGACTTACAGTACTTTGCCTGGCATGATGTGAATAGATATGTAAAAGGATTTTAAAGTAAAAAATTACAAAGTAATTGGGGAGAAGAACATATTAAAGTCCTTCCAATAGTAGTAAGACGTGACTGAACAAGATTTAATAACACGTGCTACTGCATTTGTGGCTGAATAGTCTCTGACACTGAGTACTCATGTCCTTCCCAGTATAGGACTAATGCTTTATATCTAAACCACTTGAAGCCAAGAGCAATAATACTATGGGTAAATCACCTGGTATTTGGATAAAGTAAGCTTTGCCCTAACTCTAGGTCTCACATTTCTATTTGTGGACTGATTTATGTCTTCTTGAATGCCCTTTTTAATGAGTTATTTGTTTTCCTTTCCTCATCATTCCTTTCCTCTCCAAAATCTCCCTCCCTGCTTTGAAGTATTATGTAATTCTTGTAAGAGCTCTGAGATGACAGAACATATAATCCTACATAAATAGGGATTGCTATTGATACAGGTGGTTGATAAATAAATCTTTTTGTAATTTTTTTATTTGCTTTACCACATACCTGTCTAAGTGATCTATTGTTCTGAAGACGTGTTTGTGTAGCTCAAATTAATGCTCATAAATAAAATCCCTTGCTTATGTTCAAAGCTATTGGTCCTTGTAATGTCAAATGGTTGCATACATTTTAAATTTCACTTTTGGAACCCTTGTTATTGCACAAAAAGTCAAGAACTTCAACCTTTTACAACCATATGTATGTCTTTCATGCTGCAAAGGAAAGCCTAAGGATGGCTTAGGGGCATCTCAAGAAAATACTTCATAATTCTTATGACTTTTTAAAATTATCACCATATTCTCTCAATGTTAAACCAGTGTTTTGTGGTTTAGGGAGGGAAGTAAGAATTCTTAAGCCATGGGTCTGAACCTTTGGGGCCAGGCAAAGAGGAACTCTTCTTCCTCTGTTCTGTGTATCTGTAATAAGCTACTTAACATTCCTCTATGAGTTTAAAAGAGAAAGCTTTGTTCTCTCCTCTATCTATTTTCAAGTAAGTCACACAGAGCTTTCAAGAATAGCATCTCTCTGCCTTGTGTCAAAGTCTCTGTGGGATGAAAGTGAAGGCTTTCTAAAGAACAGTTATTACTGAAGCATCTTATAAGCATGCCAGAACAAAAGGCAGCTTCTTCATTTCCTATTATTAGTTAGGCCTACATTAAAATCTTTTCTGCTTTCTTAGTACCAGGAGTTTAGACTCACAATCATGCTTGTATGTGTCTACTATGAATGTGTCTCCATCCCACCACACTCAACAAACATACCATTATCTTTTCCTCCTCAATTAAGAAATGCAGCCAAAGAAACCTAAAATTTGAACTATAAAATGAACATGGGACCTCTTTTCTCCATCACTGTCTGCTAAGTGAAAAAAAAAAAAAAAAAAAAAATCATGCTCTATGACAAAATTTCTTTAAAGTAGGGCAGGCAGATCTGATGTTTCTGTTGTTTTCGTTTGCCTCTGTCACCTGTCTTCCTGGGGCTCCATCAGTCTCTTAAAAAGCAAACTGTTCTACCTGTCAGCTTTCATCAGAAAACACAAAAACATCAGAAACTATGCTTTAAAAAAAATGCTCGCCTGTGATTTGTTCATTTTCACACTAGACTTGAGATACACCTTTTCACTTTCTACACATGCTGTTTTTTCGTTCAGCTTGGGATTAAAAATACGGATTTGTTTTGGGTTTGAGTGTCACTATATACCCTGTGGTGCTGTAAATATGAAACTTGAGTAAGAGAAACTCAGGTTTCTGCACAAAAATAATGATAGCTGAGCCTCCAAAGTCCCAATTTCTGTGTTTAATATGAACCCCTGCCACCCTGGTCTCCTGGAGGGAGGGAAGTAGTTTTAAAAGCATCAGTTTACATACTTCTAAGTATAAAAATGTTTGCTTACTTTGCTATAATTATGTCAGCACTTCTACTGCCCACTTTTAATTTTCATATATATAACATTTGACTCCAGAAGTTATTCTGACTGAACCTTTTAATTTAATGCTGATCCATACACTGCTGTGCTGCAAGCTGAAGTTATTACACAGGAGCCAAGAAAGAGGGAAAAGAAGCAGAACTTGATACTGTATGCTATCAATTGCTGTTCCTATGATTAAAAGAAACAGAACCCCAAAATCCAGCTGCACAAAGGCAGCTCCCTCTCTGTAGCTGTAGGAGAGCTGGGTGGTGACACACATGTTTAACCTTTGGAAAGCAGACCCTAAGCGTGTCCCAGCGCAGGTAACTCTGTCTCCAATTACAGCATGTGGTTTGTGCATCCCAGATCATTTTAATCATTCTTCATGCAAAGGAAGGTGTTTATACAGGTGATTCACCTGTATTTACTGCAGCCTTTCCTAAAATTTTTAACCCCAGTAAATTGTATGTCATTTCCTCTGGACCCTCTCTCTGCACCCTCTGACCCTCACTGCTCTGGGCAGCCTTCTTGGCCAGCCTGCCTTCCCCCAGATGAAATCAGAGGGAGGGGAAAGTTCAGTAAGTGGTGTCAACAATTTCTCTGTGTAAGGAGCCTGAATCTGGCTCTGCACTTCTCCCTGAGACCTGACAAGGAATGCATTAGTCCAGGATACTGAGTATTTCTTTGGCATTTCATGAATGTGGGAGCAGAAGCCCTACTGAGAGGGAAACACCATGTGTGTGTGTCTGGTACGGTGTAGTAAATCACCTGTGCTGGTTGTAGTCCATTTAATGGGGAAAAGAAAAAGAAAAAGAAAAAGAAAAGAAAAGAAAAGAAAAGAAAAGAAAAGAAAAGAAAAGAAAAGAAAAGAAAAGAAAAGAAAAGAAAAGAAAAGAAAAGAAAAGAAAAGAAAAGAAAGAAAAGAAAAGGTTATAAAAAGCAAATAACTCCAACCTTTAGCCTGTATTATCATTGGGATATGAACTTACTCTCTACACATTTTTCACTCTGAATTCCAGCCAAGCCTGAGCTGCCATAGAAATACAATATTAAATAACAAATACAAATGGACCAATTAGTCCATGAAAGGGTGATGAAGAGAGATAATGAATGGGTGTCACAGAGTTTTATGTGCCTCCTGTGTGGCTAAATGGACAGGTTTCCAGCTACAGAGAATCTAGATTAGGGCAAGGAGCAAGGTGATCACAGCTCACATCTCACTGTGCCAAACTGCATCTTGGGTTTTTCATGGCAAAGGTACAGGGTGGGAAAGGTGAACAGAATGAATTGCTGGGATGTCTTTTCCCAAGCTTACAAGTGAAAAAGGGAAAAAGCCGGATGTTTTGTTAGAAAAAAAAAAAAAAGGCAGCACTAATAGAGACAAATGGTACCTATCATTAAGATATTTAGATTAGCTATTTAGATTGAAAGAAAAGACAGAGAAAAAATAAGTGCTTTATATTCAAATTGACCCTTCTATTGATTAGACTGATACCCCAGTAAGCTAAGGGGTCAGGAAAACAGACTTTGAAACATGGGGATTTGTCTTAAGTTGAAGAAGACAAAGAGAATTTCTTGAAATGTTGAAAATTTCAGTAAAAATGAAGTATTTGCTGTTCATCCAGACAAAGTGTTAAAACGTTAAATGTTAAAAAAACCCCAAACAACCCTTGCATCTGGCTTAGCAATAACTCTTGTCAGCTTTTTTACTCAATATGCCCTTTTTATAAGACAGCAATTACACTGACTTCTGACACTTTAGTTACCAACAGCACCAAAAGAGGTGGTTTGTGTTATCTGTATTTATTTAAAAGGGATATTTAAGTAATTGCTTCCCTTCCTCTGAAAATAAGGCAGGTAACTTTTTTATATAATGGAAGTTTCTAATATAACATATTTCTAATATAATACAAAATAAGGCCATTATAACTTAATCTGGGTTTATAATATATACCACTGTGTATTTACACTGATGAAATACAAATTAATCAGAAATTTACAAAGGACTTATCAATGCATTTATAAAGAATTATCATAATGTAAAAATATATGGAAATATAAATTAATATAAATATAAATTAATTAATATATGGAAATTAATTAATTAATATATGGAATTAATTAATTAATATATGGAAATATAAATTAATTAATATTATCAACAATGTTAATCGTGTTGTGTAGTTTAAATTAAAAAAAATTGTTTATGGTTCTGAATGGATCCAGTGTTTATGTCAATATAGTGGGTAAAAAAAAAAGTAGAAATAAAATCCAGCTGATACAGGATTTCGTACATAAATTAGAATTTTTAACTGTCTTCCTCTCAGAACCTCAATATTAAATTTCTATAAATATATGCAATATCGATTCAGTGGCTGCATACACTTAAAGGACAAATTTAGTCACAATATTTACAATAAGACTGAATAGCAAACAGTTCAGGAACTCAGTGAATGTGAGTTGTTCTATGTTTCTTTTCAATGTCTAAACACAGTAATCCTCACTAAAATATCATTCAAGACCCACATATCCACTAGTATAGCATGCAGTATATATAATGATTAGCAAAGGAATTTTGACAAGGGAAGCATTTCTTGTACTCTCTGTGAAAATGTGAGATAATTTCATTCCACAAAAGTTTTGACAGGAAAAGATACAAAACCTTTGCAAATCCTTTGTATTTAATACTGTAGGAGTCATATTTGCAAGAAATTGTCAAATATTTATTAAAGAATAGGTGGTTTTCTGTTCATGAGGGATACCTTAATATGACAGCCTGTCAGAGAGCTTGTGTAAAGACGATTGCAGTAAGATTGTGTAGGTTTTGGTTAACACTGGTATTGTCTCAAAAAAGGGGAGAAGAGGTATCTGGTCACATAGTTTAACCTGGCAGGCTAATATCTGTACTAATTAAAAAAATATAAAAGATGGAGAAGTGCTAATGGGCTGAAAATCTGTGTTTTAGATATATTTTCACTTTAGACCCAATTAAGTTTGTGCACTTCAGCTGGGTGTTTGGTGTTCCATTGATTGAAGTCGTGGACCAATACTTTTTCACTATGTAGGAACTCAGGGATCTGAACTGGGTGCAACTTTTATATAATCTTATATGTATGTTAAAATTGCTTACAGATTTCTACTCTTCTGAATGTGTAGGAGAAAAAAAGATTAATTGTAGCTGTTGTTTTGTTATTTTAAACTTCCATCCACCCTATGCAGAAGATGATGTTTCTTGGGTGTTTTATTAGTCTTATTGCAATTCCTTTTTTTTGCTTTGTTTAAGCAGAAAACTTCAGTCTCATTCATGCCTAATTTTTTTTTCACAACTGCTTTAGGCAACTAAAGGTCATTATTTTCTTATCAAAAACCCCAAAAGCATTTTAGCTCTTTTTAGCTCCTTCTGAGAAAATTTTGGCATATCACTTGGTTTTAATGAAATGATTGATTGGTCCCAAGCTTCAGTTACTACTTCTGAGTTTAACAATGCGTTTTTATTGGAATGCAAAATGTTTTCTATGACATTTCATTTTCCTGTGCTAGTACCAATTATTTGTATTGCACCTATTGGCTCAGAGAATACTCAGTGTGATTCTGGCTGTGATACATTGACAAAGATCAGACAGACATTTAGGGAAAATAACAGAAAGCTTTAGTTACTACCAGTTATTCCTTGGGGATGCCATTAAAATGATTGATGACAAAGCATAGTCAGCCCTCAGCAAAGGTTTTGGGTGGATTCTAAAAGAGGTCTGTGGTGTATTCAACACACATGCACCAGAGCTACCTTCTAAAGGGCCCTGTGGCCATACTCACTGCACTACTAAGAGCTTCCATCTTTCAGGGTGTGGTGGAATCTACTCCCAGCACAGGGCAGCTTGCTGGGATTTCTTGTCCTCTTGTCCTCTTCTCTTTTGCAAAAGTGTGGCAGGGCAGAGGCAAGAAAATAGAAGGGGTGGAGCATAAGATTCCTGAGGTTAGGTTTAGAGGTAGGCAGGCTGGCTATTTGTCTAAAGTCTGTGCACCCTTGTGTAGGGTGGTGGAAGGTACCATTTATCAGGAAAGCATCATTAGAATTAACTGCATTATAAAATAAAGAAGTAAAAGGGAATCATTATATATTTTGGAATCAGCATGACAGAAGTGGCATTCATATGCATACGTGCGCAATCAAAGAGCTGATTATGTATTTTTATTATCCTAGTAGCTGTTATATAAACAGCACTCAGTCATCATGCAGTTAATTCAAAGATATACACAGAAACAAAATCTCCTGGTCAGTACATTGAGGTGAAAAATCCTAACAGTCACAAAAAATCCAGAGGTGGGATCATGAATTATGAAACTGAAAATGAATAAAAATATTTCCAGTATTAAAAAAAAGTCAAAACCTTGCAATTGCTTTTGTTTATGTGTTTATGTGTTTATCTTTAATTAACAATTCATTTGTTGTTCAGGCTATTGTCAACATTGAGTACTTGAGGATATAATGGGATCTTTCTACACACAGCAATTATTTCATTCTTTTTTATTTTGAAGTTGAGATAAAAGCAGTGAATTAACAAAGGTGAAAGTAACGACTTATAAAATGCTTGATTTTTTACAACAATAAGTGAGATTGACTGCATAGAGTTTTTTAAAAAGGTGTACTTTGAAGGTGAGAGTGCCTTTCAAAATAACCATTTGTAACTGAAATCTGTGGGGAATCTAATTGAGAAATTTATGTCTTTTATTGTTAATTGTATGAGTTGAAGATTTTAATAAAAATTTGAAGCAAAAAGGGAAGAAGGGTTCTTTTCTATAGATTTTGAACAAATTGTTCTGATTTTGCTTTGTGAGTGCATTGAATATAATATCTTTATTACTTAATAGAGTATGAGGAGGTAGACAGGATTCCAGATAGATCTTAGAAAAGAAAATAATTCCTACTATGTATTTCATATAACGCCAGTGAACCTTACACATGGTTTATGACAGTAAGCTATTGACTCAGATTCATTTAAGGATTTGTAGCATAGTATTTATTTTCTGAATTTACTCTCTTTAGTCTTGGGTTCTTCATGTTTCATAAATTGTTATAAGGAGACAAAGTATTATTCCATCATTTATTGTGCCTCTGTCGAAATTCCCTTTGATTGAAATGGTTTAAAAGACCAGCAAGTATGCATAGGACAGAGGAGGTTGTTAAAAGCAAATGAAAGATTATGATGTTGGCTCATGATTTCTAGGGGAATTATTATTTAGAGATTGGAAGGCACACCATCTCTGAGTATTGGTAGTAGCAAGACTCTCAGAAGTCCTCTTAATTTAGTTAGTTTAACATGCAGTTCCATTCCAGAAGATAGCCTTTGTAAAAACCACCATCTTTGCTTCCCTGTGCATTGTTCTATTCATCTGCATTCAGTATTAAGACCCTTGACACCAAAAATTTCCTGATTTCTGTCAAGATTTCTCCAGGGCCTGTAAATGTACGCTTCTGGGCACATCTGCAAGCATATACATTTTGTCAGCTTTGAGCTGAAGCCTAAACCCTATTGGGAATTAGTGTAGAAATTTTTGTGTCCATTTTGTGTCTATATTCCAATGTGTAGGCCCACATGGTACATGTTTACTGCCGTGGAAAATGAAAAAGTGCAAGTATAGGAAGTGATTTTTTTTTCTTCCTGTCTTTTGATAAAGAAGCATTCTTCCCCATCCTATACTATACCAATTAGTATTCTGGTCAAAGATGCGAGAGACCTGATTTTGCTTCCATTATGAGTCTAAAGAAATAACACTGAATTCACCAGAAAACAATATTTTAATATGGGGAAGCCTTTCAATTTTTCTTTTCAGGGCGTGTTCTGTGTAAAAATGGTTGAACAGTCATTGGGCCAAAACAGGAGACAGACATAGCAAACAAACAAGCAAATGAAGTTATGGCTTAACACTTCTAGCTTTGGCTCTAATTAATACATGATATAAGCTACACAAACGCTGTCCTGGTCTTACTTTATCCCTAAGCTACACATTGCAGTAAGTCTGGCTGCTAGGCAGTTGAATAAAATAATTTTGTTTGAATTCTTGGAGAAAGAGATTGGATGCATAGCTCCAGGAGGAGAGCTTGTGTATTCCTGTCTTTTTCCTTCTACAGCTTGTGACAGGCAGAAATTTATCTTTGGCATTTCGTCTTGGTTACTATGGGGTCTTCCCTGGCTCTTGAGCTGTCTCTTTTTTTGATGAAGATTCCCCATACACAGGAAGATTTCAAAATCCTAGGAGACCCTGTCTTCACCTTAACATTGCCATGAAGTGCTCTTTTGGATGGGCATATTAATAGCTGTTTGTTTTTCCACCCTTTTTCTTTCCTGCCCTGTACCGGCACATCATACTCCTGATACCTTGCAAATATGCCCACTAAGTACCAGAGAAGCAATGTTGGTCATATGATCTAAGAGTTCAGCAGTCTATGTCCCAGGTCAGTGATGAATTTACATCCAGTCTTGTTGGACCCTTTCTTACCCTGGGTATTAAAGAGAGTATTTAGATGTGGCAAAAATGGAATCAGTGCTTCTCTGTTGATCAGTTCTCCACGGGATTTTCCATGATGTAATAGATTTATGTCTGAACTACTTGGAGAACAAGTACTGAAGTACTTGTCTCATGTTTAGGCAAGTACTTTGTGGGGCATACACAAGCTTTGGAAGAAGATTTTTTCTCAGTTTTCTTCAAATGCAGCTCTAATTTGTTGCCCACATCTCTGCTATTAGAAATAGCATGCCAGAGTCTCATCTGGTGCAAACCAGTAATACAGCTTTAATATAGATAAAAACTTGGCAAACTGGATGAATAAGTGGTTAATAAAAGGTAGATTTTGTGACTGCAACCAGATTATGTTTTTTTACTGGGAGATAATTTGTAAAAAAGATGCTAGATGACATGGCAGATGTGCAGTGTTTTTTGAGTAATCATTTGTCAGAATTGACCTTTCCTTGGAAATACCTGCAATTATTAGTTGATTCAGGAAAGAATCACAGCAGGAAAGAGATTGTGCCTGTCAGTGAGTGTGGTTTTGCTGTAGCAAAAACTTCAGACCTGTGAAGGTCTTTCCGACTGTCACATTGTAGTTAGAAATGCACACAGGGCTAAGAACTCCAAGCAACTTTTCTGAGTCAGTGCTGTAGTGACACAAGTGGAAGATTTCTTTCCTACATGCTCCTAGTAAGACACTCATGTGTGAAATGTCTTGGATGCAGTACTGGAAGGGATATGAAGCATTCAGAGATGATACAAAACTGGAGATGATACAAAGGCAAGGAGGCCCTGCAGAGAGGGCTGGATAATCTCCAACCATGTGAAGTTTAACAAGGAAAAGTGTGGATTCTGCGCCCAGGATGTGGCAACCCTGAAGGTACATACAGACTCGGGAATGAGATGCTGGGAAGAAGAGTCAAGGAAAGGAACCTGGGTTTCCTGGCTGATGGCAAGTTGAACATGAGCCAGCAGTGCCCTGGCAGCCAGGAGGGTCACCTGTGTCCTGGGGGGCATCAGGCACAGCATGGCCAGCAGGACAAGGAAGGGGAATGTCCCACTCTGCTCTGCACTGGGGTGGCCTCACCAAGTGCTGGGGGAAGTTTTGGGTGCCACAATATAAGGAAAATATTAAGATATTAGGGAGTGTCCAAAGGAGGCGAAGCTATGTGAGGAGTGGCTGAGCCCACCTGGTTTCTCTTCTCTGTGGTGATCAGTGACAGGACGAAAGGGAATGGCCTGAAGTTGTGTCAGGGGAGGTTTAATTTGGATATTAGGAGAAGGTTTTTCACCCAGAGGTTGGCCACTGAAACAGGCTCCCCAGGAAAGTGGTCACAGCACCAAGCCTGAGAGAGATCAAAAAGCATTTGGACAATACAGGGTGTGACTCTTGGGAATGGTCCTGTGCTGGGTTATGAATTTGACTTGATGATCCTTGTGGGTCCCTTACAACTCAGTATATTCTGTTATTCTGAGACAAAGTGAAAGAAACCGGCCAAAAATCCCATTGTTTCCTTTACTCAGGAAGGAAGTCTTTATGGAGAAACCCCTATAGATGGCATCTGAGTCCATTTGGCCATGATCTAAAGCTCCATGGCAGTATGTGCACAGCACCATGTATTAGGTGTTGCAATTGATCTGGGGAACTGATCCACTGGTGCTGGCGTAAACCTCACTCTTCAATTCCAGAATTCTTCAGTTCCACAACCTGGAAGCCCTCTTCCTTAATTCCTTGTTTGCACAAGGAGAGGAAAGCTCTAGCTCCCTCTTTTCTGAAACAATGAGTATAGCTTTAGCAGATTTGTGTGCGTGTGTGGTAAACCAGGTTTTGCACTATAGCACAGGATCTGGATTTGGAAAATCTGTAGTCTGGGACTTTGACCATATGATTTTGGTTCACAGCTTTCTCTGTCAGAAATAATTGGCTAGAAGGAGGAGATGAGCTGGTAGTAATAATACTTCAACAACACAAAGTGAGAGTAAATTTATTAATATGTATAAATAACTGAAAGGGAGCTTACATTAAATAAGATTCTCTCCAAATGCAAAGTTATCTAAATTCAATTATCAACAAGGATATAGAAATAATTAAAAAAGGATCAAGAATGCAAATTATAAAGCTAAGTGAGCACTGGCAAAATAGACAAAAAAAAAAAGGAGGAATGTTTTTACTAATGAACAGATATATAAAGCCAAAAAAGGAAAAAAATACAGTTGAAATGAAAACATTGAAGGAGCAAAAGTCTATGTGCACATTTAAACCTTTATGATTTATATACAATTGTTCTGCATTGATTCATTATTATGAATCCTATTAAAAACTTTGATATGCAGAAGGTATTATCTCAACATGAGAAAATTGTGGAGGTAAATAAATCACCTGGATGTAGTGATTGCCTAGAGACTACTTTTTTTGACCTGATTTCTTACAGTGCAAATGAGCAAGGGAAAGTACCAATCAGAGTACATATGTATATACATAAAAGTATATGTCTAAATAGTAAATCAATTCAAAATCAGAAGAGTATGACTGGCTATGAATAGCAAAAAAAAAAAAAAAAAAAACCCAAACAAACAGGAATTAAAAGGAGAAATTCTTTTAAAAGTTTATATATATGAACATCTATACAACTACAGTGAAAAAGAGGACAGCTTTTGTTATATGCCTATGTTTGTTTCAAGGACCAATAATAACAGCAATTAGAAATAAAGAAAACTCTTGAGTTTTTAAACCTAAAATTAAATAAGGTAACAACTTTTGTAAATTGAAAGATTCACAAGCAAAAAAACCAAACAACCAAACCAAAGATGTCAGAATAAAATCCATAGCTAGTATTTCTGATATTAATATGACTTAAGTTTTAGAGTGTATTAGATACAAAATTAATCTTAATTTTGATGTGAGCAGTTTAATAGGTGAAGATGCTAAAATTGTTAGCAGTGATGTAGAAAATGCAGAAGTGAAGAATGAATATTCCTTTCTTTACTTGGAAGAATAGGGATAATACATTCATATAAAATGCTTTCTGACCCATTATTAACTGGAAAGAACAAAATGAACTACAGGTCATCCTTTTACAATCTCCAGAACCTCAGAGCACACAGTCCAGGAACATCTGTGGCCTACTGGTGAAAATTAATAATATACATTGAAAACTGGCCATAGTGTAGGATGCAAAAGTTTTAGAACTGTGCTACTGCTCAAAGAAGGAAAATGAAAAACTGGACTGCCTATTCTAACTGGCAACATGCAAAAAGGGATAAAAGATTTGATTTTTAAATGTGAGAATGAAAGAATGTTTATACAGTAATCAAGAAGGGACATGATTTTATAGAAATTTGAGACTGAGCTTTACAGATATGTGTGTTTTATTGACAAAACAGGTTTTGAGGTTTCTGTTGCACAGGAAAAACAGCAGGAGAAAGCACTGAAACACATAGGACAAACAAGGCTGAAAGGTGAGTAAAAGTATAGATAAAATTAGAAAAAAGTATTTTAGTGTGATAACAGTTCACCCCTTGAACAAGATTGATGGATTATTTATTTTGGTGTGCAGCAGAACCAGATGGTTCTATGTCTTTTCTGAAAAGATATCTCACCCATCAAGACTCATACTGAACAGCAATTTAACTAGATGGATTGAATGGCCTCCAGCTCTAAGAAGTCAGAACACCAGTCTGTTCTACTTGCCAGCTGTTGAATGTGCCAATACATTACTTATTTTCCAGCATTTTTCTTGTGGCAAAAATGAACCTCTAGCTTCAGAATATTGAATCTCAACCCCAAAAGTTTTGTAAAATTTTTAAACAGTAGAAACAGTGCAGGAATATATATTAGGAAGAGAATTTAAAGTAGCAATGGAATAAAAACCAAAGAAAATGCCCTAAGAAGTCAGTACAAGATCAGTTATTTGAAGTAAAAAAAAAGCCCCAACAAATAGGGATATGCTAGAACAATAAAATCATGCAGTGTGATAGGCCTGAAGCCCACTTTATTGCTAGGAACATCCCTGAAAAAAACTAATGTGCTGTGTAATGGCCATAACTGTATTAACAGCTACAAGGAGAGCTAAAAATATCTATCTTTGAACTGCTTTGCAACATGGGAGATGTCACCTTGAGGGTAGAAAGAAAACATATATTTATTCCAGAAAAGCAGGAAATAAGTCTTGGCTGCAGCTATGCCAAGTGGGCATTTCCCAATTAAGCGCAGTGCAGTTAAGGTAGAAGGGCTTTGAATAGTTTTGCTGCCAAGAACATCTAATGGCCTTGTTCACTTCTATTTTTAATGGTTTGCCAAACTGAATACCTGCTCTCAAGTGGTTGGTGTGTGTAACTAATGATGATTATAGGGTCAGGTTCAAGAGCAGCAGTGGAAAGCCAATGCATTACTATACAAAGCAATCCCTTCTTGCCCTGCATGCAGTGCCAACAGCCCTCAGAAGGATCTTTCTCCCCTCAAAAGCATGCACTCACGTCTCAAGGAATCACTGCTGGCCACCAGTTGTGCACTGCTTGGATTCAAATGGAGGTAACTGAGAGGGAACTGCTGTTGTTACTGAAAATGGCACTGGAAGTGGTTAAAAAGAAATACCAGAGAATCCCTGTGCAAGCTTCCTCACCACTGGAGCACACAACTGTCTAAGTATTACAGAAAATAGAAAAAAGTATATCTCACAAATTGGCCAATTCACTTTGATCTCTATTAGCTTTTTTTTTTTTTTTTTTTTACAGTCAAAGTATTTTGTGTTTGTTGGTTTTCTGGTGTTTTAGAATAGCAGGACTGTCTCCTCATTGAAGTGACAGGTAATGAGTCAGACAATGGCACTGATGCTAGAATATTTTTGTAATACATATACATTTGACTAGCTGTGCTTGAATTAAGTTTTAATAAAAAGTAAATTTAGAAATAGTTTCCCTTTGGATATTATCACCAGTTGGAATGAGATAATTAAATTAAATTACCACGGACTCCCTTAAGGAAACTGCACTTTCCTTTCCTTTCAATCTGTCTCTTAGATATCATGACTTTATAACAAAGCAATTATTCCAGTATCTAAAAATGGATTTATTTCTAGATAGCATTTTAAATAAAATATTTCAAGTCACATTTAAATTTATAGCAAGAAAATATATCTGAAGAACTTGAATTTGAGGAGGCATATTTCTGCTGGGGCTGTATCTGCTTTACTTAGAGAAATCTTTATGTAAGAAGAAATTTGCTCAAGGTGACATTTTCTTGCTCAGATACATTGGAACTTTACTCATTTTCTGAAGGCCTGTATTACTTACTGCAATGGTTTAATAGGCTAATGACCTTACCATAATCTTCCTTACTGAAAACTGACATTTATATTTGTATGGTTAAATAAAACATGTAATGAGGGAAAACGCAAAATAGGACTGATTATAATTCAAAGAAACATGTCATAGATTTTATCATCTTTACTGACAATGAGAACCCATGTGTAATGATGATGTCAACTATAATCTCTGGTAATTTGATCTCCTTTTATATTAGGCTTGATCATTCAGAACTATTGTAACAAAATGAAATAACAGTGCCACAATATTTCAGAGTGGAAGATCAGAAGTGTAGCTGCACTTGGTTATGTTATCAAACCACCATGTTGACTGTTATAACAATGAGGGAATTCCTCAGTAGTATATAAGTGCTTGAAATAGAATTTAGGCAATAATAACATAATACTGAAATGATATGGTACCTTAGACACCAATGTAAACATCTGGTCCTTTCAGTTAAGTTGACTTTTTAACATCCTATATTTTGTAATGTTAAAATGTGTTTTTTTAAAAAAGTACTGATAGGTTTCCCAGCCAGGCTTATTAAAAATACTGGATAAGGTCCTTGAAGCATGTTCCATTCAGCTGTTTGTTTTTAAATTAGTGTGAGCTGTGCAAACAGCTGGTGAGAGGGTACATGGCACAAAGAGGGAATTAGGTAAGTGGAGGGTACTGAACCTGAGAAACTGATCCGTCTCTACAAAGAGACAGCGGATAACAAGAAAAAAATATTTTGGCTTTGTCCCACACCTTGAATCATGCTCAACACATTTTGAAAGGTTTTGACAAGTTTTCAGGCAATTTTTGCTTTCTCTTGGGAGTTTAGTGCACAGGGTACTTTACCATGTAAGTATAATTTTGCTATTATTAGTAACGGTCTCAGTCTTTGTAATGACTTTGCAAGCCTTTACAGATGGGTTTGCCAGACTTTGTGAAATTTTTTTTTGCCTTGCTTGGAGTTTTGGAGCTTGGTTGGTTTAACTGGAACAGCAATTTTTCTAATGGCCTGTGGTCTAGGCCTGGTTTATTTTACTTCAATTTCTTTTTTTAAAATTATTTTTATCACAGTCATGAGTTTTTATGTTCTGGAGACTGAATTATTTAGGGATGCAACCTAATGATGGAGTGTAGGGTAACAGGAGAATGGAATAGCAGCAGAAGTTGTGAAAATGAGGCACCCTGCAGGGTGCAGTGTGCAGGAAGGAGATTGTAAGAGAATAAGGCAGACACCAGCACAGAATATTCTGACTTGGAAGGAACCCACAAGGAACCATCAAGTCCAATTCTTAAGGGAATGGCCCATCAAACCCACAACATTATCAGCACCATGCTCTAAATAACTGAGCTAATCTCAGAGTTTATAATGCCAGGATTCTGTAAACATATCACCAGGAGATCGTTAAAAAATTGTGGTTCTGGAAATTGAGGAAAATTAGTTTTAGGGTAAAAAAGATAAACCAAAAGTATCTAAGTGTGTGGAGTCTCCCTCACTGAAAATATTAAAGAACCATCTCAACACAATCCTGTGCCATATGCTCTGGGATGACCAGTGGGAGCTTGGACCAGATGACCCATGGTGGTCCCTTCCAATCTGGCCCATTCTGTGGCTCTGATTCTGCGACTGATATACAGTAACTGTGGAAGCAGCCAGAGAAGACTGCTTCCATACCTGTCATGGACAGAGTAGCTATAGCTTCAGAATGCTTTTATTAATTATTATTCAGACAACTTCTACAACAGTGATTTTTTTTTTCTGTGCTTTGATTTGACCTAATTCTTTTTATTAGTTAAGATGTCTATGATTTTTGTCATTACACTTAAGGTGTGTTTCCTTTTTGCTCATTTCAAGAGTTTGAGAATAACTGTAGGTGTGCATGGTATTATGTAGAGATTTTTGAGTAGCAATAGGAATTTGTTATATATTTAAATAAAAGTTCTGAAGTGTAATACCACATTAAAGTCTCATGGCCTTAGGTACAACCTTGATGCTAGAATTAAGTTCTTGCATAGACGCATATGTGCTGTACTCATGGGTCAGCTAAGTCTATTATCTTATACCCCAAATAAAAGCATTAAAGTAGTTTTAAAATGAGACTATTTTTCTTTTAAAATCTCCTTGCATGCATACACTGTTCATAACATCCAATATCAAGAACCATGGGAATATAAATGAGTGATAAGTGGTGTAGAAAAGCTGGAAGAATCCTACCTGTCTGGAGGTGTTTTTGTGAAAAGATTCTATTGATAAACCAGATCCTCAGTAAGGGATGCCACAGACTTTTTCCACAAAAGGCACTTATTAAAAAAAATATATTAACAGCTCTTGTTATATGTATCTTAATGATCATATATTTTTCTCCTTTTCTTATGCTTGCCTGAAATCAGTCAGTGGTCTATAAAGTTATTGGAGTGCAACACAAAGGTGCACACACACACTCACATACACATATAAATATGTAAATGTGTGCAAGTAACATCTTCAAACAAGCCTTGTTTCTCTAAGAAACTAATTCTTCTTAAGGAGTAAAATTAGTCAACTATGCCATAAGACATGCTAGTATAAAAGTTTTAATGAATCTCTGTGGTTTGATTTTAAATCTCTGCTTTTATGTGCAACCAAATATGGGATACATTTAGGGAAGAATGGAGCTTGAATAATAGTCACACCCCAAGTGCATCAAGTATTTGAGAGCAATTTATATTTTCATGCAGTGATATTCTGTCTCTCCTTTGCAGTAGAACTCAATAAGCCAGTAAGTGATATAGGATATCAGATTAATCATGCAGGAGCGCTGTATGAGTTCATGGATGTAACCACATCAAAAAGGTAACATAGAGAAAACTACATGATTTTCTGTGTTTGGCCACCCTTTTCTAAAACTCTCCTTTTATTGATAAATTGTTTACAACTCCTGTATCTTTACTAAGATTTTCTCTCAAGGTTTTATGTCTTGGCCATTACCCTTCCTACTTTATTTTTATTGGTATATATCATTCTGTCTAGTATATGTATCCAGATTCTTTACTTACAAGTGACAGGTCTTTTATTTGTATTGCTTCCCTCAGGGGAGGAATAACTTGATTCTCTTATTACTGTTTCTGTAACCATAATGTTTTCCTTTTGCACAAATTTGCTCAAACTCAGAAGCCTCCTATTAAGTTCAAGCATTTGTTTTGATGCATGTCCAGAGCTTAGATGTTCCTGCGTATATTGGAGCAATATGCAATTTTAAAATGTAATTTCTGTTTCAAAATTAAAATTTGCATTCACAAAAAGATCTCTTGGTTGTATGGAGAACCTTTGTGGGTGAACTGAACTAACTGTGGCTGTGCCTAAACCTGAAAAGAGACTGTAAAAGAGACACATACGTGTGTATAAGTCTATTTCCAGTGTCCTTACTTTATGCATATTGGGGATCAGGGAAAAATGTCAGCACCAGCAATCTCCTAAATTCTGGTGACTCAAATGTCTTAAATCCTCATAGATTTAAAAATTTCCAAAAGGAGACTGAACTCTGCCTGCTCTATTCAGGCTTTTCTAAGTGTGAAGAGAAAAAAGCCCTCACATTATCTCAGAGAGAGAATTGAACCAGGTGTGTTGCAAAGTATGCAAACAAATGCATACCTCCTCGGGTGGAGGAGGAGCAGACAGCCACAGCTGCTTGCCCAAAACACACCACACAGAGAAAAAGGGTGAGATGCCACCTCAGGGGTTGTGAAAGGCTAGAAACTCCCAATGAAGCCTTCTGTACACTTAACCAAATAGAGACCTCTATTTCACCCTCCCAAGGCAATGAAAAGGACAAGCTTTTCTGAAGAGCCAGAAGAGGAAGGGTATTCTTAAAGAACTTTTATAATTTTCTTTCTCCTGAAACTCAGGAGATATATTTTCTCTGGTGAAGCTGTGGAAGGAAAGCATGATGACTTTTTCTAACTATGCATCTGCATTCCTGATAATTGCACAGGCTTGTAAAAACTCCTGTGATAAATATACTATGACAGTAGATGACTGTCACTGACAATTCTACAATAAGTTCTTTTTAGCTGTACTATAATCAGGCAACTCTTGAAAAAATGCTAACAGCTGTAGTTAATTTTTAAAAGCTGCTTATATGCAAAGGTGTATTTATTGCATAAATTGGTCTGTCCATCAGTAACTTGTCATTTATTCACAGCTTTATGCTGTAGTATATATCTATATAAATTAAACAAAAGTGGTTTGGAAATTCTGAATAGGCACTTTCAGTCTTTTAAAGACTGCCCATAATTACCTTAAAACTTTTTTGTTGGTGTGTGTTCTGCTTTATGACTGCTTTTAGTTGAGTCTCTGTGATAAGATTCTGTTTCCAGTCTCATCATTACCATATACTTTGTGTAATAAACTGAAATAACTTATCAGTCCATAAACTAAAACTATTAAAAATGAATTAATTTGCTCAGCTTCTTAGTATTTTCTCAACAGTATTTGCATTAATTTTGCACAGCTTTTAAATCACACAAGAACCCATGCTTAATTTTCAATGCATACAAAAACAATGAGTGAGTGTCACATTTCCTCAATCTCTGTTACAAAGTTTAATCAGACTAGGAGCCAGTTTTGTATCAGGGTCCTGAACCTTCTCCTTCCAAACAAATTGTACTTTTTGGCAGCATAATTTGATTTCAGTGCCCTGAATCCAGTTTCCTCTGATATTCAAGCTTATGATCTCCATTCAGTCTGTGGCTGTGCAATCTTACACTCATAATCTGTAAAGTTTAAGAATTCCTGCCTACATTGCAGTAGAATCAACAGTTCCTCAGAGGAGGAGTCCGTGACCCAGGTACACCCAATGGTTCTTTCTAGAAAATGGCAAGCAAAATCCAAGGGCTCAGCCCATGGCTTACCCACTGCACTTATGCTTCAGACAAAAACAGTAAGGAAAAAAATGAATTACTATTTCGGTTTATGATGACAGAAAATTTCACTCTGTTTCAATAAAGTGCCAAATTAGGCAGACATTTAAATAATCACTTGATCTAATTCCTATTCAGTAAACTTATGTGTTCTTGACATCTAAATGAATGAAGCTGTTCACAAGCTCTAATGTTTTCAGAATTCTGTTCTTTTTCACTAAGCCCTTCTATATAAAAATAAAGAAATATAAGTGAGTTTAGTGTACACTCACAACTGCACAGCTAAGCTTGGCCTCAAATGGTTTGTTTATGATCCCTACTTGAGACATGAAATTAATTAGATTGCTGTGATTGCTAATCTAGATTTACCATAAAAAAATCTAATGACAAATTTACACATAGGAAAACTCATAATTTAGTGAAATTCATGTGTTAAAATTCTAATTTTTGTATTAAAAGTAATATTGCAAGAAGAAAGGGTCCTGTAGAGAAATCACAGCATAAAGTATGTCTATAATTTAATCTCTTTTGAAGCACAGAAACTTTTTTTTTATTTAATATGGAGGCACCATATTTACTATTTTACCTTGTTTGTGAATCCAGCTATGGTTTTTGGTATATGAAACCATTTTGGCTGTTATTGACTGACTTACACATTTTTGGTTTTACAAATGCAGCTCTTTTGGGTTTTCAGGTGCCCTCACATCTCCTCTATTGTTACATGTCCTCTTCATTCCATTCCTCAGCACTGGGGTGGCATTATTGCCCTCCAGTATTCCTTGCTCTTAGTGTGCTATTGAATTTGGCCAATACTTTTCCCCTGTTTCTGCCTACCTTCTACAAAATTCTAAAAAACATAATTCCCCTGAGCCTGGAGTTCTCAACTGCTTTGTATGGTTCTAATTGTCTAATTACCTGTTCAGTGCACAATGGGGAAGGATTTTAATATTTTCTTTTCTCCACTTGGTTTCTATCCCCTTTTCACCTTTTTTTTTCTTTTTTCCTTTTTTTTTCTTTCCTAGTCACATTAACCATATCAGTTTCCAACTCTAGAATGTCCCATTAATATCCCTTTTTTTTGCTTTCCATAACTGAGTAAGTAGAAGAACTTTTTATGATATATTTTTTATTTATACTGTTTTCTCTATTTTATTAACTGATTTGCCACAGTTGTCCTTGTTAATTTTCTACAGTCTTTAATGCATTCTTATCATAATTCACTAATCATTATTTTTTTTCCCTGGGATTTTCAGTGTTCAATAAAACTGACTTTTTCTCTGAACACTCTTTGCTTCATGTTATTTATGCCCACACTCTGCCTTTTACCTGATGTGTTTTTGCCAAGTAGAATGCGTGCGTCATTTTTCTTTACCAAATGTATCTTGTAGCTATCAGCTTGTCTTAAGGAGGCTTTATTTAAATTTTATTTTTATTTTGAGTACAAGCACAGCAATGTTGCCTCCTTTGGCAGATTATCTTTTACCTTTATGTCTTCAAACATATCCTCTGTGCCATATCAAAAGAACCACTGTGTTATTCATATGCAGAGTTGAATGTAAACACTGGTATTACACATGTGCATCTGCCTTTCTTCCAATCAATTACCACACTTAATGTACTCCAGGTCTTCCCTAGGAAATAAAACTCACCTTTTTCTCACTACATTTTGTCTTTTATATACTTTTATTTGCTCAGTCAGCTTACAGTCCTTTCTTTTAGATAACTTACAATAGGTTTCTGTAATTATAATAGTTTGCAATTTGAAGTGTCTACAATCTTAGTGCATAAAAAAATTAAACTAATGTAGGTTTTGTCTGATCCCAATTACCAATAGTGGTAAGCAGAACTAATAAAAGTACACACAGTTAGCAAAATATATGGCTTTTACTGTTTGCATTACACAGATGATATTTAGGATATCAATGCTGTGGTGACCTTAGATAATGTTACTTCAGAATTAACTGAAACTTGACAACTCCCATATTGCAAAACACCTTGGTGCCAAGGAGAGAGGTACTGGCATACTCTCCTCTGATTTTTGGGAAATGCTATTCTACATAGCAACCTGTTCAAGGTGAACTTTAGTATGGATGCTGGATTAGGTGATCTGTAGAGGTCCTTCCAACCCCCAGTATTCCATGATTTTGTATGAATCTGTGAAAACATAATCTATATGGTGTTTGATATGAAGTCCCATCTAAAAGAAAAGAGAAAAGTTATCTAAAGAAGCAGGGGTTCTGTATTCAAAAGGCCATGGTGTTTGAAAGAGCATTAAAGACATATGTAGATATTAAGTATCATTCTTGGGTATTATGTAGCTGAAGATCACTGTATGAGCCTCTCATGTGAGCACTGTTAATAATTCCAATGCATGTTCAGTATTGCTGCTTCATATTTCTGCTGAATTTATTTTATTCTATCCCTAGGAGATGTATTCCATAGAGTTTTTTGTGTTAACTTGCCTGCAGAGAATGTGCTCCTATGAAATATACTGATTTCTAGATTTTAAGTTTTTCTGCAGTATTATTTCAAAATAACTTTTCCTGAAAATTCAGAATGCTGAATTTCAACAGTATTTTCTTTTTTTTTTGCAGATGCAGTTTCACAAAACATGAAACATATACAATAAAAATATTTAATAAAAGCACACATAATTTTACATTTTCTGAAAAGAATATAAGAAAAATATAATGCAAGAAATCACCAGGCACATTTTTTCACAAAATGCAGGAGATGCAGAGGGTTTTTTCCTTTTCTATGTTTAATGTGCCTTAGGCAATGGTTAATTGTTTATTTTCTCTCTTCACATTACTTCTTAGACTAACCAGTAGTGGCAATCATTACTTGCTGCTTCCCAAATGAAGCATAAATCTCTGTCACTTTAGAGACATAGTTTCAGTGTTTTCACTCTGAAACTGTAGTGTTTCCATTTCACCCCTAGCAAAAGATATATACCTTCATTGCTGATGCTTTCTTTGGTGTGTATCACTGTTTACACATTACTTTTTTATGTTTGTAATATATTCCTAGGAGTTCTATTTTCCTGCCCTACTCCCACCTTTCTCTCCCTTTTTTTTTAATAAGAGATAATCTTACTATGCTGACAATCCTGGTCCTAACACCCTGTGTAAAATAAAATTTCTCTCAAGGATGTCAATTATGTGCCATGTTTTGGCATCTCACTGTCTGATTTAAAGCTAGGTGAAGATTTTAATTCCTTTTCTATGAAGCCTTCCATGTTATTTTTTATTCCTTTTGGACAAATTTGCTAGTCTTTAAACAATAGGATCACTGGTTCTATTACTTTTTAGATTTTATGTGCCCCTAACTGCAGTAAACTAAAAACAACTAAACAACTTTTAAGATGTTAACTGCTATTTCAAAGGTGTTCCTTTTGGTGTTAGTTGAGCTCATAATGGTAGGACTCACCTTGCTGGCTGAAATGTTCCCTGAGGTAGCAGACCATGCACAGGGCAGATGGTGGAATGGGAGGAACAGAGAGTAATCTCAAGAGACCCTAGAGATGTCCATAAAGTGCAATGCACCGCTGTGGAGAAATCCCAGAGCTCTGAATTAGATGGTTTTGGATCTGGAAACATAATGCCATGTATAAGGTAATTGAGAACCTAGGCTTGGCAATATTGGATATCCTGGGGATATATTAGTTCTCTTGGCACTAATTCAGTCATCATTAGCACAGCACTGCTATGAAACATCTGTTCTTAATTTCCTATCCCTTTCTAATCTGCGGGATTAATGCTGTTTGCTTGAAGAACTGCTGTGCAGGCTGTATTCCATATTAATTGGGAGGGTAATCTAGATTTGTGCGAGTGGGTGTGTTTTTTTAAAAGAGCTCAAAGGAAACTTATGGGAAACTCGATTTCCTGTATGAGAAACTGCCAGCTATAGCTGACGTGCCACTGTCCCACTGCAGCATCTCCTTGAAGCTGCTGGACAAGCCAAAAGCCAAACCTTCACCTGCAGGAGTCATTCTTTGAGTTGTTAGAACTTGGCACAGCGTCCAAGGCTGCAGTCCAAAATTTCCTTCTAGATGCCAGTCATGCCAATTCGACCACGCTTGTTCAAACAAACTTTTTTTTTTTTTTTTTTTTGCTTTTACACAATCACCATCACTAAATTCCTGGAGCTGGAGAGCAGCTGGCAACAGTGTTGTATAGCAGGGGTCAATGGAGTAATTGCAAATGCATTGCCCAAGTAATTCTTTACTTCTTTCCACAAACTGAGGAATCAATCACAGTGTCTCTGAGTGTAAATGATTATTAGCTAAGCATTTGCCAGATGAGTTGTGTAAGTAACTATATTTTAGCCTGTGGCTCTGCAGAAAACACACTACAGCCTTTTCTCATACCGTGTGTAATCAATTAAATAAGCCAATAATGTGGATTTGTGTTCAAATATTTTCAAAACAATGGGATAATCATTCATATGAGCATGTGGTGACATTTTGATTATATTTGATGATATTTTGACTGGAATATCAGTGAACATGGACAAGAGTTAGATACCAGCAATAAAGTGAAGTAAGCATTATTTTCATAATACTTATAGTTAATGATTCCTGTATCTATATTTTCTGAAATCATAATTTTCAGCATTGAAAGGTGAAGTGCCTTCATTGCATGCCAGACAAGGGCCTATCCTATAAACTCTTTCTTCAGTTGCTTTCTTTGAGATCATCCATCTGCTTCAGACAGAAGGTATCAGAAACAGTTACTATGCTGCAGCAAAATGTTTTCTTTACTACTCCAGATTTATATTTGTTACAGCTAATCATAAAAAGAAATGTGCAGGAGGTAAATCAAATAAAGAGGGATTCAGAGGAAATAAGTACTTTAAATTGTGGGATAATATTGAGAAGATGACATTTAAGTCGTATGTGTTTGTGGGTGCCCAAGTATTGTAAACCATTGCAATTTATACACACACTAAGTGGACAGGTTATAAAAGCATAACAGTATTTTTCTTTCATGGTTGTACTGACATGAGAAAAACACTTCATATTCACTATCAAAGTCAATACTGTCATCCACCGTTACTTTTATAAAACACATTTCTGGGCAGAGCAAAGGAAGGTAATTTAGTTTATGCTCTTACACTGGGGTTTTTTTCAGCATATGAAGAAATAGAGGTTCTTAAGTCATAGGCTGGCAAAAGAAATAACATATCTTATCAGATCCTTGTCTTCAGATTCAGTGGCACAAATGCTGCCATTTGTAGAGTATTGTCCTTGGGCTCAGTTGCTGACTGAAGGGACAAAAGCTGGCTGGCATTTTCTGGATGCTGTTATGACATAGAACAAACCAAAGGGAGAATTTTGCGTACTTTTATTCTCCTCGTGTGTTCACCTTTTAAAACACAAATCAGATGAAAATGTTCTATGAATATTAGTCTCTGAAATTTTTGCTATTTGTACCATTCAAAGTACAATGATACTTTTAAAAATGAGTGTATCTAACTGTCTGCTTTGATTAAGATAACTCTTGCTGACCAATAACTTAGTAGGAAAGTTAGTAGTAGCTGTGCTCTAGGTTACAACAACCTCCCATAATACGTTAACTATATATATTTTTTTTCACTCTAGCACTTTGGCATTGCTCAAAATTATATTGAATATATAATACAAAATTATATTCAAACTATGAAGCTGAGTTGGTTTATATAATTCACAGGAAAATTATGCAGTTTTCTAACAATGTTCAGTTCTTCAAACTGGGTGGGTACAATTCTCTATGTCATCAAGGTTTTTTTCTCAAAATATTACCTTTCCTGAGTGATTTGCTTACTTGTCCTTTTTGTCTCCCTCCTTCTCTTTCCATCTTTGTTGAGTTGATATCCAGGACCAATTTTAGTTCCTGATAGGATAAATCATCATGGAGTTTTTAAAGGTAGTCTCCCTCTCAGAATGATTCCTTTAGAAATAGTCATATTTTAAACTTTTTTTTTTTTTTCATGTAACCTCAGGTAAATCATCAAGGTCTAATAGAAGTAGATGACTAGCTGACAGATGGAAAAGATCAATCTGATCAGCAGTCAGTGATTCTCAAATATTTTAAGTATGGTTTCTGCTTCTGTTTTGTCAAGTTCCAGATCTGCTTCAGTAAATTTGGAAGAAGTAAGTTGTACCCTTACTTACCTGTCTCAGAGGTATTTTGGAGCTCTCTGCGGAAGTAGTACATATTGAACTTTAAGGTTGTTTTTTTTCTCAGTGTCCTTATTCACCTCTTCAATCATTTGGTCCTCCTAAGATGTCTAGAGATCTATTCTGAGACTCCATTTTCAAGATGGATGTTGTTATCTGGGAAATACATCACTTGTACATTTAGGAGACAGCTAAATAGCATCCCTAGTTCAGCCTATATGCACAAAAGTCCAGGGATTCCTAGCATGGTTGAAATTCAGGTGTAGTATCCTTTCTATTTCCCCTGATGCCTATATTAATTCCTGAACAACTTCTATCATGACAATGTAAGCATTTCAAGATGCTGTTAGGTTTCCATTATTGCCATCTCTAAGGAAAGTAAGGCACGCTTTGAGTCTATGTGGGTTTCATGAAAATGAGTGATTATAAAAGACTGCATCAAAATTACCTTGGCAGATGTCAACACCAGCATTGTTGATACATTAAAAAGCCTTTTCTAAGTGGGATGCAATTATCCGGTAGTCAAGGAAGACATTTTTTTTTCATGTTAAGTAAATGATTTAGGACTTGAAGAGCTTGTCTGTGTGGTTACAAGGATATCTTGCCATTACTTCTCAGACAGATCTCTGATGCAACATTCTGCATGAGTTTTTTTGGTTTTTTGCAAAAGTTCATTATGAGATTTTTATTCATATTAAAGAAAAGGTGAAAGGTAGGCATTTTGTCATCCTGTCAATAATATTTAGAAATAGAGTGGAAAGAACATATAGAAGGAACAAACCTTTATAACATAAGTATTTATTTTGATGTAACATGCAATAAAGACAATTTTGGAAGATGGATTCAGAATTCTTCTGTCTTGTTTGGTGCCTCCCATTTATCTCAAGAAAGAAAATCCCTTTTTTGTTTCCCAGTTAGAGGTGCATTAACTTAAAATACTTTGAAGCTGAGCTTCATAGGACAAACTATGAAAAATTGTGCATTCATCCTAATACATCCAGGCTGATTTTGTCCATAAATCATGATTAGAATTCTCACAGGCCTTGAGGTTTGCTTAGGTTTACAATATATCTTGATTCCTCTATGATGAGGTTATTTTATGACTTTTCACACCCTTGACTGGCACCCTACCTATGTAAAATATCAAAGCCAGAATCTGATTTTTTTTTAATCAAAGCTTTAAGAACCAGAGCTCAAACAGTTATTACTTTGTAAAATATGTATATGATTTACTTAAATCATGAATGTAGTCCATTATTAACATTACTACAGGGGTATAAAGTCAGACTTTTCCAACATTGTTCATTCTTCTTATAAACAGTGCAGTCAGTGAGTGTAACCCGCTCTTAGCCTATTTTTGGCCACAGTGATGTAAAATGAGCATTGTAGTTGTAGCATAATTTCAGCTGCCAGAGATATCTCTTGCCCAGATCAGCACAGAGTTTGTCACAGACCTTTTGGGGCCAAGACAGGAACAGACATGTGGCATGAGTCTGGTGAATTGGCAAGGCTGTGTGGAATCCCACTCAGGGCGTGTCTGCAGCACAAGCAGCTTCCTCTCATGTCATGAACATGTCATCAATTAATTAGATGCACTATCAGAAAATCACCCCCCCCAAATGTTATTTCTGGATGTCTTAATGTCCCAATGTCATCATGTCAGAAGCCGTGGCAACAACATCAGTAGACATACGGGAGGCTTATCAGTGGTGTTCAGTGGAATTTAGGAGCTTTTAAGGAGCTGACTAAAAATAATTGCTTGGAGTCCAAACACTTAAAATGCCGTGTTTGATGTCTGCCACGATAAAGGGACAGACTGCATATGTTGTTTCTGGCCAGTATATCTATGAACTAGATGTGGATTAGAGATTAGTGACACGTACAAAAAACTGTTATTCTTTGATTTCAGAGGTGAGGGTTCTTTCTGAAAAGAGAATGCTGATAACTTTAGTGTGCTTGTCTTTCAAAGCATTTGTATCTTATGGACCAAAACATTTTTTACACTCAAATTTGGCTGTTATAGTTATGTGGCTATATAATAGTTATCATTAGAAAATAAAATGTGAATTACTTAGTGCTACTTCAGTCAGTAGTTTTCAAATGTTAATTTTAAGAATATAAAATGAAAGAAATCAGACAGATCAGATTAGACTGATCTTCTAATTTTAGATTCAATCAACTGCAGTCAGAGATAGAGGTGAACAAATGTCTTTGATGTGTAAAGTAAGATTAAATTGACGTGCACACATTATATTCAGCCCTGAAAGTCCCTGAAAAACTCAAAGAAAATTATCAGAATCAATTAAAATAACTACAAATTTAGTGGAACAAATTTAGTAGGTTTGTATGTACAATTATATAAATCAATATAACCTACCTGAAGTGATTCAATGTGAAGGGGAAATTTGCTTGTTGCAGGTTTTGAAGGTGTTGACAAATGTATGTAAAAGCCTTGCTGATGAAGCATGCTGGACTTCTCCTATGCTTCTAGATACACCTCTCACCAAAAACTTTTAGGGAACTTAGGCAGTGATTTCAGGAGTTTCCCCACATAGGTTAATCACCACTTAAACTGAGCAGTCAGATATTTTTAAAAATTGACCAGGAGATAGGAATATGCATTTCCAGCACGGGAGGAGATCACAGTAAAATTTTGCACTGGGTCAGTATTGGAACCTTTGCTGTTCAAAACAGTCACAGTGATCTGGGAAAGGAATATGAGCAGTGAGATAGGAATATTTTCTGAGTAACAAAAAATTATGCACAGCAGTGACAGTGAGAGAGCACAAAAATTAAGGAGAACACTATGAAGATGAGTGACTGCTTAACAAAATGGCATACAGAAACCCATTGCAGGTAAATAGAAATTGATGTTCTTGGAAAAAATCCTTCATTTCACATAAGAAATGATGAGCTTTGAGGTGACTATTGCTACTCAAGATTGAGATCTTGTGGTAATACTAGAAAGTCTCATAGTGATATCAGTTCTATACTCAAAAGGAGCTAAAAATGCATACTAAATTAATTATTGAAAAAATACATAGAAAAATAAATGAAAGATCCTTATTTTCCTCCTGCCCATAGGATGAATATTGAAGTTTATAATGGTGTCCACTTCTCAGGTTATTATAATCAAGAATCATGAAACACAGGTTGTGAAAAATCGTATATATGGAGCAAAAATGCTGAGATGCACTCCAGCGATGTCACAAGCAATGTGTCTTCTGCCTTATTCCATTGATCAAATTCTTCTCAACTCTTCTAATACTGTAAAGTATAATACAGTACAAACTGTGGCTTATTTCTACATGGCATCTAACTGTTGATATATTAATTCAATTTCTTCATTGCAGTTATGAAGAGCTTTGCCATAGCCCCTGAGTTAAAGAATTTAATTCTATATTTAAATCAGATATTGAACATATTTGTATTCTTTGACAAAGACTCCATATTCTTCATAAAATTGCAACATTTATTTTTTGGGTGAAGAGCAGCTATCATTAATTAACTTATATTAATTACACACTGGCTCCTCTAAGAAATTTATCATCTGCGTTCGTCCTTTCTGTGTCACCACAGATAAGAGTAAAGCAATAGTGTCTTTTTCTATGTCTATAGAGTTGAAATTGATTGAAACCTCATCTAAATTCTGCCTACATGGCAATCAAATTAGCTTATTAAATATTATTGTGTTTGCAGTAATTGTGCAGAGAGGAGATCTTCTGAACAACGTTTTGGCAGCACAGCTCGTGGGTCAGAGCGCCCTACCTGCTTTTCACTGGCCAGATGCATCTGTAAATCTGCTTTTCAAGAAAACTGTAATAAAACAAAAAAAACTTATTTCCAATAACTTGCATTTTCACCCAGCTAGGGATAGCATACACTAGCATGCATTCTCAACTACTTTTTAATTCTCTAGGGAGAGAAGAAGAGTCCTGAAGCAGGAAATGTACCAATAATATAAAGAAGCAAAACTTTATAGGAATTTTGCAATTACTTCCATTGTAAGGATTCAAGGCTTCCAAATTAAACTTAATTTACCCTTACAAGAATTCTAATAATTTTAAAATCAGATGTGTGAGATTAAAGTCACTGCACAGTCTTAATTTGGTCCAAAGGTAATACCTAGTGAGAAAAAATTATCTATATAATAAAAAAATATGCCATTAAAAACCAGCTAAATCTAATCCAACATTTCAAACTTTAAAATGTATTTTTCATAACCATATAGTTATTGCCTCGTGTCACTATAAAGCTGAGATAAGGTTATTGCATATAGCATCTTAATATATATTTTATCTGGGAGATATCTGCATAATTCATATTTATTAAAATAGTTTATTAATATGACCAAGGTGAGTCAGTTGACCCTGAAAATCACCATTTTAGGCTTTCTAACTGAAGCTAATAGAACAGTTCATATAGTGCCCTTAATGCAGGCAGTGTTACATAGATCAGAGTTAGTACTTCAAGTATGCACTGGGATTTTCTCTCTCCCTCTTCCTCTTCCAGTTTATCTTTCTCTAGAATTGCAGACCTGGTGCAGATAGTATGGTTGAGACAGGAAAATGAAGCCTTCCATGGCAAGACATAATTTACTGTTGAGAAACAGCTTCTGAAATTTTCAATATTTATATTTTTTACTTGTAAATAACTGTGAAAAACTGCCTGATTTTTCATGGAAGTTCAGAGTTTTCCATTGAAAGTCTGTTGATATGGATAAGCCAAATTTTGTGTTATATTAAAATAATAAGATTTCATATTCTTCAGTGTTGGTCTGTGACCAGATTCTTTGTCTACTGGTAAAAGAAAACCTATGGAGCTAAAAATTATGCAGGAAGTCACAAAGCAGGTACTCCTTTAATGAATATTTGGTGTTCCTCCCATATGAACCAGCACAGCTTATTCAGTGTGAGAGTACATTTTGTGACAAATGAAGCTCTGAAAAACCTGTCATCATCCACCTTAGGCCTACTCACAGAGAAGATTCTCCTTTCCATTAAAACTTCTTGTTTCTTACTTGCTCTTTTTTGTTTCTGAACTTTGGAGGGCATCCTAGAGTTCAGAGTTGATATTAATCTAATCTTGGCATTATTATGAGGATAGAATATTTGACTGCTCTCATTCATAATTAATGACAAAGGTGTCCAAGAGGGCACTATGCTTAATTAATGATTTCTGTACTTTGAAGACAAAGAAACTGCCTTAGAAAGGAAATGAGGCATCAAAAGTTCTAAAACCTGCTGTTGATAAGCCAGGAAGAATAGCTAGAAAATTGTTAAATGCTGGATGCACAGCTAAGAGGGGAATGCTATTGATAGGCTTTGGCTTGTGGCATCCACTGACAGAGCAGATGTGATACTGGCAATACCCCTGACTCCAGGCTGTAGATGGCTTTGTGAGGCTGCTCAGCTACCCTTTTCCCACTCAAATCCAGACTTGCAATCTCTGGAATCCTAATAATAAATACTACTGGAAGAGTGGAAATCTTAACTGACATTATGAAATATAGGAAGGATGTTGTTGACATGTTGGAGTGCAGAAGAGGGGCATGAAGATGAGAACTGGAGCTCATCTACATGCAAACAGGCTGAGAGAGCTGGGCCTGTCCATCTTGGAGAAGAGAAAGTGCTGGAGAGACCTTATAGCAGCACTCCAGTAGCTGAAGGGGGCCAACAAGAGAGCTGGAGTGGGATTTTAGACAAGGGTGGGCAGGGAAAGGCTGAGAGGAAATGGCTTTAGAATGGAAGAGAGTAGGTTTGGAATAGATATTAGACAGAAATTCTTTACTGTAGGAGAAATTCTTTACTGTTCCAGAAACACTGGAAAATATTGCCTGGAGAACCTGTGGATGTCCCAGTCTTGAAAGTGTTCAAGGCTGAGTTGGATGGGGCTTTGAGCAACCTGGTCTAGTGGATGGCATTCCTAGGAATGTCTGATCTAGCTGAAAATAGCTGCTATTTAGTTCCCTTCTAACCCATCACCCATTCTACAGTTCTGTGATTCCATGAAAGTGAGCGACAAGATCTCATTGTTTTCCCAACTGGTGAAGGATGCCTCTGCTCATAAGAGATGAGAATCCAGAAAAGATAATGGAGAAGGTGATTAGGATTAGTTATCAGTAGCTGTATAAAGTAAAAAAGAAGACATATTTGATCCACCCTAATGGCTTTATCTTTCTCAGCTACTTTAGTGATTTTCCAACTACTTTACGATGCAGTGAGGCCAATAAAGCCCTAGCAGAGTTGTACATATACCAAGTCTTGACACGTTAGCATATATTGCTCATTGAAATAAGAGATACTGGCAAAAGCACTTTTTTGCAAATACAGTAAAAATCAGTAAGGGAGTTTTAGTGGCAGAGCTCTGGCAGTAAAATTAAATCAACCAAACACTTTAATGCCGACAAGTTTAGGTGCAGAGAATCCACCAGAAAAAATATGTAGAAAAGAAATTAGGGTTCGAGGAAGATGCAAGAGAATCAGGAAAGTAGTACAGATTGTTGCAAATGGTCTTTATTGTTTGCTTTTTTGCTGTTTTGTTTTGGTTTGTTTTCTTTCTTTGTAGTATCTTTTTCTTCTACTTAGAATGGTATGTAGCACTGGAATTGATAGAAAAACTACATGTTCAAAAACTAGAACACAAAAAAAGTGTCTACCACATGTGAAGTGATAAAGTAAACTTCACTTTAGAAGCTAAAAGACCTGGGGAATTATCTTTTGGGCAGAACAGGGAACTTTGTTTTTGTGCTGTGAATACAATAAAGGTTGGGAGTAAGAGGCTGGGAGGTTATAGGTACAGCAGTCTTTTCTGTATGTCTTTTCTGTATAAATCTACCTTCTGAGTTGACATGGTGCAGCCCTTTCATAATTCTTACCTGAAAAAGATGCTACTATTTAATGCTAAGCAGGCAATGACATTGCCATCAAAATCAGCATTTTCACTGAAAAAATTTTGAAATGAAAAAAAAATGTAAATAGGCTGATCCTTAGTAATAAAAGAAGGTCCTCTCTAATTTCTCCCATTAATGAAATGTGTCCTAATTTTTTAATGTCAAGTAATTTTGTCTGGGACCTGCTCAACAGGACTCCCATGAACTTGCATGAGCAGCCATCGTGCTCACAAACCTGAAGCAGGGAAAGGAGGCTGGGGGGCTGTCAGAAAAGCAGCTGTATGGCCCTGGGAAAAAATTGAGGGATGAAAGAAGGTTGTGAAACAAGTCTGAGATGGTATGTGAAGAGTGTATGCATCCTGTACCTGTTCCAGATCTAAAGAATGATGAAAGGCATATAACAGGTCAGTGTTGCATCATTGTGTAAGGTGGGTATTAGCTGATGCAACTTGGTCACTCTTGCCCTTTCTGCCCCACAGATTCTTTTTCAGTCCTTCTGTCTATGCAAGATATGGCTGTTGCTCACTGCTCTCCGTAATAAGGATAGGGCAGGCAATCAGGATTTGCAGGTTGAAAACTCATTTGTTTTCCTCTCAAAAAGATACTTTTATCTCTCCCAGTCCAGAAAACCTGTACACAGCATTCATTATAGTGGTTTTGTCTTTCATATCTCTCCAGGAGCAGCAAACAACATGAGATCATCAGACCACTTGCTGCCTGGAAAAAATGAATCTTTGTAGAAGAAACCTAGGAAAAATTCTCTTTATAGAGCCACTCCATACAAAACATGTTGTATGAATTGAACAAGAGTTCCCTGCAGGTAAGATAGCTCTGGATAATTGAGATCTGACACACACTGCATATCTCTAAAAATAATTTAATCACTGTCTGATCAAAGTTTCATAAATCAGATAGTGCTTAAGGCTTATGACAGTTAATTATAATTTTGATTATATCTCCATGCTTTAGGCTTCTTTATATGTCAGAAGGATTGCTCCTCTTATTAGAAAGAAGTATACTGTAGTTTACTTTTATTTTGCTTTGATGAATTGCCCCTAGAGGACAAGTACCTGGTGCCTACTCATTTGGGGGCATATGTTCAGTAATGACATGCCGTGAGTAATTTTTTTTTTATTTTAACTGTGCCACATCATTTATAGACTGATTATGTGTGCTTAGTCAAAATATACACAAATAAGACAGCTGTGCTCTACTTTTGTTTTACCAAACCTAGCAAGTATTTTATTTGCAATAAAGAAACTGAAGGGCCATCAAAGTTGTATACAACCATCTGCTTCTGGAATTAGTTTCATATAAGGGATTTAAGTCTTGGTGATGTTCTTCTGTGAAGGAAATTGAAAATTTTTTCTGCCTTTTTAAAGTATGCTGTTGAGTATTAAATGTATTGTTAACAAGACATGGCTTACTCCCTTCTGTCCTCATCTCAATTTGTGACACTGCTATATGACAAAGGCATACTAACAAGTTGAAAGTTTTGCATGAGAGATAAGTTATTCCACTAGTGCTTAGAAAAGTGCTGGATTCCTGATTACATGATCAGCTCACTGCTGAATTTGATATGTAACATGTGATAACAAAAACACAAAACATAATGTTGTTAGAGCCAACTCAATGGACCCAACTGTGATTTCTGCTATATCGAAGTATTAGTGCTGTGATACCAGCTCCAACTTGTTAGAGTAGCAGGAAAACCCATTAAAGCCCCATATATTAAAACCTTTAAAACAGTCTTATGGGGGATAGTAAAATGGGAGTTACCACAGGACTGCTGATTTTATTGTGAAAAACATGGCATTAGGTGAAGGCTCACTACAGAGGCTTACATTCTTCAAGAGTCAATTAGGTTACTAACTCCAAATTAAGGATCACTGGCATGTAAAAAACCCTTTTTCAGCTGCTGCATTTCCTTTGTGATGTCTAAAGTCCCTCAAGACTGAATTTTCTGCCAGGACATGTATAAAGCTGCCTAAATCTTTAATTACCTGGCTTTTGCTGTATCCTTAGTCTGCAGGGGATGTAAAAATAAGGCATTTTCTCATTTTATCTCTTTTGGGCTGCCTGAGTCAGGAGTGTGATAAGAGTACACTGTGTGTGCACTTGTGATTTCATGTCTTAGAAGTCAATGACTAAGAAATAGAAAAAGAGCTGGGAAATCCTGTGAGGGAAAAGAAAGAATTGGATGAGGAAAGATATGCTTCTCTTCAAAGGCCACAATTAGATGAGTTGTCTGGACCACAGGAGAGCCAAATCCCTGATTTGAAGAAAAGGCCTGAGCTTTATTGTACCACATTCTAGAATACCCTAAAAATAGTCAAATGAGTATCCTGTCAAAAGCCTCTCTTTCAACATCTTTATCAATGTTGCTTTATATTGTATAAAGTGCACGCAAAAATTTTGGCTGGACTTTGAAAAACTATTATAATTCATTAGCCAGAGAAGTGAGACAATGTTGCAAAACAAGCTAATTAGTTGTTAGTTGAGGCATTGAATGAGTTATTCTAAATTCAAGTCCGTTTTCCAGTGACTGCAGAAAATAAACAGAAACAGCTTTAACAGAAGAGACTCAATAGGACACTGGTGGGATGATGCACCCAGAGATGATGGGGCCTTTGGAAGGGGAAAGAAAAGACTTTGTCCTGTCCTCCATTCTAAAATATGTATTTTGCAAATATTCTTGTCGGTCAAGACATGTTCATTTTTTAGTATGCTTGCAACCCTTTTTGACTTCTCAGGTTTGGGATTGTTCTGGGTGTTTCAATCCAACTGGATGTAAACATCTGTTTGTCTCTCCAGCTGCTCTGTTTTAGCTCATGGGAACCCACTTGTGAATCTCACTGTTGCAGTGTTTGTAAAACTCACAATTATTGGCTTAGATGGCTTTTATTTTAATGAAATAACAGTTTATGCTGTGTAGCAGGTTTCTTTGTCAGTAAATCCAATTACAATAAGACTAATTATCCCTGGGGCTTGGCCCATATCCTGCACTCTGGACTGACAGCTTCCCTACCATCTGCAGCAATATGTTCCATGAGAGCATATTTTTTCTGCACTACCAAAAAACTCAGTTTCTCTTCTCAGTCCTTTACTGACAGTCCCCTTATAATTAGCCACCACGTCTTTGTAATTTTTTCCACAATCCTTTGTGGGTCTTTGATCCAACAATTCATGTCTGTGTACATCTTCTTGCTATGTGTCTAATGAGTGCTCACAGTAGGACTAAATTCCTCATTCAGCTTTGGAGCCAGGTCCAAGACCTATCTCATGTGCTTTTCTGCAATTATATCCTTCTGTTCCAGGGTACCCTTATTAGCCATCAGGCCTCTTTGTTAGACAACACTTGTTCCTGGCCTGCTTTCTCTGTAACTTACTGTAAACAATGGAATTGGAAGGGATAGTGGGAAACTGGGTTCAAATCTACATTGATTGACTGAAATGTATTTTCCTAGCTCGTCTTTGCTTCCAACAGACTCCTCAAACAGTCTTTTTGGAGTCTTTACTTTTTACAGTAACCTGGAAGCCTTTTCCTTCTCAAGAACTCCTAAAAGCTTTCAGTTCCCAAACTGATGACCTATTTCACCTTTTTGTACTTCTTCTACATTAAGTTTCTCTGGACATGGCAAGATAAGCACATGGCTCAACCTGAAGACCAATATTTTCTGTTTCAAAAATGGATAAAAATTTGATTATTGAATTAACATACATTTCATTTCAGCATCATAATTTCTGTCCATCTATGAAGAAAAAAGTGGCATAGGATCCCCACTTAGCAGTCACTAGGGTAGCTTTCCTTTGGATGCCTCAAAACACCTGAGAGAAAGAAACAACTAGAATGACAGCAAATTCATATCTTTATCTTCCTTTATCCGGCATTTTACTGTTCTCTTTAAAGCAAAACTGTATCTTAGCTCTTACATATAAATACCACAAACACTCCATAAATCTTCATCATTTCAGCCACTCTTAAAATTCAGTCATGACACACTAATATATGGCTTTATGTAATTTAGCCAACATACATGAAAGCTTTCCCACATTCTTCAATACATCTTTGTCACTATAAAATAGTTCTTCACTGTTTCCCACTCTGTGACAACCTTCAACCATCCTTCTCATCATTTCTAGCACTGAATAAACACCATTATGTTAAAAAAAGTGACTGATGAATATCAGAAATTTTTGTCACCTCATATATAAATAGTTTATGGGTCTTAAGCCTTTAGCTTTCATAATGTGCTTTTTTGTCTTCCTTCTAATGTGCATTTCTTCTTTCTTGTTCACTTCCTGAAGCAGATAGAAGATCTGCTTTTACTTTAGTACTACATGTTAAAAAAAACAAAAAAAGATTAGTCATCCTATTTCCAGTCTTCTTTATCAAATGAGCAGAAATATATCCAAAGATAATTTCCAAATACTGCTGATTCTCTGTCTTTAGCTTTGCTGATTATCTCAGTAGCTCAGTTTCCTAACTATCACAGTAGGGAATTTCAAGTCTTTTCTTGTTCAGATATATTATTACTGACTTGCCACTTTCTCCTTAATTCTCTGTTTTTTTACTTCAGCCACTGGATCTTCCTGCTGATGTCTTTTTGATGGCTGATTTATTTATTTCCCACAACATCCTCTAATACTGCTTTATAGTCATGACTACACCCTAGGGTGAATCTTGCTAAATTATTACTTCTTAGCAGTCATCCTTCAGGTAATATATTAACAGTTTAACAGCCTAAGTACTTCACAGAAAATATCCTTCTGTTATTTTGCTTAGCACAGAAATATTTAAAACATGCACTTGAAATATTTCTGTACAGATTTCCTGCTATAGAAGCTTTTCATGTTGTGCATGTTCAAAACAGCACCAGATAATTCTTAATGTGTTTGCTTTAGCACTATAATTTTTTTTCATAAGTTTATAAAAACATTCCTCTTGCCTTTTTTTTCTTCTGTGAGTCATCATAGTCTATGTCTGACACTTTTAATGATAGGACTCGTTGTAAAAAGATGAAGTTGTAACAACATAGAGCAGCTTTGGGTGCATTTGTTGAAAAAGATGACTTGCAGCCAGATATTTATAGAAATAAGAGAGTGTTGCAATGTATTTTTATCTCAATATATATGAAATGCCATTACTAATTCTTGTCAGCTGATACAGTCAAGAATGAGATAGCAAGATCAGATATTTTCAGAGCTAGATTTTAAAATGTTTATTATTTGACCACAGGAGATTAAAATTGAAAGTTTATATACATTAGAAAATGTAACAGAAAAAAAAGGAAGGTCCACTCAATTTTCCTAAGGTTGTGACAAAAATATTTATTTAAAAACTACAAATATTATTTTTATGTTTGTATTCTGTGAAAAGTTGGAAAGTTAGTTTTTAAAATCTATATCACAATCCCCTTTTTGATATGTATATTTTAAGAAGAGACAATGTTATTTCTGGGACGCAATGTGCTTAAAAATAGTCTGTGATTGTATAAAGGAAAAAAGGATTAGATTTTTTAAATACAAGAATCTTTACTGTTAGAATCCTCCTATAAGATCCTGTCTTCCTTATGCAGTCTTTAAGGTATCAAAATATTGAAGCAATTCTTCCTCCTCCACTTGTTGAACACTAGCTATAATCCACATCCAGAAGAACATCCAAATCATAACCTTAGTGAGTAGTAATGAATTTTTATTTGAATTATTGTACTGTTGGTGGGTAAGTCTCTAAATGAGCCTTAGCACCAGGTTAATAGTTAATTAGGTGAATTGATTGTTCCACAAAAGAAACAGTATTTTCTTGAAGGAAAAGTATGATAAACGAATAGGTAAATGTAGACAATTTGAACAAATTGTAATTATCCTCTGCTATGTACCTCTGTGTATAAGGGAATGATTATTTTTAATGACTTTTCTACTTTTCAGTGATTATTTAGATATTATTTAGTCATGTTTCCTCATAGCATACTGCAAATTATATCCTTCCACAATGATGGCATTATAATTAAGAAAAGAAGTCACATTCATATTATCCTTTGCATATTTTGACAAAGCACAATTAAAAAACTTTCTGTGGGGAGCAATAAAATATAGGAAAGAAAATGTCCTAGCAAATATTTCCCTTTTGGTATCCCCTGTTAATATTTTTATGAGTCTCTTAAGCTTATCTAAGAGATTTTTAATGCAGCAGGGTATGTTATTAGGTTTGTATTTTTTTCCACACTATCATACATTTCAGTCTTTATCACAGTGGGAACAATAAAATAACAGACCGCAATGCATTAGCATCATAAAGAAAATGTAATAAATGGCTTTATAACTGTAGTAAAAGTTGCATGAGCACCAGCAGCTGTAACAGAGATGTTGCTACAGCAGCATTTTATGACCTAATAGCACTCAGTGGGCTGATAATATTATGTGTGTGTGTGTAATGCCAGCAGTTTCCCAGGCCTAGATTTCAATTCAGATAAATAATTGAAAGCACTTTTAGACTTTTCCATAAAATGTTTAATAAGAGATCAAATCCTCCCTCCCTGTAGTGGAAAATTAAATAGTTTTTACAGGGATGTTTTATGATGAAACTCTATTATTAGGAAGAGATGGCGTTTGTTTTATTCTTTTTTCTTTTTTAAACGTGGTTGTTATAACTAAAATATGTTTGAGGGATCTCTTGTTTTGTTTCAAGTTACTGGTAGTAGAGAGTGGTACTTGTTTTTACCATTTCCCAATATTTGGAGAGAAGGACCATGACAATAGCATTCACTGAATTACTTTGGATATGATAATAACCATGACAATGTGTCTGCATTTCTAGAATGAGAAAAAAACAAACACAGAAGGGCTCCAGAAGAGTCAGTTTTAGAAAGTGGTGGGACTGATAATCAAACAGTATAAAGGTGGAATTCACCTGTGGTTCTCTAGCAAAAAAAATAAGTGATAACTATTTCTCTATCTCCTCAGCAGAGATTAAATGCAAAAATGTAGTCTGGATGAGTGAATGAGAAGATCATCCAATGTACAGCCTGCAAGATCACGTTACCACTTAAAGCACACAAAATAATATTCTTTGAGGTTTTGTTTTTGCTGTTTACTTATTTTAAGAGGATTTTGGAATTGCTTGATTTTCTCTGTTTCATATGGGAATTGCTAGTTTTATAAAAGGTGAAAGGAAGAGTGTGAGCTATGTATATTAAATTAACTACTGTCTTGAATACTTTTGTTTGGCACAATAAGCTGCTCTTTCTGTCTCACTGTTCTGAATACTTATGTAACAGATAATGCAAGATTTCTTGTTTGCCAAAGTGCTCCTTCTTGGACTTTCCTGCTTCCTTTCCATGATCTTAAATCATCTTTCAAAATAACAAAGCTGGAGAAATTTGGAAACTGGATATTCTGAGGTCTCACTTGTATCTGACTTGGAAACTTTATCTTTTTTATTTTGCAAAAGTTAAAAGCGAGTGGTACCACATAAATCCTCCAAATATTGCTTTTCCTTGTGTTCCATCTTCTCCAAAAGAAAAAAAATCTTGTGGTTTATAACAATGAACTTTATCAGCAGAAAATTAAAGCACTTTAAAACAACTTTATATTTGGACTCTGGGAAGGCTGAAAATACTCAGATAGAGGATAATGCCTCATGAAGCAGAGAGGAGAGAGAAAGAAAGACAAGAGGACATTTGGAGGTAAAAGATAAGGGAGTTGAAACACACACTGAATTATTTTTGAAAGTATTGCTCTAATGTATTTCTGAATTTTTATATTATGACTGTTATAATAGATCATCTAGATCCTCTGAAAGGACTTCTTTATTATTTTAAATCTAAATGAATTAATACAGTAATAAAAAAGAATGGAAATATAAGTTTTAAAAATTTATCTCTCTGTAATGAAAAATCCACAGAATTATTTTTGGAGGGGTTTAATACAGAGTTTGGTGGGGCAAGATAATTCTGTTGTCTTAATCAAGTAAGTAGGTAGGAGCTGATAACATCACAGGCAAGTCAGAGGAATTTTTTTTTTGTGAGATATTCAACCTTTAAATTGAGACAAAATTTAGGCTACATATTTACCTTTAACTGTTTTCTCTTTTCAAAATTGTGAATCTCACTTGGTGAGAAAAAAAATGGATGTTATGGCAACTTGGTATTGTGTTTAATAGCAACATTAAATGAACAGTCAAGCTGTGATTTAGTAGAGCTACTTTTAATAGAAAAGCATCTCCTGTTGCTGACAGGCTCGATGAGCCCCACTTGATAAGAAAGAGCCCTATCCCAGTTAAATTTTGTTTCTCTTGCAAGGAGTTTGTTTCAGCTACATCTCTGCAAGAGTACAAACTACAACTGTTTTAGGATTACCTTAAGAGTCAGAGATATCCCTACACCTCAAAGGCCTTCCAGTACTGAACAATGTTCAAGATCACTTGTTACTTATGTAAAATAGAAACTAAAACAAATGACCAGCTTCCTGTCACCCTCTCCTGAGACATAAAACCTCCTATGCAATTGTTGCTTTTAAAAATAATCTATACGCTCATTTATAGGTAAATACAATAAAAAATATTCACTTTTTCAATCAAAAAGTGGGAGGTCCTGCTACAGAACAGAGGCAATAAAATGTGAAAAACTGGAACATGCAAAAGCTTTCTAATGATAGGGTAACACATACCTGTAATTTCTGTTGATTGAACTGTAAAAACTGAGTACTAAATATTGATATTTCTCCAGCTAATTAAATTGGATGAATATAGGTTTCACAATTGAAACCAGGCATTTAAATTAAATTTTAGAAGATTTCAATTATAATGGTTGAAAGGATTTACAAAGGACATGGTGAGAGGTGTGTTATGAAGATTAGGGCTCTCCAGTTTTGTAATAAACACTATATCCTCAAAAGAAGTTTATCTTATTTTAATGGTTACACATATAAATATTACTAATTCAGTTTACTTACATATCATTAATAAATATTCTTGTGTCTTCTCAGAGAGCTAAAAGATCTAACCTAGTTAAAGGCATAAGCTGAAAAACACATAATGGCCTTAGGAAAACCCCACATAATTAATAACTTACTTGCACACATTTTTTTCCCCAATTCCTGGCTTATTTTCAATCTGACCCTGAGCACAATATATGAAGGCAACGCTGTCAGGCTTTTTCTTTTTTGTTATAAAGTTGCTGTTAAAGTTAAATTTTCTTGGGTTGTGCACAGCATTTCATATTGTTAACCGTTGTTAGTTTTGTATAGGTAATTTCCTTGTAAGCATAATCTTACAGAAGCAGAAATGAATGGTCTTCTTTGAACTCCCTTTGTAAGCTATCAGAAGAGTTATCTTTCTGTCCTTTGGGAACTTCTGCACCATTAACATTAAATTGATACTTGTCTTCACCTATTTTCCTTCTGAAACTTGGTTCCTTTCTCCTTTTTCAGAGCTCGACTGTAAACCAAGATGTTCCTACAGCAGCTCACACCTTGTGGGTTTGGAGACAGTTGTTGGGAAGTCTCAGAAGAGATTTTTTTAAAGCTAATTGACTGTAGGAGAGAGAATAAGCAGATCCTGAGAAGAGAATGAAGTGTCCACAGAAAATATTTTGCATCCCCAAAAAAGTACTTAACATACATGTCTCTTTCTCAGCCTTAGTCTCTACTAACAGAGATAAATGAAACTACAACTATCAACAAGATCTGAAGGAATACTCATTATCTCACTCAGTTATGCTCCAAACCCTAATTTTCATACCAGCTGCAGATTTTGATTTACAAAGACCTTTATGGTTACTATATTGGTTTCCTTAGAAACCACCTTAGACTCACACTCATGTTTTATAAGAAAAAGGCCAAATCACCTGAGGTTTTTTCGGAGCCTGGATGTTGTCTCTGAAGGTACTGGTAGCAGATTCTTTTGACAGACAGCCCTACAGCAGGTAATTTTTTTTTTTTTCTTTTCTAGGTGGATTCATTTTAATGATGGTTCAAGCATGCTGTGCCATAAGTCTATCTCTATCATTGGGTTTTACCAAACCAGGCTATTCATAGAACTTATGAAGTTCAATTTGTTTGACAATGGCTGGTACATTGTATATATTTATATTGGTCCCTTTGCCCCAGAGTAACGAATGCATTTAGCAATGAAGCTATTTTCATTTATATCTTGATGAGTCTTTATATTTTATTTTGGTGCTATATATTTATTTTGATTCTTTCCATTTTAAAAAAAGGCTATTTGATGTGGCAGGGTTCAAGTGTCAAGGCCTACAATGTTTGGCATATTTGTAAATAATCTGGAAAAAAAGAAAAGTGACCAACTGTGCCAATGCTAATAAACTGCAATATAAGACTCTGTGGAACTGCTGGTGTATTCATGATACTGAGACAATAAAATGACAGATGACATTCAGTGTCCAGAGACAAAAATGAAATCTGTGGAAATACTGTTTTAGAGAAGGGCTGCGTGCTTAGAAAAGATATTTTTCGGTTTCATTTTTCTATTCTATAGCAAGATCAATTTGTTGCTGGGTGATATTTAACAAGGCAAAAGGTAGAATTTACAAGGAGTGGGATAGAAAATGTTTTTATGGTCAAAATACTTTGCATTACTTTGCAATTACGTCCCATCTTCGACCTATAAGCTACTGCTCCTGGAATGATAGAGCTGGAAAAGAAATGGAGGGAGATGATGGAGATGAATGAAAGATGCAGAGGGATTTCATACTGTGGAGAAATATTCAGGGATCTTCAGTCTAGAAAATAAGTTACTAAATTAGGTACAATAGAAATCTATACATCATGAGCACTAGAGATATCAGAAACTATTGTATTTTTTTTTCTAATTTGAGAAAGAAGGGTATAAAATGAAATTATCAGACAGCAGAATCAAAGCAACTTAAGGAAGTACTCCCCACTGTGCACAGATAAGCTGCAGTGATAGCCAGCTGCAAAGTGTTGCAACTCTGACACGAGACACTCCAGATGCCAAATAAATGTGTGCTTAAAACTCCAGTAAGGCCAAGTCATTTAAGGAGAGTCATTTAGGACTCTAAAAACACAGGACAGCCACATTCACCCCAGGAAATACAGACGGCTCACAGCTGGGAGGACATAGTGGGAAGTATCTCTGGATGTGTTCCTCATTTGTACTTTTTCTTTAGCTGTCTCTATTAGCCTCAAAGAAAGGATGTAGAACCTGAACTTTTCATCTAAACACAATGTCCAATCTGATTTTCACACACTCATATTAGGGTTACACTCTGTTGTGTGTGACTTCAAGGCTATTTATTGTTTTTTCCTTCCCTCTTTAAAAAACAAACAATCTGGTGAAATTCAATAACACATTTTTAAAGAAAATGGGGTAGCTTCAATTTGTTTTGTCTTGGGTGTTTTTCTTTCTTACAACAAAGATTTTGTTTTTTTAAAAATTACATTTTTCTCTATGATTACTATTCAGACAGATGCTCGTTTACTCTGGCAGGAAAAAAAAAAGGACACATTAATGTGTCATCTATTTTGTCTAAAACCTGCTAAATTAATTGAGAACTACCATCACTGAAGCAGAAAATAAGGTTGAATTTGAGTAATGAATGATGCCTGGCTAATGATACTAAACACCATTAGAGCAAGATACTTTTTTCTCGACATAGGCTGATTGGGGAGGGGGTTGGATTTGGCAGGAGGATGCAAGACTAAGTGAGAAGAATGTGTTATTCACTGCAGAGAGCAAACACTGAAATTTGAGAAAGAAGATAGAAAGCAAGAGAATCAAAGGAGGTCAGAGGTAGAAAACAAAGAAAAACAAAACTAGGTGAAAATTGAGAATTTGATACAAATCATTGGCATTTTGTGCCAAAACCAGCATTATGCCAGCTATGTTTTCTGCATCTCAATTTTCTTACTTTTAGGATGCATGTTGACCAGAAGATCCTGGTCAAAATCCCAGTCTACAGATTGGGACAACATCAGAAAGTCAATGCTAAGCATCCTTTTTTTTCCTTATCCTTCACTGGATGGTGGAATATCTTGCATACAGTTCTGACTGAAAATTTTGGAATAAATATAAAATGACAGGACTGACTTTTCAAGTGTCTTGTTTACCTACAGTAGGTGTTGGACAAAATTATTCTTTGCTGTGATGAGATACAACCATTTTCAGATGTGGTGTGACTGACATGACAAAAATGAAGTATTCTAGTTTGCTGAACTTCTGTACATCATCCTTTCAATTTTTAAACTTTTAAGTCACTCATTTCAATGTTTTTCTGAATTCAAAAGGCTGAGGAATAGATGAACTGCATGTTTGACAAATTAACTCCCTTTATGACATTATTGTTCTTTTTTTCCCTGAAGAGCCTTATGTCTTTAAAAGCAGACCTGAACTGCCATATCCAGAATGAAGTGACCTAGAAGCTGATGTGAAATAAAAGAGTTTTCTTCCTAATTAGTGTCAGATAAATGACCCAAACTTTAAAAAGTGGTCTCTGCTACTGTATTCCTCCTGACCTCTTCCCCCCAAGGAGGCACTGCAAACTCTATGGGCTTTTATCATGTAGGACCAGTATTGTTTCCAGTACCTTGTGCATATAATGAGCTAGCACCACAGACATCTTTCATTTCAAACCTGATGCAGTCACAGCATAGAAATATTTGAATATTTGCTCCCTCTTTGGCTTAAAATTAGGTGGTTATTTTTCAGTCTCATTAGTTAGCTTAGCTCTACAGAGACTGACAAGACTGCAAATTGCTACTTGGGTGACTGTAACTGAGCTGACCTAGCTCTCACTGCATGTTCTGCAGACAGAATGGTCTTTCACACTGCAGCAAAGACTCACCAGACTCTTTCCCTGCGATCTCTTGATTAACTTGTCTGGACATTTGGGTGCAAGATGGAGATTGTGAAATGGGATAGGTAGACTGAAGATTTATTAAGACAGCAGTGCATGACTTGTGTTGATTGGTTGAAATCCTGCTCACACTAATGGGCTAGGTAGCTGCAGCACTATTACATTATAATTCATGTTATATTTTGCATAGGACCTGACTAAATTTATTAATTCTTCTTACCTTCTGCTAAGATTGTTATTGCTTTCAGTTAGCTAAATATTTTAAATATTGAAAACATCCAAAAATGTAAATTATTGTTTTACTATTAGAGATCTTTCTTCTCTCTTCCATGGATTTTACTCTAGAGTTATTAATGAAACAACTATAGAAATTACTTCTATTTTATATCTGTAAGAATGAGGGGATTAGGACACCTACCACAACTTTGACTGACATAATGTCTAAGCCTGCATTTCACATAATTTTCCTCCCTCATCTATAGAACAAAAATAGACCATATAAGTGCCTAATTGATATACTGCTTTGTCAACCTCCTTCAAAACAAATAAAAGGATTGCACATTTCACTTTTTGCAGAAGTAAACAGCACCAATGTGAAAATGATGTAAAAGTTTGGGAACTATTTGGCTCATACATAAGGATTGATAAGAATTTAACTACCCAAATGACTTGAAACATTGCTTAACATGTATAACCTACCTTGAGTTTCCAGGCTAAGGAATCTAACTATTTTTCCTGGGAATGATTTCACTTTAGGACAACCTTGCAGCTTTTTGGCCTTTCCCTTGCTAGACAGTATCACAAAAATTTTAGTTATGCTTTTGTCTCATAATACCTTACTAATTTCATTCAGCACAAGAGAATAGAAAAACATTCTTGTGTATTTCTCTTTAGTTGTTCATATTTTACTGGGAACAGGAAAGGAGGTGTTAAAGAAAACTGTTATGACACTCAGTTATCATTCAAAACAGGAGTGTATTATTGGCTTGGGAAAGCAGTCTTGAATGACAGGATGTCTGTTCTCTTTAGTTCCAAAATTAAGCTGTTGTCAAAAAGTTAATAAAGCCCACAAGAATTTTTGAAGCAGAATTGTTTATGCTTTGTAAAGTCCTTTATATACTAAATGCTCATTAAGATAAAATGATAACACCTGCAACTCACTGCATATAATTTACCTTTTTTCTTCATATACTTCTTATTTGGTTTCAGTTTTATCCTAATTAAAATGTGGGCCAATATCCATGAGTATGGGCAAGAAGGGCAGTGATGCAGGGCACTGAGCCCAAGGCCACTGATGCGTGGCATGAAGCTGGGGACACTGATGTGAGACATAAGTGAGACAGTTTTATGGAGTAGCCTAGAGAGGCTCCAGGGAGAAATGATATGCTAGAAAATGTTACTGAAGTCCTGTAGTCTGAAAATTACTAGAGGAAGACAGATGGATGGGATGACCGATAAAGGACAGAAATCTGTAAAATGGCTGATTTGAGAGAGCTGGTAGGCTGAGTGTACCAGAAAAAAAAAAATCAAAACATGGAAGCCCAGTGGAGCAAAAGGCAAGGGCTAGGAATCACTGAAGTATGGAACTGGTAAGCTTTCCAAAAGCTTGATTAGCAGAGCACAGCTATGCCTTTGACTGAGAGAGTCAGCCAAAGCAAACTTTGAAACTTAAATATCACTCACAGTAGCCAAGAGGTCGAAATATGCCTCCTGTGTCAGGTCAGAAATGATAGACCATGGAGAAAGAATTGCACCCTTATTTCCATAAGCAGCTGTAGTGTGCTCAGCCACGGTTCTGGTGGTACAGGTGGCAGACCTCACTCTGTTGCACACAAGTGTAGGTGAACTGTGTGGCCTCAGAAAGCACTTTGTGGCTGCAGAGGGAGGCTCACAGCCCGAGCAGGTCAGTGTGTGGTGCGGCAGTGCCCTACCCTTTGGGAGGTCACCGTGCTGCAGAGCCCGCCGTGCCAAGTGCCCTTTGCATTCAGCTCAGCATCCATCCCAAGAAATGGAATAAATTAGCCTGTAAGGAGCTGCATGCTGCTGCAGCTACTCTGCAGTGAGTGCCCGAACTACTTCATTTGCATATAGCTTCACTTCCACGTAGTCCAGGCTACTTGCACTGAAAGCTATTGCATATATTTACTTATAAAAGAATAATAGTGGCATTTTAGTTACATCCTGTATTTTTTTTTTTTTTTGTATCAGCCAAAACTGTATTCAGAACTCAGAAAACTGATAAGAAGTTAATATTCATTCCAGCATATTGGTACAGGCAGATTCTTAACTGAGTAACCGCATGAGCTTTTTCTATTATCCTACCAATTTTCCTGTGCTTGTCACGTTATTAGAGTTTATGCTTGAAATTAGATTGTTATGCCTTAGGAAAATAGTCCTCTGTGTATTTAAAGTATTTATCAGTTTTGAGGATGTTTCCCTGATGCTAATTTTTAAGTCTTGTAACGTCATAAAATAATCATGGGAAAACCTCCACAAAACCCAGACTAAATAATGGTGAAAATAATTTGGAAAATATACCATAAATTAGTGTTTGTCTCTCATTTCCTGATTCTGTTCTCATAACCATATCCCTTAAAAATATTTTATAAAATTTACTTCATGTCAAATTTTCAATTTTCGCTTTGGATTATGGTATATATTAAAAATTTCTAGTTAGGCACACAAGATTCCTAAAAGCTGAAGGTTCCTTGTCCGTAAAAGAATGAATCAAAATTAGTGAGGACCTTACTATTTTATATGTGACTTCTCTTTCCTTCTAATGTGCGTATGCATGTTTTCTTTAGTACTTGTATTTATGGTATGCTGGGAAATAAACCAGAGACCAAAGCCTTTCCTTGATTAACAGTGTTCTGGAAAGGGCTTTGAGAGAGGCTGAAATTGAATTAGGATCCAAACTTATAATTCAATGCTATGATAATCTATAAAATAAGAAACACTATTAAATCAACAGGAAATGAAAAAGGCTGCAGTTAGCCAAGCAACCATCACTCAGAAGAGAAGCTAAGTGATCCTTGAACCGGATGAATCAATCCACACTGCCAAGGTCAATGGTTGCCATACGCGAGGAAATATGAACACATGTAGTAGGAGCCTTGCAATAAAATGAGCCATGCTGCCATCTTTTGTTAATAGCAGCTTTATCTGATTAAAGGGCTGAAGGCAGCCCTTGTATCAGCAAATTTGCACTAGCATTTGGAGCAAATTGACTGACAAGAGATGATCCAAGGAAGAGTTATGAAGTAGCAACGCTGCAGTGCAGTCATACGCTATTAAGCTGAGCAGAGGTGCTGCAGACAGTAGATTTTCATATCTTTCTACAGCTGAAAGGGGTTAAAATAGCTGTCTTTAGTATAAAAGGGTTTTGTATGCTACATTATTTTTTTGTTGAGAAACAAAAACATGAACTTGGACTTTTAAATACTTTTCCTGCACCACCTGAATAGGAATATTCTTCTTTTCACTTTAGTGCATTATCTCTCATAACTTATAGCCTCTTTTGCCTTTCAGCCTCAATCAGTTCTGTCACTCTCACATCTATTTCACAAAATAGGATTTGCATAATGAACAATTTTTCAGAGATTCAAAACATAAATTAGGTTTTTCTGACACTGCAGTGAAAGAAATTTGAAAAGATTTGATCTTTGTGACTGTCAGAGTCAGCAGGGGTGAAAGTTAAGTTGTGTAGAAAGCATAGCAATCATACTTTTCATTAAGACCTGCATATTTTCTCATTGATCATTCTCCCTACATCATGCAGATGGAAGACCTATCTCAAACATGACCCTTTATAATAATTCCCTTACATGAGCATAATAATTCACTGTCTTTTCAGTTACAGTATAAGATCTTAACACTGACTTCACTCATTTCTGTAATCAAAGAAACTTAGTTACTGAAACACCGAGAGGTGATAATAAGCACTGACAGGAAATGCATTAGTGCCTTTAGCCATTAAGAACTCTCCTTCTTAATTGAAATTTTGGATTCTGGCATGGTTATATGAAAGAGGATGGAAGAGAAGAGAGACTGCTTTAAGGATAGTGATAAGAAATTACAAGGTTTGCTGTAATGCAGAGAAGAAGGTGAAATAGAAATTGTTCCATCCTGAATGCCAGCACCTGCCATTGGTAAAACCAAAAGCACTTGCAGCGCACTTCAGAGTGCTTTTTCAGAAGTGTTCTCAGATGTGAATGCAGGCATCTCTGAAGGCTAGGACAAGGAGACAAGACTTGCAAGAGATTCCAGTGAGTTAGTGAAAATAGTAGTGTGGTTCTGAGGAGAGAGACAACTTTTGATTTTAATGCTGGATAAAAGGGAGTTGAAATTTCTGAAGAAAAATTCCTTTCCTGTTGGATTCCTTTTACAGTTGGGAAACTGTTTCAGGGTCTCCACAAGTAAATAGGAATGTGAAATAAATATATTGAATATTATTTTTTGCTTTGCAGAGATACAACTTGCAAGGCTTAGGACTTCAGAGAATATGTGAAAAAGGGATATGTTAATTGAGGAACTTTACATCAATGAGCACTGATGAACAAGTCCTCCTAACAAAACCAAGAGAATGTGAAACAGTAATATCTTTCTGAAAGATTTATACTGATCCTAAACATAATGAGATCTGTGGTCCAGAGAAGCTTGGACAACCTCTGAAATACTGCTTTATAAAGTATGGTAATACTGCTTTATAGGCAGGGTAAACGCCCCCATGGGACTCAGTTACCAGCACCAGGTAGACAGTAGGTTAACCTTGCTAACTTATTTACTTAGTAACTTAGGTGATTTCCTTCTCCACCTAGTAGGCATATTTCCATTCTTTCAAATGGAAACTCATGGCTGCATGTACAAAGAAATGGGCAAACTTGGTGTGTTCTTTTCAGGGTTCTTTTGAGATTATTATAAACATGTAAGCTTTAGATGCCATGGGATATTAAACACTACCTGTTTAGCAATGACTGAGAGGATCTGGGAAAACGCTTATTGCAGGAGAAAAATTCAGCACAACCAGACATTTTACCAGCCCTAAATAAGACAAAGAGCAAATCTGTACTTCAACCAAAGGTGAAACTACATTATAATTAGAACCAAGCATTAATCTACTTTGCATGAGCAGTAATATAAATGAGGATATGATAAATGAAAACCCTGGATCGGGCTGCTGCCGGATAGAAGTTTGTCAGCCTGTCAGGTTGGTGGTGACTGTCAATGCCAGTGTACAGATGCTGTGTGTCACCTGTGTAAGCCAAGTGGCTGCAGTGAAGGCATGCACAGAATGCATTTTCCAAGTGCTTTAGCGCATGTTGAGATTAGGAGGCCTTGGTGAAAAAAGCTGTGCCTCTTTACCCCTTATGAAAACAGAAAAGTGATTCCTAAGGGATCATTTTAGCTGCATTAATAGCTTTGACAGAGGGGGTTGTGTTTGTTGGGCTGAAATCTTTCTAGCTGTTCACTGTTCTGGGCAAAATAAATTGCTGTGTATCCTTCTAGCTAACCTGTCTCTATATTTTAAGATCTTTCTCTAACCTATGGTCTTCAGTGAAGCATTTAAAAATATTTCTTCAGATTAGTACTGCTTTGGATCTACAGGACTTCTTAACAACATGCAGATGGTTCTCAAAATAATTAACATATCTGTGTGTTGCCTTTGTAGCCCAAGCTGCAGGCAGCAATATTTGCTGAAAATACTGGCTCCAAAGGTTTTCTGGGGCAGTTTTCTTTGCAACGAGAATGCAAAAGTGAACAAAATCAACCTCCTCTCTTCACATTTACCACTGAATAGTGGTGGCTTTCTTTATTATTGTCAAAGAATTGTCCTTACCTTTTATCTGAAAACATGTAGCTAAGCACCCATGTTTCTGCTTCAGTGAAACCCTTCACATTTAATCTATTTCACCACAAACATAAAGAGATCACCTTTTGAAAATTTTGTGGAAGTCACTTACCTTCATGTCTCTGACCGTCCTGCAGTGTCTGTCCACCCATCTGTCCAGCCCCAGTAGCCAGCAAAGAGCACAAGTTTTAGACATAGCTTTTCTATAATGAGTTACTTGAGAAAAAATAATCTTAACCTTAAAATAATCTTAAGTTTAACTTGCATAAAAGGACTAAGAAAACTCAGCAAAAGAGAGAGGTGCTGAATTAACCACAAAAAAACCCCAAAACAGGCTATGTACATCACACAGGGGATTTTGTTTAGGACTGTAGACACTAAACAAGATGTGGATAGGCAAACTGAAATAGATGTATCAAGAAATTATTTCTATTGTGCACAGTTAATATTTTTCTCTTGCTTACAATTTCAAAACTGAAATCGTCATTGTATGTGCAACAAAGTGATTTATTTGTGATGCTAGTCAAGCTCTTCTCCCATCTTTCTGCCAGTATCTTGAGTTTTTTGCACATCCTTAGTTCTTAAAAGCAATGTGAAAGTGGAAGAAAAATATTTACTTATTAAATTTATGGATTGCGCTTAAAATAGTAGTATGTTTCAAATAGTTTTATCATTAAGTTCTTTGAAAGTGATCAGCATTGAGAGATTTTAGGGACAATGACTGAAAATTTAATCTAAGAAGGAAATATAATGGTAGAAAAACAATTGTGAAGAGGATAGAAGTCATTGTTACTTTGATTGAAAAGTGAAATTTGTAGATGTTTCATGTGAAGAAGACCCAGTTACCACTTTAAAATGTACAAGTCTTCGCTGTCCCTGGAAAGAATTGAGCCAGTCTAGTGACCATTTTCTGTTATTTAAATAAATTCCAGATATATTGTATCCAAATAAAAAGGTCTATCTGCAGGCAGAAGAAATGATGAAAAGATGAATATGTTTGATTATGGATGGGTATGGTTAATTAATGTAGCTGTTCAGTCCAAGGTAGTAGCATTTTAAGTACGTTTTAAAGTCTGAAATTTGAAATACTACACAAAGTTGTTTGGAATGAAAATCGCTTTACAACATGTTTAACAGCTGATGTTTAAGATAAAGTTATTAAAATGACATGTAAGTGCTAATTGATCATAACAGACCAACATAACACATTGGAATTTTTTATGCTCTCCTAGAAGATATATATGTTCATCACTGCTCTTTTTAATACTAGAAGCAGGAACAAAAATAGAAAGTTACACCACCAGTTTTTTTGAACACAGTTCAAAAAAATTTAAAATTACCCTAGAGATAACAAGGCTGAACACAAATAAAATAGTTAAGCATGCTCATTGCTGATGTAGGGCCCATAATTAAGCTTATTTATATCTGATTTAAGGTTTGTAGTTAAGCATACCCATAGCTGGCTTTTACGCCGGTGGAAATTGGATCAGGCTCCTAGAAAACATTAATAGTTTTGTCCCACCAGGGTGCTTAAGGGCCAGCTCCTAATTTAAAATTGCCTGTTTTTTTAGGAGAGGTGGAACTGCCTTATGCCCTATTCACCTGCATGGGCAGGGCTGTGAGAAAGCTCTCTGTGCACGGCTGGGGATTGCTGGGCTAGGACTGACCCCACTGCAGGACAGCCCAGGTGCAGGAGCTGCCATCCTGACTTCTCTCTGCATCCTCCCTCCCACCCATCTCAGGTTTCTCATGCCCCTTCAGAAAAAACCTGCAAAGCTGGAGGAAGCCACAGATTCAGGCATGAATCTGGCCCCAAAAATAAACCACTAAAACCAAAACTTTCCAAAGAAACTGGCCGTGAGAGCTACACAGATGGCCTAATTCCTCAAAAGACATTCAACCTTCAGGTATTTGGCTGAATACCCAAATTGCTTGAAAATGGGCTATATACTATTTGAATATCAGCATTACTGACTGTCATCTCAGTTTTGTAAAGATTGCTTTTCAAATATCTGGCATTCAGATGCCTGTAGCTATCGCAGCAGCGAGTGTGCTGTAAGCATAGTTACAAAAAAAGCTATCAATTGTGTGTCTGCCTGGACCTCCTGTATTCTCAATTCTTCTATTTTTCCTCTACAGGACACTTTATAATGACATTTTTACATTAATTTTTATAGCTATTTTAATGAATATAGAAAAAAAACCTCCTATAACTGTCACTACTTTTGTCTTATACATAGAATAATAGTTATTCATCTAGCAAAAAAGCACTGCCATATTTTAAAGAACCCTCCTGTGCATATTTGTGCCAAATATTAATTTCTTAAAAATGTAAATGTGTCATCCATGCTGTATACTCTTGTAACTTTACAGCTTGTTTCAATTTGTATATATCCCCACTGATCACTCCTACTACATCTGCTTTAGTGACCTAATATAATAAAAAATATTATCCAAACTATTCATCTGGTCTTCTTTCTTTGCTCCTTCCCTCTTCAGCAGGACTGATAGCTCTAACCAGTAAATTTAAATGTACATTTTATAGCTTATTGCTGTGAGAGCAGGGATTCTATTGAAAATACTCCAAAGTGTTTCAAATGTGTTTTGAAATTAAGATTGCAATCACTGAAGGAGTGTACAAGGAGAACAGATTTATAAAATGTTAGAAGCCTAATTAAATGGAGGGGTATTGTGAAACTTCTCCTTTTCAGATACATTAAGCATTAGGTGATTTTCCTTGATATTTGACAGAGTGACTTTTACATTGCATCTTTTGTGAAATGCCAAATCCCATTCTTCATAGCTATGAACAAAAACTTCATATTCCTGGGGGTAAGACATTCCTTGGTGTGAGAAATAAGTGCAAATTCTGCAGTGCAAGTGTTAACAGCTAGCATCACCCAGGATTGCACTGGGGAAGGCCTTTTCATCACCACACACCAACTTTGTCTTTCTGCTTTATATCCTCAGGGTAAATGTGAAATCCTGCTCTTTTCCCCCTCCACCCTTTTTCAGGAGGATGCTACTTTGAAATCTCTGTATGAACAGCAGAGCAAAATAGGCCTTATCTTAGAAGGGAGTAAAATTGTATTGACTTTGAAAATGGAGAGCAGCACAGTCCAGAGGAGCAAACAGCAGACTTGAGAAAATTGCAAATGCTTTCTCCCCTAATGCATATACAGATACAAAGCAATCAAACAGAAATGAGATTGTGCAGCTAATAAAATCAATCAGGCCAGGCTGGCTAGAGCCATTTCCAGATGGCCGTGGAGAGTTCCTTATCACTGCTGAATGGTTATTGACGAATATGTACCAACACTTGATCTCTCTTGGGAAGCTATTTAATTTATCTCCAAATCATCTGTCTAACTCCCGGGTGGCTGTTTATCTTGTATCAGTATGTTTTTCCAATTGTAAAGGATTCCTTCCTTGTTTGCCTAGATTTTCCTATGTTTTCCCTTTCTTTGCAGATTGTTTATCTCCAGTTTTCTCACTCTAGGGGAGCATGTGCATAATTTGTTTGTCAATAATAAATAATGAACACATTTTATTATGTTTTACTAATGTTTTGGTGTAGAACAGAAGTAAAAACCTTATAAAACTGCAAATGCACTGAATGCGTATAAATACAGCGGGCGCATGGCATTTCTATTTGCCTTTTTTTTTCATATTATTTCATTCAATATATTTCTATTTGCCTTTTTTTTTCATTTTGTACATCAGTATTTATATTTTTCTCTTCCTTTATTTATAAGTAAATAGCATATATATAGATAGTATGTGTGTGTGCATATACATCTATATATACATACTTGAGTGCATAAATTGCATACTGAATGCGTTTGAGCTTTTTCTGGGTAGAGACAAGACATATCTGGCTATTTCACAAAATCAATGAATGGCTCAAACTTTAGCCTTTAACATCAGATGCCAGTCATTTGATATACATTTTACTGTGTCCCTGACTCTCAGCCTGAAAAAAATAATCTTAGTCCTCTATTCATAGGTGCACTGAATACCTCCTGATTTCTTCCTTTTAAAGTCTGTCTTCAGTGATGGCTTGAACTTACCTATCTGTCTCTATTAAGTGTCTTATGGGATCAAACCCTTTTGTTCACTTACTTTTGTTCACTTATGATAGTGCCTTGCTTTCACCTATGATTTCCTTGAGGTAGTTGAATGGAGCATACTGCATCCCTGGGAGTAAGTTGCAGTTCTCTTTCTGCCCAGGTCCTGTGACACAAACAGATCAAACAGGAGTATTTGGGGGCTTCTTCACGTCAGACAGGGAACAGTGCAGCAAAATTTGTAACAGAAGACTGATCAATTGTCAAACACAAGCAAAGATACCAGAAATTGTCCCGTGGGGTTTAGTGTGAAGGTTGGAATGGTGCAAAATACCAGCGTCATCAATTATGTGATTCTGTATTAGGGACAGGAGAATCCTTCTGAAAACATGCCAAGCACTTTCTTTTGATGTCTTACTCTTTGATCCCCCAGTTGCTTTGTAGGTTAAAAACTTTTTTCTGAGTTATGATAAATGTATGCACAGGATTTTATCTCCATTTGTCCTTGTTTCAGCACTGTCCTTGTCTTTAATGTTAGTGCTTGACATTCTCTTCTTGATGCACAAAGACAAATCAGTCTTCTCCCTTTTGTTGTACATTTTGGGCTGCTGGACAAACCCAGTCTCCTAGTGTGCCTTAGTAAGACAGGCCATACAGTCCCTTAATCATTCTTATGTGTCTGTACCAATTCCAATCCAAATCCCTCTTTTGTGGTAATGGCTCTGCACAGTGTTCACTGAACTCTTTCTGGCTTTCTGCACAATAGGCTGAAGATTTCCTAAGCTTACTTGAAAACAGCTTGATGGCTGCATTTTAAACTTTCACTTTTCACAGGCACTGCATTGATGAATTATACACATAATGAGATCAAAACAAGGACCAATTTATTTTATTCAGTCATCACAGTCCATTATTTCCAGGCTCATTGCAGAAATCAACATTATTTTATTCTCCCAGTGTGAGGCCTTGCATTCTGACTCTTTCTGTACTAGTCTATTCTCATATTCTGTACCTTTCACCCCATTTTTATTTCAGCTTTAAGGTGATGCTTATGTTCTTTCTGTACAGTCTATCCTCTGCTCATAATACCTCTCTGCTTCATTCTATCAACAGATTTTGTTAGGACACATCTATATTTTTCAGGAAAAATGTCTCCCAACCCAGTGATTTCAGTAGGGTCTTTCAGATTACTTCCTTACACATTTTGCCTCACCTCTGAATATAAATTCATTGCTTGTCAATAACCTGTCTGGCAGAAAATGGTAGCTCTACTCAAAGGGAACACTGCATCGAAGGGCTGTCTTAATGACACACCTCAGGCAATTATAGCACAAGTCTTCCATATCAGGTTTGGTTGGGGACCTCCTCAGGGCCAATTTAGATGGCAGGCATTGGCTTCATCCAGCACCTGCCTTCCAAGCCATTCCTTCCATGAGTCAGTGCCAATATAGCAGCTTGGTCTGGCTGGTTTTTAATCACCTCTCAAAGGGACAGCTCTCCATGACATGCCAACAGCCATTCCATCATGTGACCTCAGCATTGAAACCATCAGCTAGGGTTCAATTGTGTGGGTGGGGGATTAAGATCTGATTCAGTTGTTTCCTTCTGTCACATGGAAAGTTCTGCCTGGGATATTGCCTCTCCAGGTCTCACATTTATCGGAGATCCTGCTTGTGTTTCTCCCTATCAGTGTTAGAGAGTGGAAATGAGTTATTTTGGATCACCTCTTTATTTTGGATCACAAGTCTTTGATGATCTTAGGCAGACTTTAAACTGAAATAAAATCATTTTACCTTCTGCATCAGAGACAGTGTAATAACCGCACTCCTGTGCTTGTGTGGAAGTAGGAAAACATCAACGGATACATATTCTATCATTTTTAATCTTCAGTCTTTGTGCAGTCATAGAGCACAGAAGTGTATTTTGATTGGTTGTTCCAAGTCTGAATTCTGTAGGGCTCCAAGAGTTCTGGGCTGGGCAGAAGCCTGGATTGGTTGTGTATGGAGGGTGTCAGGACTCGTAACCAAAGAATGACATAAAGGGGCTGCAGTAAAGCATTTTTAAAGTAGAACAGTATGTCCAAATTCTGTTCTTCTGTTTTCTTTAGAGAAGGACTATATTCAATGAAAGATACCTTGGGCAGGTGCTGGCACTTGACTTCTCATGACATGTGATACAAAAAAGTTAATCTCATTAATTAATTTTCATTCCTTTGGAATCTTTCTAAACCAGGGCTGCTTGTGGCTGTAAGAGGAATGTGTCATTGGGTTAGCTGCCTTTAACAGCATTGGTATTCTGAAAGCAACTCATTTCTGAGATGCTCTGTTTCTGTTTGCATCTTTATCATATACTTTACTAAAAACAAAAAGAAATTAATCCTAAAAATCCATCCATATATTAGCCCAAAAGCAGTATAAAAAGTCAAACAAAGAGCTTAAATAGGCACACCAGAGAGCCTTAACAAGGTGCTTAAAAGGGTGTGACAGCTAATCAGATTTGTAACAAGCAACAGATATGCAATGGAAGCAACAGGAGTGTCACAGTCTTTCACAAATTAAAGTATGGCTCCTCCTCAAGTGTTTTTGAAGGCCCACTTTAGATTTTCCTGTTTTCTGGCACACTAAATTAATCCCAAGCTAATTCACAAGTATTAGTACCTAATCTATCAGATCGTTTTCACTGGTTAGAGACAAGAAGTGAATTGCAAGATCACTCGACATCATGCACAATAGCAGCTACATCATGGCCACAAACTTCTACATTTGTTAAACATTGCATATCTAGCTGCAGGACCAAAAAATGCATCTTCAGGCATGAATTGTTCTTTGCTCAAAATCCAGCACATTACAGTTTCTCAGTAGTGGCTTGTTTTCCTGCTCTGACAGCAGCAGCTCTATTAATAATCTGTGTTCATACAGCTACTGGCAAACCAGGAAAGTAAGTGATGTTGTGGCACAGTAGAAACAAGAGCTTTTAATCACACCAGCAGTGTTGTCTGGAGGGGAAAAGAGTAAGCCCCTGCTAGATGTGCAGAGGAAGTAGAGAGAGACTGGAGCAAGCTCATGGAGAGTTTTATAATCAAGAAGTTCCTTTTGCACTGTGTTCTGAAATTAATGAGCAGCCACTGGAGCTGCCTGACAATGGGGGTGATGTAACTTAGTGTCCAGGGATCACAGAAGTTATTCTGAGCCAGACACATTGAATCGTTCATTGTTTTCTCCCACTGAACAGTCTTATAATTCAAGTACTTAATCATAAAGAACAATCAAGTTCTTTCTCACTGGCTTTCTACCTTTCTCAGCTGGCTGATCATGCCTTGGATAATCAGACCCATCTCAGACGCATACACCTGATGGTTCCCCTCTCCCTCTGTGCCTGCCTTCTCCTTTGTACTATAGCTCTACCTCCTTATTCCACAGCTGTTATTTGCTGACTTCTCTCACAGTTTTCTTGCAGTGATGGCATTGCTTACAGAAATAAAAGCAGGAAAACCTTATTTCTGCCCCCTGCCATGCTACTGCTGCCTTACTTACACTGTTCTGTCCTCTTTCCTCTTTTGCACCTTGGCATGCTTTTCCATTTGTGACTCGTTAGCTAGAGATGACCATTTGAAGCTCAAATATCAGACATCACACATTTCACTAATCACATTTCTGCTCATGGTCTTGGGTGTTTTTCAGATTGCATTTCCCAGCCATATCCCTTGTCATGGCTGCACTATTGATTTGACTGAAATTCTGCCTTTTGCACTCAAATGAGATTTTCTTGAAGGATAATAATAAGAATTTTGGTCTCAAATTAGTCTGATTTGCAGCATTAACCATTGAGTATGTAACAATTACAGAATTGTATTTATCAGTTGGTAGTGTTGCCTGATTGCTAGACTCAGATATGTAAAATCATTTAAAATGGAGTGATGTTAAGTGACGTGATAGTCATGTTGGAGAGCTAAAAATATCTTGGAAAAAGAACCTTCAAATTTCTCTTTTCCAAGCCTAATTATTTTTTACAGTAACCAATCAAATGCAAGATATTGAGATATTAAAATACTTTTTTGTTTTCTTAAAGATGAAAGGAAAACAGTATTAAAAAAATTCAGAAGGCTTAGTAATATCTAAATCACCTTGACTTATCAACAAAAACAGAAGTGCATCTCTTTAGGGCTGAGGGGAATAAAACTTATTCTGGCCCCACTGGGCATTAAAAATGATAAATCTTTGGAACAAGGAAAGATTTTTTAAATTAAATTAAATTTTCTTTACAACTTAAGGCTTTTTTGATTTATACTATCTAGCCCCAAGCAAGGATCTTAATTATTTTTGATTTATTTCCTTCATTCCTTCATTTCAGCTTTTCTTTATTATTTCAGTTCTTCTTCTGTAGGCATATCTATGTTTTCTAGCTCTTAGTTTTACTGCTAAATTTTCATGTTTTATTTCCCTCTTAGGTGAAATATTCTGGTGAAAACCTTCAGGTCTTAAACAAAACTCAGCTTGCTTTCACAAACATAATGTAAGGTTGGTGTCTTTTGATTTTAATTTCAATTTATTAATTTGTTTCCCCATAACTTCTGCTATGTTACTATAAATCAGATATCCTGTCCCACCCTATAAAGTTATAAGTTTCCTGAGCATCAATAAGACCTCTTTTTACTCTCAGATTATATTTTTAGGTAAAACATTCTATAAGAGTTTATGGACTTTTTATCCTAGTGATAAAATGGAGTTTAGTCATATGTTTTCTCTTCTTTATGAGAAATAGTTTTATTTTTCACTTACTGTGTGTATAAATGGAAAAAAAAAATGTCCTGGCAGACTTTCAGGGTAATGATAGGAAAATGTCCATGCCCAGCACAGCTCAGTAATTAGAGCATTCTCCAGGACTGCAAAATCCTCAGTCAGACAAAGCAGCTGAACCTTTCTCTATTCAGATCCATTAAGCTGTGGCTGTTGCTGTATTACAGGGAAAAGCTGTTTTTTCCAGGAAGGTTTGTAGGTGCTTTCTGAGCCCTGCCAGGGTGGAGATTCTCTGCCAGGCAAGAGGATCCTCTCGGGCTGAGGTGTGAGCAGTACCTGGGGCTGCTCTAACCAAGCCTGACCAGGCAGGCCTGCCAAAATAGAGAGTTGTGATGCTGAGTGCCTTACTAGGAAAAATAAAACATTGAGAAATTTTAGGGATCTCTCAAAATTTACTGAGTGTGAGTTTGCTCTTTGATATAATATCAGGAGTTTGCCTCACCACAGTGCCCTCCATGCTAAGTGCAGCTCATGTGCAAATACTCAGCAGTTGCTTTCCATCCAAATCATCAGAAACATGAGTTTGTCAGTTTGTCTGCAATGGAGTTTGAGAAAGTCAGATTTGATGTGGCAGGGGCTTAGAGTGCATAAAGTCCACAGGCCAAAGCCAACCACAGAATTCAATGCAGCAGCAGTAACAGTACACATTTAATGCTTTTTTTTTTTTTTTGTTTCAACAAAAACCCATTCACTGTATGTTCATAAAACTGTGATCATAGCCAGTTGAGTACTTTATGTGTATCAAACACTTTAAGGGAATTTCTTTCCATGGGAAATTCAATGGTGACATTTTTTGATTGAAACAAATGCAAAATGGAAAATAATGTTATTGCTATTTGCCCTTGCAGGATCAAGTAGAGCTTTTTCTTTGATGCAACTGAATATTTAGTTTCTGTTATAATGCCTTAAATGTTTTAAGATGTATTTTAACATAAAATATCAATTTAATATGGAAAGAATTGTTCAGAAAGGAAAATAAAATTCCTTTCATACATTTCAGAATTATAAAATAAATTATAACAGTAAAAACTATATTTTTTCCTAAAGATTTTTTTTATTTTTGCTTAGTTTAAAGTCAAAATATAAATTTAAGAACTAAAATTATTCAAATCTAGTTTATCACTGTATAATAAATGATTGGGAGATTGGGAGAATACTTTTTGAAGCAGAAGCCTGGTAAAGCCTTGCTACACATTTTGATTCCCACTGCATGTTCAAGACCTCAGTTAAGGCAAAACATCCATTGCCTTGGCTGAAAACAGCGGTAATCTAGAAGAAGGGTTACACAGAAGATTAATTTACTTGTAGACTTAACAAGGGAAAGTGTCCAGTTACTGGTCTTCACAGGAAATCAGACAGCATTTTGCAGCACTTAAAGTGCCTAAAAACACAAAGCAGTAAAAGAAGCAAAATTAAATATAGCAGAACAGCCTTTTGCATGTTTTCAAGATTCTTGACAATAGATTGGAAAATTTCATACCCGAGGCCTGAAGTTAACTTCAAGTCATACAAAATTGTGTTTGAGAATGTTTTGATGAACTGTTGTTCAAGACAAGAGTTCATAGATATGTATGCTGCATCACAGAAACACTAGTGAGGAATAAAGACAGCAAAAGTAACATGCTAACACACATGAGACTGCTAGAAAAATTTAATCATTGTTAAAATGTGACAGATTTGCATCAAGGTGGAATTAGGAATTTCAGTTTGGGTACATGTTTTTTTTGTTTGTTTGTTTTTTGTGGTTTTTTTGTTGTTGTTTGTTTGTATTTTTTTTTCCTTGTTTAATTCTTTCTCAGAAAAAAAAAGTCTTAAAAATTTGTCTTTTTGCTATGAGAATTACTGGGACATACCTGTTCTGACAGGAAGCAAGGGAGGAATATTTAATCTTCTGTGTAGAACCACTAATTTCAGCAATCAGTGTCCATTCTCACCTCCATAACCGGGGTTTACAAATTCACCAATTATTAATTCACTCCTCACCAGCCCAGCTGAATTGTCAAAGGTCATTTGCATGGTGAAATAGTTGCAGTTCTGGGACAAACTGAGAAAAAAGCCAAAAGCTGTGAAACTGTAGATGTTCTACAAGCCAAGGAAAAGCCAGTGTGATGGTTCCTTTGTGTGAAGACAGGGTTCAGGAAATACTTTTGACACTTGTATAAACATTTTTTTTTTTCACTCTGATAAATTAATTTTTGGTGACCCAGGGAGAAAGAACCATCCTGGCAAATGCATTTCTCTGCTTTCTTCCCTTCTGTTCACCCTTCTGCATTTTCCTATGTAGCCCTTCCTTTAGGAAGGACTAAATTCAGAATTCAGGGCTTCCAGGCCAAGGACCTCCATGCTTCTGCCTGGGAAAAAACGTGTGGATAGGCAAGGGTTGTAATATCTGTGCATGAAAATGAAGGAACACAAAGCACTGTAGTTTAGTAGGGAAAGACTCTGCTTTTACAAATAAAAGCCTTTATGTTAATATGACAGATATCTACAGCCATTCTAAATGCCCTACCCGTCCAACCAGCAGTGCAGAGTTGGTTCAGTTCGCTCTTAGGATCCAGTTACAAAAAGGCTATTAAGAAATGCTGCTATTTGTCAAAACCAGACATAAAAATGGAAGGTAATAAATCAGAGAAGAGGCCTTTGAGTGGTCTAAATGCTGTTGCCCCCATTTCATCTCAGAACACCCTGGTGTAAACACAGCACCCAGAACTGTTTTGTAACAGGCAACAAATAACATAGTCAAATTGCTTCAATAATGAGATTCAAAGAGGAAGGGAATTATACACAGAACCTGAACTTTACATCCTTGCAGATGCTGGAACAAGACTTTTGTGCAGCACTGGGTGGAATCCAGGTGGACAGCTAGAGCTGGGCTGTGGGAAGGTACACCCTCCCTCCCAGACCTCATTCTTTAATGTAGCAAGCATAAGCATATATCTTTTCTGGGGACATAGGGATTTTATCTCTTTATGCCCACCAGAGCATATCTACCTACCTGCATCTAGCAACTGTATCCAGGAATGGCATGCATCCAGGGTATTCCAGCACATTCCACCACATTTTTTTATAGTTGTATACATACAGGATTTTACTATGGTCACTCATGCTAACTTAGGTTTGACAAGTGCTAAGTACAGGGCCTGGTAAAGCACACATGGCTTGCTCAAGACCTCAGACTCCTAGAAAGTAATGTCTTCTGCCAGACTTCCACTACAAAGGATCACACCTATGAAACAGAAAAATTAATAGGAAAATCAAATACAGCTGACAGGTGGGTAAGCTCTTGTTATGACAGCTGGTGTTGATCAACATGGTGTGGGAAAAGCTGGTCAGAACAGGGTAATCAAAAGGTAGATATTGAGAGGACTCTGAGCTCACTTTTAGGTTATGCAGCCAAGAATATATAATTCATCCCATGTTCTTAAAGTAAGAATCTATCAGAGTGAGACATTTAGGCTAGTGGCCAAAGAAGATAAAAACTAGGTACAGGTGAGCAAGCTCAGGTTTTATAGTAAAATGCATAAACAGAACCCCTTACACATTTCAGCATTTTTACTACAACCAAATACACAGTTCTATTGAACATGGTGAGATATCTGTGTTGAAATACCTTTGGCCTCATCTGATTGCAATTTAAAATGCCAAATATTGCTTTAATATAACTGGCAGTTGGAATATGAAAAAAATTTTTACTCAAATCAAAACTGTAGTATTGGTTCCTGAGGATGTTTCATAACATCCTTGAACTTGTCAAGGTTGGCAAGATGATATTTTTTTGATTCAGGAGAATTAAACGGACCAAGAGAGCTCAAAAGTATTAACACAGTCTTTTTGCTATGTAATATTAAGCAGTTAAAATTGATTCAAGATTTTAGTTTGAGACTTCTTTGCTTACTGCTATGGAAAACATAAGCAAAAGAAGCCCAAGCCCAAAATTGAGAAAAATAATGTGCAGCACAAAAAGAAGAGGAAAAAAAGGAAATGTAGAATTATGCAAAGCAGAGATAATTCCCACTTGTTTGCCACAGAGAGGTTACTTGATAAAGTTCTATCTTTCCTGAGCAATCCATATGAGCAGGAAAGAAGAGGTTAATCTAAACCCTGAAACAACAGCGAGCACAGAAGTTACTTTTCTAATTTTGGCAAAATAGACAGCCAGAAAGAGAAGCGTAGGTAGTATAATAAATCATAAGAAAAATTCATCTCCAAATATCAGATTTTAACATGTTTTATCAGTCACAGGCAGATAATTAGAACTGACAAGTTGCCTCTCACCACTATTCCCCTAGGACCTGGTGCACTTCTTTTGTCTAAGGTGTTTTTTTGCTGGTCTGGTTGGCCCTTCTTTGACTCATCATTCTCAGGCATTACAGAGGTAGACAGTTCACCTGCTCACATGCAGGAATAATTTTGAAGACAAGAGTAAAAAACGGAAGAAGAAGGGAAATATGTACAAAGTCCCAGAAAAGGGGATCGAGGTGGAGGGAATCCTTGCTGGTTTGGGAACTAAGGTCAAAAGCATTCTGTTGCTCTGTACATCTTAAAGATCACCAAAACAGGGCAGCTTTTGCAAACAAACAGTAAACTAACTTCCTCCATGAGATTGTCCAGGAGTGATTTCACTTGTTTTGGCCTCAAAAGGGTAGATGGGTAGAATGGACAGTTTTCTCACTCTCTGCTCACTAAGCTAACATTTTAAAACAGGTTCTGATCTATTCCTTTCTACCATACCTAAGATGATCTCTGTTGACATGGTAAAAATAAGTACCTCAGTCTGAATCCCATTGTCTGCTACTTTTTATATTTTTGGGGGCATTCATTTCTTTGCAAACTACTGCAGCACTTATAAAAGTTTCAGCTACTTCCTACAGGAAGGTTCAGCATCAGTAACTTTTTAAGAAAAGTAGTAGGATGTTACAGTATAATTACTTGAATAGGAATGTTTGACTGGGCAGGTTGGGACCAGACTGTACCAAAGCTTCATGAATGAAATGAGGTCGCACTTGCCCTGATGACTTGCATTCAGAACTCTGAATTACATGTCTTCAGGTAGAGAAGAAGAAAAAAGGTGGAAAACAATTCTGCCAATTGATTTTTTGCCATATAGTCATTTTTCTTATATCCAATTGGAAATCAAGCTAAGAATCTTTAGAGAGCCAAGAAAAATGTTATTCACCCTCTTGCTCAAGCTCAGAAATTGCTTGGCCTAGTGAGTGACATATTATCCAAGTTAAAATTAGCATAATGTATAAATGAATAGATTTTTCTCCATTAATTACTACATTTTCTGAAAAGAAAAAAAAAAATATCTGATTCAGGTGTTACAGTGTCTCTTTGTCCTTTCTGAGGCCTTTTTGGTGGCCTAGCAGACTTTTTTCCCCTGAAAGCATTAATTTTTTCTAAATTAGAGTTTTGTGTGGTCTTCAGTGAAAAGTCATTTGAAACCTATTGAACACTTTATGTGTTAAAGCAAGAGAATATATTTTGTTTTATTAAAAGAATAAAAAAATAGTTATAGAGTAATGACAGTATTAACTTTGGGGATATTCATTCTGCCTCTATGAAACAAAGCAAGGAATGCAAAAGTTCTATATTTTATTCTTTCTTTAAACCTTTAAATATTGCATGATTCGTGTCAATATTTGCCTCTTTTTGCTTAAAGCAGATTGAAAATCTGATTTGCTTATCTGTCTTTCTGGGTCTTTTTTTTTTTTTACCTCTAGCCATGAGAAGTACTCAGCTATCAAGTTGTGGTAGCACAATTTCTTCTATTAATGTTGCAATTAGCTCTGTAATTATTAGCCTGATTTTTGACCTATTTATTCTGTTTACAATCTGCAAGGCAAAACCCTTCTGGCCATGGCTCTTACCAAGAGAAATCCTCCAGGAGCCAAAAGTTAATTGGGCTAAACTTTTTAGACAAAGAAAAGAAAGGGAAAAGAAGAATAAAACACCAGCAAGCTTATTCTGAAAAGTCTAATTTTTTATAGTTTTGTATTCTTTGACATTTGTAGGAAAGTGTGAGGGCAGACTTCTAAAACTGCTGAAAAATCCCAGCACCTGAAATTCAAAGCAGGCATAGTTTTGGAGCCCATCTCCTTAAGTACCAGACAGGGAGCTATGAGGATATTTGGAACATGGTAGATTATAAAATAACATAAATGTATACCTGAGAATAAATATCTATATGTAAAACGAGCATAATATTTTCTCAGTAATAACAATAAATTTTAACCCTATTAAAGCCAGACTAACCTTGAGGTTGCAAACACTGGTAATTTTATGTATTACTCAAAAAATCTTACAAGAATTCATCCTTGTTTACACAAAACAATAAACAATTCATTTGGGAAAAAAAAAACAAAACCAAAACCAAAAACAACTCATGGTTGCAAAACTGAGAATTCTTCATTCCCCAAATAACTTAATGCTAACTTCAACTCGATATGTTTCTTTAAATTATTGATCAACTAGCCTTTTACACTCAGCTGGCATAACGCCTCTCACTGTCTGCTATCTCTACAAAATCCCAGTTCTCCGAAAATCCATGTACATTATCTGCTAGGCACTAATTTGGTGTGAAAAGCAACAAAAGAGCTCTCTTAACTCCAAATCAATCCACCAGATATTAATCACTGGAAAATTACTGACACCTCTTTTGTTTTTCTTTCTTTAACCTGCCAGACCCAGCCCTGTCTCTGTTCCACCATTTAGCCCATTTTCTCCTTAATTCTTCAGTGCAAGCAGTGTTTACAATGCCCAGCAATTCTAACCTTATTCCTCTGAACCATTTGACACGGCTCAGACAGCTTACCAAAGAATTCAGCCTATGGCTGCATGAACTCTTGAAGGAATCAGAAACTATACTATACAGATAAGCATTATATACAAGTACTTGTTGTCATGGTTACACAGATAGGCTCACTTCTGACTTTTCCCTGTTCCTTCTGAATAGGAAATAGAGATCCAGGGAGACTCTCAAGCCCCACTCAACAGACATTCGTGCAATTTTAAATTCGTATGTGTCTGAGAAAAAGAAAAAAAAAGAGTGGGTGGGCTGTAATCCATCTACTTCATCTTTTAAAATATTTATAGATAGCACAGTGTAAGTCAACAAAAATAAAAGGAGCCTGTACAGGTTTCACTGCATTTTTCAGAGCCAAAATCGTGTTTTGCTGCCAGGGAAATCAAAATAAAGTAGTGAAACAAAGTATTGTAAAGAATAAATAAACCTGAGAACCTGTCAATGCATTATTTCAGTAGACATTTTAAGTAACCAGATCTTTTTTAAGAAATCCATGAGAAAAAATTGTATATATGGCTCTAAGCAGAAAATAATAAAAGATAAACCAAATATATATGTCATTGTCCTTGACGAACATGTCCATGACAAACAAGGGCCCTGCACAAGTCCATAACTCAACTATTGAGTGCTTTAAGCCTTAAGCTTAAGTTGTGGGATAGCAATTTCAAAACAGATAATGCAACTTTTGAGTGAGAAATTACACTCTATTGACTGAGATGTGAAGCAGGCATTTAATGCATGGTTATCGCCTTAGCTGAGATTAAATTGTTTGCCCAGCTTCCTAGCTGCTGACACAAATATTTAAATTATTTCACTGTTTACATCTTTGCAGGTTATTGACCTTTAGCCTCCAATCACATCTGAGTGTCTGGGCCAAGACTCTTTATCAAATCTGGTATCTAGTCTGCAGGCAGCTATGGCTCAGGTATTCTCTTGCAATGGGATGGTTATTGTATCCCCTCTGTTGACCAGACCTTCTCACAGGGAATCACTGGTTCACACCTGCTCTGCTTTTTCTTAAGCACAAGTAGCTGAAGGTGAGGATAATAACTGAGGAACTGAGACCTGCTCCAGCAAAACACCAGAACATGCAATGAAGTGTAAGTAGATAAGGAGTCCTCTTTAATCACAAAGGTTTCTATTATGCAGAAATACACAATCAAATTTAAAATTATCTGGTGACCTGTTGCATTAATTGACATATATAATACCTTCACGTTTTATCAAGTGTTATGGCAATACGTGTTCCTATTGTCTAGTGAAATTATACTTTTTTTAAAATGCTTTTCAATGAAACCAATATGCAAATTACTTTTTTCTTATTAATATTAATATATTCTGAATTTGCTGATTTAATTTTGTTTCCAAGGAAACTGCCTGGGAATTTTTCCCATAGTTTTACATTTTTTTAAATTAATTTTTTTGTCCCTTATTTGGGGCAAAAGGTTATATATATTTTTCAACAGGAAAGTTTTTTTCCCCAAATAAAGTTGGTATAAAATTTCAGCTGCCTGGTTATCCCTCCATAACATTATTTCTTTGGGTTTGTTTTGCTACTCTTCATACTAGTTTGATATTTATTGGTTTTACTCCTTTTTTTTAACTTTATTGCTTTGCTATATTGCTCTTTCTGGTCTTATTCCTTTTAGCTGTGAGTAAGGTAGATCTGCAAGTACTGAGGTAACTTTCTTTGTCACAGAAAAGTCTGTTAAAAATATAAAACCAAAGGAAAACAGCTAACATGAAAACTCCAAAAAGCTTGCCAAATACATTTTTTGAGAGTGAGGCAATGAGAAATCACTTAGCTATCCATGCCAGCACAGATCAAGTAATGGCATTAAGTAATTTGAACACTACACAGGTTCACTGTGAGGATGCTCTGGGTTAAAACATTAGTAGGAATGGGATGCTGTCTGGTGAACTGGAGCGGGAGTGTTTTGCTTTTACTCACATCCTCCAGGCTTTGGGCAGCAGATTATTATGGGTATGACAGCTGAGAAAAAGTTGAACATTGGATAATAGAAAGTCACAGTGGTACAGGGAACTCCAGAGCTTGTGCTTTCAAACTCTACTTCTTTTTGTGAAATATGCCTTTTAGTTTGTTTTGAATGCTTATGGTGCCTTTTATGCACTGTCTGCAGGCTATTTTAAAATATATTATTGTGACCTTGGTGACCCTCTAGATGATTATTCTGCTTTGGTTTGCACACTTTTTCGTCTGTCTTTTTTAACTCTTCCCTTGCCTATTCTTTTATATTTTTTATCTATTTCCTGAAATACTTCTCTCATTTTATAAATAAAATGTTTCCATCTGACACCTCCTGCTTCAGCACGCACTCAACCAACTCTTCTATTGTATCCTCTTCCCTATAGTCTGGGAGATGGGATTAATTATAAATTTTGTTACATATTTGTAATTGATTTTTTTTCTTTTACTGAAGATATGCTTTCTTCATAATGAAAAATAAAATACAGATTAATTCCTCAGCTAAGCACATTCCAAAATCATATAATTTGTGGGATTTATCTTATTTTCTTGAGCAGAGCTTGAATTAAAAAAAAGGCTTGAAGAATCAGGAATCAGAGTTGGATTGTGTTTTTTTTAAATTCAAAAGAAAAAAAAGTCAGGAGGAAAATGTAGGAAAGTTCTCTTTGCTGCTCTTCAGGAATGGTGTCCTGTTGGTAAAGCAGTGTGGTAGGTTACCATGGCTGGATGCCAGGTGCCCACCAAGCTGTTCTATCTCCCCATCCCTTCTGGACAGGGGAGAGAAAATAAGATGGAAAAACAACTTACAGGTTGAGATAATGCTGTTCACTACAGCGGAAGCAAAAGTTTGGGTGCAAACACAAATCCAAATGGGTTTATTCTCTACTTCCCACCAGCAAGCAATGTTCAGCTGCTTCCTGGGAAGCAGAGCTACAGCACACACAGACCTTGCCCTGGAATGTCTTAGATTCTCGGTCAATGTGTGGAATTGCCTTTCTGTTTCGTGCAAGTCTGGCCCACCTGCTTATCTCCATACCTGTAGGACATGCCAGTGTGATGCTCTGCTGAGAGACCCCTCCAAAGCACTGTGGGTTATTTAGCACCATGCTTCTCAGGCACTAATGCAGACCACTCTTGGGCAAGGTTAGGAAAAAGGAAAGGGGTATTTAGGAGAGGCCTCAGTACCCACTTAGAATCAGCTCCCATACCCCTCTGCTGAATTCAGTTGGCGTAGGCATATCACTGTGTTATGTCCACAACACTGAGTTCATTTGTGGATATCATTTTATGAGAAAGCTGTTGACAAATTAAAGGAAAGGACAAAATTAGAGGAAAGGACAGTTGCATTAATTGGGGTTGCTCAAATTGAAAGCAAGTAATTATTTATAGTGGTAAATGGTGTAATAATTATGAAAAATTGAATGAAATTAAGATAAAAAATATTTAAACAGAATATTAGAAAGTGTTCTCTGACAGTGAGATATATGAAGCTGCAGTTTCTAAAGAGAGGTGGTGGGACTCTCATTGCCTGAAGCTCTTGAAACTTTACAGGAAGAGAAATGTTGAAAATCTTGGGAAGTGTCTGTGCCTGAACTGGCATGAGAACTGACTGACCTTTTCCTTCTTTTATTCTGTGAATATTAAAAATGGGATTTTTAAAAGACTTAAATATCCATGTCAAAAATTATACCTACCTTTTCTGGTATTTTCAGGTATTTTCTTTCTTTCTTTTTTTTCCTTAATTAGTATGGAAATGTCACTGAATACATTAACTTACACACTCTTTATCTCACTAAATTCCTTTTTCTCCTTGTTAATATTACATCTAGCTTATAGTGACCATTAATTGATTTTTCTTCATCTTTCATAATTTTCCTTTCACATGCATTGCCAATAGCTCTTCCATCTCAGAATATTTTCGGTTTTGATGGTTTTCCATCTAATGACAATTACTCTGAGAACTTCACTACTGTGGATAGCACTGTTGAGGTTACTGTTCTAGCAACTAAGTAATATCACAAGGATTTAATTGTTTATTTCTAGACCTACACCTGATTCTAAAATTTTCAAAGTTTTTTGTTTATTCCCTTGTTTTGGTTTGTTTCCCTCAGACCAAAATGTAGCCTATGTAGACCTTTGTATTCTGCAATAAATGTGATATGAAAATAATTTTTTGTCAAGTGTATATTTCATGCTGCTCAAAATTTAAATTTCCTGTAGAAACAGCATTTCCAATGCAGATTTGGAAACAATACCTGCAGATGTGCTACTGCTTATCAGAAAGATCCAGCACAACAAATTTATTGGCATTAAACACTTTACTAGAAAGACATCCATGTTGTAAGTGCTCAGTTCAATCCTTTGGATCTGCAGGTACAGTTTTCCTCTTATAAATCACTCCATCTCAGCCCTGGGCTCTTAAATGAGCAGGAAGCATCCCTCCTGTTTCCTCTGCTGACTCTGCCAAAGCACATGCACTTTCAGCTCCTCCTCAGCCTCAGCAGGCTGGATTTTATTATTTTTTTTTTCCCCTGGGAGCAGTCTGAAGCAGCTGTCCTGTGCTTGTAAATTCAGTGTCACGTTTTCCATAACTTTTCATGATTTCTGTCCTTTAACAAGTTCAGTGACTTTTTAACTAAAAATAATGGATTTAATTTTTTTCCTTCCACTGCTACAAACTTTATCTTTTCCAAAACGAATTTTTCTACACCTTTGTATTTAACTGACATACTCAGTGAGGTGGGCTAAACCCATCTCTGCAAAACAACAGTTTCACCTTAGCCACCCACCTGCTGCTCACTTACCTAGTAGTGACAGCATCCTCAGGACTGTCCTGTCTTTAAAAGGTGTGTGAAATGTTAAAAAGAAAAGCTGTCCCATTTGCAGTCTTGTATTGCCAAATATTTATTTTTGAATATTTTCCCTGAGCAAGCAGCACTGGACACTTTGTCCTTTCTTAACACCTTTCTTTGTCTCTTGCCATGCACACAGTCCAGTGTAGGCATTTCTGTACCAGACTCCCTCCCAAATTCTGGCTTTTACCGTAAAACATGTGAATTTTTTGGAAATAAATGCTGAGGTCTTTTGTCTTTTTAAAACAAATGTCCTTTTTTGAATTAGTTTGGTTTCTTTTGTGTTGGCCATGGTGAGTCTTTCTTCAAATTGTGCAGTCTTTGTGATAGTTCATGCAGGACTTCTAAGGGCTTGTCCTGAGTCTTTCATGGCATCACTCCTCCAGGCCTTTTCTTTTTTTAAAAAAATCTGATTTCCTAATGAAGCATCTATAACTCCTTCATTCCTCCTTTGTGCCACTTCATCATCATCATTAATGTTCTTCTGTGGTCATCTTTTTTCCAAAATACCACTACAAAAGAAATCAAATCACCTTTATACTTCATTTTCACAGGAAGCACAGCATTTTCCAGACCATTAACACAGAAGTCCATTGTTAATTTCCTCTGCCTGATTTAACTGAAAACTACTAAAACATTAAGTTGCTTCAGAAGCAGCTTCTTTCAGAAATATATTGCTTGTTTTTGGCACTCTATTCATTGCAATTGCAGGATAAAGCAAAATTAAGCCCTTTTTTCCAGTTGTAGTCAACATTCCCCTGCTGCTCAGAGTAAAACACGACTGATCAGCCCTTTCTTGTGTATTGTCTCCTTAACTTCCCTGTGTGGTAGTTTTCCCTAATCTACATTCCTTCTCCTTGGGCCCTGCATTATTTAACACAGTTTGGATTGATGTGCCATGGATGAGACAGTTTTTCTGACATTACTGCCACACTGATAATGATGTAATGAATGATTTTCACCTCCTCAGGCAATCAGTTCATAAAAATACTTAGGTTGCTACTTCAGTCTGGTATCTAGAGAGACAGAAGACCAAAGAATCTGTTTCCAGGAATAAATATGGTCATGAATTTGTCTGGAGTTGCTGAAGTCAGTGAGAGAAGGAAGGTTCTGAAATTAAGATATTTATTAGGCAGATCCAAAACTCCTAAGAAAGGACCAAGGTGGTGTTGTTTAAGGAATGTGACGGAACCCTATGGATGGGAATACTAAGTAAAGCCTATCCCATCCTGTCACTTAAAGTCTACTGCTCTTAAAATGAATCACAGAATCATAGAATGACTTGGGATGGAAGGGACATTTAAAGGTTGTTGAGTCCAATCCCCCAAGGACCAGCCTGACCTTGAACATTTCCTGGAATGGGGCATCTACAACCTCTGGGCTTCTTGTTCTAGTGTTTCGCCAACACTTGCAGAGTTGCATTTTTGCAATTGAATCTGATTGTTTCTATTTATTTTCATCATTTTGGAAATGAGATTTATACTGATGCTTAAGCAGGAATAATTTGAGTCACAACATAATATTTGAGGTGTGATTTCTGCAAAACATTGAGCATTACCCAGCAACAATTATATAGTCTCATTGATCTTGTAAGAAAATCTTTTCAGACTTACTGGGGGAGGGGAGCTTTGTATCTTATGAAATTCTATAAAATTTCAGTTGACTGCATTGTGTTGACAAATATATCTTTACAGTAAAGGGAAATACTTCTTAAGTTCACCTCATTTTAATTAACTTTCCCAAACAAAGGTTTGATTCAACCCCTATTTAGCCAACCATATATAAATGTGTCTTGGCTGGGGACTTTTTGTGTGCCAAATACATCCTTTGTTATATAAGGAAAACTTACATGATGCCTTTGGTGGCAATAGTCATTATACCTTTTATCAGATACACAAGATTAAGTAAAGAAAGGAGAGGTCAGAGTTTCTCTGGCTGTCTTTCATATTAGTTGCAGTTATTTCCTAACAAATTAAGTGGATGTAGATTCTAAAATCCTTCTAGACAACTACAGTAAGTATTGTCAAGCTGCAATCCAGAATAAAATATTGTGGTGCTTAAAGCCATGTCACTGTTCCAGCTGATCAGTTTAACCTGAAATTCATGCTATAGCACAGAGCAAAGTAAAATATCTCAGCTGGCTCTGAAGTAAAAGGAATTTGACTCCATCAGTTTGGGTTCACACACGATAAATCCACTACCCTAACCAAATACTTTTTCAAGATTCTTTGAAACACAATGAAAACTGATTTGGAAAAAAAATAGTTTTATCCTTCTGAGGAGTTAAATATGATTTTTTTTTTCATCTCTGACTGCAATAAAAGAAACTTGCTATGTATGCTATAAGGCATTTACCTTGTATGTAATCCAAAACCCACAGGATCAGCACAGGCAAAACTTTCCTCTTTTTCAGAAATTAATGATTTTATTTTCAGATTTTTGGATTCCAGAGGAAGCCTTGTTTCAGAGACATAATCCTGTAAATCCCAGGAAAATAATCTGGGAATTCTCAGGGTATAGCAGGGATAAGGATGAGAGTTATTTTTCAGTGAAAAGTTGAGGAAAGCACAGGTTGAAAAAAGTACCAAGATCTGAAGCAGGCACCATTTGTCCAATTCTGTAGTGCAGTAAATAGTAGGCTGTCCCCTTTGTCTTTCCTGCTCTTTGTTATGCCATTATACTTCCTAGAAGAGCATTAGATCATTTTTTTTAAGACATAGTAACATTTTCATCAGGTTGCTACATGGTTCTTAGGTGAACTAAGATATAGTACTACTTTCAACCTGAAGAGGTAGAGCTATTTTCCTTTGTTGAGGGAAAAATCTGGTACAAAGTGCATTAAACATGATGGGTGAGAAGTATGAGTAGCAATGGTCACTTATAAAAGGTACAGTAAAAAATCTGTATTGAAAATAGTGCAAAAAATGAACAAGTATTGAAAAGAAATACACAATGAATATTGTTTCCCATAAATTTGCTGATTGTATATGTTGACTACTCAGTGTTGTTTTTTTATATTAAGCAGAAATTTGCTGTTGCTATTGTTTGACATCTGCTGTATTTCATCCTGAACTAATTATTGCAAAAGTTTCAGCAGAGTGAAAAAAATTCCACCAACTCTCTCTTTGGCACAGCACTACCAGCAGTCAGTGGTAGTATAGAAGAAACTAGGCTCAAATATATTGTTACCTAAGGTACCCATGGAAAAAATGACAAGAAAAGGACATTTGTACACAACCACATTATGAATGTTTTGACTTACAAGCATCTGTTATTCTTGTTTGTGAGTGCTTTACCATGCATCTGGACCTTGACATCTAGGAGCTTATTGAATAACTTGAATTTTCATCTCTTATCACCTTTATTGTGGAGAACTACATAGGGTAACTCTTCTAATTCTTAAAATGAAACCCTCCCAACAGAAGAAATGCCTGGTGTTTTGGAAGCCAGAAATCATCAGCCTAGAAAAGAGTCCTTTAAAATGTTCAGCATAGGAGAATGTTCTACTTAAAGTGTGCTGCTGATAAAAGAACTCTCTATCTCTAGAGATACAAAGCAGAAAAAATGATGTTGTACATCAGAGAGATAAAAGATCACTGTGCTGAAAGTAATCATCAAACTATGACTTTTTAAAGCTTGAAACTGCATTTTTCTAAAGTTTCCACTGTTCCTTCATTCTTCCCACATTTTCACAAAATAATACTGTTTCTTTAGAAACTATTGAAAATATCTGGAGAATATAAAAATATAAGTTTTTAAGAGACACTTAAGAAACTCTATCTGAAAGGTTTTTTCATTTAAAGTAAGATTCTCTAAACAATCAGTCCATTAAACCAGCAATATTTTCCACTTTCCAGAGATAAAAAGAGATTGGTTTTAATATGCTGATGGTATGAAAAGACAAACTTAAAGACTGCAGAACAGTCTCCCAGGCATTCAATTAATCGGAATGAAAATTCTAGTTGGTATCTTGATATAAATAAAAGATACCGTTAATTTGTTGTTCAAATTACTGAAAATGTCCCTGCCAGGAGCAGTCTGAATAAATCCAGGTTTGACTGATAGGGCATTAATGGCAAGCACTCAGACACTTAAATCAAAGGCTTATTATTCTTTGTAATATTTTTCCTGTACCCGGCTTACTTTCACATTCAAGTCCTGACAGAGATTTTCCTTTTATTGGCCAACTTTATATTGATGGAATATATTTAGCATAATCATATCTTTTTGGCTTAAGTGATTTATATAATATCTTTTTTCAAGGCAGAACAGTAGACAAAGATACTACTCCTAAAAGATAACACTGCTAATTGTCAGTATTTAATAAAATTCTAACATTCATTCTGTAAAGAGAATTAGTGGTCAGTGTGGCTTTGTTTTCACTGAAGAATCTGGTCACAAACATTCCCAGGTATTGGATAACTCTCATGGTTCTACTGTTCCAGCAGGATATGCTCAAAAAGCCTTCACTGTGAAACATCCTTCTCCTCTTCCCATGGTGTGCATTGATTGTAAGGAAACATGCCTTACACCTGTTTTCTGCTGAGTGAAATGTCTCAGGGCCACACAGCCCCCTGCAAGATTTCACAAGGCAGAAGATTGCACCAGCGAGCACCTAGATAAAACCCATCAGTATTGACTCTGCTAAGTCCACATGGATAGAGGCTGGGTAGTCACATATTCTGTGCACAAGTGTCTTGGTTTATAATGAATTCATTAGTGGCAAATCTGAGTCTTGGAATCTGAAACTTCTTAAAAAAGAGCCTTGAGTCATTTCCCCAGGTTTCACAACAAATCCTATTTTGTTTTCAATGGGGATGAATAATACAAACAGTGAAATCATACTGTAAGGTACTCCATCTGAATTTACTGTATAGTATAGAAGTAATATAAACCACCATTACCTTGAGAAATACAGTGACTGCCTTCTGCAAATTGTGCTGCAAAAATAGAAGTTTCTGTGCTGAGGACTGAAGTGTGAAAGCAGCAATAGAATTCAGAAGGTATATGATTTATTTTTCAAGAGTTTATGATGGCATTATATCATACTTGTTATTTTTTGGCACAGACAGCATTGTGCTGCTGTACTGCTTATCTGGGCTTGAGTTGCATCCCTTTCTGTCTGTTTAGCTCAGCATCTTAGTAATATGAGTAATAAGTGCAAAAGATTTTCTGAAGAAACTGCATCTCTGTTTCCTGTCTATACTTGGTGGAACACTTTGCTCTTATTCCTTGTTTCTCACAAACTCATTCCAAGCACATCAGTGAAGCATAGTGGCAACACTGGAGTTTACCTGGAAGGAGGGAACAAAATTCACATCCAAGAATTACTGCTCAGCCCAGAATATTGAACTGGTTCTAATACAAAATCAAACTAGGCATGTCCTTGGCATTGATGGTGCATTAACAAGAATCTCTTCAGCCCTGCAACCAAGCCTGGAAAAACCATCTAAAAATAGTATGCAGGCATTGAATTTTCAGTACAATTAACACTTTGAAAAATGTTGGGACTGCTAAGGAGAAAAGAGGACTTTCAATGTTAGAGAGAGCTATTTAAAGAATGTGTTGGGAAATGTTAAATTTCAGCTTTCTTCTTGTTTACAAATAATCGGTAAATAGTTTCAAATTTTAGAGAGTTTGTCTTGCTGAGTATTTTAAGAGAACATTTTTTACCCTACAGATCCTTGTGATCAAGAGCTGAGATAATTCAAAGAGAGATGTATTATGGAATCATGGAGAAAACAAGTTGCTGCCTGCCCGACTATTTTTTATAACCAGTAGTGTCTAGAATTCATTATGTGTTTTGTGCAATTAGTCACACAATATTGGTTCTCTGCCCAAACATTATGCAAATACACGTGAGGACTGCAGAAAAGAGTCTTTCATACCTGTACACCCTAATAGCTAGGAGCAGTTCAGTGTTTCAGAGAGAGAGCAGAAGCGAATTCCACTGTACACATTTTAACCTTTCCTTATTTTCTTTATTTTGGTTTGTTTGCTTGTTTATTTTTCTCCCTAAGGAAAACATAGTATATGTTGATATATGATGACTTGGGATGTAAAAACCTAATTCCCTTTCCATTCTAGGAATAAAAATATATAAACTATCTTGTCTGAGCTGAATGTTTACAAAATATACACTCCTTTTGCTCTTGTCACAATCACCGAGAGTAATTGTATTTATATGAACACAGCACTAATTGCTAAGGATTTGCTCACTGGCCTTTGTCTCTCTTATCAGATTAATTGCCTGAATGCCAGGGCTCCTGTTGGAGTGTTTAGAGTGCTGCTGTGTCTATATGCTGAACATTGTTTCATCTGCTCCCCTAACATACAAACTGGAGCTGTTGCTGTCCTTAATATCATTCTGATTAGGCTACTTTTACCATTCATTCCCTTGATAGGCATGGTGCAGTGGCTATTCTGATATATTACAATACAGCATTCAGAATTATTTTTGCTCATGGGCCATTTGCCTTATTGAAAGTGTAAGTAGTAAGAGAAGTATTTTTACAAACACAGTGCAACTTTTGGACCTTCCTGCAATTTATTGCAGATAACCAAGAGGTGATAAATTTGGGGAAAGCCTAAGTTCTTGACGAAGGAATTTGACATCTGGTAAAAAAACCATCTAAAGCTGAAATTGTCTCTGAAGGAAATAGAATTCTAGAAAACATGAGTTTTTAAACTCAAAAGGAGCTTTAACTAGGACTGCAAATCAATGAAGGTGGACAGGTATTCCTAGGTGTGCTCTGTAGCTCTTCCTATTAGAACAAAACTCCAACTTCACATGGCTTCACCTGTCTTTACATTCAATGGGCATTGCAAGAGCATTTTCTCAGCCTGTGTTAGTAATGATTATTTCAAGTGTAGCTGAAACAGGAAATGCTGGACATGATATTCCTTCTTAGAGGGACCATGATAGATCAGATCCAAGTTGTTCACATAACAGAAATTTGGTCATGGATTCTTTGGCTTTGAAACTATGTTTTAGATCTGAACATTCCCCAAAATGGAAAGGTCTGAGTGACTTGTCAGTATGTCTTCTGTGCTTCTTGCATTGCAGAGCTTGCCTGGAACTGAAGTCTATGGGTTGCTTCTGACAGGAGAAAACCTGGTTATGAAATTCAGCACACCCAATAAACCCCTGGCCCAACCAGGATAGTTGCTGTCCAACATGATGTACCATATCCTGTTACCTGGAACACAAGAGGCATTCAGTTAACCTGCATACAGTTCCAGACCTCCCCTTCCTCAGTGCTCCATCCAAAATAAATACTTTCCTTAAGTCTTTCTGTTAATACTGCTATTATGTAGCAATACAGCTATTTTGTAAGTTGATACATATATCATTCTAAACTCAGGCATTTTTATATATCTTAGCATAATTTAAAAAAAACAAACACTGTGTATCTATCTTCTCTTTACTTATGACAATTTGTATCTGAAAACCTTGGAAAACTGGGCTTTTAAAACTTCACAAGGGTGCAGACTTCTGAAAGTCATTATCATGTCCCACTAAGTCAGTTCTTAGAAGTACTATCAATCATTTCTGTAAATGCTGTTATGGACATTATGACAAACACTCCCTCCCACTGACTGGGACTGAACCACACACTCACCAAATGTACTTTGCTCCTGACATCTGTCTCTGTATGATAAGGTCTGCACTATTCTTTTTAATTTGATGACTTTTCTTTGAACATTTTCTATTTGTCAATATTCTCTTAGAAGTACAAACTTACAAAGAAATGGCCATAGTGTTCCAGTGGTCACAACCTGCTGAAGCAAGAGGAACTTTACTGAGGATTAGTCCTAAAGAAGATGCTCCTTTTTGATTTAAAATTTGTGTGAAGCTGGAAATTCAGTAGCATCTTTGGGTCTTCGGCAAAACCAGCAGTCTGAACATGGAAAATCCTTCTATTCTCATTCTTTGTTCATTCATGAACAACGGTAATGTTGGTCATATCAAAATGTAAATTATTGTCTGACTTTTGAGTAATATGTATCTCATAATCATAATATAATGCACATGCATTAACATACTAAGTATCTTTCCCAAATGCATAACAAGTATTTAAGGAAAAATTGTTTTCTTTTCCATTATCATTGAAATAAATGACATTTTTATCTAGCTGCTGGGCAATTTCATTGCTAGGATCCTTTTTGATCCATATTTTCTTTGAAGAAAAGCCTTTATTTTCAGTCTGATAATGATAGATTTTTCCACATGTAGTATTTTCCTTTCCACATTCCTTGTGAATTTTCCATGATTTCTAGCATCATGTGGGTATTTATTGTTATTAGCTTAGCTATTGACTAAAGGCTTACCTTTTTTTCTATCCTCTAGTTAATAGCTACTTTTTAAAATCAGACATCATCCTTTATGATTTCAGTGCTATTTTTTTATTAGTCATTTTTTTTCTCCAAAGTTGTCTTAGACAAATTTCCAGTGTTGTATTTTTCATGAGTTTCACATTTTTGTGTTTAAATTTTTCTCCTCCCCGATGAACATAAGCATTTGGAGGATTGTATAGTATGCATGTAGTAGTTTACAGTAATGCATTCATTTAGTCCTGTTTGCAGAACAGACATAATCAAATCATCATCATGTGTCCCTGTAGAGGTCATAACCAGGTAGTATGTAGTTTGTTAAATGAAATATATTTATCTTTGTGTCATAAGGTCCCTGGTGTGTGTTAAATCTCATTTCTGCATTTCGGTGTTTTCCTCCCCTTCTACTCATACTTGATCTATAAGCACTAGTATATACAGGCAGAAGCCAATCTTTACAAGACCTACATCTGTGAGTCAGTAGATGATGCAAGTTATTGATCTAAGCAGAAGCACAAAATGGAGAAATAATCTATACAGATTAAAAATCAATGGCACCAACCTATCAATGATTTATAAATTCAAAGAAGGAGCATTTTGGACAAGGAATGTCTCTTATGTCTTCCCTATAATATTTTTGTAATGGCATATAACCACTAATTTTAATATTTCCATCGTTAATCCTCCAGGTTTCTCTAATTCTTATTGAGACAAATGTATATTGACAAATGAGCAATTCCACGTCTTCTTATTTACTATTTATTCTCAGCGGTGGCATATAAATAGTTAATAAGTACCATTCCCTTGTGTTCCGTTAGTGCCTTGGCTAATTTTGTAATCAATATCTTGCTTTGGAGCTAATTGCTTGATTTGAATTCCTCTGTGCCCATCCAGCCTGTTAGTGCTCTGCAGACTGCTGTCCCACCACAGTGCTTCCTTTTTTTATCACATAAAGGCAACTAAAAAAATTGGTCTCTCACCTCAACAGAGATTCCACAAGCTTCCAAATTCCTACACCACTCATTAATGGGTGGTTCATTTCCACATTTTTACCATGTTTACTTCTTTTTTGGACAATGCTGTTTAATGGTATTATGGAAAAATTGCACATCAAACTCAAAGTAATGGTACATGTATTAAATATGATAAAAATGTTTTTAATATATGCCATCCTATTAAGAAATGTGTCTTGTGCTCTGGTTAAAGAAAATGAATTGCAGTTGCAGAGGAAGGAACAGATATTAAATGTTTGTGTTAGTTAAGCTGGGGAAAAATGTAATTTTTAATTCTTTTATTTTAAAGTTGTTTCATGGTTCAACATTTATTCTTGTTCTGTTCATAAATATAGTGAAATCTGGTTCTGTGGTTCTGTCTTTCAGGGTTTCATGCATAGAAGAGTCAGCTTTCTGAACTAGAAAAATGAAAAAAGAAAGAGCAAGGTGAAAAAAAAAAAGCATTTAGAAGAATGGCTTTTCTTTTCTCTACAACTGATGTCCCAGTCCGACTTTCAGTACCTCGTGGTTGTATCATTTTCATGTATAATTTTCAAAGCTCCATGATTGTTGCATTTTCTCTCATAAAGGACCATAAACATGGCATTCAGGATAAAGCAATTATGTTTACAAATAAATGTGAGTTTCTTTACAAAGATTTACTTTAGACTTAGTCAAAAGCAGATAAAGAACTGAAGCTGCTTGTTCATTTCTTATGAGCTGTTATGAGGAATCATTTCTGCTAAGCGGTGGAGTGAATGGAAAGATCTATAAAATTAATTGCATCTCATCAGGTACCAATGACTTTATTTTAGTGCAGTGTTCATGAAAACAGGAATACTGTCATTTCACAGGTGGCTCGATGTTTTGCCTCACTCAGGAGGTAAACCAGACTATCTTCATGGTTCATTAATTTACAGCCTAACATGTAACACCATCCCACAGTTCTCCAGTCCAACAGCAGAGCCAGGCACTGCTGCACTCTCTTTGATGACAGCATGCTAATCCTGTAGAGCCTCATATTTGACTGACACTTTGAATGGCTGCTGTGGCCTCCTGTCAAATTACGGTAGGTTATAGACCCAAAAATTGCCTTCCCATCAAGGGTTAAACTATATCATGTAATTGAGGCTTATTCTAAAAAATCTGCTTGCCCTGAGGTCAGGCAGAGCACTGAGCTGCAATCATTAATAAGCCATTTTGTGTTTGCCTCTGTGATCAAAGGGTCCTTGTCCAGAGCGCAGTAGCTTGTTTCCTTTGCATTTCAGCTTCAAATTTAGTTTCCAGAGAGAGGAGAGAATAAATCCTGACAATAACAATGGCGAATCTTTAATGGCACTTATTAAAGTCAATGTTTGATTTTTCAACTGTGCTACTGAAATTCATTTTTTAGACCAAAAAATGCATTTAAAAGCTTTGGGGCCTTTTGTAACAAACACCCTTTCACAAGTTATACTGATCTGCTATGTTCGACGGAAGACTATTTTATGTTATTTGTTCCATTAGTTCCTTTAATTTCCTTTATAATAGCTGAACCTTTACAGCAGTTAAAAAAAAATCTAATAGCAGCTTTGATCTTCAGATACCAGCTAGAGGGTACTCCACACTTAGATTTTAAATAATGTACTGTAGAAAGCTACCATCCAATGAAAAATCCTCAATTACTTTAAAAGCTACCCTTCACCACGCTTTTACATTTACAGGCCTTTCTCCTTTTTTTTTTGAAATTTCAACCTCCATATTACCGAGGTGTTTTAAGAAATTATTTATGATAGCATTACCTCATACAAATTTTCTGCTCAGTGCATAAACCAGAGTTGCATCTGCTTTTTTAGAACAGGGAACATGATCTAGCTGCTACACATTCTTCCTCTTCTCTGGCATAATCGATGGAAAACTCCCCCCAGAGACAGCAGTGCCTTTCTCTCCTTGCACAGAATGCAGTGTTGATTTAAATATTGTTTGGTAAAGACATTAAAACAAATGGCAAAAAAAAATCCCAAAGCAGAACCCTGCACTATAAAATGCTACAAAACATTTATTTTTGCACCTCTAGGACCAAAAAAGTCTGACAGATAAAGCTCTGAGTTTCATATGCTGTATGAGTTAATGTACCTCGCTGTCTGTAACTAAACCAGCGCTATTCCATGTGTGTATGTTTGGCTGTGGATATGCGTGCCTGGCTTCATCTGCATTTGCTGTGGGCATGACTGAACAGGGACTGCTCCACACAATACACTGCAAATAAGCAAAGATGCTTTTGCCCTCTAGAGGGGAACTGGTTGGGAAACATGCATATGTGTTTCTAGGGGATATTTCAGTTTTGCAGGGAAAGAAAAGTGATTTGTTTGCAAACAAATCAGATGGAAGTCTCTCAGGCTGCAAAGCCTGCCAGTTTCACCTGATTACAGGTCATTAAAGGTTGGAGGTCCTAAAATGGGCACCTACACATGATGCAAGTGCAGCCACCCACTGTGCATAAAGTGCACGGGGAATTGGATTAGATTCAGAATGGGAGTCTCAATAATCTGCTCAGCACCAGTGAAATGCAAATGAGAGGTCTCAACGATGACTAAATGAATGTTATTCCTTTGTATTATGAAATTCATTCTGTCATTTAGTATCTATACCTGCTTACAAACAGAGAGATAGCTTTTGGAATAAATATTTTTATTATAGCTTTTGGAATAAATATTTTTATTTATGTCCTGGTATAGGACATACAGATTTAAATTCATGTCCTGTGTGATCAAAAATGAGGCTTGTAAATTGAAACCATCAAACTGCTGGGTGATTTCTCACTCTCTTGCTGAAACCTTTCTGCTTCGTATTAATAATTGAATAGGCTTGAAACCGTCTTGCCACAGCCCTGCTATTAACAGTGTCAACTAATCCAGTTCTTAATTCCTCCTCCCCTCAAAATATTTATTTCCTGGCATACAGTGCTGCTGTCTCCCCCACCTGAGGTGACTGCTGAACACCCTTGACTGTTGGTTACATGCACACCTAACTTGTGCTGTCCTCAAAGTACCACCTCCCTTTACATTTCTGCTACCAATGTGCTAGGGTGCTTCTTATCTTGATTCCTGAGATCAGAGTACTTCTGAACCTGCCAGTCCTGCTGATCTCTGTTAGGCAATTAAGTTAGAGGCATGTCATAGCTGAGAGATGTAGTAAAAGGCATTTGCTGACATTACTTATCACATTCTGAAGCCTGCTTCCAAGAAATGGGAGACATGATCTCAGCCAGATCTGAAGTTGCCCTTCTCCACTCAATTGCTTAGGTGGGATTCAGGTTCAGCTGAAAGGTGAGCCAGGTGAATGGTGACAGGACTGTCACTCTTTTGTTTTAATTCTGAGTGACATTGTTTTTAACTTTCATGAAATAATAGGATTTTTGAATACTCAATATTAAAAAGCATAACAGCAGTTAGGTGGTTAAATAACAGTTGAAAGAAGAAAATATTAACCCTTATTTTTCTGCCAGTTATAACAATGAGGGCATAGCTTTTTAAGTCTGCACTGCAAATCTTCAAAATATTTTAAGAAATTATTTCTAAGAACTAGATAAATGTAACTGTAGCTAAAGCAAGAGACAGAGGTAACTTTCATCTTGTAATTTAGTGAATATAGGTTTATCCTTTAAGATTGTCTGAAACACAGAACTGGTGCAGACACAGATGTTTTCTGTCTTAAACTGAAAAGACAGATATTTCTTTATCTGCAAAGAAATATCTTTGTACATTTAAATGTGAAATCAGCTGTAAAGCTTATATATCCTGAACTGGGGAGGAGCAGAAATCAGATACCTTACTCTTTCTTCATGGAAATATTGCAAAACTCTTAAGGATCTCCTAAACTCAAAGTCAAAACAAATCTAATGAAACATATAACAAATATAAAATGCACCCATGAAGTCCTTCCCTCAGGTCATTAAAGTACTTTCTGCAAATTGTTCCTCAAATCCTTGGACTGAAGAAAACAGAGATTTATACAATGAGATTTACAACGTGGTCATGTGAGATTTGCAATTCCTTCATCAAGCTTTGTGGAACTGACAGTGCTCAACAGATTTGTGCCTTTTTTTCCCTCTCCCTTCAATTTCAACTAAACAGTGAACAAAATTACCAAAAGTAGATTGATACAATAAGTTTCAATTTCTTCTCTAGACAATCATGTTGCTTTATATTTGGTAATTCCATCCAGAGACCTAGATTTTCCTCTTCTCTGCTTCCTCTGACACATAGTGAGTAATGGATGACCAACACTGAAAAAAGTATGGGCAAAAAAATGCGTTTTCTCCTGACACTGTAATTGTTTACAGTGATATTTTGAGGCCACCTTTGGGATCAAGGTCTCTTTTACTAGTTTAGGTTATAATGTAAAAAAACACTCCTCACTTCAGAACAGTTATAGTCTTACTGGAAATTAACAACAAATGGAAGGTAGAGGGAGGTACATGACTTGTAGGTGCTAGCTCTTGTAAATCAAGGTCATTTAGGTATGTCCTATATGAAAGGGTGTGAGTATTTTAGTACTGGTACCTTATGAAGATTAGCAGTCAAGAGAAAAAACCTAAAAGACAGAAATCAAGTCCAGACTAGTGGTGGATGGGGTGGATTGGCTTCCTTTTTTAGTTAACCTGGTGCACACTGAATATGTGAACAGGCTTTTTCTCCCTGTTCACACATAGGCTACTAACCCTTGGAGTTCTCCTCCAGGAGTGAGTCAAGGACAAGGGACTGAACATGAGCCTCAAAGTGGAGCAGGAAATTGGCTCATACAGCCCTGCCCCACCTCCAGAGGACCTTATTTTCCAGTCACATCTTTCCTGTCTTAACAGTCAATATTTGAGACAAAAAAGGCTTAGTTCTGGTCCTCCACACTTGACCTGTACATTTACAAGGTAGAGCGCTTAGGAAGTAAGAAGTGCATCATTTGAAAGGTCATATTTCATCTATTTACCCTTTATTATTGGTGTCTCCTTCAAGTATAAGTATTACCAGTTTGGGTATCTTGGTAGCTGGTATAGCAGCATGATATTAATTAATGTTAATTCATGGGTTTTGTATCACACCCCTTGACTGACATGATATTTTAGCAGTGCTCACCAGTCCTGCTATGAAGAATTCCATTGGGCTGATGATGTTCCATTTTTATGCAATATGTGAATCATCTCTTGGTTTTAGCTGCACAATCCATTATAGTTCTTTCCAATTTCTGCAAATTAGGCGCAGTCTGAATTACCTAGTTTGTCACAAGTCTCTAATTCACATTAACCAATAAAGCAGCTGTGGTACTCAACTTGCAAAATTTTCAGATTTCATAGAATTTTAAAAAGAGATTATTGTGTTGCTGGACATTATGTGCTCTTGTTTTTAATCTGATTTATTAATACAGGGTCCAAAGGGTTCTTTTTCTGCCAGTAGCATCTACTTTATTTCATGCTTCATGGTTCTAGACTTCTGGCAAAGTATGAGATCAGCCTCTGCTCAATAGCTCATATCTTGGCTGTGAGACCTTTTGCTGCCTGCAGCTTTTCTGTCCACCAATTTTGGAGGAGCTCTGCCTGCAGAAGGCTCACTGCTCCTTTCTGAGAGGACCCAAACACATGTCGCTCTGCTGGGGATATTTTGAGTTCTCTAGTACATCTCTGGGTGTGAAACTAACCGCTCTGTTCGGCTTCATCTACCGACTTCTATGCTTGGCTAACAGTAATTAGCACTGTAGGGGAAATCAAGCTATGAAAATCCAGTGTCCAAAAAGAAGACAGAGGAGTCCTGCAAATTGATTTGAATAAAGGGAGAGAGTCCACCGGAGCACACGCTCCCGGGGTTTTCTCGAGGTTTCAGAGGGCACAGCGTCCTTTGATCCTCAGCTCCTGGCCGCACGTTGCCCTCTTCCTTTCCCCACTGGCTGGGGTACTGGGAAGGTCCAGCCTTCCTGAACCACCTATCATGCGTCCCCTCAAACCTGCCATTTCACCCCAAAGCTCAGGAACTCCGGCTGGTGCAGACGTGCTTGCCCATTTCAGAAGCCAAGCTGTCTGGGCTTTGTAAAAAACTTGCTGCTTGAAGTCAGTAGAGACATTTATACCCATTTCAAAGATATTAACATCCATCCCTTCACCCATGGAATTGTTTGCAAAGACTTAACACACATCTTCCCTATCAGCACAATAATTATGGCAACCGTTTCATGCTCTTTTTAAATTGATTTATTGAATCTTAGGTAGACTTACAAATTCCCCAAACTCGCCAACTTCTTGTTTGCTCTTCAAAGTCTCAGATTAAAAAAAAAATAAAAAAGAAGGGAAAGAAGAGAAAGAAGGGAAAGAAGAGAAAGAAGAGAAAGAAGAGAAAGAAAGAAGGGAAAAAGAAAAAGGAAAATGAAAAGAAAGAGAGAAAGAAAGAAAGAGAGAAAGAAAGAAAGAAAGAAAGAAAGAAAGAAAGAAAGAAAGAAAGAAAGAAAGAAAGAAAGAAAGAAAGAAAGAAAGAAAGAAAGAAAGAAAGAAAGAAAGAAAGAAAGAAAGAAAGAAAAAGAAAGAAAGAAAGAAAGAGAAAGAAAGAAAATACCTGAAGTATAATTTTTATTTGGAGTAGGACTCCTCAAATTTCAGTGATAGAATTTCATAGTTAACCTCCTCAGCCCTGAATTAACTGAATATTGTTGAAACATCAAAGCTTCAAAGCCAGACACCTATTGTTCAGAATAGCTCCCTGTCTTCCTTTTCTCTAGCACCTATTGCTAAATTGCCTTCCTTTTATTACCTTTTCAGCTGTTGTGAAGCTTTTAATGGCTTCATTTTTCAAGGTCTTTGCCTAATTTGCTGCAGTTCTGACTCAATTATAACTCAGAGCCAAGAGGTCTTCGTCTCAGAGTACACAAATTTTGGCTGGTGGATCAGCAGTCTGGGTCTTTGCCCAGCCACCAAATCCCACTGCCTCTGGAGTCAGATATGGATCAGAGGAATACCTCTTGATATAGTCATTGTACTGGTAGGCAGCATGTTTGCAAAGGGCAGATTACCAAGACCAAATGTTACTTTTGCTACTGGAAGGACATTTAAGTAAATTTTAATTCTTGGCGTCTCCAGAGATCCTTTTGTTTTTTGGAATGAAGATCAAGCAACTAATCACATGTAGCAGAAAACCAGTATGCCCTTTCATTACTCAGAAAACATTGTCAGAAGGCAAATTCTCTCCAATGACTATATACATGAAAGAAATCAGAGACTAATCATGGTATGGGACCTGAGTGGGGGAGAGAGACATATCAAGGAAGTACAGAGAAAAATCAGAAACTGGAATTTCAGGGTGTTTGTGCCAATCTGTTTTCTGGGAAGTTTTGTGAGTTTAAATTATAGACTTAGCCTTTTCTCGAGATTGATTTGGATGACAGTTCCAATGTAAAATACATTCTCACCAGTTCCTATTGAAAGCCCAATTTCAGACTCATTTACACTGAAATCTACTCAACTTAAGCTGGTGCTTTTGGAGTTCTTGGTATTACTCTTGTTGTTTGTAATCAAGTCCACTATTCTAGTTCTGTTAAAGGAAAAAATTGTAGCAGCCACAGTAAAGGCAAACAGGGAAAAAACCCATGCAAACAAACTAAATATATATATATAAAAGTGGTTTGAATTCCAAACAGGGGAAATAAAAATGATTTGTATTAAAGGTTAAATATACCCTAAAATACAATGCTACAAGTTTCACAGTACTGATGTCTCTATATCCTTGTGCAATACATCATCAATCCACAGCCAAATACTAATGACACTGTACATATTTTATTTTTACAGAAAAATATTTGGATATGACTTACCTCTGAGGCAGTTGTGGAAATTTTAAATATACTTTCTTGGGAAAAAAAGAAAGAACATCAAAATGAATGATGAAACCTACAAAATGAATTTTCAGCTTTTTTATGTAAACTGGTAGAAAGAGTAAAATTTCATGTACTGTTTCACTCTACCAAGAGTTCTGATGGTAGCAATCAGGAGAAGTTACATTACCTAACTGTAAGAATTATCTAGTTGTTACTTAGGACTGTTAATAATCACAAATAGTCTTTGTTCCTTGTGCAAGGAGGAAGTATGGTAATACAAGCTTAAAGTAGCCCCCTGCAAATCCACGGAACAAATTCCAGCAGGACTGGTGAAACACAGCATTTAAAAAATAATGTTACTGAAGCAAGAGTTCCTATTTGGTTGCAAATTTGTGGTACTTCCTTTTTTTCCTGGACTAAAGGTATTTTATTCTTCCTCCTGGTGAACCAGAACAACATTGGATAGAAAGCTGTTAAGAGGTTATCACAAGCTTGCATACTACCCTTCTTTATGAATCTCATGGCTTTAGTAAGGAAGATAATCATGATGAGAAGGACTCCCAGCTAGATGTTGGAGAAGACTATGTACAAAAATCAGTAGTAGAAGGTTACTGTGAGTATTTTTAAAGCTGAGTACAAACAGATAAACAATGTTTACTGCAATCAGCTACAAACTGAATCCAGCAGGAGAGCAATGCTCTCTGCTCTATAGCCTACCACTATAACATCTCTTTAGTCTTCTTGTGACCTAATTTTCTCAATTCTAGTATGTGCATTATCTTTCATGGTACTAGCAGAGTATTAGGAGGGAAAAGCTGTCCTTGTGGCTATAGTCTGGTTGAAAGGTAGGCCTAGACAATGGTCTTCTATGGCTAATTTGTAATACTTCCATCATTGTCCTATTGTGTGTATACAGTGACTGTCAGTTCATTAGGCCTTAAATCCGCTTATAAATATTTGATGTTAAGTTCTTTGTTAAAGAAACTTTAAGCCTTGTCTAGTCTAGTGATGTGTTTATTGTTTAAATTAAACCTTAATATCTTACTTGCTCTAATGTTTTACAGGCAATAGAATTTTACAAGGGCTTAATAGGAATAGGCTAAGCTAGCCCTACTGTCATGAAAAGGTTTTCTGTCTTGTGCAATTTCTGCTCTTATTCCAGTCCCTCTCACTGATTCTGAGATTTAGTGGCTCATGTGTTCTCTTAGACATAGTCATCTATATACTATGCCGCTGTGACTATTTCATTATTCTGTTTCTTGACTTCATGCCCATGTCATCAATTCAGCAATTGGTTATTCAGTTTGTTAATGAGGGAAAAGTGCAATGACCATTCAGTCAAATTACAGAATATAGAAAAGGTCAAAGTACTAGAGTACATTATTCAAATTCATAGAATATTGTACATAAGAAGCTATATTTTCCATTCCCCAATACTTCATTTCATGGGAAAATTATTACAAGAACATAATACAGCATAAAATTAATCCACACTAAGAAGAAAGCCCGCAATTAAAATGCCTAATGGCATAACTTGAATCCTTTATTTTGACAATTAGTGGAGTAAGAGTAAGGATTTTGTCTTGTATCACAGGAAATTATAATTTTATAGTTATCATTTGCCACAGGATACTAAATACATTTTAAATCTACAGCAAGATACAGGGGCTGAAGTGCTCCATAACCTCTCCTTCCCATAGGTAACTCAGTACAAATCAAAATTCTGCTGAGTTTCATCTAATCCTAGAGATGTGAAAAAATAGCAGTTTTTCATTAAGGAAAAGACAAAGATAAAGAATACAGCCAGGATTTTGTAGGCTCATGGCTTCCAAAATCACCTGTGATAGTCAAGATCATGATGACAGTCCTTACTGGGCAACTATGCAAATATTCACTGTAAAAACTGCTTTAAAACCACAAACTTTTTCCTGGAGCAGAATTCAAAATTTCATCTCCATTCTTATAGACAGGAGTCACAGGACAGGGGAATTCTGGTCATTTGCTCTGGTTTGGTCTGATAAATCTTCTGCTTTATGTTGTAAAAAATGGAAAAGCTCTGAAAAAAAGTTTTAAAAATACCTTTCCTCTTAGCTAAACCCTGGAGGAGAGGGCACTTCCAGGAGGTGCCAGATACAATCTTTCATACAGAAGAGAAATTAATTCAACCTCTTATCTTTCAGCAACTATTTTAACTGCTACATTTGCAGATCAAAATAAAAGTGAAGGGTATATTTTAATGCAATAATGTTCTCTTTTCCTTTAGTCCTCATTCTCCCTTTCCTCAGTATTTTCCTTCTGTCAGAAAATGTTTAGGTAGGTAATTCAAGAGACTACACATCAATGAAGGCAAGAACATCTATCCGGAAGAGAAAGAGTTTTAAACACATTTTTCAATTTCCTAATTGATAGCATGTTATTTTACTTATAATTGCAAAGTTTGTGAGACATTTTGTAACACCCTAAGGTTAGTTTTGCTTGTTATAGCTTTAAAGTCATGTCTAAGTGTGGAGCTCCTAATTGCCTTTTTTTTTCCCACAATTTTGCTCTATATGTTAATGCTGCATATCTACCTACTTGTTTCTTCCATTATCCAGAACCGTTATTATTTTTATTCGTACAAATATTAGACTCTCATGATGGTCATATGAATTCACATATTTCTGAAGCCTGTAATTTCCCTCTCTTCTGCTTCACTAAATGGACTTACTGATCTTGTGATGAATTGAGCTATTGTACTGTGCCTTCTTCCTTGCTATTAATTATATTCCATTCATTATTATGACAAATTGCAAAGTTTCCAATTTTGTTATTCTTTTCCTCAGTATTTCGAAAAAGAAATTATTTTGGTTTTAATCAATGAAAATTAGAGCCTCATGGCAGATAAAAAGTGAGAAGTTATAGTCAAATAACAGGTTGGATCAGGCCAAAATCTACACCTGACTTGTACTCACAATACTTCAAATTATGAATCAAGCTGCTTTTAGTCAGCTAAGGGTTTGTTTTGCATTGAGTTTTGTTTTACTCTTTCTGTCATAAGTAGAATAGGATTGCTTATGTGACCCATTAGTCTCTCTAAAATTCCATTTTACAGGCAAACAACAATTGCTTTGAGACTTTTAGCAGCTTTTCACCTGTTTCAATAGTTCTTTTTTGTCAGTTATTTGGGGAAATAAATATGTTTGGGTAAAAACAATATACAATTGCCATTTATTTCATATGGCTTCGAGAAAAAATTGGGAACACACTGTTTAATCTTTATTTAAAGTTATGCATTGAGAAGGAAAGAAGAACATGTACTTCAACATATGGTAAAAAAATAATAATTTTTTCTGGCACATATGCTGCTTGAACAATAGCTGCACCTGAACACTATTGCACTTTATTGCCAAATCCACTATTACAGACTTGAAAATCTGAAGGACATAATTCAGATGTACTTTGGAATTTGTCAAAGGATACATATTTTCATTCACACTTGTGGCTGCAGTTTTTTCATTTGGGGATTTAATAATGTTGAAGTACGAAGGAGAAAAGGTTATGAAGACCTTTACCAAGAAAACAGATACAAAGATGAGAAAAGACCATTATTTCAGTGCTGGGAGACATTTGAATGAGGACTTTCAACATTTCTAAAACCTTTCACTTCTGTATTTTTGACTTCCTTCATTCTGTTGTTGTGGTGTTTTTCAGATTTTTTTACATAATCCATTTTTTGTCCTTTTTATTAAAGGAAAATAAAGATGAATCATAACACAGTCACATAAACAATTTGGAATGGAAGCTTGATATATATGCATAAAAGCATTATTCAAATATATTAATCAAAGGACTGAAGGGGTATAGAGGACATGATCTCCAATAAACCAGCAACATTTTAGACCTGAAAATGTGACTTCTCTTACCTTTGCTGCTGTGAAGAAAAGGTTGATGATTCTCTGGAGATTCTGTGATAGCTCAAGACATGTCAATGACTCATCTGTAAATATCTATTCCCCTGAAGCTAGCAAGGAAAACTCCACAGAATGTGCTTGATAATATAAATCTCATCATGAAGCGATATACATCTTGTAATTGCCACTTCAGGGGTGAAGGCCAGATTTCCTGGCAGGTGTGAATTGGCATATGTCTGCTGAAATCACAAAACTGCTGTGTTACATCAGAGCCTGGACCTATTCCCTGAGCTATTTTTGTCATGCCCCTAAAATCAATTCCTTGAAGGCTAAGATGGTGAAGAAAGAAAATAACTCTCTATTCTTGGGACATTGCCTACTTCATAGATTCTTGCCCTAAGACATTTGGGTTTTACTCTGTTACAAATGATAAAATGTAAAAATCTATGTAATGTGAAAAAGATAAGGCAAAGGAAAGAGAAAAATACAAAAATAACACAAGATTTGAAATAACAGTAAAGTGAATTTTTCTCTTTATTTTGGACTATTTCAGATAATCTGCAGGTATGTAAATATAAAATAAAATCTATGAAGCAAATGTTTTCTTCTCACTTTTTCTATATTTCACAGTAGAGTCAGAATTAGACTTACAGGATTACACGCAAAGGAACACTTAAATATTAAATATTGATGAATGATCAGACTTTTCTGAATAATCCATTATTTTTGGTTTCATATTCAGTGGATATGTTTTTATAGATTGCCTTTTTATATTTAATAGCACAAACGACATCATATTTTCTCCCATGTCTGAAAAAATTCACAGGAACCCATTTAATTTTCCATGTTTCCTGCCAAACTGCTTAGTCCATCTCTCATCTAGATACACTTCCTCTTCATTGTCAGTGATATGAACCAGAATGCCTATTTACTACACCTATATACTCTAATAGCAGACAGCTCATCCAGTTGCAATTACATTATTTCAGGATAAGACTTTAGTGTCACAGTCCTTTGCACAAGACATATTTGCATTGGAAATGGTCTGTTTTTAACCAGTGAAAATTTAAATTTACTGGTAAGAACTGCGTACGTTGAGAACAGATTACCTTCTGAGTCAGTTGGAGCAAAGGACTGGACACCTCTGGGCATAAAATATGCGTGGGATTTTCAGCCACTTGGAGGGTGTATTTGCCCAGATACTTACAAAATTTTTGAGGTTGAAAACTTCAGCCTTAGCTGGAAAGTGGGTGCAGCCTGAAGTAGGTCCAGCTGCTTTAAGGGATACCTCTAGCTGGCACAAAGCAGAAATCCTGGTCTATGTGCTTTGCATCTGTATTGCCTTTAAATGTCCAAGGTGCTGGCAGCAGAAGGGCTGTAAAGTGGCCTCTGTGGGAAGAGGCCAGGGGCAGTGCCAGCAGGAGCAGGAGCTGGGGGCAAAGGCAAAGGCAAAGGCAAGGGGAAAGGAGGCACTTAGGTGCCACAGCAGGTATCTCTGCTGCAGCCTGTGGAGGATCCCATGCTGGAGCAGGAGGGTATTTCATTAAAGAATTGCAGCCCATGGAGAGCCCACATTGGAGCAGGGGAAAAATGTACATAGAAAGGATCTGCAGAGACAAGCTGCAGCCCTCTCCACCCTCTATCCCCTCTCTGCTGCTTGGGACAGTGGGGAAGAGTCAGGAATAAAAGCGTGAAGTAGGGCGTGAGGAAGTGGAGAGGAAAGGTGTTGTTTTAATGGGTGTCCTCATTTTTCATCACCCAAATCTATTTTAATTGCCTATAAATTGATTTTTACCTAAATTAGACTCTTTTGCCCGTTGCGCTAATTTGTAAGCAATTTTCCTGTCTTTATCTGAATCAGTAAGTTTCCTGTTCGTATTCACCTCCTCCCCCTGCACCATCCCACGAAGGAGGAATGTGAGAAGCTGGATGGCCATTTGGAACTTAGCCAGGGCAAATCCAGCAGGGGTTTCTTTTTAGGGAGAAGTTAGTTTTGTGTATAACATACTTGATCTGTGATGAGTTGTGCTATATTCACCTGTGCTGATTTTGATGCTCTTTTGCTTTCGGTATCTGTTGCAGGGATTTTTGGGGTATGCCTGCCAGGCATTGATTGCCACAGGCATAACTGAAGTTCCAGTTTCCTCACAGGTATCTTTGAGTTGCGTGGACTTATTCTTCATAAAATCCTTTGAGATCTACATATGAAACCCAGTGTATTTGAGCTGAGTTATTAATTTTTTTTTTGCTGTATGAGCATAGATCATATTAGAAGATGTCAGAAACTGACATGATGGTTGGGAATTTAATGGGGTATATTTTCTTCTTGATAGGCACATATATTTCCCATTAATGCTAATGGGAATTATATGTGTGCAGCAGGAGAACACACCACTTTGCATGTAAATTTCACATTTTATTTTACAGAGGGTATGTAACCCTATTATCACCAGTGCTGGCACAAAAAATTTTATCCCAGTTCAGTGGGTTATAATCAAACATTAAAATGATCTAGCTGAACCTAATTTTATTTTACGTTTCCAACTCTTTTGTAATGAAAGTACTTTAATCCAAAGCATTTTCTGTGCCATGTGTGTGAATAAATAACCTTTTTCTAGCAGTTAAGTTGTTTTTAAACTCAAGCTAATAAAACTACTTATTTCCATTTCCATCAGAATTACAAGTACAGCTAAAAGGCTTACACAATTTATGTTTGAAACATTCTTCAGGAAGAGACTGGTAAAAGATCACATCCTTGACTTTTGAAGGTGTCTTCTAAAACTGACAGAAAATGCCAGCTTTTATAAATCCTGTGTTTGATCTAGAAAGTATGTAGGGATTTTGCCATACAGTGATTTTTTTCAAGTAGAGAATATGCAAGGCTACATTTGTACATTTTAAATAGCACAAAGTCTTGTGGCTCAACTTAGGGTAGTATTGACCATGAGTCATAGGTTGTATTAGAATTAGCAATCTTTCCTGTTTCTTTTTCCTTTATGATTCTCATAATATATGGATGAATTTCTTCCTTTTTCCATTACTAACCTGTCCAGTCATACCATAAGCAGCTGCCTTTTCCCTGATTCAAAAGGTGTCCTCCACATTCAGGAACATTCAATTTCAGGACTCTTGTCTGAATTTAATAGTAAGTTAAATTATGTCAAAGCACTAGAAACAGAAATGTCCCTTTCCTAAATTTTTGGAAGAGAAAAAATTCCTAAAAAGGGAAAATATTTTTTTCCAAATTATCCATAGATAAAACTGGAAAATATTAATTCAGCTGAAATGTTTTGCCTTGCCAAGAACATAATAATTGAATAAAATGAACTTTACATGTAGCATCATGAATTCCATGATATCATATTCATGGAGATAATAGCTGGAGATTTCTGGCATGAGCCAGAAATCATTGTTTGTTTCATTGTTATCAGGCTCCATTTTCATTGTTTTCAGGCTCCAATTTCACAGCAGAAAGCCTCTGGGGGATGTTTAAATCAAAACAAACTGAGTTTTTGCAATAAGACTTTGGTTCTTAAGTAAATTCCATCCTGCTGAAACCCAAATAGAAATCATGCTGGAGTAAAAAACAATTAAAAATTATATTTTATTTCAACTTCTGGTAAGACTCAAGTTCTTTTATTTGCTAATCAAATAAGAGGCATTGTAAAGGTAAGATGGGAGACAATAGTAATTTGGGCAATATCTAGAGAAGATCCGAGGTCCTTGATGCTTTAAAAAAGTAAGAACTGAGAATTTACTTCACGTATAGGTGGGAAAAAAATCCATAAAAGATAATTTAAATCACTAGAACAAGCATTTCATCCCCAAATCAGACACCTGAAGCCAAAAAGAAATTCATCATTGACTAGGAACATAGCCTGGGAAAAAAAGTAGGTTTTATTTGACACAGGTAAATACTTTGTAATTTTGACTTTTGGTTATTTCTTCTACTGTCTGAGCTCCTTTTTTTTTTTTGCACATCTCCCTAATTCTGTTTTTCTTCCTCCTGCCTTATACTGATTCTGCTTCTTAGTGCTCCATCAGATCCTTGGAAATCAATGTGGCTGGAGTCATTCCAGGAGAGCAGCTGCTTTCATTATACTATCAGTGCAAAATTACCATTCTTTAGGAAGAAGCCCTAAATTTCTCCTCTCCTGTAAAAGTGTTTGTGTACTGAGCAATCTTGATACACTGATTACATAAGCAAAGGTTTCTACAAATATTGATAAGATTAAAATAATGAATAATAATCATCATCATCCTCATCATCAGCAGTATAACTTAATTTTAGCTAGATTTTCTTGCAATTCACCTTAGATACTTTTTAAAACTTATATTTCTTCCTTCTGAATTTTGAAAACAACGTGTATAAAATTCACCAGAAAATTTTTCATACTTAGAAGCTACAATAATACTTTAGTTCAAGAATTACCATCACTGTTCCTCCAAATCGACCTGCACACCTCTTATAAAAGTAAAGTATATAAAGTATAAGGGTTACAAAGCTGACTGGTAGGAAAAGTCAAAATTAGTCAGATTTTGAGCCCTGTCTTCTCAAAAGGACATAAACACATAGTGAGAAATGACAACCGTTCTGCAAGTATGTTAAACTGTAAAATATTGTAATGCTTATTCAATAGTAATAAATAATTCATCTTTTAAAATAAAAAAGTAGAAAATGCAAAATTCTCTGATAAATTCTATTAGTTTTTGCAGATAGTCCTTTGTGCAAAGGTCAGTCACATGAATAAACCTCATTACAAGCATAGACAAAACTCATGATTCTTGCAGCTAAACTTATGCACATATTTTGGAATAGTCTTGACTTTAGTTTTATTAAAGTAGCATGACTTTCCATCCTAGAAAATCTTTTAGAAGCTTGCCTCAAATTGCTGATCCCTGTATAGAAAATAAAGGTATTGGACTGATTTCCAAGGGATTCCTGTAAGCCATATCTTCTGTCTTCTCTCAGAATCCTACTGTAGACTAAATTTCATGAAATTTGTCATGTGGCATTTTTGATAGAGACTAGGATGTCTAACATAGATCAGTGAAGCCTGGCAGAGGCAGCCAGCACTAGTGCTATTCATGTAACTAAGGTTTAAAGATACAGTCAGTAAGGCTGGACATTTGAAAAAAGGTGTCAAAAAAATCCTTATGGAAAGACACACAAAATGTCCCCATAGGGTTCAGGCAACCTTGGGACTGCAGAGGAAAATGTTAAATATGTTTTAGTGGAAGAGGAAAAAATGCATTTATTTTCTAGTTTTTTCTGTCAGAAACATTAAACATATGTCATGTAAAACCATTCTTTTGGTTTTCACAGAAGACAAAATTAATCCAAATTGTTATCAACTTCATATAAATTCTTACTTCATAAGTGTGTTTTAAAGATAGTCTGGGATTTTTTGGTCATACTACACTGGTTTAGGTCCTGGCTGTTCATATGGGAGGGACAGAGATAGAACAGGAAAATAAGAACCCTAATCAGAGCAGAAATTGGCCCAGATTAACTCAGCTCATTAGGGCACAGTCCTGATAACACCCAGCCTGTTTCTTTCACCCCTGTATGAGCCATTCACTTAAGAGTTGGACTCAATCATTTCTCTGGGTTACCTCCAGCTCAGATTACCCTGTGATTCTGTGAATTTGTAGAATACTTCAAAAAGCAAATTAACACTCAAACCAAGATGGTGTCTGCTGTTTAACTCTTAAAAGTGGGTTAGACTATTTGGGTAAATAAGAAAACATATAAATTGAAAACCCTGAGAATCATGCCGCATTCTTGAGCCTGGAGTCACCCTGTGACCTGCTTCAACTGTCCTGATTTGTGTTGAAATGAAATTTTAAAATTCATCTTCATATCTGTGCCTTGAAAACCAGACATGCTTAAGATACTTGGGCCAGACTTACCATGCTGGCAGCTGGGATACTCAAGATCAGGAATAGCATAGAAGCATAATTTTTGACACAGTTTGGGCAACCAGACTTACACATATCCAGAATTATTTGAATTCCAAATTGTACTCAACAAATTCTTAACCTCAAGATATTTTTGTACCAAGATCAGAGGAGGCAGCAAGGGGTTTATGAAAGTGGCTGAGGATCTGCTAAGCTGTATTTCATCCTTGCAAAATGCAAGTTCCCACTAGTCAGCAGTGTCTGTGTTGCTGAACCAGAGCAATGAAAGCCAGAGTGGGGAAAAGGATTTATCCACATACTCAAAGACCTTAAGTAATATTTAAGGGAATGTGTAACCATTCAATATTGCTAAAATTGCTGCAAGCCAAATCCTCTGTCTGATTTGGCAGTAGAACCAAATATGAACTTTCACAAGAGTAGGAAAGTAGCTCTGCAAACATACTTATTCCCGTGGCTTTATCATCTTCTTTTTCTAGCTAACCCATTTTTCAGTGTGGTCTAGACCCACAGCTGGGATAAGAACTTCTAGATAGTATTTGATAAATGCAAAAACTCTGTGAGCATAATTTTCTAGCACTGATTCAATTTGATAGAACCTGTCCATCTCTCTACTTGTTAAAAATACCACGTTTAAGAACATCAACAGGTTGATGTTTGAAGGTGATTAAGAAAATCAACAGGTTGATCCAAAAGGACTACGTGCAAACAAAATCTTGGGTGTTTTTTTAAAATGAAGCCTTGAATGTGTGTCTCCTTGGATTTGTTGTGTAAGTATTTTAATCTGATTCCTCAACACCATTCTATTTTACTAAAGAGTTTCAGTCTAAAGGGCCATGGATTTTTTGTGGGGATTTAAATGATCAAATAGCTGTTGCCCCAGGAAACAGGGCATTTCTATCTATTAATGGCAATTAATATTCACTGAGGTCAAGCCATTTGTTTTGAAATATTTGTGTTTCCTCTGTCGGAGATAATTTCTTTTAGCTACTGGAGGAAACCTCATGTTAAATCCTTGGGACTCATAAGGATTTGTGGTCTTTTTAATGTTAATTTTCTTGAAATTATAGAGAGTTCTTAGGCCTAGTTATTCTGTTAGATGAGCATTAGTAGAGAAAACATTTTAAAATGACAAGTAATGTGACAAGAGGCTCTGCTAAATCTCTCATGGTTTTAGTCTGTTAGTGTGTCGGAATGTTCCAGTCCTTCTCCACAATGAACTTTTAAGCTGTTTGATATTTATCCAAAATAGCCTTTTTTTTTTTTTTTAAATAATAACATCTAAAATAGTTCTAGCACATTTACTGTGACACTAATATACCTTAGGGCCACCTTCTTACTGCACAATTTACCTACAGCATTCATTAATGGCTGAGAAAAACACACCCTGTCATGGCTTACTGCAACCTAAAAGACTTAAATTGCATCCAGAAAGCTGACAGGCCACTGCATTATTAACTGAGCCACTGAGACCCTTTAAACTGTATTGTATATAAGTTTATAGCACAGGGAGTACAGAATTTTAAGCTTGCACATTTTAATGTATTTAATTTGCCTCACTCGGCAGTTTGCTTTGTGAACTGTTAATCTTTTCAACCGATACAGCAAAATGTCACTGTATTCATTTGCAGAGTATAATAGGCTTATATCCTGAAACAATAAAGTTATAATAGCCTGCCTGCTGCCTGGAGAAGTTATACAAATTCAGCATGTACAAGGTGTTGTGTGTCCTACTTACCCTCTAGGTTTCAAAACTCATCTTCTCATATCAGTGCCTTGAAAACCAGTCATGCACATTACTTTGGTGAGATAAAGGCAAGTAAGTGTCATGGATCAAGCTCTGCTGAACTCTCTCTCTTTTTCTCTCTCTCTCACTCTCTCTGGAGTTGCTTGCAGTACTTTGATCCTAATTCGTTCTTGCCATCTGCAGCCATTGCAGCTGCAAGATGAAGTCACAGATATTCAGGTTTGTCCTGCACCCTCTGTACACAGACAAACCTGGAACTGATGGGGGATTCCTTCACTTGTTCTAGTGGCAGCCAGGTAATCACAGATCATAGGGAAAAATCCCTGCTACTAAGCAGTCAAACCTCCAGGAAAGAGGCTCTGGATACTTGCTCAAACCTTAGTGATGTTCTTTTTATTTGCCCTCCATTCTTTCTTCAGACCTTTTCTGTCCCAATTGTCATCTCTTTTTCTACAAGTGTTATGAAAAGGATTATGTGATCATGGTGGTACCACAGTGTTGCTAGAGAAATGAGACAACCTCTGCAACAGAGAATCCTGGGTATGAGGGTAAAGATGATAACACTAATAAAGGGAATTCTGATGCCATCAGTGCCAGCATAGTGAGACCCGACTTTTTTTTAATGTATTTTCTATATTTTTTGAATGAAACTTATTGGAGAAGGAATGGATTGGTTATTTTTATAATAGGCTATCCATTCTGAGGAATGGAGATCTGACATCTCACAATGAATTTCTGTCAGGTGACTAAATGACACTTCATTTATTCTTAGTCAACTTCAGGTTCACCTTGTGAAGTGCTTAGTTGACTTGCAGGACATATTACAACGCCTTTCTAATTAAAAAAGGATTGTCTTTCTGTCTAAGGTTTGTGGGGATTCTTTGTCCAAAGCAGGAATCTCATGGAGGTTAGTTGAGCTTCCACACTTAAATACTGTTAAATATTCTTTAAAAAAAAAGGTTGGAAAACAAACAAACTGAAATGCAATGGAGAAAAACCACTTGTCAAATGAAGTCTTTGTTTTCTGGGCTTTTTCTACTCATAATGATTACTTAAAAGGTAGCTTGAAGCAGAAGAAGGTCATGCATCTTGGTTCACAACCAAACAAAATCTTTAAGGAAAAATCAATAAAGTGATCCCAGGCTGATTGTAGTAAAAAATATCATGTAAAGAAAAATAAGATTCTCTGAACCAAATTCAATACATTAAAAAAAAAAAAAGTGCTGGTGATAGAACATAACTTTCTGGATACCCTGGATTTTAGCAGTTCTGAAGGGGAGAGTGGGTCTTAAAAGACAAGATGACAGGAAGGCAGTAAGAAAGTCACAGAACTATTTTTTATATTGAAGAAAACTTTAAAAATGAAACTGAACTTTTCAGTGGAATCCTATTTCTAGCGTTTGCATCGTCTGAAAGTATTAACAAAAGATTACCAAAAGTAGGCAACATCTTAATGTAAACTATTTCTTTCAGCAAAATAAAACTTAGCTTTTAAAACTGTGCCCTGTCTGCCAGGTTAATTTGACATAGAGAATTAAAAGAAAGATTAAAACCAGAGTTGTCGAATAAGGTTGTGATGAGTTTGCCTGTCTCTTTTAAATGAGGAAATTACAGCAATGGTTTTAAAATTTTCCATTAGTAATAGCATTTAGACTGGAGTGCTTTAGACCATTACTCAAGGTTACATTCTGTTTTGGGGTTTTTTGGTTTGGTTTGGTTTGGTTTTGTGTTGATTTTTTTTTTTCTTCTTTGTTTTTTAATAGGTAAAAACCTCACAGATTCCCTCTGTCTGGAAATTTAAAATAATGAATGAAAGCATGGATCTGGTCAGTTTAACTGTGCTGCCTGTATAGCCTTTTAAGTCTTTTTTTTTGTCTATACAGTTTGGACATTTCTATGGCAAAGTGTGATGGATCTGAAGCAGTCAGTCAAGCATCTATTAACTGCCAGTGAACCAAATACCATCTGGCACAGGACTGTACATGCTCCATTTTGACCTGGTGAACCATGGCACACTGGCTAACAAAGCTTCTCAAGCTACCAGTTTTGATTCATGGAGACATGATCATATATCTTTAAGGTCTCAGACAGTGTAATCTTGGAAACACTCATTATTAGAAACTCATTGCTACATCTTGTATTTTTATGTCTGCTGTAGCTTCTTGATTTATTCCTTTGATATTATTTCAGATTCATCAATCAATGCTGGTTTTGAGGTCCTGATCATCTGAATGAATTTAGCAAACTACAAGACATGAAATTACTGTAAGTAAAATCTTTTCAAATTTTTACTGTGGCTAGGGTCAGGGAGAGTTCTTAAATAAAATATTTAAGAAACATCTGAATATAACCCAGTGAGAATGTGGGAAAATTACATTATTTCTTAGACTATTTTAACATCAAAGGTAGCACTGGAAAGACAGATAATCATTAAAAGCTGAATTGCTGAAAGTGTCTCGATAGTGCACTTAAACACATTTCAGTTGAGTGAAATAATTTAAAATATAAAGTGTGATCCAGAATCACATATGTCAATTATCATGTTGTCTGTGATATTAAAAATGTATGCAGCTGGAGGCTAAATTATCTGAGATCTCTAAGAGTTAGAAACACTTCATCCTTTCCTTTTTTTTTTTTTTTTGAGTGGTGTAATTTTAGACACTGAATGCAAATAAACCAGACAATGAAGGGGAAAGTTTTTCTATCTTTTGACATTCTTGGAAGCCAGGGTAACATGAGAGAGTTGCAAAAACTAACTTTAAAATATTTTTGTGCGGATAGAATTCCATTACCTGTGGCTGACGTTGCTTGACTGAATGTAACAGATTTTTCAAATGGAACAAAGCCTTTTACACAAAGAACTATATAAAAATATGACATCTATTGTATTTGCATGTCTGCATCACTAACAATTTTTTCTATGAAACTGACACACAAAATTTTGTGTCATCTTCATTTTTCCACAAAAGTGTTTTTTTGTTTTACTATCCTAAGTAATGGAAAACCCTCCCTTGAACATAATGCTGCTAAAGTTAATTTTCTCTTCACTGCTCTATTGTCTCAGTTTTTTGGCCTCCATATCACCATTGGTAAGGGTAGGACTGATCACTACAAAGTGCAACAAATTCATAATTATAAGACACTCTCATTTTTTCCTTAAGCCACGACAAAAGCCAAGGTCAGAAGAGATACTTTGCCTCCTTGCCTATAAGTTGGGATAATAAGAAAACTCTTTCTTGGTCTTATGAAGACCAGGGTGCAGTTCATATAATCCAAAAATGGCTTTGATCATGAGTTTGTAGGGACCCACAAGCTGATGTAACTTCAGGGCATTCTCTCAGGTCTTGTCACTGGTCACCACAGAGAAGAGATCAGTTTCTGCCCCTCCTCTTCCTCTCACAAGGAAGTTGAGGACCACAATGATGTTTCCTCTCGGCCTCCTCTTCTCCAGAATGACCAGACCAAGGGACCTCAGATGCTCCTCATGCAACTTGCCCTCTAGGCCCTTCACCATCTTTGTTGTCCTGCTTTGGATGCTCTCCAACAGTTTAATATCTTTCTTAAATTGTGATGCTCAAAACTACACACAGTTGAGGGGACTCTTGCAGAGTACACCTCAATCACAAAGCTTAGCTGCTAGGGAAGTAAATACACAAGTATGGAGAGGGAAGTCTTGTCTTCTAGTAGTTCTCATGATTATCAAAGACAATTTTTTAAACATTTTTTTAATTTAATGGACAATTACATATGGTCCTTGGCCTTTAGTTATTTGCTGTAAGATTTTCCAAATGAGATGTGAGGGAGTCAGACAGAAGTCCAGGATATGTGGTTTTTCCAATAAATTAGAAGAGATTTCCTTATCAGAGAAAAAGCATTTCTGCTGGCAAACCACCTGCTCAAAGTTTTATCTGCACATCCCATTTTGAGGAAAGTGCAAGTTTCATGGAGATATTTCCAGATATTAGCAAACCGTATTTCGGTATTCAATATCTGAAATTCACTTTTCAGGAATCCATTCTGATCAACCATACAAATGATCCAAGGATTTGGTTTAATTAGATGTTTGCTCAAGTAAAATACGAAAAATGTAAAAGTGCAGTAAAATATGACTTCCCTAGTTCCAAAATTAAAGGAAAAGACCTGTGAAACAGTAGCCTTTATTTAGCCAAAGTCCAAAACTGTTTATTTTGTTCATTAAGTCCAGTGTGTTGTTGACCAAGATTATTTCCTAAGAAAAAAATTGCAGTGAAAAGCACTTTATTACCCATCCTGTTAATAGACTTAACCAGGAACATTGCTTTCCATTTGCTATTGAAAGTAGACTTTTTTAAAAGTATCAACACATGTCAAAGAATGAGGCTTTCCGGCTCAAACTAGTCTGTGATTCTGTGGCTTGTTGATTTATTTTTTTTAGTTTAAAATAAGCATTTGGACTGGCCAGTCATCCTGGACACTCATATTCCTGAGTCCTGTTTTGTGATTTACAGGATGACATTTCTTCAGAGGCTACTGGAAATCCATTGGTGGTCAGAGGATTGAATGTCATCTGCAAATGACACCTGCCTTTTGTGATCTGAATCAGAGCTTGTTTTATTTTAGTTTGCATGAAAAGTCCCTTGACTGACTAAAACTATAACTGAGAAAATGTAGCAGTTTTCAAACTGAAGCAGTTTATTCATTTGCTTTAGATCCTGTATTTTTAAGCAAAGTTTGGAAGGCCTGCCTTTTTTGAAACTACACGGCACAGTAATTCAAATGGAAACTGCAGTTCATACATCAACATGAATTTGAATTTGCTTGTTAAAACACTTGCAATAGGTCACATGCACTGTAGTATTACTATTGTGACTGCTTTTACTTTTATTATTCTTCTGGAAAAGGATATGCTATCAATGCTGAACAGTCAGACAGATGTGTTTCTGGCTCATTTCACAGCACTGTGTGGGAAATTTGATCATATGGTCCTCCTTGCAAGTGCTGTGGAAACAGCTTATCCAGAAGTAAGAAAAGTTTTTATTCAAGACCTTAAGTGCTTCTCCATCCTTTTCAAAGTTTGAACTTCACCAACATCTCTCCTGGGTCATAAATCTGTGTAAGGAGAGTTCATATGGAGAATATGTGCTGATTTTTACCTTATTACTGCAACTGTGTGTATGTTGTATTATTTATGTTTATCCCAGGTAAAGGTTAGCTGAGATAGGTGATGGTTATTTTATTTGAAATTTATATTCTTGGTGGGCCAAAAGGCAAACTACTGTGTTAGGCACTTTACAAATAGAAAGCCAATGACAGCTCCTGTCCTAAATAATTTAAAATTTGCCTATGATTTGTGACAATTTAGAGAACTGCCTGTAAAATAGCAAAATGAAAGACCAATTAATAATGACAGCCCTTTTCCAACAGAATGCAAAAGCAATTCAACAAAATCCTTCAACAACTCTAACCATAAATATGGATTTTCGAGCTCCAGAGTGTCAGAATATGCATGACTGCAAAATGTGCGTCTCTGGCCACGTAATTTCATTGTCCACTGAATTGCAAGGCCCACAGCACTTGGTAAAATACCTCTGTGCTACTGATCTGAACTTATTTTGGAAGAGACAAGGACTCTGACACTGCAGCTGAAGACAATTGCTGAATCCACAGAGCGATCTCTTAAAATACGTTCATCCTTCCCCTAGAACCAGCAGTCAGTGTTATGATGACAGGTGACCTAAGAAACTTGAACTTCTGCCAGCACATTCTTGAGTCCCATTATAGCACCATACAGGTATTTTTCACCTGATATAGGATCTTTGGTATGACCTTCTCTGAAATTTACTGACTTTATTGTAAGTGGTATCTTTCTAATACTGGCAACACCTTCATACATTTTAATGAGCTGCCCTGAAAATAATAGACTTTTGTCATCATGTTGAAAATATCTCAACTCTGAAAGGAGTATTTCGCATCAGCATCAATTCTTAGACTCCTATTCCCAGCATCTATTCCTTTACATCCTGGAGGAAAAAGACAGCTTGCTCTCATTTTAATGCGGCAAGGGACATAGTTATGTTGAAGGTCTGTTTATCCACATCTTGTAATTTCTTTGTCTATTAAACTAATGAATTCATTTTAAAAAATTATTATTTATTGTGTGCTGCAGCTATAGTCTACGTTACTATGCTTCTACCTCTGGCTCTGTTTCAACTAATACTGTAAAACAAATGTAGGCCCATGATAGTCTGGTGATGTGCAAGTACTTCCTTAGCAAGTAGTAGTTTTCCAGATTTTAGTGTGTAATTTCAAAGAAGACAAGCTTTAAAAAACCTAAAAACCCCACAAAAGCATTGGCCTCAGCAGTGATTCCTGTACATCGATTGCCACCCCAACATTTGTATATAAATGAAAATGAAACATCTGGTGCTCTGAAGAGTGGCAAGGAGATGTATAACAAATCTTGATTAGAGGAACTGCCTTTTATTCTCTTTTTTGAAAGAACATATAGTTTGTAACCAATAGCAAGATATACTAATGTATGATAGGCGCTAAACAATAAGTTATATGATATTTTTAGTTTTCTTAGCCAAGTTCTACTCAGTCAAGCAGGCCTAGAAAAACTCATCTTACCCTTTTACTGATCCACAATAACAAAACTAGATAGAAAACCTGAACGTATCATGAACTGAAACAACTACCCAAAGAAATCTTGAAAGACAGGAATTACTGTTCTTTTTCAAGACAAGATCATTGAATGCGTCAACTGATTTCCTGAAACAATGTTAATGTAGTAACAGAATTATATATTTATTATATAGCATTATTATATTCATTTCTATGTTATTAATTTATGTTTCTATGATTTATAATATGTTATAAATATTATATGTTTTACTACACTAAGGGAATACATATGGAAAAATCTTATCTATATATACAATTACCCTAATTTAGCAAAACTCTCACCATTAACTTAGAGTTAACCACATAGTAAAGCACTCTCAGTATCTTCAAGTAAACTACCAATATTCACGAAGTTAGGCATTTATGTAAAGGGCCTACTGAATTGAGAAATTAATCATTTGTAGTTTTTGGGACCCCATTGAAAAACCGAGTTTAATGGAGAATAAGCTGCTACCGAAAGAAACACTGAAACATCCTCTAGAATACTGCAGTAGGGATATGTTTTCTATTAAGCTGCCTGGGAATTTTCGACAGATGAAAAGTTGAGTTTATAGAATTCCATCTGGGGAAAAAAAATAATCCAATAAAGGAGCAAACCCTCAGCTAGGGGATGCTAAAGTCAATAGCAATGGCATTTTTAGAAACTTTGCACATGCTGAAGACATACTTCTTTATAGGATTTTAATGCAACACTCAATATTACCAGCATTAGACAAAGTGTCTGAGACAACATTATCAGCACAAGAAAATGTTTCATATGCACATATATTGACATAACTGAATTTTTGTAGGTTTTTTTCTGTCTTCTCTTTTGAAAATATTTCTCCATGCTTTCAATGACTTTCTCTGTAATATATAAGAAATATTATCCTTCAAAAAAAAACCCCACAAAAGAACACCTGGAAAAAGCATTTGGAATTTTTATTCCAAATATTTTCATGTACATAAATTTTCTTCTAGCAAGAAAAGCAGTGTCTCATTTTTAGTTAATATAAGTGTTTTTCAGTGGGACACACACAGGCTGTCTCAGAGTATATAGCACTCAGATGTGCTAAAGAGGATCACAACAGCTGCTTTAGTCTTCAGGGCAGTCAGCTGAATGGAAAATTCATGGAAGGAGATAGAAATGAGAAGGTCTCCTAAGGTGAAGCTAAATGGCTGCTGCTTTTCCTGTTCTTCCTGCTGTGTTTCTGTGCTGTGCAGTTGTGGTGCAGAAGAAAGGCTTCATGACCCAGCCAGAAGCCCCTGCCCACTGCAGCCCTGTGCTCAGGGCACTCTCACATCATAGCGACACAAACTTTCGGTTCCAAGCATCCAAAACAAATTAAAATTTTAGTTGAAATTCTCTGCTGATATAAACTAATGCAGCACTACCAGAGTCAGTAAAGCTTTGCCTGTTTACACCAGTGGAAAAATTATTCCTCTCTATAGAGAGATCTTGGAGTTCAGCTATCATGGAAGACTGATTTCCTGTCAATAATAAATGTCCTCAGTATCCTACACAAGTCTTCAGTTTATTGCCTCTGGACATTTTTTAATAGCTGCAAGTCTCAAGATGGAAGCAGATTTTTATGCTTTATTTTGAAGGGTAAGGATTGTTCAGAAAAGATACTTCCTGAGCTGCCCAGGGAAAAGACTATTATAACACTAGCATGATTCAACCTATCAGCCTAACTTGCGTAAGAAAAGAAACTTATTTCTTTATAACTTGTCTTTCATTTTCACATCCATTTGTTCAAAGACGTCTGAAAGTCCCTGAGCACTGACCTGAATAAAATGAAGAAGGAGGCTAATAGAGTGTTCACCTACAGTATTGTTTCCTCTCTTGTTATTAGATGGATATGACCCTGTCTTTGATCTTCCTACAGATGGTACAGCCAAGGGTGCCTAGAATAAAGAGTGTCACACTCCTCCTAGGAGGAAAGAAAGAAAGAGGAGTAGAGCGGGAATATGCACAAGCAAGGAAATGGCCACTCTGGTAATTACAAGTGACAAAGATAAATGAGTAAGAATGTGTGAACATGGTCCTCAGTGGGTCCTTAAATAGGTAGAAAATGTAAAAATGCAGCATGGGAGTTGATGAAAGCAAGGTGAAATGATACTGAAATAAAACCAGGACTTTCTCTTTGATTCAGTAACCCTGTAAGGGAAGTGATTAAAGAAATGAAATATTTTAAGGGTTTTTCTCTCTCTTGGTGGTTCTTTGTGTACTAGCACACTGTTTATTTTTCAAGGGTATAGCTCCTTTTTTCTGACTGCTTGTCAAACACTGAGCTTATGTCTATTGTCAAATTACAGTGAAATGGTTGCTGTTTATAGAGACACATAACAAGGAAAAAGGTAGCTGGCTCTGATGCGTGAGTAAGAGCTTCATCAGGAAGGACAAGCTACTTATTTGACTGAAGAAATGGGTTATGTTCTTTTATGTGTTTATCCCAGTGTCTCTGGTCATTGCTCACGTATTTAGCTTTTGGACCATGCAGTGAAGAATTTGAATGAAGGAAGCAATATTGTCTCCTCTCCTTGACATCAGAGAGAAGAAATGTTACTGTCGATCCTTTCCCCACCACCTCCTCCCCCCTGAAGATTTTTTAACTTAAGTTACTGGCCAAATCTGTATTACGAAACAGACATTGCTGCTCTGGGTCATGGATGGCTTCATAACATGTTGGTACAACAGACTCATCACATCTATGTCTGAGCACAGCTTTTTCTGAATCTGATTGGAAAAAACTCCAAAGAACAAAACAAAAACAAAACAAAAAAGAAAATCTCCCCCCAAAACTGAAAAAGCCCTATGCTTACCTTTTTTTATATGTGATTCAAGAGACAATAGAAAAATGAAGGAGTAATATGTTCTTATTTACATTTTCTGTAGCTTCCACTAGTACTGTGTATCAGTACTGAAGAGGTACATCAGCATTTTATGCTGACAGCCACAGGATACTCTACCCCATGGCTCACACAGCCCTAGGTGCAGCAGCATTTATCTTCCCACTTACTTGTGATGCCAGACTGTAATTGACACTGAAAGAAGAAGAGAGTACAAAAGGTTTCATATCTTGTCTTCAGAATTTGTTTAAAATACATTGTTAAAATACATTGTTAAATTAAATACTGGACCCAGGTACCGTCCTTAACTCTGCTACTGGCTTAGTTTGTGACTTTGGTTGTGTGACTTAATCTCTAGCTACATGGTTCAAGTAGCCTTTTACTGTCTCTGTTTCAAGAACAAAAGATTAAGATTTCTACACACACATACACTTATACAGAAGCTCTGTGATGTTCAAAATTCTTTTGAGGTCTTCAGGTAAAAATTACTTTCCACAAAATTCGGGACACCATTTCTGCACATCTTCAACTGAACGTATTTGGGATAGCATTTGCTTTGGCATCATTTATAATTTACAGTATTTCTTTATTGTTTTTAAGGTAAATATATCAAAATCATATGGACCCAAATAAGACCTCTGGTGGTGAGTGTGATTAAAAACTGAAATATGAGCCTATTCACTCATACCATCTGTTTTGTTAACCCTCCAGAAGGGAGGAACAGTTCTACACAGTGATTAAAGTGTACGACAGATAATTTTATCTGCACTTTTTCTGATTGATTGAAAAGTAGGAAAATATATAATAAAGCAGTTAGGAAGTATATTTGCTTCTAAAAATAAACTGTCAGGAATATGAGAATGATTTTGAAACAGAAGTTTCAAAGTTTTTTTTTTCGAAATTTTTGAAACCTGAATTGTCTTGATTATCCCCCAGCATATTGATTGTTCCACTTGGAGAACATAATGGTTTATATTATAAACGTGCTCCTCTCATAAGAGAATCTTAAAAGCCTATCTTCCATATGGCAGGGAGTAAGGGGGAAAATGTCAATGCTTTTTCTTTAAGCAACAAATAATTATGGCACTAAATGAAACAAAGGTAACTTAGCAACAAGGTATTCCTTTTCTCATCTAGCATTTTCAGCATTTTCTAAAGAATTCCTACTGAGGCCAACCCATGAGCCTTGTGCTGTTTATCTGCTTACTTGCATTGGAAGCATTCCACTTCTTTTTAGCAATGCCGTCTGTGAAAAGCCAACCAAATATGAACAGTGATTATAAACTTGAAGTGCAAAGGGAAGACCTTGAAATAGTGTTAACTCCAGTATTTCAGTACTCTATAGATATAGCTTTTCTAAAGCTGGATGAATCTCTTGTAGCTAGTGAGCTTTTTCACTAAATACAGTCTTCTACATGTTTATGAAGTGTCACTGAACAGACTGCCTTTGAAATTAATGTGCGACTTTTATAGTGTTTGAGAAAGGCCTTATCTAAAGACTAAAGAATTGATGGAAACACTCCTACTGACTTCTCTTGACAGAGGCCAAATACAGTGTGCAAACATATTTTATTTGATGGATTGTCCACTAGCTGCTTACTGCAAGTATTGTTTAGGAATATAATTAGTGCCATTCAATATGGGTTTATAGCAAGTGAGTCTTGTCAAACCAACCTTTTACAAATTTCCCTCTAAAAGGTAACTATATCTTTGAGTTATTACTGAGGCATTTAGCATGTATGAACGAGGCATTAATGTATGAATGTGTAATTTTAATGTATTTAATAACTAAAAATCTGACAAAAAGATTAATGCTGTAAGATATCAAAGAGAAACATGTGGCTAAATCAAAACCTAATTAGCATGCTGATGAAAAAAATAACCCATAAATGGGAAATTGTTGTTAAAGAGGTTTTGCTTAGGGAGTTGCTGCAAGCTTTTGGTATTGAATCTAAAGTTATTCAATACCTATCTCAAGAGTTTCATGTTAAATGATAGATAGATAGATAGGTAGGTAGATAGATAGATAGATAGATAGATAGATAGATAGATAGATAGATAGATTTGGCAGAATTTAAATAGGACATAAAGTATGCCAGTGAGTTTAAAAGATGAATCTTTTAAATTTTGGTCTCTCCTAACATGACAAGGCAGCTTAAATAGACATTTTAAATAATACAGACAAAATTTTGGATAAAGAATAAAACCCAACAAAACACAGAAGGAGAACTAGATCTGCAGAACAGGAAATAAGTTTACTGAAAACAATTGCAGGAGTCAGTGGTCAGTGAACGTATGAGTGAAGACAGGTAGGGAAAGCAGGGAGTTTGCCTGTGTGTTCAGTGCTGCTGGAATCAAACTACATTTCTCCATACAGATGTGGGGTTCACTTGTAAAAATGAAGAGAGTAGAAAGCAGGGCCACAAATATAGTCTAGATACTGCACAAAAATGGCTTGCTATGCAAGTGGCAATGGCACCTGTTTAGAATGGCAAAAGTAAGACTGAGAGGTGACCTGAATGAAGTATGTAAGCAATGCCATTGGATATTGGCTTATTTTCATTAGAGGTAAGTCATGAGAAGAGCCAGTGAAAGAAAACTGAAGGAAGATAAATTCAAGCAAGAACTCAGTTACCTTTTAGGATATTTTACCTTTATTTTCAACTACACAAATTGCAAGCCGCTGAAACAAAGCCACTGGTGGAAACAATGAGTACACCAGGGTGGGTACTGGCCAAACCCATCTGCTGTCTGTGGCAGGAAGGAAAAAAAGCAAAGGATATGGTTTAATTAGGCAGTGGCTTCATTAGCTTAACTCAGCTGAGATCTATATCATCAACAAATCACACAGTGAAGCTCATGCGCCTATTTTGAGTTCTTTCTGCTTGTCAAACCTGCTGTTTGCCTTTGATCATCAAGGCAGTGCTGATGCCAGACTGAACTTCTGCCAGCATGAGAAGGAAGCTGGAAGGAGTGCTGTTTTCTCTCTGCTCTGAGTAGTAAATCCCCCTGAATCTTGTTTCATAGGATAGAAATAATTCCATGAAGTACAGCATTAACTTCATGGGAGGTACTAGCAATTAGTTTGGTCAACTTGCCCCTGTGTACAGTCAGTAGCCAAAGAGATAACATTATCATTTTAAGTGAGAAGCTGAGGCATTTTCACTCTGGTCTGTATAGGTGAGATATAATGACTTGTCATATTCTGAAGATCAGATTAGACGATTTGAGGATTCCTTCTGGCCTCAGGTTTTATGAGGCCCTCACAATCCACTTTGTGTGCTGCCTCATTGGTCCTGTGAATCACATGCCACAGCTCCCATTCCCTGGTTTTTATGACTGTGACCTTTACAAAGAGGAGTTCTTGAATAATTTAATGGAAAGGCGGAAAAGTGTGAAAGCAATCTAAAGAAAGGTAAATGAACAAGAGATAAGGAAGCCTCAGAAATGTTAGGACATTTTAAACCTATTTACAGAGCATAATAGTCTGCCTGCATATAGAGACACCAGATTTTAAACATGTTTTCTTTCCTGAAGGAAAGGTATCAGTGGAATGGAGTCATATCACTCATCATGCAGCATCTTTTAGGGCATTTTTACTCTTGCTCTAATATTCTCATTTCCTTAAATTCCATGCCCATAGATATGATTTCACACAGCTCTTGGAATTCTTAAATTATATTTAGTTGTTAATGCCTTTGAGTAAACAGTATCTTTTGGGCCTTTTCTGTTATATGAAATGATAGTGTTTTCCCAGAATACTTCCTAAATATCCCTGGTGGTTCTGAAAATAATTTGCTACAGATCTTTAAGGGGTGTGACACTTTTCCCCAGGTACAATAATTTAACTCTGATACGTGTGATTGTAAGAGTTTCTGTTCTGTTTGCTGTTTCCAGGAAGTTTCCCCTGAATGGGAATGCTACTGAAGAAATTTCTGTGCGTGTCTATTCTGCAACTAAGTTGTTATGTATTGCTTATTTTACTGTGCAAATGGAGAGGCTTCCTCTTGTGCTTCAAGTGCCTGTGGAAGTGTCATCCATGAGATAGCCTTCAACTTGAGTGGTTTTATGCTTTATAAAATTTATTTATGTATTTATTTCTTCACCAAGGTTGTTAGCATTGGAAAAGTTCAGTTTTGAGATAGATACCTTTATTTTGCTTTCCAGAGCTCTCTCATATTTTTACTGCTTCTTCAGAACATTTTGAATCAATGCTATCTCTGAGTAGCTACACTATCTGATGAGTTTTTAAGTTTTTCTGAAAGTGAAGATGACTTATTTCTATGGAGGAACCTGTTGTATCTTAACAAATCTCAAAATCAGTTTCTTTCCAAAATGAATATACTAATTACATTGCTTTACTTTCTACATTATGGTAAACTACAGCCATACAATTTTCTTTTGTGATTGCAGCTACTTAAGGACTGTGAACACAAATGAAGTGGCAGCTCTTCCAAAGAATTGTGTCATAGTGCAAATGCCTCTATGGGAGTAAGTCAAAAGGCATGTAAACACAAATCTTTAGAAAAAAGTAAGTGCTTAAGTCTGATTTCAGTGACACATAGATGCCTTAATGATTTTGAAAGTCTGTGATATTACTACTTTGATTTTTGCCATTAAACAAAATAACAGGCTAAGAATGATTTCTTCTTGTCTGAATAAAAGAATACATAAGAAAACAATCCCTGATAGAAAGCCATTGGTTTTCTGTTGTAGAGACATCAAGGGTGATTAAATCTTTACAATATGTTTTTTTAGTTTCCGATATAATGTAATAATAATAGAACATGGCATTTATTTAGATAAAAAAGTGAACTTCTGAGGAGGCTATAATTGCTTCCTCTTTATATATCTGCAATGTAAATCTATGAAATATGTAAATACAGTTAAACATCTTAAATGTAAACATGCCCTTGTAGCTACACTATGGAAGGGAATAGGCATGCTTTTAATGTAGTTTGGCTTCACAGTGTCACAAATATCTATAAGAAATATTTATAAGAAGCTTGAATACATTTTTATATCACGTGGGCTTTACATTGAATCAAGATTTAAGTTTAGCAAGATACACCACAATCGTTGTGTCATCCAGTATTAGTTGTGTTTGCAAATACTTAACTTTCAGTGAATGTAAAGTGGGTTAGATGATGAATCAATATTTGTGCTTCTGCTGTTCTTACAAACCTTCTGGTAATTATTTAATTTCTAAACACATGCAATTTCTCTCATTCCAAGATTAGACATCAAATGAAATAGAGGGCTGCTGAAGCAATTGTATTTAAAAAAAACCAACAAACTTTTAATGATATTTTTGAAAGTAATGTGATTAAAATTCAATATGTAAGACTTGACCAAAATGACAGATTTTCTTAATCAATGTGAGACAGATAATTGGCTCTGTCCAGGTTATTCTATTATATAACAAAGAGTGTCTTCATCAAAAAATAATCAAAATAAATTGATTGAGTTGAACATTCACCTTCTCCCCTATTACATAGGGGAAGAAAATAGGCGGCTAGATAAGGAGCTTTTAAAATTAAGAGTGAAAATGGGTAAGGGGTAACAAAAAAGTTAAAAAAAATCAATTTCATATAACAGATTAACAACTTTCTAATTATTTTTTTCTATCATTTGGTAACTAATTAATTAAGAACAAAATTCTATTAACTTCTTTGAACCACAGAGATGGAAGGTTTATTTCCAAAGTAAGCTGTTATTCACTCTTTTAGAAAAGATGGTAGAATCAAGTCTGAGGACTGCCTTTGAAGAGTAGAGAATACTTATAGGAAAATCATTGCATTAAGGTGTAGACCTGCCATTTTGACAGTGTTCTCTAACACACTTATTAAGCACCCCGTCAAACCCCATTCTGCTCATTTTTCCATCTGGTGACAAAATGATCTCTCTCTCTCTTTCACTTCCACTTTAGCATTAGAGTAAACTGCAGTGTGGCTTCAGACACTAAGATGTCAAACTGCTGGGCTGTGAATGAAGATGAATGCATGTCTCAGCTGAAGGGTCAGGCATAAGAGACAAATTAGAGATTGTTTTTCCTTTTCCTGGCAGCAGAATCTGCCCTCAGTTTTCACAAGGGATGTTAGAGATGGAATTTAGTGACAAAAAACTAGAGAAGTTTGGTAAATCAAGCCCATGTAGTACCATCTCACTTTTCCTCACATTGAGGGTCACTTGTACAGGGTAACTTTATTGAACTCAGTAAGGAAGGCACATTCTGGTCTTTAATATATATATATGAATACTTACTGTAGGCATAGGAATCCGTATGTGACATGGACTGGACATGTTACAAAGAAGATCAGAATAACAGAGAAATGAATCTCTTGTGAGTTTATTATTCAATATGCTTGAACAAAGTGCTATGACAACATAATCTGTACCTTCAGGGAGTAGGGAAGTAGGGTTGGGAAGAAAACTGAGTGTGGATCTTCCTAATTAGTGAAGCATCACATTTTTCAAGTAACAATTTAGAAACTTCAGTGTAGATTTTGACACCTATCCTCTTATTCTGCAGTAAAGTAGTGAATGGAGAAGACAGTAATTATGTATGTAGACTTCTTTCTGCTTAAAATACATGGGATTTGTCACTAATGCACCATTGTTACAGAGAACTTTGTACATGTTTTGAACTGCTTTTGCTATGGAAAAAAATTATGTAATGTTTTTAAAAAGAGAGATAACTTATATTTGGCTTAAGTCACAAAATTTTACTTTACTCAATTTAAAGAGTGATTGAAGAACAGACATCTTTGTAAATGATCCCTGAGGTTTCTTCATCCAATGCTGTTTCATCCTTTGGAAGCCTTTGAGAGTATTTCCAATTGTGATTTGAAGTTGTCCCATCTACTTTACATAGCAATTATTTTTTCTCATTCAGTACTAGCGATGACGTTTAGGTTTTAGAATCAGTTCAGAGCAAATATTTAGGAGAATTTGAGAGATAGGATATAAATGCCTGAAACAAAACTAACTAGTGATCTATCTGTATTTCTTTCCCTTAGACAGTTGTGCCTTACAGATGCAGTTGTATGACCTAAACAATTTCTAAACCTATGTTTAATATTTCAAAAGATGTGTGAATGTTTTTACTGTCTCCCTTAAAAGTAGGTCCGCAGACAACCATGACTACTAAAAAGTAAAATTCTATCTCTCAATAAAATAAGTAAAATAATCACACAACATGACTGAAATGCAGAATTTTTTTCTCTCTTCTTACATTTTGTCCATTTTAGTACATACTCTAATCTTGTGATTTAGTGTATCAATTTAGTTATTTTCCTGTATTTTGTTACATATATGAAATATGCACTGCACTGATGATGATGATGAATTGACCAGATTTCCATATTGTCTTAATTGCTTATAAATTGAATCATTATATGGGAAGTGGGAAGATACACTGTTGTAATCAATGGAATGAACTCTTTTTTTGGGTGTACCCTTACAGCACCAGGAAGGTAAAAGAGGACAATATTTCTGTCACAGAAAAGTATTCATGCTGATCAGTATAATTTCCATGTACTTTCCTGTATTTCTGTATTTGCTTGTTGTTTTTTGGGTTATGTTATAACAACCATTTTTTAGAGGATTTTGTACATGGAAAGAAAACAAATTATTTCATGGATGCATTAAAAGTAAACTATTACACGATACTCTAGTTTTGAATAAATAACTTTATATATTAAAATCGTATAACATCTAGTATTTCACTGGCTGTTGTCTAGATATTAAACCACCAAATTTTGGTATCTGGCCTTTATTACAAAAGATTCTAGTTGGATAAAATCTCTGTGTTTTGAGGTACATGGACTAAGATAGCTAAATGTATGGATGAGGTAGAAATACTTAGTAGGATCTGAACATTATTTTGTGCGCCATAACCCAGAAATATATTTTTATACCACTGAGCACTGGCTTGTTTTTTAAATATGTTAGTGATGATTATCTCAAGAACAAGCTAGTGAATTATTTCTAGTACCAAGTTATGTGTGGGGTTTTTCGGTTGTTTTGAATCTTTTTTTTTCTCTTGAACAATTGAGAAGACAATTGCATGGTTTTAATTCACAGGTTAGGTGAGCTGGAAAGTTTTCTGATTTGCTAGGAGCACGCATTGCAATGTACCTATTTGCTGGTGACCAGGCAGAATATTGGGTATACAGGACAGTTCCTTAGCCAGAGCCTGTAGCAGGCTTATAAATCTCTGTAAATAGACAGGCCACAAAGGATGGGCAGAGACCTGCACCTTATTTGTATGGTTCATTGTAGACATGGAAAGCATGAGCTAGCATGAAAAGCTAGAATAAAGACTTAAAGTTTTAGAGGAGATTGAGAAATTATCAAGGTCAACACACACATGGTTATAACTTAGAACCTCAAGGGATTCTGTAGGAGTAACATCCAGATATAAGAAATCAACCCAACCTATAGAGAGTGAAACTGAAACATTGGGAAAAATTGGGAAAGACAAAAAAAAGATTTTGAAATAACTGGTTTTCATTTAAAGCAGAATAAAACAAGAAGTGGGTGATATTGTGCTAGAAAATTGCTTGGATCATTTAAGGTCTGAACCTGGAATATGCCTCACTGGTTATAAACAGAAGAAGAGATTTAAGACAAGGAGTGAATTAAATATCATGAAGTACTAAAATAAAAACCATCCATGATTTGTTTCAGCATCAGTGTTCCAGTTCACCATCTAGTTTATACAATGAAATTTAGAGTGGTGGAGTCATAGAAAGAGGTCTATATATTTTTTTTCTTCTTTCCTTTTCCCATCATGTGATAGTCATTTTTCATTATTATATTCCTTGATGTAAGAGGTATCTCTTGGGGAATTCCATTTTTTACTTGTGGTGACAGAATGGACAAGATATGCTTGGAAGGACTGGGTTCCACAGAAGAAAAATATGCAGCTAAGCATAATAATATTGAAAAATAAATCAATAATTATAATTTTCACAGCATGTGAGGTCAGTCAGGACAAGGAACATAGTCAGCTAATTAACGTCCTCTTCAGTTCGTATCACTCCACTACAGTGGGACTCTGGATTGGCATAGCACACCTGCCATCACCTTGCGTAGCCACTGGATGTCACTGACGATCCACTCAAAATCCGCTTAACCCTTTAGGCATTATCTTGTAATGCATGGAAGAGCGAGCAAAGAGGTCACTTGCTCCCATGACCGTGGGGATGTGAGTTGTCTATCACCAGCATCTGCAATGGCAGATAAATAAGAAAATCTCAAAAGAAACAGAGATATGGTCAACTGCAAGGCACGGCATGAGTTAGGATACTTCAAAGTACTATTTGAATGAGAGATGATGGCTACTTAAGGCTTTTGAAAACTGCTATCAAGGCTTCCTGTATGTTCCAGTACATAACAACTTAGGTGGGAGGACATCTTTTTTTAGTATTGAACTGTTCTTTTCACAGTACATAAAAACTGAGTGGAAATTTGGTTTTCTTATTTAAAAGTTTCAACAACTCTAGGATCTTTCTGGAAGGACTACAGGAATTCTTTCCCTTATCTGGGGATTCTAAATTGCCTTAGTTTGATGAGAAATAAATCATTTTCCAGCATGTTCTTTCTCTCTGAAAGATAAAATTCCCAATGGCAACCCAAAGGAGAGAAGTACATAGCAAGAAAAGCCATAGCAAGAAAAGCAGAAGAACGAGAACAACATCAAAACCAAAGCATTTATATTCACCAACACGTTCCTCTTGTAATTGGGAAATTCATGATAGTGATGAGCCAGTTTTTTCTGTACTTTACTACTGAGTATATTAAGTGAAGAGTAGTGTGAAGTGTACTTATCTATTACAAAAACGAGGTTCAAAAGAAGGGTTTTCAATGTTTGGGGGCCATTACATTCTATCTGGATTTAAATGGTTTTCTTTTTTATCTTCATGAAGATTTCTTTTCCTTCAAGCAGAAGCTATCATCTTGAGAAATCCATGTATCAATTAACTAATTTTTTCCCTCTAACATTTCAACTTAATTCTTTGCTTGCTGCTTGATGCCGATGTATCCTTTTGTTTGACAATGGTATGGAGATAGTGATCAGAGCTTTTAAAGACTCATTCACAGATAGGATAAGACACAGCACAATGAGCTCTTTTCACTGATACACTTTTAGATAACTCATTAACTATATACTGTGAAGCCAATTGAATCTTTAAAGAAAACAACAGTATATTCTCCAGACTAAAAGTCTATTTAGTTGCCCAGTTGAAACTGAAAAATTATGTAAAATGTTGCAATATGATAGTACTTGTCTGTAGAAGCAACTCAGGAGCAACCACAAAATGGTCTGTGAACAAGAATCTTGGCTGGATGTGAATAAAAATCATTTTGTTTTAAATATTTTTTCTTTTCACACTGTGTTTCTCAGAAAGCTTCATCATCCTATCTCTGACTTTAAACAACATTTATGGAATAAGAAAAGCCAGCTTCCAACCTTGCTCCACTACAGAGTGTAACAAGGAGCCTGAGAGCCATGTTTCAGTCCACATTGAAGTGTTCTGGCCTCCACGGAGAAACTTATTCTTTAAAATATGATTTCACAATATTCACATTGTTTAACTAATAAAATAAATTACTACTACTGATTATAAAATTAGCTTGCCTTAAAAAAAAAAGTCATCAGGACTGTTTTCAGCAGATGCTTTCCTCACAGTGCATTCTGCCAGATAACTGCATACAGTATAACAAGAAGTGAAACCTCCATTTATCTTGAGATGAATAACATAATTATTTGTTCATGAGTGTAATAGTGAAGATTCATCTGTTTTGAGAGGATTTCTTTTGTGAGGTTTTGTATCTAAACACCACTTTCCCATCTATTGCTGTAAAATCTGATGTAGTATGAGTGGGACTTGACAATGATTGGACCTACCCTTGCTTCAACAAGTCTCCTGTATTTGAGTTAGTGCCTCAGCTGACTCATTCATTTTTCTTCAGACATTCATAAAACCATGTCCCTCTATAAAGCACTGCAGGACAGTAAGGGTGTTAAAAGAGTGAGTGGGGTAGTCCTGGTGTTCACAGTGGAAGTTTAACACTGGGCTTTGTTTAGGCAAGGTTTTGCTTCACACCTGCTCTAGCCTTTGGTCCTGCTGACTGGGTGCCCATTAGTGACTGAAACACACAAAGTTTATTTTCTTTGGTACACCCCATAACTTGACTTCCTTTAACAGGAATCGAGTGCTCAGAGGCAGCTCCATGAAGGCTACACATTTGATGTACTCCTCAACTGAACTAAAAAGTTGATTGGGACCCTCTGTAAGGGTACAATAAGCCTTTAAAGAGATTGTCCACTTAGTGTACCTAATGTATATGCCTTATTATCTCTATTTTAATTTATCAAAAATAAACATTGCTAGATATATTATAATACACAAAACGGTATATTCTGTTATATACGCTTTCTTTTTTATTTGTTGTTTGTTTGGTTTTTGTTTGTTTTTCACATTCAGTAGCTAGATTCACAGGATCTCATTTACATCCTGACACTGACCCCTTTAATGATGGCAAGTAGGAAATTTAGAAGAGCAGATAGTGGATATGAGAATTTTGTTTTGTCTTCTGGGAAGCACTCCAAGAAGGCGAATCCTTTTCCCCTATAACCTGCTTTGTAGGCTTTCATGTTGCAAGATGCAATCAAACGCATGACATTATATTGGAAAGCAAATAGGATTTTGAAAAACTGTGAAAGAAATCCCTGTACATACCTAAAGAAAAAAAAAGCAAGAAAAAACCCCTTCTGAAAGGAAACAGAAATTCTTCATAATTTTTTTCCCAGAGAAAATATTTGTAGATTAACTTCCAGGGTGCATTTGTCAAGAGATTCCTATACATGTGTGAAAATGAATAGAGAGAATGAAACTACAGAAATAGAATGAACACTTAAAAACTGTGGTGACAGATTTACTAAACTGAGACCAAAGAAAGAAAAATGAGTACATTTAAAAACATCTGTGTAATTGGTGATTCTTTTCAGATGCTGTTTAGTGCAGAATGGACAATATACAAAACCAGAAAATGTAAATGCAGCAGGAAGCATAACTGGGGACTTTGCCTCTCAGAGAGGTCTTTGTGCAGACAGTGGCACTTGCTTTGTGCTCATACCCCACTGACCTGTTTCAAACTACCAGAGAATATTCATGTATTCTTCCAGACTGACCCAAAATTATCTGAAAGCGTGTCCCTCACACTAGGACAGCCTGAGCAGTGGTGAGGTGAAGTCTTAGACTTCTCAGACAGAAGAAGAGGCTGGATTCAATAGTCCCTGACTTCAGACACCAGCCACTGAATGTCAGGGAAGGATGCTGCACTGTCACTGCCTTCTCAGAAGAAAGAATCACTTTCACTAGGTTTGGTGCTAGCCTCCACAAGATGAAAAGCTGTCTAGCAAGGGCTTGCAATAAAGCAAGGAAGCCCCAGAGATGAGCTGGGTTTAAGAAGTGCCCTTTCATCTAAGTTCCCTTCTTTTTAGCATAGATGTCTCTACACACCCGTGCCAGTGGTTGTAGACATAATTTTGAGGGACCTAGCTCCCTCAATGCAATGTCTGGGGAGCAGAGTTCTCTACACCAGTGAAGTGAGCTCTGCTACTGGTGGTCAGCTCTCTTACCCACTGTATAGGTTCACTCTATTACATTAAATGTAGAAAATAAGGACTAAATTGTAGTGTATTTCAAAAAGGTAATGCATTTTTCTGTCAGTTCAGCTCTTTGATTATATTCAAGTTTGTTGCTTGTTTGAAATGCAGCTTTTTATAGAATATTTAATTTTGCATGGGGTTTGAATCTAATATATTAACAGGCAAGAGATCAGAATTTGTAAAAGCTATCTGGTGTGATTTTAGTAGTAAAATTTCTAATGACTTCACCTGGTGAAGAATTAGCAGAACACTGAGACCATTTTTAAAAATCTCACCCTGAGAGTGAAGCAAGGCTCTGCAGTCTTTAATACTGCTCAGTGGATTGTGTTGGATTGTCCAGCATCAGAAATTTGAACCAAGTCAGAAGTGAACTTAGAATTCTTTCGACAGATTACTCAAAGGACATGAAATTCAGTGTTTGCCATTTTTATGCTTTTATATGAGGTTTATTGTTGCTGTGGGAAAGCAGAAGTCCTGTGATCCAGGAGAAAGCCTGCCAGTATGTACCCAAGTGTTTTGAACTACAAAATGACAAAGTGAGTTTATACTCACATAGCTGACAGAGTGAGGAAGAAGTATTTTCTGTCATGTGACTGCAGCATTTTTTATCTAGTCTTAGCTACCTGAAAGATGAATTATCTACATCATTCAATTGCCAGCTGAGTCTCTCAGGCTCTGCCAGCATGATGCTTGTGAGGCAGATACAGGCTGTGACTGTGTGAGGTCTGTGTGGATGAAATGGGTGCCAGCTGTAACCTTGCAATTGTACTGATCCTGCTGGCCTGGTGTTGGTTGTGAACTCTCAGATCCTGTTAGGAATTTATGTTGGTTTAGGCTCAGGCCCATGTGAACAGGCTGCATGTTGTCTGGCCAGATTGTAATATTGCAGATTGAGGTTATATTTGCTTGGAGGGAAAAAAAAAAGGATAAGCTTGCATGTCACTGTAAAATGCTGCCCAGACACACATTTAGACAAAATCCAAAATGTGCTTAACAATATCTTTTTGTGAGTCATCTGTCAGAGAGAAGGGCAAAACCCCAGAGCTCTGCCCTGTGTAAGTTTTGTGCATTGCTTGCAGTACTGATTTTATATATATACATATATATGTATGTATGTGTGTGTGTGTGTGCCAAAGCTTACTCGGGTGATCAAAAACTACTTTATCTATCTACTTGCATGTGACATTTTTCACTTGCACACAAAGGAAAACAGGACTGAGTTCTCTTTGAAAGAGTAACTCTTTGTGGTTGCAAACCAGGGCTAAAATGAGTGCTAAAGTGAGTGTAAATCAATAGCCCTAGTATGTTAACTTATGAATGCAGCACAGGTGGCTTTCCTTGGTTTACAATCAGAATCCCAAGGGTCTCTGTTGTAGGCTACTGCATTCCCTGCTTATTCTGACTCTGTTCACAGCTCCACTATATGTACCCCTAACAGAGATCAACCTCCTAGAGACAGTGGTTCCCTTCTGCACAGTCCAAAAATGAGTGCTTTATAAATAGGAAGCCAAGAGGTGAATATTGAAAAGAATGGTAGAATCAGAATTTCTCCTTCAAATGATGCTTACTGGTTTTTTTAATCTTGAGTTTTTAAAGGTGTTTTTTACAAAACAAGTTTGGTGCTGTCGTGGAAAGCAGCACCTTAGAAGTGAAATAATTCCCTGCCATCCAGTAGATCTCTCTCCATATTCTTTTATCTCACTTCAGGCTATCATTTTATCAATAACAGCTTAGAAAGCAAGGGTATTTCAGCTCAGGGGTTTTTGGTGTTACTCTTAGGAAGTTTTCTGCATCCATCTATGTGTGGTACACAGGTGCAAGGAACTTTAATGAAGATATACAGGTGAAAGACCAACAGCATTACAGAATACATTGAAATTTCACAACAGCACAGGGGGCAGCGGGCAAAAGCCTAGGCATTTTGGGATGCAGGTACAGATACCATAGGATCAAACTTGATGAAATACTACAGAGAGATCATCTGAAGTCTCCCATGGTGAGGGACTACAACTAAAGGAACTGTTAAGCTTGGGATGATCTGTTAAGACTTGAGGTCCTTCTTTTGCTAAATGAAATTTTCTAATAGTTTTGAAAAGATTTAGAAAAATTGTCAAGAACATTTGAATTCTAGAATTTTTAAAATAAAATATTCTGGGGGCAATTTCATGAAATATTAATGAAGAAAAAGGAGGTGAAATATTGAGGAGACAAAACTATTTTGTTCAACATTTATTTTTTTCATTAGGCAAATAAAAATGTCTTAATCTTTTTCTGAAAATTTTTAATTTTTTTCCCAGAAATAATGTGCTTATGTGACCAGAAAAATGAAAATTAGCTATTCTCAGAATTATAATCTTAGTACTTCCATTTAATTTGAGGCAATTGCCATTAACAAGATCATTTTCACAGCTTGAGTAATTTACTTACTATGCCTTTATCATTAATAAGCACAGATGGACAATAAACTGGTCCATAATATGTCCCCATCCATCACAGCTTTGAACCAAAATGGCTTCAGACAAGCCAGGCTAATCTGGTTTACCTGAGCAGCCCATTGCATAGGCAAGAACTAGAAGAACTCCATCTGATTTTACTTTTTGTGCTTTCTGTAACCGTAAGTGATTAGCTGTGAATCCATATCGTATGTCAGTCGTAAAACCAATTTTGGAAGTTTTACAGTTTTGCAGTCTTGGGCAATGTTGAATCTTTCATGCTGTGCAGTTGCCAGGAAGAATTTAAGCATCAGCATATCTCCAATAAGAGAATAGTACCTTGGAAATACAATGGGAAAGTCCACAATTTTTTCTTCTGCCTTTTTATACCTTTTCTGCCTTTTAAACTTCTTGTCAGTTACTATTTCAGGTGATTATGCCTGTAGACAGATAGTGCTGGCATACCTCTCTAACTATATAAATAATTCCAATAATTATAAAAGATTGAGAAACTAAATAGCTCTTAAACATTCTACTGGATCAACATGGATATGTTATTCTAAATCTTCTGCTAACTTTTATATAAGTTTCTTTTCTACCTGATAACTTTTACACTTAATATTTGTGATAACTTTTACACATTTTCATACCTCATACTCTTTTTTTAGTATACTTCTAACAAATTGTATAAATTACCTACTTTTTTGATGACTTTTGTTTCTTGAAAACTTTTGCTCCCTTCTCATTTCACAATTTCTTCACTACTAGTCTTGATTTATATAAAGACAAAGTAACTTGGCTTCCCTTGTCTCTTTTATGTTTATAAAATACGAGTAAAATGTTCAGACGGTAAATCTTAGATATATATATGATTTAAAAATAAATAAGCTCAACTCAAAACTCAGGGAAGGTGCAGGGAAGGTGCAGGAAAAATGCCAAGATGACTTCAGACTCCAGCCCTTCCTATATTTATGGGTTAACAACAGTAGTGGAGGATTCCTCCCTCTAATTCCTTGAAAACAGTGCTTTATCCTACTCTCAGGGTAACTTTCCCCATATTTATTAAATCTTTTTCATCTCAGGTAGTTGTTGCTGGTGGTGTTATTTACTACAGAAACTCATGTATCAGCAGCGTGACTGAGACCACCGACTTCTTGGCATGGTACCCCTATACTTTTATTAATCTGTTGCATTATGCTTTCACCAAGAGTTAGTAATTTAATGTGCAGGTCTTGTATTGGCTTTAACTCCATGAACACTGTGCTGCAGAGTTCATGGAGTTAACATTGCAGGCTGGAATTATTATGGCAAAATATCACAGGCTGGGTAAAACACTAGGGTAGGAAATACTACCATGGAACGGCATTTCACTGCTGAAACAAAAGCTCTCTGTGTTTGGCACACTCAGCAAAGGAGTTGATATCCACACTTACCTTAAATTTTCAGGAATATACCCATATCTTTTATAATCACAACAGAATAATAACGTAATAAATCAGTTTTATGCATCCTGTCTCTATTAAATCATGCGAATAGTAATTAAATTGTGCAATGAAGACACTGAATTCCATTTCAGCAAAAAATCATCCTCCTGTCCTCTTTCAGGAAAAATATTAAATTTAGAGGTGACAAGTAAATGGAGTGGGATAAAAAGGAAAGGTGCTCCTCACACTGTTTTCAACTGTGTTTTTCACTATTTGGCATAGAAGTATATTTATAGTGCTGAAAGGAGAATTTGCATGGGCAAAGGAAAAGCAGTTTTTGTCATCTAGAACCTGTAGAAATAGAAATCTAAGCTTTGGTAATTAGCTGTAGGGTAGTAACAACTGTGACAGGTGCTTATCATAGATATCTTTGTGGGTCACCACCAGCTGAGCTGCTGACATTTAAAAGAAGCCACTTGCATTCCATTAAGCTTTTCTCTCCATCCTTGTTGAACCCATACCATTTTTCCATCACAGCTCCAAGCCTCCTAGAGAAGTGTGCAAGTCACATGAAAGCACTTCCAAAAAGGCGCTAATTGGTGCCCCAACTGGTGTTCTCAGAAGACAGGCCAAGGAAGGAGACTAATATACTTTACAGATAAGCTCAAAAGCATTTTGGGGCAAATGTGGAAAAATGCACAAAACTCTTGCCTGTATTTACATCTCTTCCAGCACAGCCAGAACAATACTTTTAATAATGCTAATTATTCCCTTCTAAATAATGGTTTTAACAAAGAGCACCAAGTTTCTTGACTATGTGAGCTGTGGTTCTCACTGGAACTAGATTCTTTTGCATGTATTTACATGTATACATCTGCTGCTCTATCTTGTGTGCAGGTCAAGTAGACCTTTATAGCATTAGAAAATAAATTTAAAAGTGTTTGTGAGCAAACCTGGCCTATGTAGACACTGATCCTGCTACTTGTGAAAGTTTGAAAATATGAAATCTTTATTCTTCAGAGCTGGCATTTCAGTTCCAAGAACAACTATTTTTCTAGAAACAGATATTTGAATAAATATTGCCCAAGTACTTTTGTTTCATTTGATGGGTATCTGTTCTTTATTATTGTATTGCCACTTCTTCAGCTATACCTACATGATTAGTTCATTTCAGCACAAGGATACTAAGCAGAAGTCTGACCACTAATTCAGCTGGAATTAGGAACTTTCTTTAGTCTGGAGGCAACAAACAATAATTCTCTTCACCTCATACCACATCATGCCTGTTTTATTTGCTTCTGAAATGATTTTTATTCGTTTTTCAGAGTGACTTCTGACATTCATTGTGGTCTGTATAAACAATAGAGAATAACTGTTTACACAGAACATTTTTAATACCTCATCCTTTTGATCCAGTTTCATTAAAATGACTTTAAAAAAGCCAAAAGTCTCAACTGTTATTTTATTGTAGCTCTATCACAACAGCTATTTATTCTGTGTTGTTTTTCCATTCATATGTGTGTGTGTGTGTGTGTATGTGTGTGTGGTTCTTTAACCCCTCACTATGGTTTTGTGGTTTTTTCAGTATTAGAATTTTTGCCACCCAATGATCCTCCTGAATCAGTCTATTGATTCTGGCTGAAACTGAATTTATTTTCCTCATAGCAACCCTCACAGTGCTTTGCTTTGCTAGGGAAGTATTGACAGCACACCACTGTTTTGGGTACCATTGAGCAGTGCTGGCACAGCATCAGCGCTGTCTCACCAAAACTCCTTCCCCATCAGCAGCTGAGGCCTGGCAAGATCTTGAGAAGGGACATAGCCTGACCAGCTAACCTAACCCGACCAAAAAGATATTTCCCACCATATGGCATCTAGTCAGCAATAAAAACTAAGAAGGAAGAAGGAGGGTGTCATTGTTCTGGCCCGGATCAGCGGGAGGGGCATGGCCAAGACATTATGATACCACATTACATCATTGCCAGGGATGGGAAAAGGGGCTCTCTCTTCCAGGAAGGAGAGACATCTCTGTTTGGTGGAACAAAGTCTGCCAGGGTGAGGAACCTGCCCATTGTTCATTTTCTTGGAGTCTCCTGCAAGCATCTTTGCATGTGAATAATTCTCTTTTTTTTTGCATATTTTAATAATGCTTGGGATCCCAAATTTCTTAGATATTTTCACCAGCATACTGAAATTGAATTGAACAGATGTATAGAGGCTTGTCCAAAAATTTGTTGTAAGAGACACAAGCTCTAAATCTCTCTTTCATTGCAGGCAGGCACTTGGTGGGAATTCATACACAGGCCTCAAACTACTCTTTTTGATGTGTGTGATTGAGAAGCTGCCTAGATCGAGTTACAAATGCTAAAGAAGCTGAGTGTTCATATGCTAAAACACCAGCATAAAGCACTGTTTGGATTGATTTCTGCAGACCCTACAGCACTGGCATTTATGAAGGGGAGATGCAGAACCACATTTGAGACCATCAGAATACTCTTTCTTCTAATATGGAGGTTCCAAATCAAAGGGTTGTTACCTCAGCTAGCTCATCTTAGAAGATAAAACTAATGCAAGCACAGCTGCAGAGATGAAACTCCCAACTGGCATGAGTCATGAGCTCAGGATGCGAAATAAAGGAAAAATTGTATTAGTAAGGACACAAAAAACTCATGCTGTAATAGGAAAGAAAGTCCGATTTTACTGTGATGGCTACAAAAATGTTTGGATGCCACTGTAGAATGGGGCTGAAAGCGACAATTTTATCCCCGTATCTTCCTTTGGGTGTTTTTTTGTTTTTTACAAGAACTGGTGTGGGGAGAGTGAGCTGATGGTATTGCAGCATTTTAAAATCATACTGCACGTGTGGGATCAAAGAGTTAAAGCCATCCTCTTAGGTATTTTGAGAAAGGCATCAGTAGATGTTTGTGCTAAGCATGTTGAACTTACTATGATTTTAGCACAAAATAGAATAATATAATGTGTGATTGTGGCAATTTTGTTATAGTTGAGACAGAATTAGTTCAGACTAGAACTGGATAATTCCACTTTCTTCCTATTTAAATCCACTGAAGAAAACTCACTTTATTACATATTTTGTTGAGACAGGCAATTTGTTATTTGCCACTTGAAAACTATGTATGGATGTTCTTAAGGAAACTGTGTTTATCAGAAATGTTGCTATGCATCATAAGTTCTAAAAGCATTTTGATCACCTTTGAGATAACAGCCAAAAAAGAATAAGAGAGAAAGTTAGCAAGTCCTCTAAAGTGAAGAGTAGTGATAGTCATTGGTATCTTCCAAAAACTCCGTAGTAGTGTGATTTTTGAAGGCCTTATGTCAGTGTCTATTATGAAACTACAACTGTTTTGACGTAGACTGTGTTGTTATCTCATAAAAGTTCTATAAATAAATCTATTACATAGAAGTACAGAATGGACGAAAATTTTATCTCTTCAGTGCAGCTTCCTTTTCTTTTGATAAAACTGCAAGCCTTTTGGGTACAACTTAAACCTGAAATGATTTTCCTGGAAAACTGAAAAAAAGAAATAGGAAACTTTATGTTTGAAGTAATTGATTTTTTTGTTGTTGTTGTTGGAAATCTTTTCTGATGTCTTTTTGTTTTACAAATGGCAAACACTTTTAAGATATTTTATCAGAAAGAGGCAATGTGAGGTTTAAGCTTTTAGTTTTGAGTTCTACTTAAGGACTTTTTTCTCAACAAAAGAGAAAAAAGTCTTATTCTTGCTATAATGAAAGCAGTAGAGCTATTCAAATTTTCTCTTTTCAGTAGGATTGTCATCAGTGCAGTGTTAAGGATCCATTTTCATTCCAATAGGGGCAAGGAATGAGAATGACTCTTCTTTTCTCCCAGTACAGGGTAAACCTCAGCCTCCTCTGGTTCCAGATTTCCAGCTTTTCACTTAAAATGTATGACCAAGGGAGAAAGAGAACAGAATGGTTTGTTAACCATGGTAATTATGGGACTCATTCATTCCTGATTACTTGAGTTCTGTCTCTCATTTATCCCAAGTGTTGGGCACAGTTTTCCTCATCACTTGTCTTTCAGGAGTTGATGTAAAGTACATCTCAATATCTACTTTGTTGGATGGGCTACCCTGCTGCTCCTTCCTGGTTTAGCTCTTACTTTGAACATGCCAATTTCTACCTCCTGTTTAGGGTGAGTGACAAAAGAGAAGTGCTTTATTTACTCAACACCTTTGTTATTCTCCTGCTTCAAACCTTCTAATTCCTCATTCATTGAAAAGAAACAATGCATTTGACAAGTCACACAATGCAAAAAAGAAATAGTGAATGATGAACAGCAAATAGAAGTAGCACTTTTTTGTCATTTACCTTAAGGCCTCTATTCACCACTCTGGCATCACAAAGAGATCTCAAAGTCACAGAAAGCACTTATTTTGAGGTTCCTTTCAGGTGACAGATGGGTGGAAGGGAATTCATTGTAAATAAGTGTAAATAAACAAATAACCTCAGAAGAAAAATAATTCAATCCATTTACAAATATGTATGAATAATATCTGAACAACTTGAGCTCACTTTTGGAAAACAGATTAAGCAATTGTATTTCATGTCGCATTTGTTGCTAGTAATTTCTCCCGCACAAAATGATCTAATTTATGACAAAGTTTGAAGCTAAAAATGATGAAACTTGTTGTGAAGTGAATAAGCTGCATGTCATTTGGAGACAACACTTTTATGATTATTATAGACACTGATATCTGTGAAGTGATTTGATGGGAACTGAATACATAGAAAAACAGACAATCTAGTATATTCTTTATACTGGTTCTGAGGACAAAGCCTGTGGTGTGCCAAGCTTCTGTTTAGTCAGAGACCCTGCAGGTGCAGGCTTGAGGAAATTATTGGGAATGTCATACAGACCTAGGATTCAGTAACTTGAGTTGGTTGTTTCCTTAACATGGGATCAGTGAAAGAACTACTTCTTGGCTGAAGACTGCCATAGCACAGCAGATTGTACTCTCAATTTACACCTCCTATATTTGAAAAGGCAAAGTCACCTTCAACACTGCTGCTTTGAAAGTTGTGGGACAGCAATGCCTGCTTCCAATCTTCAAAACCGAATCACTCTAATTCGCTAGAACTTTCTTATAAAACACATCTGATAGTTTGATTGTTTTATTTGCTCTGGGTAAAACACCCCACAATCCTTCTCTCTGTTCCCGTTCCCAACTGCTTTGTGATTCCAGCCTATTTGATGGAAAACTCAGCAAACCTGTAGAAAATAGCCTTTTCTCCTGAGTCAAGGGCCACTTACACATCAGCTTGTTCAAAACACTCATTTCCTTCATTCATTAACTCTTTGCATAAATCAGTAACCACTAAGTATCATAAAGGACTTCATCAGCCTTAGTATATTTCCATTAGGCAGCAATAAAATCAAAGGAAAAGGAATGAGAACCCTTTGTTTGTTCTGCCAGGACAGGGCTACCCAGCTGTTAGCTCTGCTCAGCAGAGGGGGAGGAGGAGGGAAGAATGGAGGTGAGGGCAGGAACAGCAGGACTCATCACCCAGCACAGCTGTCTGGGTACCCGACTGACACAGGCCAAGATGCCCATGGCAAATGAAATCTCTTTGTGGCTTCCATCAGGATGCAACAAAGAGCATCTGAGGGAAATGTTTCTTGAGTTAGAGTCAGAAACAGTAATGAAGAGATTCTCTTTTTGCATGGCTTTAATATAACAGAGATGACAGCTCTAGCATTCTCTAATGGGGGGTAACAAGTTGGAATTTGTTTACAGTTTGAATTACAAAGATTCAAAACATTTTATCTCATCCATCATATTCCATCCCACTGACAATGTTTACAGCTAGTAAACATATCACTAAGAATGTAAGAAGTGATATATATTATCATATGAAACACAGTTATGACTGTACAGTTTGAATTCCCCTTTCAAAGTGGACTCTATCAATTAATAACCCAGATCAGGTTTTTCTCCTCATGAAAAATCAATGAATCTATGAAATGATTATTTGTATGTGTGTGTGCATGTGTGTGTGTGTATGGTTCATACTTTATGCTTCAAAAAGGATTATTTGAAATTTATATTATAATGTACCTGCCATTAACAGTCTGAAAAAGACAAGGATCACCTAGCAAGCCACGGTTAATTGTGTGAATGGAACCACTGTCTTCACTGGGCAGGGCTCAGTCTAGCCCTTAAGCACCAGAGCACAGTCTCACTGTCACTGGTGTCACTTGAAGAATCTATTGTAAGACTGTGCCAGCAGCCCAGGGTGTTTGAAGAGAAAATTATTACAATGACCTGGTGGTTTTTAATGGCTCCTGTAGAAAGAGAGTTGATCCTCAAATAGCAGTTTTTCCTCACACATACATCACATATAAATGGAATAATACCTAGCATAAGAATGTAACAGCATTATGATATGTTTCTGATGTTTTAGCTTTGAGTTCACTCTTTGTGTTTTCTGGATCAAGTTGTGAAGGAAAATGGTAATAAGAGTTCTGGTTGAGCGGTTTAATTACTTTTTAGATGAGTCCCCTGTAGTGAAAACACTCCAGTTTCTTCCATCATGAGACTTTCTTCTTGACATGAGACTCATCTGGGCACTGAAGGAGGCTGGAGGAGGAGGGGGGAGAGAGGAAAGCGAATCCTCCCAAGTAATCCTAAACCGAATAAGAACCACAGTGTGTCTGCTTTCTCTTCCAGTTTGTGTCACAGAAAACTCGCCTCTGTTTCGGTAGTGAAACATGCCAATTCAAATTGGTACTTATCATCTCTCTTGGCAAGTTGAACATCATCAGTGATAATGTTTTTAATTGAAACTGATTCATACCCTCCCAGCAGAGTTCCTGTGGAAGTCAGCCTTGCACGAGGGAGTGAGAACGATGAGCTCAATGAAACAAGGAACAAACCGACTACAGAGGTCAAACTGAACAATAAATCCACTGTAAACTAAATTCTTCTAAGTTAAAATATTTATTGCTCAGACTCTGTCAGTACAACATATTCTGCTTCTTATATTACAGATTCACCTCCTGCTGGCCAGTGCCAGGGGCACCACCGTGGTCTTTTATTCTGACCTGGTAATGCAGCTCTTGTCTTTTTAAAGACTGACCAGTAGCAGAGCTTCATTGTTCTAATATCCTAAGTCAGATAAGACTAAATTAGTTCTTCGCTACATTTAAAAAGTTTCCTTTGTTTTGTTTTGTAGTACTGTGAAGCAAAAGCATCAAACTATTGCTTAAAAAAAAAAAAATCAAACGAGACCTGCAGCTGAGGCAAGGACAAATTATTTCAATAGGCAAGGGATTGTTTGAGTCTGTATTTCTGTTTTGAAATCTCAGTCCTTTTGCTTTAGATCTTGACAAGCAGCCACACTATTTTCCAAAGGATTTGAACAGTCATACAATTGCACACACAGCCTGCATGTGTGCACACATCAGCCCCCCAGTGGTGATTTTCAGTTGGATATTTTATTCTTTGTACTTGTATTTTTGAGTATGAATTAAAACAAATTCTTATTTTGTGCTTTGTTTTCAAAAGCTTGCCTACAGTTTTTCTTGGCTTTTGTCTTCTCCTTTTATCATTTGAGCAATGGGACATAAAATGAAGAAAAGAGAGATCAAGAAAATGATAGAAGGTTTGGAAAGAAAGATCCGTGAGGGGAGAAAAAGGTTAATAAGATAAGTTGGCTGTTCAGTCTAAAGAAAAGAAGACTTAAGAAAAGTGTGATAGCTCTCTACAGATATGTGAAGGGACAAGGGAAATTATTCTCATTAGTCACCCAAGACAGAGTAATAAATTTGAGCTGTTGCAAGGAAAATGTAGGTTAAATAGTATAAAAATCTTTGAAACTATCAAAAACAGATAGGAAATGAAACAAACTGCCAAAGGGTTTTAGGGAGCCACTGCCTCCAGAAGTATTCAAGGTGAAATAGCTACTCATCTACTGGAGATGATTTTGGACCAAGCAAATTAAAGGAGTAACATGACACAGGAAGGACAAAATGGATAGATGACAGCAGAAGTTCTTTCAGACTCAACTTATTCTGGGGATGAAAAGCGATGTTTGAAAGAATGTTAAACACAGTAAGGCATGAAGAAGAGTGCATATAAAGTGGCAAAAAGAAAAATGGAGAGAATACTTTTAAAAGGTTATAGTGTCTAATAGCACAAGAATTTAAAAGGTTAGGTTTTAGATACTAAAAAAGACAAAAGAAATAGCTCATGACTACCATTAAGACTAACTCTTACCAACAGCTTCAAATATTTGAAAATTATATACCTGGTTGATCTTTCTACAGTCATCTATGGAGGAACGTGAAAACACTCTGAATGTAATCCAGACCTTGTATAACCTTGCATTTCCATCTTTTGGTATGTGCATCCAGGTTGCTGATGGAGAGGATCGAGAGCTGCTGGATTATAATAGGAGGTATTATTATTATTGTCCAAAACCCAAATGAAATATTTTTTATTCTTCTTCATTTTGAGTCATAACTTGTTCTCCATATAGCAATAATAATTTCAGTACAGCCACTTGAAAATGAAGATACCATACATTATGAGGAAGAATGGTGCAATCTGGAGTCCTATCATGTGTAATAACTATAACTATTTATTAAGTATGAGGATCATTTATGACTTCATATTTTGCATTCCACTGAGAGAAAAGATTAACATACATTTCCTATACCCTTTGGCTTGATAATGAAATTCCAGTCTGAATTCATTATGAATAGTGACATTCATCCAATGAGAAGTACCAAATAAGGAGACATTGCTTACCCCTGGTATCTTCTTTAGTTTTATTTATATAAAAAACCTCCATATGGTTGTATCTAGGCATGCATGCAATGTCACTGCACTCTACTTCCATGCTGATCAGGATGAAGAGTGAGAGATGTGCCAGATTGCTATTATGTGGAGTTGAGTGTGTGTCAGCTCTGTGGCCTTTGCTGCACCTTACTCACTGAGAAAAGCAAATGAGTGTTTTATTGTTGTAGCACCACAGATCAGAAGATGATTTTCTTCAGGATACATATTTGCACATTTAAAAGAAGCCCAGGTTCCAAGGCTCCTCATATAGCAAGGGCATGGCAAAGCTATGCTCAAGTAGCTCATCTGGTAATTTTATGCACATTTTAGACCTGAGAAATTGTTGGGTTTACTTTCTTCTACAGTAATTTTAAAAAATTTTTTTTCACTGTTTCTTTGGGTTTATAGTAATTTGCTCCATGTCTTTCAGTCTGTCACAGCACCTTTCTATTCTATGGCTTTTCTAGTGCACTGTTCATTGTCCAGTAGAGTTATGATTGTATGCCATAAAATTCATCTGCCTCCAGCCTGGGCTTTACCCAATAGTGTTTTGAACCAATTTAAGTCTTTGTCCAATATAATTCTTAGCTAAATAGGTTTATGTTTATGGACAAGACTGAGGAACAAGCAAACCAAACTATAGACTCTAGTTAGCTTCTAACATCAGTACTTGCATAATATCTTAGACTATTGTATATTATTTCAGCTATTTTATATATTGCATCAATCATACTTCCTAACTTACTCTTTTTTTTCTTTGACTGACTTCATAGTCTGTTGTGCCTCTTGATTCTTTCAGTCAAGGATCATGCTAATGTACTCATACCATAAAAATCTTCAAATACTGATAACCGTGATATAATTAGCATTTGCATATTGGATATATGGATATTATTGAAATATTAATGAAGAAACAACCAACCAAACTGTTATCTATCATTTCTGTTTAGCCAAGTACATCCACCTAAACATAAATTCAGAAATTAAATAGTTCCTCTGGGTAATTCTTTATGATTAGTCTCTGGTTAATCATATATTTTCCATACATGTGAGGCCAGAAAAAGATGTCAGTAAACCACAGTTGTTCAAAGTACCATGACAATCTTACACTGTCTTCTGTCCAAAATGTTCTATACAGCATTAATGTGGAAATTAAATAACACAAAAATTATTTTTGGTTGCTGTGACTATGTGTAAAATATTTCTTTCTTTTTTATTGCTTAATTAATCCACAACTTAATATTTTAGGAGATGAAATAAAACTAAGGCTTTTAAGGAGTCTGAAGAATGTAATGTAGACAGGTAACGTACTTTCAAGAATGCTTTTTGTTATCAATTAAGCATCAGGTATTTTTTATTTTTTTTGTTCTTTCACTTTGGTCTGTCTTTTGTTCAGTCAGATTTCACACAATCAAGTTTCAGTACTTTATAATGGAGACTTTCCTGCAATGAGTTTACTGCAGTATTATTGGTTTATACTGAAAGGAGATAATACATTAATTTTTGACTGTTAGGTTTTTCATATTATTAATAAGATAATTTATAAATACTTTTTCTAGAAAAGGGTAATTGAAATATTTAATGCACTTTATGCCTTTGGAATTCAATCTCGTAAAAAACTTGCAACCAATTCCCACTTCCCACTAAAATCATTAAAATAAGACTGGAGGAGGGCCCTGTTAGAAGGCCACTGTGGCATTCTTTTCAACCAAGTGTATTTATGAAAAATGAATGTATTCATGAAAACCAAATATGTTTTATTGGTTCTTTATATATATATATATATATGTAACTTTTTTTAATATGTTAATCTAAATTTTAATACTTTTGCTTTGAGGCTTCTGAGTGCATCCATTACCACAAAAGATTGTGAAAATTCAATTATTTGTGCCAAGTTAACTGAGTCCATAGTGATTTCTTTCTTTTATTTTTCTGTTTACGTAAACTGTTGCTCTAGACTCTAAAAAACAGGCAAGTTTGGTTTTTAGATTTCATTTCACAGCTAATTTAATAACTGTTTTTTACCTCTAGTTATCTTTTATCTAATCCTGTGAATCTGAAAATATCCATAGCAGTCTTTTCAAAGAATGAAGGTGATACAAAGTCCCAAAGACAGGTGTAATGAACCAAGGACCTTCTAGACCTCAATTTACATAGCCAAATCCTTTCCTCTCAACCTTAAATCTTTAAAACACAATTTATTTAATCCCTGCTGTAGTCAAACACACTGAGCGTGTGTAACAATACATCAAAATCATTAGCACAAAACCTTAAAATAGTGTATTGAATTTGTATAAAGCAGCCAAATCCTTTGAGAACTTTGGTGTCACATCTAGATTTCCTACAGAAACACTGTTTTAAAAGTTGGTACCAAAATGGTATTGCTGGTTCTGTTGTCCAAGCACTATAGCATAGTGTGCTTTCAGCAATAATTCTTCCATAATAAGAAGGGGACACTAGAAAACTCCAGGAGGTGGTACTGGAGAATTTTGCTTTTCATCTCAAAGATGCTGGCCATGCTGTAGTTGTAGATGTGAGTCACACTTCTATATTCAAGGCAATGAATACTTTAAAGTATATTCAAACTACCCCAATTGTGGGTTACATGGTAGCTGCAGATCCAGCGCTGCACAGGGTCTGGAGTGGTTTACTGCACCTCTCCACACCATTAAAATACTGGCTTAACCTTTGTGAGACAAAGGCACACTTCTGGTTTGCATTGGTGGAAGTCAGCTTGTGTATGAATGCTTTATCTGAAATGTAAAAATAGCAAAGGTAGTTGGATCAAATTTAGCTGAAAGGTCTGCTGATGGTTTAATTGCCTGAATGAAGGAAGCGAAATGAAATGGGATTAAATTCTTCAAGTCCAAATCTTGAGGAAGACCATCCATCTACAACCCCATGTTCACATAAATTGCTTGGTTGTGGAGTGGGATAATACTGCATGCCTTGTATTCTGATCCCTAAAGTTAAAATTTATTCATGTTACAAATTGGAGGCTCTTGCTCTCCTACTGAGTTTCTGTCTCTGAGACAGTAATTTTTCTACTATGGTAAAACTTTCCAAAACACTCTATTATCTCTATAAGATAACACTCTAGCACAGAAGACTCTAAACCCCAAAGCTTTAGGCTCTTGAATTGTTTTTGTGTCATCTTTGAAAATGGATTTGGAAGTCTAAATTTAACTGAGATATTTTGGCAAGTGCTTCTCCTGAGCCCTGCTCGGTTTGTTCACTTGGAATAATGAATTTTCAAAGTTGCCCCTGAATTTAACATTTTGGCCAAAAAAAGGATCTGAGAGTAGTTTTATTACAGTATTTACTATAATCTAGCCTCAGTGAAAGGGGTACCATGTAGTAAATGTCTACACTCCATAATGATTCACTAACAATGAATCGGCATTTAAACTGAATTGGTGATCCAAACAATCTAAAGAAATTTTTAGAGAAATTTTGCATGCTGGGAAGGTTTACAGCTTGTTCCTTTACCTAGTACTTCCTTGTTATCTTTACCTATTTTTTTTCTGAAAGTTGAGGCTGTTTCATCATTGTGTTATTCTAATTTTATGCTGACATAAGCTCATTTTCTGTAATAGAATTTCTCTGATATAAAGCAGAAGCGATACAGTAGTGAAGCAAAGGCACCATTTTTAAACTGGCACAGTCAAAACCACCAAGCCTGATATATTTTTTCAGTGATAAATTGTAGCTACTAATTCTAGTCAAAAGGAGGTATGTGCTGGTGCAGTAAGCATTATGTTGGCCATACCATTAGGGAAAGATTTTTTTTTCCCTGGTTGAATCTGAGCTGTAATGTGACAGTAATGCAAGATTCAGTGCAGCAGAATGGGCAATACCTACTGTGACTGCAGCTACTCCTTGTGATTCTGCATTGTGTGAGAAGGAACCCATTTTGTTTTCAATCAAATGACAGTTGCATGTAAATTGAATAAAGAGCCTTGGGGAAAAAGAAAAAGCTGATGCCTCTTAAGTTCTTTTTCCTTTTTAAAGATATATTTCCTTTTGGCACAATGGATTGTTCCACCTCCCACTGCACCAATCTTCTCTTTCAAGAGTAATTTAACCTATAGCTTGGACTGTGAAGAGATTGAAATTGCTGCTTCCCAGGAGTATATTGCAACCAGCAGGTTAGCACTTAGTGGGTACCTACCTAGTTAGTAGGCAGCTGTATGATTAACAAGAGATTTGTGCCAAACCAAGGCACTTCACACCCGAAATTGTGACCTCTAAGTCTTTCATAAGAACTAGGAACACACCCCATGAATTTAAGTTGCTGCTGAAGTTGTTGGATCACAACTTTTGATTTGACAACTTCAAGACAGCCCAGAGCTCTTATTTCAAAATCTGCTTCTACCTTTACCCCTCGTATATGATAGCTGGAGTTGGCTAACAGCTTAACTCTGTGAGAAAGTATTCCTTGCTTATAGATGTGTCTCGTCTGTTTGCAGATTTCTGGAGAAAAAAGAAAAGGGTGAGTTTAACAGAGAGGAAATGTGGTCTGATCTGCATTTAGCAAGTGCAGTGACCAAGACACTTTTCATTTTTCTATCTCTAAAAATAATTAAGTGAACAAATGCAGAGGTACCACTTCATAGGACACAGAGCTCAGGTAATTGATGCTGAGATAGGAAAAAAAAATCCTGTTTTTTGAAAAGTTTATAAACATTTTCATCTTGCATCATGTGGAATAATTAGAAAATTATATAAACAGGCACTATTTAGATAGACTGGCATTCCCTCATTTACAGAAAAGCAAGTGAATTCTGCTTTTAAGAAAACACAGTATTTTCCTAGTTTCATGTGGCAGCCACTCAACTCACTTCATTTCTCTGCAAAATACAAACTTCAGCATTTCATTTTTTATCTTTTATCATTAAACTCCTACAGCTTGAAAATGATTTTCCCCCTAGAAAATGCAAATCTATTCCTTTGTAGTGAAAACTATATTATACATGCAGCATGTAACTTTCAAAACTTTAGTTAGAAGCAGCAAAGCAAGCTGTCAGACATTTCAGTAATTGAATTTCCTTGAGAACTGCCTTGGTTTGTCAGCTCTGACTTTGCTGTCAAAAGAAAAGAAAATAGCCAGGGAATTAATCTAAGATAACACGGGGGGTATTTTGATAATACCAAGACACAAATATTAAGTGTTTTCTCTGGCAGTGTTTTGAGGTAAGGTTCCCCACCCTAATCCAGGCAGGTTCATTCTAGCCTTGAGCCATTATTATCTTGTGCAGAGTTCTGAGAATTAACTAATGACCTATCAAACTGCAGTACCAGGGATCCTTTCTTCCTGTATTAAGATGCAAAATATCATTGCTTAAAAGGCCCAATATACCCTATGTCAATTACTTCATAAGTGCAATTCATCTTTTACTGCTTCCGCACTTGGATTGCTTGTAAAATGTTTAGTGGTTAATTAGCCTGGAAGGAAGTCCAACTTATGAAAAACCAAGCAGTGGGAAAAAATAGCCATAAAATTAATGGCTTACTCTCTGGTCCTTATTTTATGGGAGAATGTTAATCAGACTCTGTTGGAACTGTACCTTTGACTAGCACTCAGCCTCCTTTATAATCAGCTTCAGAAGTATTCCTTTCTGGGTTTTCCCCTTTGGCCTGTGCTTTCCTCCAAAGGACTTGAATGTATTAGGAAGAGATTGACAGCTCTCCTAACAATTGCAACCAGTGCTCTAGCTGAAGGGAAACATGGGGCTAGTCACTTTTACTCTATGGGAACCCACCTGGAGTTGTATTTAAGGTATAAATCTGTTATCTAAAAATGAAACTAATAAAATACATACTGCTGTAGATAAAAGAAAATGGCCAATATTTGAGCTGAGAGACCTTCATTAGACAATGGATAAAACTGGAAAAGGAGAGAATTGTACAGGGAGCAAATGACTGTATTTACAGCTAGCTCTTTATACCTGTAGAGAAGATTATAAAATAATCAGGTCCCAGGGACAATTTAACAACTGAACATTTTGGGTCACTCATAAGGATGCTTAGTGGGGGAAAAAAAGTTATGCCCTTTCAGCGGTGAAGTTGATAGAATGTTTATGCAAATTTTCCACATAATATAGCAATTAGTCTGCGATTCTTGCATTGAAAAAAAGGGCTTTTTTTGTATTTATGAAAAATAAAAACTAAATATGTTTTATTGGTTTGGTTTTTTTTTCATTTTGCAAGCAATTTGCCCTTCTTTTTAGAGGAGGTCACAAACAGAGTATCACTTTTTAATATGCTGTAAATACTGTATATCATGACAGTGTTGGTTAACCCTGCATGTTGGGTCTTATACAGCACTGCAAGTAAGTAGACCATTTAAGTGTTGTAACGTAATTTAATCAAAAACTTCAAAATTCCAGCTATTACATTAAGCCTATCTAATGTCTGTCTTTTTTGTCCAGAGACCTGTAGTGGCAATGGTTTCCTCTCAGAAAATAAGTGGGATTGTATGACTTTTCACATATAGTTGATTCATAACCATAATTCTGGGCTCTTTTCCTTGAGTATGTAACAGAAAAATATTTCATTCTGAACACTGATGCATCTGTCTTTGACAAAATATACAGTTGCTCATGAGCCTCATGAAACAATATCCTATAACAGCTTACCAGCTTTCTCAGTTTCTCTTAGAAAAGGTACTGCATGTGGCTAAGGATGCCATCAATTTTATATTCACTAAACATCCAATGCTCTATGGGTGCTTGTAAACATCCTTGAAAGAGAAGTTCCTCTTTAAGAATTTACTCCTCAATTAGGTTGACTATGTAAGGACATCCAAGTTCCTCAGTGGTACCCCAGAGCATTATGCATGGGCTCCAGCTGTCATTGCACCATGACACAGGTCTCATGTCAGTCCTCTGTCACATCAGTCATACACACAGCAAATCAGGGTGTCCTAAATGACACCAGACTAAATGTGAGGTCCAGACAACTGATCTTATGTTTCAGAGGAGGCCAGCCCAATGCCATGATCTTTAATAACACATTTTCCCTGCCAATGCATGATCTAATTAAGCCAGCATTGATATACCACACAGCGTATTATGTTCCTAAGCAGTCCAACAGCTCAGCTGGGGGTCAGTTAGCTCTTGGAAGATTTTTCCTCAGACCTGCAGAGGTCTCCTGGTGTGCTGACACTGTCACCATAATATCACTGTAAGAATGCATTTGTTCTGCTTGTCCCTGCCCCTGGGCTTCTCTGTCTCAATGTTTGGACCTTGTTAAACTGGATCATCTTTCTCACTCATTTCTCTGTGATGTCGATATCAGGTGACAAATTCATATAAGAGCTTGTGACATGACTGCTGTTTACTGCCATCATTTTTTATCTAATAACTTCAACACTAATTTTTTATAGTGGTGGCAGCTCCCAAAAATACTATGGCTTTTCTTATCTTACCTACAACTCGACACATTAGGAAGATCAAGCGATTCTGACATCGGTGTCTTTTATTGCCAGAATATTTTTTTTCCATTTTTCCATTTAATAAAATGCTTGCAGGTACAAAATCATGTCCAGCTGATGCTCTTTGTGTAGGTAACAACAATAGAGGGGTATCAGAAAAAGGCTGTCCAACTCTTTTATTCAGGGACAGTGCTATTCTAACACTATTTCTTTCCAAGCTGTTGAACAGAGATGATGGGAACTAGCTGCTCCATGTCTAAACTATACTTAACTGTAAATGACTTAAGCTCATTCCCTTAAGGAGGGCTTACTGTCATATATTACTCTGTAAATTATAATGTCTGGTAAAAATAGGATATATGCATCATCAATTTAGTTCTTATCTGTTCCTGTAAAAACTGTCTGCAGAAAGTGAGACAAAAGGGCTGGAACAGGACGCAACTTTAAAGAAAAAAGGTATAAACTAAACTACACTTTCAAATAGTGCTTTTCACTGTGATATCAGCAGGAGATTTTTCTTGATGTGGCCTATATTTTTGCATATGTGACAACTCTTAAAATCTTTCCTTATTCAACTGTTCATTCAGGGTAATAGAACACATAAGTGAATCTTACCTTAGGGTTTTTGGTTTTTTTTACAGTCTCTAAAATCCCTTCACATCTCTTTTTTTAAAACTCCTCATGCCAGAATACCTAAAGAGTCATCATCCAATTTTTTTATATCTGATTTCATACTTAATTTTTCTCATGTAATCATTAGCAGTTGTAGGGAGTACAGTGTCAGAGACACCTGGGCTTAATTACTGTCTGCAGGGTCTTAATTTGAGGAAGAGTTCTGTCAGCCAAAGTTTATTCTTTTTCCAGCACCAAACAGAATTGTTAGGTTTATTAGGGGGTTTTGGGTGGTTTTTTTTTTTTTCCTGTTTTGGTTTGAGGGAGGTATTTTTTTACATCATATATTTCAGAATGGAGTTGATTTTTCCTATGTTTTTCTCTAACATATTAGATATCAGTGTTTCAGAATCCAGTGCAATTTTGGAAATCATAATTTTTTTTAGCTAAAAGAATCCCACTTTACTGTTTACAGGCTATTTGTCTGGCCATTTTTGAAAATGACAAAAAATGGCTATTATTCAGGTTTTTCTATTACTGACTTACAAAGACATGACTTTTTTTTTGCTTTTTTTTTATGCTTAAAACATTTGCATTAAATTTACACTGTTACCATCCTACAACCAAATTTGAGGAGAAACCAGAGCTGTGCATCGCCAGAAATTGCTCTCTTAGTGCCCTTTTTTTTCAGCCGTGCAATGAAGCGCTGTTGGAACTTGCATGACTTGTCTTCCACAATTTGGTGGGGCTCTCAACTCCTCATTTTCTCTGAGGCACGCTCTTAGAGGGTGTTTAAATGACAGCCAAAGGTTTGACAACAGCTCAGGTAGACGTCCCTCATCAGCTGGTGCTGCTAACGGGGCAGCTGCCACAGCGTGGAGCTCCGCGTGGCCGGCTGACAGCCTATCTGCTCAGCTTCCTGGAATAATCTGGGCTCTATCTGGGTTTCACAGAGCCCTGTGTCATCCAGAGTGAAAATGTCAGCTGACAGACCTTGCTATAATTAATGGAAATTCAAATTCCGTCACCGAAATTATGTTGTTCAATCAGAAGAAAGAAAAATCCACCTTGCAGTTAGTGATGTGCATAAATGAATAAAGAACATTTAATGACCACGTCCATGCACAAAACTTTCTAAAATGTCCTACTGAGTTCCTCTGTAGTTGACTGCAATATTTGCTTTGAAAGATGAAAACTTGCAGAAATCCCAGTATATTCTAATATTCTAGTATGTCAGCAGAATTAACCAGACTGCATTTCAATATTTTTGTGTCCCTTTTGCCACAGATTTTTATTCCTGAGACTAAACCATTTTTTAGGTTGTCAGAAAATTTCAACATGCAAGGTAATTTTTAGCATGTGTATATATGTAATATTGTCAAATATTTTAAAACTAAAATAGTTTTCATTTTATCTCCTTAGGAAGGATGTATCTACAAGGAAATATCTCCAATAGTCATGTGACAAAGTGGCATGGTCAATTCTAGTTTTACAAGTCTGTACAACAGAGCATCTAGACAGACAAATCCTGGAAGCAGTTGCATAAATAAGTTAAAAAACCCAAACAAATATATGAACTTTAAAACAATTACTTCCTTACCTTTCTAACTGTCATAGTTCTTTAGCACATCTTTTTCTTGCATCACAACATAACAGGCTACCAGAAACCTGGCTTGCTGCTTTTTTCACACTTAGTCATTTAAGTACTCTGTGAAGATTCTAGTATCACCTCAAGAAAATTTTGCTGGGAAAAAGCTTCCACATTATTTCTCAAGAGGTTCTTTAATACTAAGGATTGGTTGGTTAGTCTCTTTTAGACAACAACCCCTAATGTTTCGTAACAATGTTGAGGTATGATATACCTCTATAATTAGGTTTGGTTTTGTTTTACATAAAATATATCCTTCCTGTGAATTTATATTGTTAAACCACTCCAGAATAATTGTGACTTGATATACTTTAATTGTGACTTGATATACTTTTCCATTATGTTGTGTTTTTCTTTCATATTTTCCTGATTGGAATAAACAGACATGAAAGAATTAAAACTTAATTTACTTTAATGGAAAAGAAACATTGTCTTTCATGTTTTTTCTTTCAGTTCTATTGGTAATTTGTAAAATTTAGTAATCTGCAATGTGACTCCCAATGAATAGTATAAATTAAAAAGCTTTTCATGTTCAGGCCTGCAAATAAGTATGTTTTTTTTTTCTGGAATTCCTAGACACATTCCTGAGAATCTTTCTTGGCCAAACTCAGGGTATTAAGCTGGTTCTTATTTTAGTTCTTTCTCAGGATGAGTTTAAGCCATGTGTCTATTACTGGGTTGGCTACTCCATCCCCTGGTTTTCACTGAACTCTTAGATGAACACAATCTGGTCCTTTGATTGATTTCAGTTGTGTTCTGAAGTTGTTCCATCAACTCTTTTTGATCCCTTTATCTCTGCAGTGGTTTTACTCTCATTACCTGTAAAGACTAATCTGAGGATAGTAATGTCCTCTTTGGTACAAACTCCTGCCAATAAATCATTTACTTTTCCTACAGACTTTTGATGCTCTTTGATTGCACTCTGGTGGTCTAAAAGATTCAGAGTCTGGCTTATGGGATTTGTTTGATATATTTGAAGAGTTTTTTGATATGTTTGGTCTGTTTGTTCTTAAATCTTCCCAAGTTTTTTAAAACTCATGTGTCAAGCACTGTGTTTCAGAGGCAGTATAAAGCAAGGGATAAAATATACAGGTAACATATTACCTAGTAATAATAAGGCAGCTCATCTCCCCTCTTTTACATTTCAGTATTTACCTAAAGTTCTTTCTGTTTCCATTTTCTTTTATCTAAGTACCCCTAGGAACAGAGGTACATGCAGAACTATTTCAGACAGGAGAAATTGTTGCTTCCTCAGTACGAGGGAAATTGTTAAGAACTAAGGAAAATCTTACCAGAGGAAAACACTAAAATACTGACTTAGGTAAAACATGGAATTTTGTGATGGGACAATGACTCTGTAGTGAAATAGCAATAGGAATGCCTGCAGATGAGTATGGACTAGTTCTTTTCTGGAAAACTCACAATATTCTATTCCAAATGCAGTCTTTTCAGTTCAAGTAAACACAGAAAAAAAAAGTCCTTTGGAAGCAAAAGTTCTTGAAGTCTCATCTATAAATCTGTCAGGGTAGAGATGGAGTGAAAGGGAGATGTTACTCTTTAATCACAGGCTGCAGAGGCAGCATCTTGGCTCTACAGCTTGCTTCCAAGATATAGGGGAAGGAAACATTCTGGGTGAGAACAGAGTAGGATACTCAGATGCTCAGTAAGATGCTACAGAAATTGAACCTAATGAGCAAAAGTGGTTCTGAATCTCATCCCCTTCAGCAGGAAACCCTCATAGAAGGTTTGAAGCATAAAAAATGTGTCTAACATATGTGCTAAAACATTAATTGGCTGCTATGTAATATTGAGTAAGGGAAGTAGCTTTTAACCACTACGTAAGTAATTTTGTTCTCTTGTAAAAAAATAACAAAATAATCTTTTACCTATTTGATTTTAAGTAAAGCAGAGAACTGAATATCTCTATTTCAGTATAAACACTGGAGACTAAACACTGCAGGTCTGCATCATGTAGAAAATACTCTTGTATTATGGCTTTAAACCAGAGATTTTGGTTTAGAATTGATATAAAGATGTCATTCACATATATGTGAGGAATAAAAAATATTTTTAATGTAGAATAGATGTAAACATAAGTGATAAATTAGTCTCTGCAAAAAGGAAAATATGTATTTAGTAGTAACACCTTCAAATGAATTGTAAGCAAGTGAAGAATTTTAAACAAAATTGCAAAAAAATACCTTGAGGGCACATGCTAAGAAGTGAGAAGGAAAAGAATAGCTAGAGGAGTTAAAAAAAAACCCCAGCAAATCAACCAGTAAACAAACACAAACCCTCAAACCTGTAACATTGTCATGGCACAGTAAAAGAGGAAATAATGGTTTTATTCTACTGACCTGGGCAACCTCAGCTGAGGTAAATTACCATAGCTCATTTTCAATGGAGGTATATCCATTTCTAGGAGATGGAGCTTGGTCTCACAGGCTCACAAAAATATTTTCAGGGAAAATGTGAGTAAAAAATATACATTTCAATAATAAACTTTTATATAACATCTTTGTTTCTGATGTTGCTCTCAGTTGCTGGTTTTGTTCAACACTTAATGATAAATATGGCAAAATTATTTCACTTTTTTGTAAAAATAATTTGTTAAGTATCAGGGTGATCAAAAATCCCCCACAAATACTTTGCTTTCCAAAATTTAGCAAATGTTTTGTTCATTTTACCTCTTTCCACAGTTCATAAATGGACAACTTTCCCTGCTTTGCTATAAACTAAAAGCTTCCCTATGCTTCATTTTGGTAATAATTTTGGTCTCTGACTCCAAAAGCATTTTTTCATCAGTTGGTTTACAGTAAATATTTGACTTTTGTTTTAGGTAAAAAAAAACAAAAAACTGTTTCTTAAACAGGTATTTTATTTTGAATAGTGCCATTTTCAATCCAGTAGACCTCATGAATTTTATTCCACCAATAGACACTGCAGTATTCAAAAAAGTATCAGTGAAGTTCCCCTACTTATACCTCTGACCAACTTCTTTCCTAATTTCGTTTAAACTTCATCTAGAAAAAAATTTGTATGCTTTCAAAATCTCCTATCAGAATGAATAACCACTACTCCTACCTAAATCTTCGGGTTTTGAACATTTTTCATTCCCTCGTGCCAAATAGAGTTGTTATAAATTCACTTTGTGTATATCTTGTGTGTGTTTACAGCAATGGGGAGGAATGGCATTCATCCCACAATTGCTGTGTGCTTCATCTGACCCCAGCCCCTACATAGCTGAGTATTAAGAAACACTGGTTGGGTTTTGTAGCTTTGGAAATATTCTTGACAGCAAGAGAAGCCCTGTCTTGGGGAATAAGATTAATGTTATATGGTGTATTCCAAGCTCAGATGCTGGCAAATGGAAATCTCTGGTCACACTGCAGGTTTGGTCTGTTTCACTTGAAATATACTTTGAGGAAATGGAGGTATTATTATTATTATTATTATTATTATTATTATTATTATTATTATTATTATTATTATTATTTTGTGTCCAGATTCCTTGATGGCAAGATTTCATGTGTGGGGAGCAGCTGCACCTCTACATTTCCAAGTGGGAGTTATTTGTCAGGCTATGTACTGTATTTTCTGCAATGATGTTCTATTTCAAAAAATTGCTCAGTTGATGTATGCAGTCAAAATTAAATTAATTACTGCAGTTTTGATGCATATAAAAGAAAATCACATAATTATGATATTCCATACTTTTCTGCAAAAAAAATAGATCTCTTTTTTTACTGTTGTAGATTAGGCATAATACATTTGTGATAATGGGAAATAATCTATATATTCCAGTGAAGCAGATAACATTACAGTAATTTGTGTGAGAAACATTTGTAAAGTGCACTGTTGCTGTGTCTCACAGAGCATATATAGTGTTGGAATTACCAAGCAGTAATAACTAGCCTTCCCTGTGAAATTTCACAGGAACAAAATGTGAAAAAATGCTCAAGACCTATGTCTGAACCTGCTAGGGTACACTTTGTTGCCTGGTTTCTTAAGGAGTACCTGTGTTTAAGAAAATAATGGGAAAAAATGGAAACCAAATAAATGATCAGTAAACAGTAAGATGATAAGAATTTAGCTAAATCCAAATACTACTTTCAAAAACTCTATGACTTTTCCTTAAACCAATCCAGAATACTGAAGCAATTATTTTTTGTTTGTCCAGTTAGTCTTTTTTTTAACCCAGAAACACAGAGTCAGACATTTTTAAAGCCCAAAGCAATGATTTCTCAGATGCATATTCATCCTGCGCACATTTTGGTCACAAATTTCAGTAGAGATGCTGAAGTCATTTGGGATCCTAATGAAGACCAAGTATTCCCTGCTTAACCTTGCCAGATGCAAAAAATTTCTGTTTTTCACATTAGTGGCAAGAAATCCTCAGCAAAATAAACCCCAGGGACTCAACTACCATGCTCAAAATAAATCATAATTACAAGTGTACTTTGTTTTTCATAGTCTATACCTCAAGGATAAGGTGAACATTTCTTTCTGTTTTAATGTAGCTGCAATGGTTTATTGCATTTGTAAGTTTTTGTCTCAGTGTAGACTGGGAAGGCAGACAAATGGAAATAATTTTGAGAAGTTTCATTTGCTGATGCCTCTTTGAAAAACTTTTTATACTCCTGCTTCTGGAAGAGATACCTTTACTTTTTGCTTCTCAAAAGATGGGTTTTTTTATCAAAGGAAGCAGGGGATAAAGACATGGAGAAAGAAATTAGGGTTCTTTATGTTATAAAATATTTGTACATCTCTAATTTGTTGTCCAAGCAGAAAACAAGCTGCCTAAACTGAAGTATTTAATATTTAGTGTTAAAGTGGATGTATCTCACTTCCTGGTCCCCACTTCTAATGCATGGTACAAAATTTTAATTTCTTTAAAACATCACAAGCCCACAGAGACTGGTAGAAAAATCCCATTGTCTTCTATGAATCTTGGATCAGGTCCTAAGTAGGTAGTTCTGCTGGCCCTGGAAAGATGGTTGTTTTTGCATGACTTGGTGTAACATTCTCTGAAAGAATGTGCGCAAATATATTGGAAAATCTCTTGCATTCTTCACTGACTCCTGAATAATATTGGAAATACAGTGTATTGCAAAAGCTTCTTCATTTCCTGGGCATAATAATTGAGTGAACAATCTAAAAATAATTATTGATTCAATGGTATTTGGTATTTGAAATTTGTGACTTTAAAAAATATAGTTACAAAAATTGCTTTATGGAAAAAAAATCAACATTTAGGAAGAACATAATTAATGAGAAAAAAATTACGTGAAATGCAATAATCTACACATTAGAAGCATCTTGTGTGTGATGTTTAGGTGAATAGGCTATGAAGGCAGCATAAAAAAAAGGAAAAACTATCAGCTCAATAGAGAAAATACAGATTTTGGGATTTTGGTTAACAGGTTAACAGTCTTGGTGATTTAAATAGCCATATCTACCTTTAAAATCTAAGATTTATGTAGATCTTTTTTCTATCAAAACATATGATATTCAAAATGAGAGGTTCAGTGGAACCCCTAAGGAAAAATATGAAAGAGCTTTCTAATTTCTAATAAATATAAATAAGTCTGATCATGCACAAGGATTGCATCTTTTTATTCCATTTTTCATTGACATAGGATTTGAACTTTCTTTTTATTTGTACTGGGGACTTAAATGTTTGTGCATTCCTGGAGTTAGTAGGAGAGGCTTGTTTTCTTTCCTCTCAATTGCAGCCAGATTTTGCACTATGAGGTTCATGAAATTTTTTGTTTATGAATGGCACGCCAGTGACACATTAAAGAGCAGCTGCTGAAGCAAGTGTAGATGTAATATACCCTGCTGACTGCGGCAGAGCTGAGAAAACAGTCCAACCAGTAAATCCTGCAGAATCCAAGCACAGAAGAGTGACTTTATCCAATTTCCTCTTTTACTATTTTATCTTTTGAATTATATGTGAGAGCAGAGTCTGTCACAGGCTACCAGTGTGTTCCAGAGAGCTCAGGACTTAAGAACTCATCAGAAAAACAAAACAAATACAGGAGCAATTATTAGAGCCAAGGACAAAAACGACCCCAAGAAAATGGTTTACTTTTGTTTAATTAGCTGTACTTTAAAGTATTGCACATGGTGAAATCTATGTCTGCTAGAGATGTGGTAAAATCAGTAATCATCAGAAAGGACAGAATTTTTCATTCACTTAATTTAATGAATGCCTACTCAACCATTTTATGAAGGAGGAAAAATTTTCAGGGATTTTGTAAAAGACTGAAAATATAACCCATACTTTAAAGGGGATATTTAAACAAAAGGGTTCAAAAGGGACACCAGACAAACATATTTTTTTTTTATGTTTTTCTCAAAGATAATAACTGTACATACATATTAACTTCACCAAAGCTGACATTACCAATGTTTTTTATTAATACTATTGGAGGATAACAATACCACTACTAAGGATCCTTGAAATACATTATGTATTTGAGTTTTGCTTTGTCTGAGGACAGGAACTCTTAAAAGTTGTAGTGTAATGATGTGGGAGGCTAGGAGGACAGATATGTTACTATTCTTCTTAGATTCAATTTCATAAAATCAGGTTTCTTTATGGTTTGCTCTACAATAACAAAAGAGACATATGAATAATAAATACATTCAGAAGCTTGATTCTTGTAATCATCTTCATAGCCTAGATCCAGAAATATTCCCATCACACATCCAGGGATAAAGAACCAACAAGTTCAAGCATAACAGTGATCTCAATGCAAAAGACCTACTATTTGATGATGTTTTACCTCCAGGATGAAGGCAAAACTTTAAATAACAGGGGCACTAGAAAATGCTTCCTACATGGACAGAAAAGTGTCCATGATTTGGTTTCAGTCAATCAAAAAAAAAATTACTGTGTTTCAACAGGGTGAAAATGAAAAAGAGAGGTAGGCTTTATTGAAGGTAGATAAGAGCATCTGAATTACTTGTGGCATTTACCATCTAATATAACAACGTCTCAGGACAAAAGGAGTGACAGAGTTGCACACACTTAGGCCATACCAATAAACCCAGAAAATCCATATTGTCATTTTCATATACTCATACTCTTGCAGTGTTAACACAATTGTAAAAAAAAGTGCATACAGGCTGGCAAGATTTCCAAGAAGAAACACTTATTTCCATAATTAATATTTTTTTTCCTTTCATCATTTTGCACCATTACTTGCATTAGTTTTTTTAGAAGTCTTTAATCTTCTTCAGCTGTATTCATGTGTTGCTGACTTCAACAATAAGACACCTGATAATAATATCCTATGGTGACACAAATTTATTTCTCCTGTTATCCCAGTCAATAAGAAGTTGATGGGAACACAGCTCAGAGTGATTAATAGCACTCTATCTATAGAGATTTCAACTGTTCATAACACTAATGTAATTGAGTACTCATAATGCCAAGTTTTGTGGTGTGATAGTAACCATCACAACAGGCATTTCACGACCTTTTTGAACCTTTGCTCATTTAAGAATGGAAGATAGCATGACTAACATATACTCCCTTGAAAAGTATAATATAAACCTACAAACACATTGCTCTTATAAGTCATTGAAATAAGCTGGAGCTGTTGCTCTTCTAAAAGAAAATACATGGTCAGAATGTAAGAGGAAATTTTTTTCCCAAGCTGAATCCTGCTTATGACCAGGATTGTATGGACAGAACTGCTTCACATACCAGAAAATACATGTAATAGCTTTGCATACTGGCAGTTTGAGACTATTCATTGTTAAAACAAATGTGTGAGAGGTCACTTAAATGAGACTGAAATCTAATGCCAAGCCAAATATGGATCTTTTAAACTTCAAAAGTACATCTGAGTTATCCATAGTGAAAAATTGGAAAGAAAATTTTAATTGTTTTCATGGCATTTTTTAATAAAGATTCTTTTCTGTCCTGCAAAATAAGTTTACTAGAAACTTTGGGATATGGTAGTCATGGCGTGAGCAAACCTCCAACAGTAATTCAAAATTGTTCAAATTAAAAAGCTGTTGAACCTTTCTTAAAGTTTTAAACAAGCTGTCAAAATCTGCAGAGTTGTATTTATGTGCCTTTTCACTCTCAACCCCGTCAGTGATATTCCTTTCTTCACAGTGAAAGATAAATTGTAATACAATCCACAGAGGGCAAAAGAATCGTAAAGACCTCATATGAGAAAGGGAATGATTTCTGAGATGGAGAAAGGTACCCAAAAACTTGGCAATGCATTTTGCTACCTGAGGATCTTATATGGGTGGTCCAGACTCTGCTGTACAAGGATAGATACTGCTGCACTCTAACACCACTGCATTATCTAAAATGCGTACCTTATACATGGAGTTTGAGAAGCTGAAGTCCTTTTTAAATTGTAGAGTCCTTTTGATGATCAGGAATGCAAATTGAGTACCAAGATTTTTACTCAATCTATGGCATGTCCATCCAACAGAGCCAAATAATTTCAGGTGGTTTTTTTTTTTCCTACTTAATTACAGTCAATGAGATTATTTAATTAAGAATTCATTCCACAATTTCAGATGTATTCTTAAGATTTTCTGATATTACTATATATAACTAAAGAGCACATGAAAACTCTGTCTTTTCATGGGTAGTTTTACCACAGTTAAAATAGTCTTTTAGCAGCAATGATATGTGTCTGACTCTTCTTTTTTGGGATTTTCCTTTGTTTTTGACACATAAGAATTATTGTAGTTGTAATGATATTGGCATATAGGAAGTATTAGCAGAAAACCTATTTTAAAATTATAATTAAAGGTTTTATGCGCAGTACTTAAATTTACTGCTGATCTCAGAATGCTTAAAAACTATTTCCTCTTCTCTGACACCTTTTATTATGTGTGCATCAAAAATATTGTACCTTTATCTTCTCTTCCACTTTTAGAAAGGCAGTATAATATGAGTACAATAGTCAGATGATGGACAGTAACTGGTTTCCTAGGGCTCCAAATACTAAATGCAATATAAATTTAAGATCATTTCACACCCTTGAAAATCCCTAAAGAAACATACCTGACAAACAAGCCTACCTTATATGTGTGACAGTCTTACCTTTGCCCCGTCAAATACCCCCACAGCCAAGACTGAATTTAATTTAATGTGGATTGTATTTTAATTTTTTCCACAATCCACGAAAATCATAAAGTCAGTTTTATTATTCTTCTGTTCTAACCTGCTCTGGGTGCTATACCAGGGAATTAATGCTTAAAAAAATCTCAAGGGATAATTTCTTCTTTCTTCATAAAAAGACACCGCCTTCACACTGTTGCTATCAAGTCTTGTGGGATTTTGTATGCCTTGACACTAGCAAACTATATGTAATATGCGATTAAGATGTAATAGTGAGAGATGAGCTGTGTTTCAGACTGATATGTCCCTATTTATTGTTCCCTGCCTTTCACTTCATGCCAATATTTGTCACTGCCTTATTGTACATACCCACATGGCCTCTCATTTCCTTTACTGTGCATATGGTGTGAAACAGCTATCCTTTTTATTTAGAGTACTGTAAATTATTCTTAACTGCGTTACAGATTCCAGAAATGGTTCATTTATATTAAAATTGGTAATGTGCTTTGGGTAAACAGGGATTTTGTTCAGAATTCACTAAAACATTCTCAGTGAATTTTACATACATGAATATCTATATCTATATATGTAAAATATATAGATATGTATATGAGTGTATTTCAAAGCATCTCTTTTTAGTCCCCAATGCAAATAATGCTTAGTTTTCAAGTGACTAAAATGTTGAAACATTTGGTTTCCTACGTGAAGCAGATATGTGTAGCAGCCTGCTTATGTTAGAAAGCAGATCATAGATCATATTGAGTGCAACTAGCACTAATTGGCAAACTTGGCAGGTTGATCAGAAAGGCTAAAAACTAAGTGGGCAACAGAACTGACCTTCTTTTATAAGTTAACACCAAAACACTCTGCTGAGAAATCTGCTAGTGCAGAGAAATCTGTTGACCCTATCACTTCTCTGTGTAGGGTTTTCTTCTCTGGGGCTGTCAATCCAATCTTTTTCATTACCACTAAAACTACAAGTAAATAAGTGTAGAAATACATAGCAAAAGAGTAGAAATGTCCACATTCCCAGAATTACTTAGAAGGTGAGATTCTAAATACATATATCTAAAATGTATATGATATAGTACTGTGGTATGGTAATGCAATTGTCATCTATCTTCAGTGAACCTTTGTTGAGTAAAGTGTGTCCTGTGAGTTACATTTGGGAAGGGGGAGATGGAGATAAGAGATCTTTTTCTTCAGAATTTTGTGTCATTTTTGAGGGGGAATTTCAGAGCATATTGAGCTGTAAAATAATTAACCAGTATCTTGATACTGCTAAGCCTCCACAAGGCTTTTTCAAGCTCCTTAGGTGGGACACACGCTACATTAATACTGTATTACTCCACCTCACTAGGAAAAAGAGACCTTCTGTCTCACCAAAGTCCTTCATCCACAGCAGCTGTTTCCTAGTTATGGCAGAGATATTTCAGTGGAAAACTTTCGTGGCTGTGTACATTAGGTCTCATTAACTATGTCTGTATCTTGTATTTTAGCACACAGAACTGAAGCTGATATTTTTATTTGGCATTTGGTTTGCAGATTCAGTTGTCCTTGAGTACTTCCAGATCAGTCTTTCTAGCCTGTTATCTTATATTTATTCAATGGTTTTGTAGTACCTCTGGTGAAAAGATGTAAATACATCTGTATTCCTAAATATCATAATACTTCATCTGTTCTTTACTCTCCATAGGCATTATTAGCCCTAGAATAACTGTGCTTTGTTGTTTGGGAAATCACCCTGGGAATGCAATTTCTTCAGATGAGTGACAAACCTTTATCACCTCCTCCACCCCCTACCATTTTCTGGCTTGCTTAAGGGACTCCAGAATTTCTACTTCAATGGATGGCAAATACCTTTTCAGCGCTTGCACAATGTCCTTGTTTAGAGAAGAAATACAGGTGAAATTTGAAGATATGGATCTGATGATTTTACTGTCTGAATACATTAATGATGTGTTTTCCTGCACCCATGAATGAAAAGAGGAAAAACTGAAAGTAAAAGTCTTTATTTTGTAGAAACCAGACCCCAAATCTAAGAAAACATCATGTGCAAATTGTGGAGATTCAGGCCATGTGTTTCTCAAACAGAATCAGCAAAATTTCTTTTCCATCATAGAAGAAAAAGACGGATGCAAAAACCACCAGCCATTGTTCAGTTTGTAGTGCTTTGACCAGCCACCTCTCTTTAAAGTATATTGGTTATACATTCAGTTTTATCTTGGAAAACGTTTAGGGTTTGATTTCAGTTTTGGCTTTATTTCTTTTTCCCTAGTGAAAAAAGTGAGAAATTTCAGTTTGTGATTTGCTAATTTATTTGTTCAGATTTATACACATACTCTAAGTATTTTGAAGGCCTTTACTTGGGCCTGCAGTTTATGCTATTTACTATCCTTTTAATTTACATAATATCTACTGCTAATGATTTGTAGACCAGAACACCAAATTACCTTACCTCTGTATAAATTGCAATTCTATTAGACTACAACAGGTAGGAATCTGGTCCAAGAATTTAATGTCCAACAGTATAACATGGCTGCTTCCTTGGGCTTAAAGTGCTATTTATTTTTAGAAGACCAGGATTTTTCTGCACTAACCCTCCTCATTTCTGTGTTACATTTCCTGTAAAATTCTTTGGGTTTCACTGAATATTACAGTCCAAGTAAACTTTGGTTCGTTGACTTCAAAGCTACAAGGAAAGATTATTTAGCAGAATTTTCTATTTTTACCGTTACAGACCAATATTTGTCCACATATCCTATATTATAATATCATCATATCTGAAATACGTACAAAAAGACTGTACACAAACAGCAATTTCTGGATTGCAAACTTAGAAACATTGAACAAAACCACAGAGCAAGCCAGGCCATATTCCAAGATATTTATACAACCTTTCCCTGTCTCAAAATCCTCTGACACATGGTTTTACAGGAAGCATTTTGGTCACAGTTAAAAGGACCTGTGTCTGTCCATGGGAAATATATGATATTGGAGCTATTGTCTCATCTGTGAAGATGACATTTGGGATTTTTATTTGCCTCAAGGCATCTGTTGGCCTTTTACAACATTTTCTTTTTATTGGTGTCCCTAATCGAATATAAGTGCATATTGAGAAAAAAGTTTTATTACATCAACATTGCCTCCTTGATTTAGAGTAGTTAATTTATATATTTAATCTGTCACTTTCTCATATTTTTTGCTGCTCTGCAGAGTCTCTTATTTTGAATTTCTGTATCTCTTGCTGGCCATAGAAACCTTCTTTGAACATCCTGGTGATCATCATGCTAAACTTTCTGATAGGTAATCAGTGATCAAAGCTGTGATTAGTATTTAAGTGCTCTTAGCTTGTTGAAACAGAAAGAAAGAAAGAAAGAGAGAAAGAGAGAAAGAGAGAAAGAGAGAAAGAAAGAAAGAAAGAAAGAAAGAAAGAAAGAAAGAAAGAAAGAAAGAAAGAAAGAAAGAAAGAAAGAAAGAAAGAAAGAAAGAAAGAAAGAAAGAAAGAAAGAAAGAAAGAGAAAAAGGAAAGGCATTGTGAGATGGTGGGGAAAAGAAAAAATAATTTTAAAATTGAAAATTAATATATAATATAATTATATATTATATTATATAATGAATAGATATAATTACATACAATCATACAATTCAATAATATAATTAAACATTATTATACATTTTAACTATATTAAATTCTACTTCTAATATATAATTAATATATGTTTGTATATATGTACTGTGGACCTCCATCCTCCTCAGGCTGTTGGTGCTGTCTGTGCCCATTTGAGTGCTCTGTCCATCTGGGGTCTGTGTGGCTGGGTGAATTCATATGTGGTGCTGTGTGTTTGTGCCTGCTGGGAGCACACCCTCACTGCTGGTTGGACCAGGGACACCTCTGGAGCTGTTGAGTGCAGTGTGGTACATTTTCTTCTGACTGTGTTGCAAATTATGACAATGACAATGATGGTGATGATAATAATAACAATAAGGATAGCAATAATAAATGTAGAAGACATGTTTCTACCTTTGAGCTTAGCTCAGGAACTGGGATCCCAGCTGTCACTCTGATCTGTGTTTCAAACAAACTGGTCCAAAATCCGTTGAGTTTAGGAAGAAGCATGATGAAGTCCGTGCTCTTCTTTTACAGCTATGAGCATCAGTGAAAGCTCTCTTGATTAAAGGTACCCCAGGTACATCTGTGAGGCAACTAGACGACTGTTTTTGAAGCAATACTCTAACTGCAGTAGCCTAAGGTATGTAAGTGGAACAAAATTTTCAAGAAGTAATAGATTTATTGGATGTAGCTGGAATATGTAAGCAAGCCTTTGGACATATTTTGCTCCCTTGTCAAGCTGCAGCTTAGCAAATTTATTCAGGCTAATGCTTCTTGGTCAAACAGTTTGAGCAATGAGATAGGGTACCTTTGGGCAGCATCTATGCTGTCAGAGAGCTGAAATCTCTTGGACATCTCCCACCTTTCTGCTACCTGCCTAGCTCTGCAGTAGCACCTGCTGGGTAATTAAAGCTGTGAGAATGACCTGAGATGGTTGTCTTGTAAAACCTCTGAGGGCTCAGAATTCAGAGCTCTTTTTAGCATGTGCCTCTGCTCTGTGTTTGCATACGCAGCTCTTTACTGTTGGACTGCTATTGTTTTAGCTTAAGGCCAAAAAATGGACCACAATTCCAAAAAGTACTACAATAATAATTTCATGCTGTATGTGTGAATGTGGATGTTATAGACATAGATAATATAGCTCACTGGTGACTTTTGTTTATATATTAAAAAACTTATTTTTCCCAATCCTAGCTAAACTTTAAGAAGTAACTTGCCTTTAAATTTCTCAATATTTAAGGAACAGTTTCATCTACTTTCTCCAAACACTGAATATTGTAATAATCACTAGTTTTGATACAAAAAATTCTAGAAAGTTAAGCATTCCTCATTATTTTTAACACACCTTTAAATTTACTTCTCATTATTTATACTCTGGACTGATCAAACCAGTTTTTAGACAACTGTTATGTTCAAAGCTGTTGGCCACAAAATTAGTGAAGGCTGATTAGTGTATAAATCCAGGGCCAAATTACCTCTAAAGTTGAAAAAATTTCTAATATATTGAAAATAGTTTTGGTCTGCCCAGTGCAGTAGTATTTGCAGAAGGGTTACTCTGATGTATCAAGAATCCCTTCCTTTTCTTTTCAAAGCTCAGGAATTTTACTTGTTTGATTCTTTGCCCGCTTGCTTATCCAAAATGTGTATTAAAAAATTAAACTGTTTCTGTTTGTCCTCCTGCCTATTTTCCATGGTTAGCCTAAGGTTTTGCTGAGAAGAACTGCAATTAATCGTATTTAAAATAAATAATAATATAAATTATTTTGCTGAGTTTTATTTTTTTTTTTACTCACAAATGAAAAAAATACTGATTGCTGCATTTTTGGGTATATGGAATTAAAGAATATAGAATTTGAATGCTTTTAAATTTTGTCATGCTTAGATTATATTGCATACTAAACAAAAAACATGGCTTCAGAGGCAGAGCATACTGTGAGCTTTGAGTGCACTGTTTGAGTGCACCGGTGAGTTAATTAATTGAGAGAGTAGCACTATGATAAATGGGATATGAGTTGCAACTCCAACAGGATTTGATCTGCAAAGAACTCTTTCCTGTCTAATCAGAAAAGGAAGCTATCACTCAGTTTTGAATATGCTGGGAGACATGCAGTATCACACAATGATAAAAGAGCCTTCAGTCTCACAAAATCATCTAGAGTCATCTAAATTTTCCATTATGTAGTTCTATAGTTATTGTCCCATTACACAGTGAACTGAACTTGCATTAGCAAGTCATTCCTATCCCATAGCAGGATTTAAAATTGTAAACTAAGTATGGTAAACCTGAAGCCTTGTAATCCATCTGTGGATTGATGGGGTGAATGCTGTTCTTCAATCTTCTCTTTGTGTGTATTTCCAGAACTCAGCCAGGTTATCCAATCTTTATGTAAGGAAGAAAGGAATTCAGTAAAATGAATAAGACAAATGGACATTATCACTTCTCCAGTGAGTTACATCTTTATAAGGGCCCTTCAGACTACAAAGGTACAAAGGTATCTTGAGTTTTGCTACATGAAACATAAATAAAACAGCTGGTTTCAAGGTTTCAATACTGTTATCAAAATTCTACTGATAAAAATACATATATATATATATATATATATATATATATATGAATTGTGTTACAATAATCTTTTCTATGTTGTTGTAGAATATCTTAAGGATAAATGAAACTGGCAGCAATCAAATACTCTCTGAATACCTAAGCAGATTGTAAGTATTTGCAAGGTGTTGCATTGCAGTATATCCTAGGAACACAGTAATGTTCTCATGGAATTTTGATGAAGGTTATGCTATTGTTCTTCCAAACTCTTTATGTACCTATCTTGAAGAAATGCCAAGAGACTCAAGCTTAGCATCTTACCTTTTCTGCTTTGATTGAAATTTCCTACTGAATTTGATCTTTTGCATTTCTAATAGAATCATGATGGTCATTAATAACTTCACATTTTTTCAAAACTGTCACCACACAGAGAGGTTAATTACCCTCCGTGAGAGTGAAAAGGTATAATAAGAACAAGGTTGCCAACATGGCTGAATCTAAAAAAAGACTGACAGGACACCTTTGTTAAAACTTCACAACTCCACAATATATGTTCTATAAAATTTTAATGTTGATACATATACTTCAGACAGAGACTTAAATGCAATCCAGTGAAGACTCTTTAGGACATGCATATCAGATACTCAGCAGAATATCGGAGGCTAAAAATTAATGACACTGACTGGATTGAAAGAGAGGTGAGAAGGACAGGTGAAGGAAGGTAAGTTTTATTTTCATCTTGCCTTTGTCTTTAAACAGTATTGGTTGCTTTCTCTTTTTAATTTTTTTAATATTGTTTACTATCCTGTTCCATCCACATGTAATTTGGTTTTTTCTGCCTTTTTTTCCCTATTTACAGGATCTCTTGGCTTGGTCATCAGAGTTCCTCTATTTTCTGGGTCAGCATCTCCAATAAAAATAACAAACAACATCATCCCAGTTTATGCTTTAAAAAAATCTATTAATCTTGCTAAAGGTATACAATTTTCCTAACATAATACCCATTACCAGGTTCTCCTTACTGGATGTTGTAATTTAGGAGTGGCACCCATTCATTCATTCATTCATTCATTCATTCTCTTCCCCTCACAGGCTCACTCACTACCCTTCCTGCTCTGATGGAAGACACAAAAGATATTGAACATTGAGATAAAAACTATTTACTGGAAATAGCTATAAGATAAGCAAAGATGAATAGTAACAGCAACAATATTAATAACTGAAATGTACAAAAGAGGGTGATTTACATGCTAAATGCTCACTGAGTCCAGCCCAAAGCAATGAGACTGCAGCCAGCACCACCCCTTTGCTCCCTCCACCGTGCTTTTTCCCATGTGGAGGATGCCAGTTTTGTTGGAAATGCATAGGCCCTTCTTGCTGGCCCCTGGCAATGAGGTGGGCTGGTCTTGAATCACCCCTTAAACATGCCCACAGGCATGCCCCCTCAGTTACTGCAAAAATTAACTCTGTCCTGGCCAAAACAGGTCATGGGACTTGTTACACATCTTGTAAAATTTCTTTGTTCTTAAATTGCAGCTAACAGAATCATGTACATACAGTAAATAAATTTGTAAGATCCAGGCAGCCAAAGGCTTTCAGTCAGTCCATTTATTTCTACAAATTTACTAAAATATATGGCACTTAAAAAATGTAATTCAATTCTTTTTTTAACATATTTCAGCTTTCAAACAACACATGACAAACTCCTTCACTAATGTTAGAACTTCAGGGTATATATTATTTTCAGCCATAGTAGTTAGAGATTTAGGTTGAAGTTTTGACTTAATAGTAATTAATATCAGCATTCCCAGCAATGTCAGTAGGAACAGACTTTTTTACCCTGATTCTTATTTATTTCAGAAGAAAAATGCATTTTTCTTATTATATTAAGATGTTGTTTAAAATACTGTATCCTTGGAAGCTCATGAGGGAGGAATAGGCTAAAGCACATATAATATAACTGTGGCTCTGCAGTTTTTTTTCAATTTTAAGTTTATTGATTTGAAGTACGCAAGGCCAGAAGGCATCGTTGCATCAGCTAGTCTGTTGTGTTATATATCACAGGCCATTGCATCTCAGACAACCTCCACTGAACTTGATAATCTGCATTTGGATATGGATCATTGGCTAATACTTGTCTTCCAAGAAATATAATCTTCACTAAAAGACACCAGAAGACAGAGAATCTATCACTTTGTTGCTTGTTACCAAGGTTAATAATGCTATTAAAATGTATTGTGCTTTACTTCTAATTTCAATTTTTCTAACTTCAGCATTGATTCTTGTTATACCTTTCTGTTCCAAGCAAAGAAGCCCTATAATAGCTACATTTTTCCCCATAAAAATTGTTAACTCCTTTCTTTTCCTGTTGGTATTCAGTGTCTTCATCTGAAGTTGTGACGAATGCATATCTGCCAAAATCTGCCCAAAATACTGCTGTGCAAATCTGCTTTTCTTTGTCCTTTCAGCAGACTACTGGTTCAAACTGGATTTTTGAGAAACCTGTAACTATGTTTTATGTCTTTTAAGTTGTGTTAGCTCGTAATAGGCCCATGATGAAAAGGACATACTCTAATCTCTTCCCCTGTCCCCCCAAAGTTTGACATATTAATTCCTCATTCTCCAATCCCAGTGTGGTGCTTTGAGCTGTTCTTCCAGAATCTTATAAATTTCCCTTACAGACAGAGCAGAAAAATGATTTCTAGGTAAGAACATAACTAGATTTTGAAAGTGAATGTGGTATATTATTAAAGCCTCTTGAGCCAGTAATGTTAGTGCCTTGAAATAACCCATATAAATAATGAATCAAAGAAAGGATGTACAAGCTCTTTCAGCAGGTACTTACACAGGAATAAACTACTGGGGGTTTTTACCTGAAAGTCTGATTATATTGGTTTTAGAGGTGGGGAACTCTGTTCCACAGCAGAACACCTTCAAGACTTTACTGCAGAGGACTGATGCACCACTCCGAAGCAAAAAAGTCATCTATAGTTATTAACTATTCCTGCATATAACATTTGTCACAATTTTCTCAATATGTTCCATTTTACATGATTTTTATTTTTTTCAGCTCTGCTGATGCCTTGATTTTTAGCTTTTTCATATATTTGTAGCTCTGTAGATCTTTAATCCACATTTGTATATTTTCTAGTACTTTTCCTGTCCTTTCTCACATTTTAGAACAACAAGCTAACCCTTTCTAAGACTTTCTGTTTAGTCTTATTCCCAAGAAGAGAATTTCTAACAAAGACATCTTGTTTTTCACCAGAATTTGAAAGATATAACAAGATATAGGACAAAGAACCCCTTGGACTAGCTCCAAAGGGCTGACCCAAGGGTGTGTTGCTGGGGCAACCAATCTCTTATTGGATGTACCTGCTATGATATACAAATTAATTTACCTTATAAGAACTGTAGAAATCCTGTATCATGTGTGTGCATAGCCCTATTTGTTCATCTGAAAGATTTCATTAAAGAATTGCTTATTATCTAACCACCCAATATTGTTTGGAAAATTTTTTGTCTTTTGAATCTAGGCAGCACTGCAAAGATCAGAAGTTGAAGAGTCAAAACAAACAATTAAAACTTGCAAGCAACTTTTAAGAGTTTTCCCACATGGTGACAATAAAAAAAAATATTCAGGAAAAGATTCTACTCATCTGGTATTTTTCTATTCAGCATCCCACTGTAGTTTGGGCTGACTTGAGGGGTCAGGACTGAGGTCCATACCTCATGTGTGTTTTTCTCTACTCTGGCTTCTCAGCCAGGGCATTCCCTGTGCTTGAGAGAAACAGAGGTTTGCCTTGGCAGGGAAATTCATGTTTAGCTGAGCAGCTACAGACACCTTGGCTAAACTAAACTGCCCAGCTTTGACAACCTGAGGTGCAAATGAAGGATCTGTGCTCATAAGAGTAGTAAAGATGTAACTAAGCAATGCACCAGGAAGCAGGGCAGCAAAATTTTGGGAGTCATAGTTAGTATTGCATTCATTGAAGCTGCCTGTGCCTACGAGTATGGAAAATCAGATGTGTTTTACTGTGAAGATTTAGGAGTTTATCTAAAATAGCAGGCTAATTAATTCTGAAAGTTAATTGTTAGCTAAAGCTTTGCAAAACAAAACCTCAGCTATTGTGGGTGCTCCAAGTTTTAAAAGTCCAGAAACAGTAGCAGAAATATTTATCAGTTATTAATTACTCTTTTATAATAGCTTCACTTGAAAATTGAATTTATCTAGTTATTAAAAATCCAATCAAAAATGTCTTGGAGGAAGAAAAAAAATATAAATACAGAGACAAACTTCCTTTTTAATAGCTGCTGTATAATTATAGTGATTCAAAATAAGTGAAATAGGGTAGACAAAGTTATCAAACATTGTGGAACTGTTTAACAATTACTGTTCTATATAGTCAGCCTATAAGAGTCAAAATTTGACATTGTGCCATACTTCTGACAAGGTTGCATGCAGTTTTCCTCTATCTGTCATTGTTTTTTCTGGTTAGTTTGCCCACACTCAATTCAAGTACCATTACTTCAATTCCAAGTGCAGCGGAAATAATTTTTAAATTACAGGGTATGAAGACAGAAACTTCTTGCATGTGTTAACTTTCTGAACATGAGTTCTAACATTTTTTCACCCACTGCAGCACAAAACTTGTTTTATCAGGAATTTCCAATATTTTTCAGGCTAAAATATATAAAATATTTTTTTAAATTTTCCAATTTATTTTCTCTTCTTAGTTGCATTATGTGAATGTGACAACTGAATCAAGTCTCACATTGGAGAAGTCCTGCTGAAAAAAAATGTTTACTGCCTTAAATGATAGTACAGCAAACAGGCTGAGAGTCAGCTTCTGGTGACAGTCCAGGTCTGCATGAGCCTTAAACAAACATTCTTTGAATTTAATCAGGAAGAAGGTGACATGAAGTAATTGTGAAGGGATCTAGCTTACAAGTCCAGCATCACATTCTTAAGTTTAGAAGTCCTGTAGAAGGGTAAAGTAAAGGGTCCCCTTTAACAGTAGTCCTGGTGCTACGTGTTGAAGGGTACTCCTGATGTTAGATCTCTTTTCAATTCCACTTGTTGTATTGCCTTCTGTCACTGTCACTGTCACTGCTCTGTCTGCTGCCCTACTAACTTCACAGCTGGAGCTCTGATTGGAAGGGAGAATTTTATTTGAATTCTTCACATGAGCACATCTTAAATTTTAGCATCTAAAATAAAAAACAAACACTACAAATTAAATTGCTGGGGAAATATATCCTGCAGGAGAGACAAATAAATTAAAATATTCAGAAATAGTTTTTCTTATTTTGATATAAATTGACAGAAATGCTTTATCTGCCCATCATGAACACAATATGGCTCATTGATCTCAAAATACTTTACAAAAACAAGAACAATTGTCAGAAGGACATACCATACCTGAAATCTGATGAATGATATGTACTAGCCAAAAAAGTAAACTTAAATGATTGTGGCAATTATTTTGAGAGCCAAGGCTAAATACAGAGGCATTTAAACTTGACTAAATGAATGGAGAATATAGAGATGCAGAAGAACTTGATAATTTCCTTCCACTAACTATTTGTTACTAATGAATATTTTCCAACAAACCTCATTAATCAATGAGTAGTGTCTCACAATAAGCACGATGATTAGTAAGTTCAAAGCTGCAATTCAGTTATATTTGCACATTATAAAACTGCCTATTTCTCTTTTAATCCAGTAGTCAGGCACTGAATGTCAGGCTCAGAAGGACAACATTTTTCCTTGATATTGGACTTCAGCATGCACACTGCTCCTCTGCAGATTTCTTTATTCAAAAATGTTTGTAGTTCAGAGTTGTTTGCTCTTATAACCTCACCCTTTTAGACCTCTTTACTTTTTTTTTTCAATTTTCATTTTCAGAGAGCTATTTCATCTTTTCTATCACTCCTTTCAGTGGAGTATTCTAGCAATTGAAAGTCACTTAAGTTTAGACCTTAAAAAAAAATTGAAAAACTTAGTATTCTGTCTCAGCAATCACTGAATACAAGATGATAAAACAAATTCTAAAGGACTCTAAATGTTATTCCCCAGTATAGAGTACAGAAACCATAAAAAGTGGTAACACTAAAATGATACTGCTGATGTCACAAGCTGTACCATGTTTTTTCTATATTAGTTGAAAATGGATCAACCTTATATTCCTAGTAAATATGTTCTAAATCAAAGTATTCTGTTAGGTATTTTCTAAATCAGAAAAAAAAAGTTATTTAAAATAGCTATACTATTTTCTCACTATCTGGAATTTTAGAAAATTTATGCTAAAGCACTGCAATGAGAGTTTCCTACAGATATTACAATTCACACCTATGTGCTAACACACACCATCTACACTTCAAAGAATGCTCCAAACACTGAGTTTTGTGACTAGATGCTTGCAAGGAATTTGCAACTCAGAGGCAGTCAGAGTAGGTTGATTTATTTATCTCTATTTTTAACCTATAATGCTAAATTTACTATGTGTGATGAGTTTCACTTTAAATCACTTCCTTAAAAAGTGTTTTTTATTTTCTAGATATGCTGCATGATTTATGTCTTCAATTGAAAATCCTTTGTGAATTAGAAGAATGTAAAACCAAGTGTGTTTGGTTTTTATTTCTTGTTGCATAATATGACTGTTGTCTTGCATAATATGGCTGTTGTCTGTTTCTGTGGGATTTCTGTAAACATCACAATATCTTATGCATGATACAGTTAAGTAGTGCAGTGTTTTAAATTTTGCTTAATTTTCAACTTTCTGATAAGTTGAAAGAGGTTTTAGTTGCATTTTTCTCTTCTGAGATACAGAAATAAAACAATAAAATGCGACCTTCTTCTGTGTCGCTATCAGAGAAAAATGGACGGACAAGGAGAGAACATTTGGCAAAGTTCTTCCCTTAGAATTTTTTTCTCTCTTATTTATTTTCTATTAAAGGTTTCTGAAAGGATGCTCATACCTGAACAGCAAGGATTTTCAAGGATCTGGACATCTGTAAAGAAAGATAAGTAGAATTTGTGTATGCTTTTCCAAAGCTTTGAACCTTTTATGTTTGAGACCAAATTCTTAACAATGTAGGTTCAGAAAAGCTGTTGTGAACATGAAATAATTTCTAATATCCTGCAAAAATATTCTGGACTGGTACATAAGCTACTTGAAACAGCCATGCCTCCAGTCAGTACCTGAAGATGTTATCTTATTTTCTAGAGAAGAACTCATTTGTGTGCTCTAATGAAACAATCTGACATTCCATGAACACAATATAACTTAATCTAGAAAAATAGATATTTCAATTAGGGTAGTATTGAAGATGTAATGGATTACATAAAAGCCAGTAACACTTTTAAGCTATTTATTATACTATTTAGGAGTGATACTAAATACTGTCTATTATTATTACTAAACACATAAAAGATAGATCTAATAAAATAAATATACTAAAGAATGTAAAAATATGAAAGAAATTACAAAATAAAGTATAATATAGAATAAAAAAATGCTTTAACTTTTTATGAGAAGTTTAATTTAGAAAATACCTGTAACTCAAATTTCATCTAAGACTGCATAAACTATCATACACTAACATTGTGATTGGAACAACACTTTGCTATGAAAAATATTCTGACAAACACCTTTAAAATATTCTGAAAAAATTCTGAAATAGTCTGAAAAATATTCTGACAAACAGCTCTAAACATGATTTCATCACCACTTTTCTCCTTCAATCTGTTATGCTCACCTATAGCTTTGTGATTTTAATTGGATTGTAAAGTTTTCATTGAAGAGACTGTGCCTACTGGTCTTGTGCAAAGCAACCCTGAGGTTCCCTCCTGGATGGAGTCCCTGGCCAGGCTCTGTCATGCTTATGTTGAACACATTAACTTTGCACAACTCACATAAAATTCATGGCTTTTATAACTGGAATCTGTAAGATTGTGGTTGAAATTATCTTGACAAAGGCTGAAATTAAAGAACATTACTTGCACACTGGGAAAAAAAAACTCCCATATTTGTTCTAAGTGCAATGTCTCATTCAGGCTGGAATTTTCATTCTGTCTGAGAATTTGCATGATAAAAGCAGATGATGAATGGACATGGGACTGAAATGTTTGGGAGAGGAGCTTGTGACAGTTCCTTTGAAGCTTTAAGAGTTTATAATGTAAATAAGTGTTTAGGGGATTATTAACATTCACATATTTTACCCCAAAGACTTTCTGTAAGGTCAACTTTTAAGCAATTGAAGTATGCAGAAAGAATTGTAAAATGTATGTGTGAACATGTTCAAAGACGTTAGAGAGTCTGTGCTGCAGAATGTCTTCATTTGACTTTTAATATGCTATTATATATGCCAAATTAGTGTATATAATTAGTCATCACCAGATATATAGAAAACATAGGCCTTGAGAATTTTGGAAGTCAAGGAATGCTAGCATTTTTTTATATGAAGACATTTTGGTTCCAGAATATCACCAAAAGAACAGACCAGAAAAACAGTTTCCAAATGAGCTTTAACAAATAGGAAACTAATTTATTATGGCTGCAAAGAAGGTAACTTATTTCTCAGAAGAATAAATTCACACAGCTGTTATCTAAAGCATGTCTGGCAACCAGTGTGCTTCTTTATATGTCTGAATGTATTTGATATCCTGAAGCATACGTTTTAAGTTCACAAGCTGAGGAAAATGACCAGTGCAACTCTAATTTCCAGCTAAAATATTAACTATTAACCATTATTATTACTATGATATAAGGGTTTCACTATGTGAAACCCTTATAGTAATAGCAACTCTGAGAGACTTACTGACTTTTTTTATTTGTTGAACATACTGTTGAAATGTTGAAAAAATCCTTGTTTTTCTCATTCAAATAAAAATAAATCATGTGAAAAATCTAAGCATGAAATCAATTATACTCACCTTTTTTATTTCATACTAATGTTGACCTGAATTATCACTTTGCAGAAAATAAGTTGATCTATTAAAAAATATTTTTGCGCGTGTACTGAATTCCAGGTCTCTCTGTTACGCTGTATCACTGAAATTCCATGAAGGATGATGTAACCATAGCTTATATGGAATGCTATAATTTCAGCCTGAATTTTGACTACTTGACAAGCACAAATGTCGACCTTAGTTAATGAATTTGGTAATACAATATCCATTCATATATTACTGATATACTTGTACAGTATGCTGAAGCCTACAAAAACTGTCAAAAGCTGCTTGCCATCTCTAATCAACATTTGCTATTTCCCCTAGAAATCTAATTCAATTACAACTGTCTAGAATAAATCAAGAATAACTTTTGCAAGCTGAATATTCCCTTGTTTCAGTCACTGTGCCTTGAGGAATTTTTATCTCCCTTTTGTCTATATTTCAACAATTTGCTTCATAAGGAAGAATAGACAAAGAGCGTATCAGGAAAGGGAAAGAAAAATGTTGGATTGAGCTCCTTCTTGAGATAAGTTAGTTGAAAAAGCTGAATTATTCATACACCAATAAAGTCACACCTAGGGAAGTGCAAAGTTGCTTATCACAAGGAGAAAGAAGGAAATAATCCAATCTGTTTACTAACATGTATAATGCAGCCATTCACTTAATTCTGCAAACATTTTCTTATCAAATTGCTTCTTAGAAAATGAGAAATAAATTGCTTGACTGTATTTATACATTGCTTATATAGCAATTTTCCTTTAGTATTTGTCAAATACTCCAAATAACCATAAATTCATTCTGTCTGTCTTGGTTATGCAGTGAAACAACAGTACTGCAGTCTTATGGTTCCTCAGAGTTTTTAAATAATAAGGTTAGAAATAAAAGCTGGCATTTTTGTTCTAATCTGCTGGATAGTCTCATCCAATTAAAATGCAAACATGGAGATATGAAGAAAATTCTGAATTTGAAATGCCAAAATTATAATATTTTAAAAATCCTATTGACATATAATAAAAGACGGTTTTCATTATCTAAAAAAGTAACCTCTCCAGGAAGCTGAAATTGGAAATTAATCTTGAACTGCTGCTTCGAAGACTCTGCTACATTACTCAAAACCTTTTATTTCAAAATTTAAATATATAAATAACTTCTGTATATATGCATCAATTAAGTAAAAAGGCCACAGTCAAGATGTACAATTTTTTACCACTAAAACCACCTTTTTTTGGGTACTGGGAAATTGTGCAAGAGAGGAAACACCTTGAGTTCCAAGGAGAGAATATCAGTCATATATGTTACTAAGAATTATTCATTCAAGGAGTTGATAATTGTATAGGAATTATTATGATTGCTCCATAGAAATACTTATGAGTAAACCTATATAAATATAAATTTCAGATAAGAAAAATGAGTGTTTTCTCTGTTTCAAAAGCAATTGAATTGCTTTTAAATGAAGGAAGAATGCAGCAGAAAAGGAGAACCTCCCTCCAGAAAAGGAGAACCTGGATGGTTGAGAGCTTCTTTCTACTTTTCATTGCCCTACACTTCAAGACAAAGAGTTCTAAAACCTATGAAGAGATGGCTTAGAGCATCTTGGATGGCACTGGGCATGTGTAGAAACAAGACTCCATTGCTTACGGTGCCTAAAACCTCAGTACCCCATGTGTTCAGTATTTGTTTTCTAGAGACTTGAGATCATGGTTTTCCTGTGAATACCATGGCAAACCTGTGTGCATGGCTTGAGTAATCTGAAGGCTCTTAGACAGCATTTACTGTCTGTTGGGCTGCTTTGGGTGGTACACAGCCATATATTTAGCACAGAGACAGAAAACTACATGCATGGACTTAATATACTGTCTTAATCAGTAAGCTGAATAAACCCTATGTATGGTTTATTTAAATATATATATATTTAAATATATATACTATATATAAATATATATATATATTATATAGTCTATATGTAATAATCCCTATATAAATAGACATTTTTCTTGGCATTAAAAATAGAAATATGACCTTTTAAACTCTTCAAGTAATGTTATCTTGATAGTTCATCCTTGAATAAATGTCATAGAACTGAAGGAGAGACCTGAGTAGGCAGAAAAAAGGAGACCACTTTTTAAAAGTACCCTGCTACAGCTCAGAAGCAACAATTACCTAGTGAATTTAGTCTATTAATTTGAAAATATATTCAACTGGCATAGACCATTAAATTGCTCTGTTGAAGAGAGTGACTGACTGTAACTGCTACTTTACAGAACTTGGTGGGAAAACCTTTGCTTGTGAAAGAAGAATTCAATTCAGCTTTCAAATGGATATAGTTCAAAGATTAGACTAAAATAATGATTGAAACAAAAAAAATCAAAAATGGCAACTTCCTTACTAAAAAAATGGTTAGATTTGACATAAGTAGAACACATTAAGTTTTATCTTCATGTGACCACAGAATCACAGAATGGTTAAGGTAGGGCAAGAACTGCCGGAGGGCATCTGGTCAAGCCCTTGGATAAAGCAGGGGCACTTTGAGCTTGAAGACATATACATAGACTGCCATTTTGTATATTTCCAGATATGGAGACGCCAAAACATGCAGCTAAATTATGAATTAAGATGTGTCTATGTTACAAATGGAAGAATACAAATCAGAAGGTAGCAATTTGAAAGAAAATTAGGACTACATAAGGAGAAAAGTAGCTGACATAAGGCCAAAAGGAGGAGGTTTTGTGTGTGTCAGAAACAGTTATAAGATTTATCCATTAATAATCACATTTATGTTTTCCTATTCTAAAATATCAGATGCTGTATATAGATTACTTGAAAAAAGGTATACTCTTTCTTCCTTGATTATTGGATTAATGCTGCACTGCCTGTTCTCAAATTTAATGGGTTTTAATCAGAGAGTTTACTTAACTTGCTGCCAAATATCTGACCAATGAATATTCTGCGCTATTAACATTGATTTTCTGTAAGTTTTGGAACACTGGGGCAGTTCTCCAGAGACTGAAAGAAAGATGATATTGTGATAACATTCAAGAAAGGTGAGTTGGATGACCTGGGTGATGTTAGGCCTGTCAGTCTGACATTGATCTTAGACAAAGTAATGGAAAGGGGCTGAGAGAACACTTGATTAATAAAGAGACAAAGGAGGTAAATATAATTAATGCCAGTCAAAATGGGTTTATGGAAAATAAATCTCATTAAACTGACTTGATAATTTTTTCAGCACTACAATCTTTGTTAACAATTAAAATGGGATTGATGGAATACACTTATTGCACCACATGTTTTTCTCTCAATAATATACCAGACACTGTCTAATAAAAAAATGAGGGCACAAAATTAGTCTCCCACACAATAAATAGATGTAAAAATGTTGAGTTAAAAAGATTCAACTGAGAGTTGAAAAACTTTTAGTAGTTAAGTTTCTAGCAGGACATATCAGATTTGATTTTTTTTGTGTTTTGCTGTTGTTTGTTGGCTACGCTATGTCTGGTAGGGAAGCGTTAATCCTCATTGAGCATGCTAAGAGAAATATGAATGAAATAGTTGAATGAAATAGTTGAATGAAACCTGTTTCTGATATTATGAAGTCTGGTTTTCAATAAGCTTTGTTCTGCCCAATGGAATAAAGTTTACATCTAAACATACAGTAAAAATATACAAAAGAAAAATGAGGCTTTACTTGCAGCAGGGTGGGCACAATCATGTAAAGCAGAGGTCTGAGAAATACTTTGAGTAATTTGAATAATTAGTTGAGAATACACATTGACTGTTATGCTGTAACTCCTAGGAATAATGTAATCCGTGAATTCATACATAAAATTATTCTGGTCTAGTGTTTCTGTAAAATCTCTAAATTTTCTTTTCTTAGACTGCTGTAATTTTATCTCAATAACACCTAGTTTTGGAGTTCTCATCAAAGATGTCTTAAATGGAACAGATTAAATGAAGAACAGCAGAAATAGAGAAAGAAGTGGACAATTAATTTTGTTATCAGCTAGGTTTTATAATGAAAGGGGACAGTTGATTGGCAAGAGAAGTTTCTTCTCTCTATCAGAAAAATTATGTAATAATGTCAGATGTCTTGTAGTTGAAACTAGATACATTCAAATTATAAATAAAATAGCTTTAGGAGTAGCATGAGACACATTTTAATCAAGTGATAAGCATTTGTTATTCTTAAATTCTTAAATGCAGGTTGGTTCCCCCATGCTGATCTAACTCAAGCAGGAATTAATTTGGAGTCTTACGTTACACAAAAAAATATGCTGGATGATTAAATGGACTTTTATGGCTGCAGTCCATGAATCTATAGCAACAGGGAGAGCTGACTTCTTTGCTCTACTTGCCAATAAAATGAATTAAGTCTGATCTATATGGAAAATGTTCACTAGCAGAATAATAATTGGATAGTATGTGATTTTTTTGATTAAATAATTACACTGGTAAAATCTCCAGTGTAAATTCACCTATACACAGGATAGCTTACTCTGTTTTTAAAACCAAATAAACATGCTGATTTACATTGGAATTACAGGACATTCATGAGAGATTTTAAGCTCAAAATGAAATAATTTTACAGTTATGTTGTGCTTAAAATTTATAACAAATAATGGACTGACTAAATCTTGATATCTTGACCAAGCTAATACTTTGAATAAGAGGAAAATGTATTTTTTTATCAACTTGATGAGAAAATGTTCGGAGACAGTTTGTTACTTATACCCAAACCATTCTGTATGTCATCACAGGGAAAATTCTTCAGCAGAATAAAGTGCATTTCTAGAGTATTGTACTTGTGTGTCAATGTTTTTGTAGGAGGCGTGGCTCCAGGGGCGACTTCTTGGGGAGGCTGCCAGAAGCTTCCCCATGTCAAACAGAGCCAATGCCAGCTGACTCTGAGACTGACACTGCTGGCCAAGGGCAAGGCATTCAGAGAAGACAGCAGCACCTCTGGGATAGCATGTTTGAGAAGAAAAACAAAGTTATTGCCCAGAAATAATTGCAGACATAAAAGAGGAGCGAGCATATGTGAGAGGAACAGCTATATCTGCATTTGCCAGCTTATGACACCATGGTCAGTGAAGGAGGGGCAGGAGGTGCTCCAGGCACGGGAGATGAGATTCCCTGCAGCCCGTGGTGCAGTCCATGGACAGGCATCTGTGTGTGGCCCTGCAGCCCCTGGAGGAGCATGGGGATGCAGAGATCCACCAGGAGCCTGTGGGGGAGGCTCCCACTGAGCAGGCTGCTGGCAAGGACCTGCAGACTCGCATACTACAGCAGGTTCCTGATGGGATTTGTCGTCTTGTAAGGGACCCACACTGAGGGAGGATGTCCTTGAAGGGCTTCATCCCATGGAAAGGGACCTGCATTGTGACCCTAGGGGGGAGCTATGCTGGAGCAGTTTGATCCTGACCGGCTGCCCCCCATGGAAGGGACACAGGCTGGAGCACTTTGTACACAAGTGCAGCCTGCGAGAAGGGGAAGTTCTGACTTCCATTGGAGGGACCCCACAATGTAGCAGGGAAAGAGTTTGAGGAGTCCTTCCACTGAGGAGCAAGGACTGGCAGAAAGAACATGTGATAGCAGGGGTCCAGATAGGAGAGAACAAAGCTAGCATATAGTGAGACAGCTTTTGTTTGAATCTTGCTTACAAGGGGCAAGCTTGAATGTGAAAACCTGTGACTGAGTTTACCAAAAACTGTAATTTAACAATTTCTCATAGGTACTTTTAACTCATATTCACTTTTCATTGAGGGATTTAACCAAATTCACAGGTAAACCAAAGATGGGGACAAGAGCTTTTAACTTACTCCTTTTAAATTTAATGAATTACACCTCAGGGATACACAAGAGGGAATTACACAACAGGAATAGCTGGGTGAGAAAGAGCTTTGACCTTTGCATGTGAAACTAATTATCAAAATTCTTGTCCACAAAACAGATGATGGAATTTGTATGATGAACAAGTAATAGAATAATATATCTAGTGTACCCCAGAACAGCATGCACATCATGAAATGCAGTCTGCATATACATGCACACACTTGAACACCTTCATAAACACCCACAGGTATATGAATGGAAAAGATTGGGAAATTCTCATATATATTCGTCCATCCAGAAATGAAGAACATAAAAGAAATAATGATTTAGCTTTGAGATGAGTATGAGAACAAATCTGGAATGCATCAACCGTTTTATCATGCACAAAAACAGACACAGTCCTTTCCTTGAGCTCTCTTGCCAAAGAGCATTAAGAAGTAGTTTTAGCACAAGCAAAGAAAGAAACTTAAAAAGGGATGCACAACTCAAACTGGTACTTAACAGTGAAAGTTCAATAGACAGAAAATATGTCATATATTCTTCTCTCTTAGACATCCCATATTTATTGAAGACATCTTATTCCAAGCATACAGGGTAATGTGAATGCTGTTCTGAGATATTTAACTTTGATCATTTAATAAATACACATTTTAAACATCCACTCTAATATGTTTACTCTCATTTGCAGAATTGATTATAATGCAAATTAACTGCCTGCATTGGTCCAATACTATTTTTTCTTTATTAATAGGCAACATGTTTCTGTTTGGGTTTATTTCTTTATCTGGGCTTTATAATAGTGGACTGTGTTGCATGTTTGGAGTGTGGGGGTTGACAGTTCAGGTAAAATATACTGTTTTGATTAAAAACTTTTTCTAAAAGTAGAATTAAAAGATATAGCAGGAGAATATTTTCTGACTGGAATCCCAAAGCCTAAGAAATACTCTTACATCAATCACTTAAGGAATTAGACAATACTGGTAATACTTGCATAGAAGCTTGATAGACCCACAAAAATGATTACATAATTGTCCTGGTTTGGGGCAAATTTGGGAGGAAACTTTCTAAAGGGTCTCTCTAGAAAGCAGATTCAAGTGGCCCCTCCCACAGCTGGTTCAGGAAAATATTTTCTTGGAGAAAAGTGGAAAAAACCAGTTTATTTTAAAAGTAAAGTATTCACAAGCATTAAAAAAAATCAATATTTTAAGCAATAAAACCTCTTGCTGCTCTGAAGAGATGGCAAATTCAGAAGGTCCCTATTGTGGGCTGTAGCTCAGCTCCCTCAGTCTCTTATAAGCCCCTTTACACTGGAAAATGCCGTGGGCCACAGGTGCCAGCAGCCGGTGCTCTCTGGGTTTTCAGTCCAGAGCAGGGCCCATCAGTTCCAAGAAAAAGAAAAAACACAATGTGGGGAACTGCTCTGCCTCAGCTAGCTAAAAACTAGCTAAAAGCAAAGGAGAGCTCTCTCCTGCTGTCCCTGTTACAGACAACACAGCCTGTGAAAGAGAGAGCTGAAGCTTTCATCTCTATATTTTTGAATACGGCCGTCTCAGATTTTCCATCGCTTCTCCTTCTCCCCTGCTCCACTCTCAGATCTAGTTTTGAAGGTGCCCAACCTATTTCTGGGCTAAACACATGAATGGAGATACAATCAGCATCATAAAGCCACTGCAGGACAATAAGTCAACACTTCACATACATATAAAATAAAAAATGGAAGTGTAGCTAAAGGTCTGGAAATTGAAGTGATTCACTGGTAGGTAGATCTTTCTGAATATTTTATTCCATGGAGAAGACTCAGAGGCATTAATTACCAAATTAATTGTTCATTTTCTCAGACTTTGTATAATAGACAAGTAGAAAGAAGCAGAAGACCCAAAAAGAAAAAAAAAAACAAAACAACATCTTGGAAAACAGCTTTTACTGAACAGCTATATCTACAGAGAAATGGAGAAGAGGATTATTAAAATACTCAGTAAACAAGCTTATAAGGGACTAAAAACGTAACCAGATGATTCTGAGACTGTTGTGCACAAATTTACACTATATTTCTGTCTGAATGAAATTTGGCACAGACTCTGCTAACTATTATTTGTGCTAATTGCAGTAGACCTGCTTTTGTCAGTCAGGGAGATATTTGTGTTGGATCTGCACTCTCACATCAGCCTTACTGACTTTCTGAATTGTTTTAAGTATGGTGGCTGTTATCAGCATTTTATTTATTGACATAATTTCTCTGAACCTAGCATAGTTCAGTAATCTGATTAAATATTTAGATCTGGAATCCAAATTCTGAATTCTGTAAACTGCTATGTAGGTGTTGGAAATACATGAAAGTATAGGTTGAACACCAGCAGCCCCCTTCACCACAACAACGTTACCATGGACAAGAGAATTTCATCTTTAACCTGGCAAGAGTCTATATATTCTTTAGGCTTTAAGAGTTTCCATCCATTATGGGCAAATTTCTCTCACGATAGTAATAATGAAGACAGCTGTATAAACAAAAGGTTTGCAGCCATCAATGCTAAACATACTAAAACTCATCTTGGTTAAAAAGTTAAAATATAACAGCTGGTCTGATCAGTTCTGGCTCTAAAATGATGACTTGAAGTGAGATAAAAAAACCCAAGGCTTGTGAGGAGCTAGTTGTATTACCACAACCTCAGGGGAGAGAATGGGCAGTCAGGCTTTTTCCAGGTAAACCCAAACTTCTCAGCATGTAACTCTAGCCTCTTGTTATGATCAATGAAGATTTTTTTCCTACAGCTGCGCCTGCCTTTCTCCTTCCATGTTATTGATGGGGTACTGATCCCTGTCAGAAAAATGAACATGCAGGGGATCATAAGAGAAAAATAGTAAACATATAAAAATCCCATTGTGACACAAAAATGAAATGATTGAAACAGTTTCAGTTAGACCCCTATATAAGTAATAAAAACTGTAAGCATACAATACAGACTAAGAAAAATAGATTTTTGATACTACTTAACCTCTCATCATAGCTTTAAAAAGCCCTATTAAACAGAAAGGAACTAACAGTATGATGCTTTCTAACAACACATCAAAAATCCTTGGAACTCATCCCTCCAGATGGAACTGAGAGCCTATATGTTAGACATATTTTCTAAATTGTTAAATAGTTTGAAAAATGTGAACATGGGATTTCTGTGCACCCTCTAAAGACAAATATATGCTTCTTAGAAATATATGTTTCTCATTGGAAAACATGTGTGCATTTTTAGGCAACTTCAGGAAATTTTGAAAAGTAGTAGCTTTCTAATCAATAAATTTTCACATTAATACCCAGAAGTTAGGAATGCTATTCTTCCTAAAACATTGAAGGACTCAATAAGAGTGGGAGTTGGTGAGAGAGAACCTTAGCATTCTCAGACGTAACTTACTAGGTGCAATAAAATTATGTTCCTTTATCTTTGCATCGATATCTCTTAAAGCTTGAGCAATTTTCTCTCTGTTAAAGCAAAAACCAAGTTCAAGTATAATTTTATGAAGTACATATAAAAAGTTGCACAAAATTGTCAGCTTAGTTGCAGTACTGTTCTCTTATCTGTAGAAAAATTAATGTAAGATATTTGGAAAAGGAGGCATCAAAGAATTTTTGACATTTTAACAATGATAGGAAATATTGTTTTCATGAAGTATGTATATTCTGTCCTAACACAAAACAGAAATAGGCAGCTACTCTTGGTGAATTCTGTCATCCCAGCTGAGCTTACACTTCCATGGACAAGCCATCGATATTTGTGTTATTGTTGTTGTTTTCTTGGTTAATTAGCATTTGTTACATCCTTCCCTTTTGCGACTGCACGTTATTGGAAACAAATACAAGCATCAAAAATCATTCTTACTTTCATATTTAATTTCCCAAGCTCCTAGATCTTTGCTTTTTAATTTCATCACCCACATTGACATATATCTACATTATTCAGCAGACTAATTTGGAAGAAAATGGCATTAAAATTAATAGACAGCTAAATGGATAATGTTAACTTATCTATGTCAAAAAAAGCCTTTTAAGAAATTATATGCATGCTATAGATAAAATCTTAACTGCTTTTTTGTGAACAGTTTACAAGGAAAAAAACCCAGCATTTAATTTGAACTGGTGGCATTGCTCTCCTCTCATGAAAAATTATGTTTACATGTTTTCAGTGCCAGATCAAATCTTGAAGTAATTTGTGCTGAATTTATTCATTTGGGCTATTTCTTGTCTAGAGCATGGTGCACTTGTTCTTTGCTTTCCTAAATATTAAACCTAAGGCATTTATTCACCACTGGCACCTGCAGGGATTTTTATAAAAAATCTCTGTAAAGAATACCTTGTAATTGGTATTTAATTCTTTGGCAAATGTCTCTGGAGGCTACAGATGTGTGACATTTATTGTATATATTGATTTCTTAACTTAGTATGCTTATTAGACAACATCTGCAAAAGACAGCAAAGCCCCTGATGGTTTAATTTAAAACTAAATTATATAAAAAATACAAAACTTCAAAATCAGTGGGCTTCAAAGACTAGAAGAGCCCAAAATCTAGTCCCAATAATTCTCAGGAAAATAATAAGTGTCTTTATCCTAACAGTTAAAGATATACTATTTGACATACTGTTGTCATAGCATCCAAGTCCTTACGTAAACCTGTAAAATTATCCACTGCAAATAGCACATAATATTGCAATTAGTATTGTTTGAGTAGATTAGTAATTTATTTCTAAAACTGATTAGTTTTGAAATGAGAGTCAAGTTAAAAGTCAAAAAATTAAAAATCCACATATTTTGCCATGAAAGGATGAGAATTCGGGCACTTAAGTGTAAAAACTTGACGGTTTCAGATTAAAAAGAGTAAAGCATGTGTGGGAAAAACCTTTCTAATGAGCAATAATGATAGAGGTAGAAGTCATAAGTTGCCTGATTGGTAAGAAAATAAATAAATTTCAGGCTTTTTTCTACTAAGTGTTTCAAACCTGATTTCAGTAAATGTGCTTGAGTTTAGGTTTCTATTCTCAAGCCAAATTTTGTGTCAATAGAACCCAATGTTCATGTGACTGCTCCCAGTCACACCCATACCAGCCCTCAGCAGGAAATACTTAGGACTTGCCAAACATACCCAAATCCTTTGCTGCTCACACTATTTAGTGAGTATGCTTGGCCTGATTCATTAAGGCTACTAGACAAGCCTACAGCATGATGTCAGTGAGGACATGGCATTTTTCTCTGAGCATCCACACAGAAATTATATCTGCTGTGGTTGTTGGGACAGGCTGTGACTAACAAAGGTGCTTTAGTCTGTTTTCTCTAACTGCAGGCACAACTCCCACCATGATACTGGCCCTAATGCCTAACACATGCAGCACTAGGAGCACATGCTTCTTTTGATGCAGTCTAACAAGTCTTTCTAGGATTAAGAAGGTACCAGCGTGCCAATATGTCTTCTATATTGTGCCTCACACATTTTCTTCCCTTGCTTCATGCCTCCCAGTCTGAGCAATGCACCTCAAAATTCAGTTGTCAGATTATTTCAGGATAGTAAGAAGCTCAGAGGATAGAATTTCATACACAGTTTTGTATTGGAAATGTTTATCAGAGTATTTTGGGGTGTTTACTGAGGACACCAGAAAGGTGTTCCACTGGGACAAGGAATTTTAGATGTCGGTTGTCACAGGAATGTTTCAGCAGCTTGAACTTCACGTCAATGGGCTGCTTCTAATTTGCAAGCACACATGCCAGTTTGTCAAACTGCATCACATACCAAATTGCTATGCTTAGGGGACATGGGCAGGAACATGTTCTCTCCAGTAAATCTGTAATTTTCTCTGACTTCCTTTATGTACAGAATGAAACACATCCCCCTTTTTACTTCTTTCAAGCAGTGGTCTCTCTGACTCCCTTTCATGACCTATTTCATCCAGCTTCAGCCTGTGGGCAAACATCAAGCCATGTTATCTGATGTAATAAATCCTAGAATCCAGGTTATTATACAGTGGTCTTTGGCTGACTCTCAAAATAATGTTTCACATTTCTAGCAGCCCTCACATGTGCTCTCCCTCTTTCTTGGCACAGAAGATATCCCTTGAATCTTGAAATGTCACATATATCACCTCTAAAATATCCCTGTTCCAGACTTTACCTCACAGGAATTTTCAGCAAACTGTCAGACAAGGAAAATGAAAACTCAAATACTTTCAAAAAAGTTTGAATAGCATTAATTCCTCAAAAGGCCAAACACATCTGGTTTTTCATCAGCATTTGCACATACCTCTAACAATAAGCATAGAGGAAATGTATGCTGACAAGGGCATTCCATGACAGAATGGAACTGAAAAGTCAGCAAATATAAAGCAACTTTACTCCTTCAGGAGTTCCTGAAATAGATTTTCTGGGGTCATTTTTATGCAAACATGTGGCCTTCTGTAGTCAAACAATTCCATGTTTTTTATCTCATTGTAAGGAGTCATTCAGGCTTTGAAAATACTACAGTTAAAAAGGTTTCTACAGTTAAAAAAAGTTTCTTAAAAAAGTCTTTTAAATAGACTATTTAAAAATAAATAAATAAATAAATAAACTCCTTTTTGCTCTGCTCAATGCAGTGTTGTGGCCTGATTGTCTGCCAAAGTCTAAACAAATTGGGGAAGTAATTTAATCTTTTATGTTCAATTCATTAATAAAAAATATTTATGGAGAAAACAGTGACATCATTCACCCTATTTACACATTGCTCTTCAAACTCTTATCCTCAGCTATGTTTTCTTTTTGTCTTTTTCAGCCTTTTTGCCAAAAGGTAAGTCAGTAGCAGAAGATCATTTCTACCCTACCTTAAGGATTTAAGATTTTGTCTCCCCTCGCTTCTTTGAAAAAGCAGGAAAGAAATGGAGAGGAAATACTCCTGCCTGAGACATCAGTAACAGGAATGAGTTTGATAAGTTACAGTTGTTGCTTAGCCATTGATTTGGGCCCAGGGCTGAGAATCCCTCTGAGGATCTATATGTCTGGCTTGATGTTCTCCTTCAAATGTGTCAGCGGGAAAAAAAATGTAAGGAAATATATTAGCCTTTCCGGTAATATGAAGTTATAAAATATGATTCACTTTTAGCCAGCTACAGTCTGCTGACACCCTAACCCATGGCTGTATTTGTAACTTGGCATCTGTATATTCTGGCAGATTCATCCCTTTGCAGACCTTTTCTCAGGAAGACTGGTGAAGAGCTCTGGGGAAAGCAGCACAGCACTCCAGCAGGTGTTAGGAATGTTCTCACATGAAGATAAAGGCATTGAAGATTATAATTTTGGCTCTTCACACATGCAGCACTGCAGTTCAGGGCCTTGTCCCCCAAACTGGGTCATGAGACAGGAATACAACACAATGAAACAATGTGTAGTGCAAATATCTTTTTTGATATGAATAAAAAAATCTTCCCACTCATTTTTAAACAAATAATACTTAGCTGGTAAATATATATTTTTTTCTGATTAAAGTCACTTTTACATTATGGATTTGCATCCATAAGTGCAGTGACTGCATCTCAAGGGTCTGTTTAGGACCTGGAATCTTTCTGAGCAAAGGCTGTTGGAAGAATTACCCTGTAACACAAGAACGTGTTGTAGAGCATGAAAGCATTAACTTTGACAAAATCTTTTAAGAAGGTAGTTAGTTTGCTTTCACAGAGTTTTTTTTCAGTTTTATAAAGTTCATTTTCTGTAGACTGTTATGAATTTCCTGCACAACAGCTAAATAAGAAAGAATCAAGAGTAGATGAATATGAAATAAACACTTGCAAGGTATCTCTGCTACGGCTTTAGGAAAAGTCCATTTTGCAATTACACAGTGATTAACAATTGTATTTGTATTTTCTTATCTTGGTGTCATAAACATCCCCCTTTTTGAAGCTGGCATTAATACGAGCTTTGAAAAAGAATACTGATAGCTCTTTTGAATGTTGAACAATATTTTCTTTGAGGATTATGGAAATTAGTTTTAAAGTCTCATTAAATGATAATTTTTGAACCAACTCTAAAACCAAACTAAAATTCTTAGCTAAAATTCAGATCAGTGGAGCATGAAGTTGGTAGGTAACACACTGTTAGATACAGTGCTCATACTTCTATATTCTGTAAATATTTTATTTGCATCCAATATTTTCAATGTACTAATTGTCTGATATGTCCTTCAATTATTTTCATAATATATTTACGAACCAATTTATATATTCTTGATCATAAATACAATTCTCACTTTTTTTAGGCAAATTAGACTATGCATCAAGAGAACATTTGCTCTTATAGCCAGATACTGACAGGAATATAAGTAATTGGTTTTTAAGATAGTGTAATGGTATTTAAAAGATACTTAACTATAAATTGGATTCTTTAATCATCACCCAATCACTGCTTACAACCCTAGTACAGTAAGAACACTGTGTTTTTCATTTCCACATTTCAGCTGTTCACAAGCTTCTTTTGTCATCATGTGATAGGTTAAACATGTGACAATTGACAATGTCAAAATGTGTGTCAAATTAGACAGCCACTAAACAGATTTAATGTAAAGCCATTTAAAATATCTTTTAAAGGAGCCAGGAGGGAACTGTGGAAATACTTGATAAATCATAGTAATATTAAAGAATGTCAGAAGTAAGCTTGTGGGGATTTGAGTTTGAGTGTCTGCTCACTTATTATCAAAACACATGAAATTTCCTGCCACATCTGAGAGGGAGAGAAATTGCACTAGTCAATGCATGTATTAAAGAAAATAAAAGAGCAGCAGCCCCCAAAAGGCAAATAAAACCAAGAGGGAAGTTAGAAGATGAAGATAACATGCTATTCCCAGATGAATCTTGCAATATTTGTTTTCCATTCATTTTTATTTATAGACAATTGGGTTCCTTCATAAATATAGAAACAAAATTACACATAAATGAAGAAAAAAAGATAAATAACCTTGGACACTTTGTAGATTGTTTACAACAATCTGTTTCAACTGTCTACTAAATCAAAAGCTGCTTTGTTTAATGTCAACAGATTTCAGAACTTGTGCTTCAGTCTAGAATTTATTAACTATGCAAATATTGTTAATTGTAAATACATTATTAAATAGAAACACTAAACAAATCTTACTATGTTCACATTTCATTCTTCTTTGAAGATCTCCTTATTGTTTGCCAGGAATTACTTTTATTCTTTGCAATATTTCAGTGATGGGTGAACCTTTCAAAAAAAGCACCAGTGATTTGATTTATTTTGAAGGCATTCTCATTAAACTGTGTACTGCTATATTGAAATACATGATTACTCTAAAAGTGCTGACACAAATATTTTTTCATATTTCTCTTTAAGTTTGTTGATTTTCTGTGAATGTTAAATCAAGGACATGAACATACACTTCATCTGCATAGAGATGAAGATGCTTCATATATTCATTATTTCTTCCTTTGCTGTCATTTTTATGTATATGGATTTTTTTTAAATAAATGTACTAAGCAAGTTCTTAATAAAGCTACCAGTTTTATAAATCTACAGCACTGTAATTTTTTTTTAACTTCAATTAGAGGAATAAGCATCTCTATTAGCAATTTCTGTACTAATAGACTTCCCAGTAAATATTTCAGCACCATTGAATGAACTAACAGTAACATTTATTTTTAGTCTTGATGTGTCTAACTTTTAGTTGATTTTTTTTTTCTAATTTAGCACCTGCTTAAGGCATTTGTAATTTTCTGTGAAATGGTTGGAACAAGGTCTTTCAGGCTTGTTCTCAAGAGAAATTATTCCTTCTTTTTCTTTTTTTTTCCTAGATGGTAATTTTCAGATGAATATGAACTATACAAAAAGGACTTTCTGCATTTTGAACATTGACTATAAACAAGTTTAGAGTGCATTAGAAGCATGCAGACTGCTTTAAAATCCATTTTAACAGAGGTTTGTTAAGACGTTGGTCAGTTCATGTTTCTAAAGCCAGGTACTGTATGCACTCATGGTTTACATGGCTGATTACACACTGATCTGCTAGCAGTGACTGGAGAACATTTGTTTCACTGGAATACCACATCCTGAGGGTGTAAATGGACTTTATGATGAATATTCTGGTCATTGGGTCTGATTTCGTACATTTGCATACAAGAAATTGTCAGGGAAGTTAGAAAGTAATTCCTATTATCCTAAAGAATCAAATTATTATTTAACGTATTTTTTTTTCAATCTGTAACCAAAAAATTGCATCAGTTAACATATGTGGTGAAAAAAATTAAATGCCAACATAGCAATTACCTTTAGTATTATGATTTTTCCAGTAGCTTTTGATTTCTTCACATGCTGCAAAACCTATAAACAGAGAATTTTGGCAAGCTTATTCTGTTTTTAACTTCTGAGTTCTCCATGCTCTGATAATGTCATGAGGATTTAGGCACTTTTCCAAATTTTCTGAGTTTTTTTGATATACTTAGTCAATATCATAAAAGTAATTATCTGGTTATTTGTTAGATGTTTAGTTGGATGGGTTTTTTGTTTCTGTTTCTGGTTTTGGTTTGTTTGGTTTTTTGGGTTTTTTTTTGTAAAGTGAACCAATTTTCTTTTCATCATTCAGTTATCACTACATCTTGAATCTCACCTGACAATCTGGGAGGTAAATTGGCATAGTTCTTTGGGTGTCATTAATGAAGACAGTATCAGAGAGCACTGAATTTTCTTCTAACTGGTATAGTGCTAGTTACATATGCTCACTAAGCTTTTTATTTTAACTGAAAAGCAATATTGTTTTGCTTATCCTCTAAAGATGATTTAATCCTTTTCCAGCCACAACGACACAGAAGATTTCATGGCACCACTGATTTTTTTCCAACACATCTCTACAAATAAGACTAGTCATTCTTTCAACTTCCTTCTGCTATATATGACTTGCTCAAATATTTTGATACGAATATTTCAATATTTACTCAAATATTTTGGGAAATGTACAAAAACAACTGTACTATCTATCAAGTATTAATATTTGAATTCCTTAACTTATCTCAAGATTTTTTCTTCATTAGTTTCTCTGTGGTAACACAGGCCTTTACTTCTTGAATAATACAGTTTTGGAGAAAACAGTAATCTCTCATTAGCAAAAGAGGTCTCATTAATTCTACTACTAGCAGCAATAATTTCTGCACTAACAGCTTGCATACAATTTGTTCCTCCAAGCACTCCAACTTTTTCTACATTCTAGAGGAAAATACTGAAGATTTAAAAGCTAGTAAAGTGGAGCTTTGCAGATTGTCACAAAATAAAAAAAGGTGTGGACATCTAATTAAAGAGAAAAGGTAAATGAGAAAGGCTATTAGAAATGAAAGGATACAGAAGCAGGGCCAAAATTAGTGGAGACCCTGAGATATCACTTTGACAAAGATAATTTCAAGAAGAAAGGGAAAAGGTAATAGATAGGAAAGAAACAAAGAATATGAGAGTAGCAGGATTATGCTGTACAAGATTGTCTGTCAACACAGTGCAGAACAAAAGCATCTGACTTATCAAATGGAATATCTTCCTTCAAACACAGAAAATATCTGGAAACCCAAGGACTACTTATTGGGTTTTGGTTGAATTTTGTTACATTGGTCGAAATCCCTAAGCCTCAAGAGATGTGGGTTCTGCTTGTGTGAGAGACTCTCATTAGCATAGCACTGCTACAAATTTTTTGTGTGCTTAACAACTTTCAAAGTAATTAATTTTATCTTGGAATGAAAGCAAAACATTTTGTGATTATGAGTGAAACAGAGTCAGATTACTTGATCCTCAAGTTTCAAGTTCGTTCTTCTGGTCAGAAGCAAAAAACTGTCAAAAATCATGTAACAGAAATCTTCATAGAAATCAATAAATCACTGCAGAACAACTTGAACTTGAAAAAACATGTTTTTTGACAGATTGCATGATGTCAAAAGTATTTTGGCTATTTAAAATTCAGCTAAACATTTTCTTGTTGTGCAACTCATTCCTTCCTTTACACTCTTCCTCGGAGACCTCATTTCCGAACACAAATATCTACATTTTTGTTTTCTGTAAGCTTAGGAGGTCTGAGATAACAGGTCTCTGTGACTGGTTCGAGAAGAGGAAACTATGACAAAAGTTATGTGAAGGAAAAATACAGCAAATGATGAAGGAACATTTAGAAAACTATTTTCCTTAATGAAATACTTCCCTTAAAGATTTAAAATGTCTACATCAAGTTCTAGCTCACTTCATTCAAATACATAGTATAAAATGTAGACATCTTGGAACTTACTGTATAGACTACTGGGTCTTCACCCTGCCTAAAGCTTTTATGCAAAGAAGACAAAAATGTAGTACAGGTATGCACACACACACACACACACACACACACACACTTTTTATACTCGTGTCTGTGCTTTCAATATTTTTGGTGATTGATTTTTTTCTTTAAACTAAACTGTGGAGGTAAAAATAATACATTGATATCATATGATACAGATATTACAGAAGTTTCCTTGAATATTACAGAAGTCCCTGTGCTTTAAGTGGCAGACAATGAGGCAAACATTTGTTGTAGGGTGTTTTCATGGACAGCACAGTCTCTTTCAGTGCAGCCAAACACTAAGATCTGTTAGAACTTACATTATGGTACCAGTAATAGATTTTCATGCTGAATATACTTTTGATATGATTAAAGTTTCTGGTTATTATGTCTGATATTCAAACGTTGAAAACCATAATAACATGTGCAATAGATATTTTACCAAATTGCCTATGAATAACTATTTACAGCACATATGAACAAATTGATGGACTACAGCAAAATTAGCCAATGTAACAGTGCACACAAACTCATATAATTTTTTTAAATGCCAAAATTCTAAAGGTACATATAGAAATGTAGAAGGCACATTAAATTTTAAATTATGAGAGCCTGTAGAAGGAACAGAATATACTGTTCCTTCATGCAGGCTCTCATAATTTAAAATTGAATTTATATATGAATGCTTCTTAGCAGTAAAAATCCATAATTTGGAATTGTATATGCATATATAGAAAAAAAATGCTGCAGCATCCTTCGTTTTGGCTTTCTCCATTGGCTTTAGAGACACTTTCTGGATTAATTTTTAAAGAACAGGAAGAAATCCTCAGGATTGGCTACATAAAAAGTTATAGAGGATTAGAATTCTACCAAAAGTGTTTGCACAAACTCAAGAAAAACTTCCATTAATGTTGCAAATTTTAAGATAAAATTCTGTTTGATGTTGTGCAATAATCTCCCTGAGACAATTTCAAAAATGCACTAAAATCTTTATGCTATGGACATTAACCAAACAGGACATACATGCTATGGCTTTGAAAAGACAAAAGAAATAATATTTTTCTCCTTGCTTATAAACAAGTACATTCTTCTTCACTCCTATTAATACTTATCACATGAAATTGCCTACAAAAATCAGTCAGGTTGCTTCAGCATAAAGGCAAACTGAGCTTACAATGAGGCATGAAAAGCTCTTTCATCACTTTCTAAAACATTAAAAAAGAAACACTCCCCTTAAGATCATCTATATTCTTTTGAATCCTTTATTACTCAAAAGTTGTGCTTCTAGAATAAAATGAAAAACCCCTTTTGTGTGATTGCTTACAAAAGTAGTCTAGATATTAATTTTCATATAAAACATTAAAATTTAAATAAATCAAACAATTTTTTATAAATCAAAATGTGCATTGGTTGTAAAGTTTTAGGATAGATAAAATTTACTAAAAATTATTTTCAAACTATTTTCCCTTTGTTTTTAAACTAAGGCTTATACCTCATACTTTTTTTACGGGAAAAATTACAAAAAATATCCTAGAGTATATAAGAGAATCTTTCCTGGATTCCTCTAGTAAAATAGTGTAAAGTCACAGACTTGGACTGACAAAAGCAAGGAATTCCTTCTACTTTATACAGTAGTATGTTTAAGAACTTGGTGTTTCACAGAATCACAGAGTCACAGAATGGGTAAATGTGGATGGGACCACATTGAATCATCTGGTCCAGCCTCCCTGCTCAAGAAGGGCCACCCCAGAGCACATGGCACAGGATTGTGTCCAGATCATTCTTGAATATGGGGGAGACTCCACAACCTCTCTGAGAAAAGTACTGCCCAGTCCTATGGAATGCAGGGAGCCCCCAGTCAGGGAATGATTGGCATCTGACTCCACGATTCAGAATGCTGAACAATTGCTTTATTAAAACTATACTATATTACATTAATACTATATTATATTTAAAAAATACTATACTACAAAGAGATATAAAAGAAAACCCATGACTGTCTCCAGACAGTCAGGACACCGCTTTGACCCAATTGGCCAAGGAAACAAAACAATCCTCAGCAGAATCCAATTGAAAAATCTCTTCAGGTAAACAATCTTCCCTAACACATTCCACATGTGCAAAACCAACTGGAGCAGCAAGTAGAGATAAGAATTGTTTTCTCTTCTCTCTGTGCTTCTCCAGGAAAAATCCTGGGAGAGAGAATTGTCTCTGTTCAGAGAATGTGAATGCTACACAGTCCAATGCTTTTCCTAGTGCACCCCAGGTCACCCTTGGCCTTCTTGGCCACCAGGTCACACTGCTGGCTCGTGGACCAGGCGTCCACCAGGACCCCCAGGTCCTTTTCTACAGAGCTACTTCCCAGCAGGTTGGCCCCAGCCTGAACTGGTGCCTTGTTTTTTTCCCTCCTGAGGTACAGGACCCTGCAGCTGCATTTGCTGAATTTCAGCTGGTTCTTCTCTGCCCATCTCTCCAACCTGCCAAGGTCCCTCTGCAGGGCTGCACAGCACTCTGGGGTATTGGCCACTCCTCCCAGCTTTGTGTCATCAGTCAACTTGATGCCCCTTCATGAAATCATTGATGAACAAGTTTAAAGACAGTGAGCCCAGTACTGACAAACTATTGTTTGTCAGTAGTCTTCTTACCTAAATTTCTGCAAGATTCTTCCCCTCAGCATTGACTTTCTTTTCTGACAGAGCTCTCAAAACCTTTATCTTTAGAAGATGCCTTCTAAACACTGAAGCACTATTTGAAAGAATGCAAAGTGTCTTAATTTTTTTAAAATTTATTTTCTACAGCTAAAACCAACATAATTAATAAATTCCATTTAATAATAGAAAATTTATATAGCCAGAATACAGAAATTATAACTATATCTCATCCAATTTTAGGAAGGCTCTTTTTGCTACTTTTGTGGATTTGGGTACTGTAAGATATTCCTAATGTCTTTGGGGCATTGTTTTATATCAGGACATATGCATTTCCAAGGGCATCCAGTTTTAAAGAATTTCTCTTACTTGTCTTTCAAGGCCCATGTAGAAGTCTGTTCAATGGACACATTAGTTTGTCCAACAGAAAAAATGGCTTTGGTACATAAATTTATCTTTTTTGCAGCCATCTTTGCCTTAGGAAGCCCCAAGGCCATGCAATTCAAATAATATCTGAGAGCATTGCTTTGGTTCCTTAAGTTTCAGCTGACAAGGTGCCCTTGGTGCAAAAAAGCTTAGGGCATCAGACTAACACAGTTTTAGAAAACTGTCTTTGAGAAAACAGAAAGAAGGGATATCTTTAGGAAAACTGGGAGGCCATTGGACTTGAACTCCCATATTAAATCAGATAATTATATTAAACCCCTCAGTTACAGCCAACGAAATGTGCACTTTAGGGTGTTAATCCACACCAAATAAAAATACAACTAAATGAACGAACAAATAAACAAGCAAACTTCCCCAAAGTCGCCTTAGGGCATCAGCTTTGTTCAGGTAGCTCTTTGCTAGGATACCCCAATGGCATAAATGAATAATAAAAAGCAGTAGACAGACCATATCCCAGGTGGACCACACACACATGAAGTGAAAGATAAAGGAGCTCTGTTTTCACACAATGTTTTGGGGTTTTTTTGTAAGGTAGGATGGGAATTGAAAAATAAAAAATAAATGGATGTTAATAAAGACAACTTGAAACAGAAACGAAGAAGGCAGAAGGCCAGCAGAGGATGAGGATAAGAAAACAGAGGAAGAAGTGGTTAAAATAGAGAAGGAAGGAAGGCAGATGGCTCAGCAGGGAATGACATGAGGTCCTCTGTATGTTATGTATTATACACTACTGCACAACTGTACTATAGTCATATCCTATATGTATAATAACACTTTTACAGAAAAAAATCTGATATAATCTGACTAAACTCTTCAAAACAGAAAGTAAAAGTTTCATCTTCAAAAGATTATACTTTTACTGAGATATAAAAAGAGTATGCAATTACAGATCAGCCAGAACACAAGAATTACGAATAGAATAAAATACATGGCAAAAGCAGCTTGCATTCAGGCAGGTCATATGTAAAAGCTGAATATACAAAATAGCACCAGAAAGGATTCCCATATTTTATGTTTGTTGATTCTTGTAGGAATCATGGCAAGAGTCTTTACTGAGACTTATGAGAGAGAAATGAAGGTAGAGAAGGAAAAACAAAGAGGAAAAAAGTTACTATGACAAAAAAAGATATTAAATCACTGTTTCTAGTCCCATCTTTAGAATAATGATCATAAACAGTTTTTCCTCCCTCTTGTATTAAACCAAATGTTGCTTATGCAATAATTCAGTTCAGTTTAAGCTATTAACTTCTCCAATAATTGGTTGCTAATGTCCCAACAAAAATATAAATACTTTGCTGCTGTTCTAATCCACTTCTGTATTACTACCCCATGTGATTTTATATATTTATTTTTTCTGGATATATGAATGCAGAAGACATTGAGTTTTCCTGTCTAATATTTCATCTCTGTCCTTATATAGAATATAAAATTGAGTGTTTCCTCTCAGGAACATCCAAAAGTAGTTAGCAATAACTCTGGAATTTGCTTTGTGAAACACACTGCATATTATTTAAGCTATATAGCAGAGAGTTCTCATACACAGGCAGTAAGTATGTTTTTCCCACAGATATTTGCCACCTCAAGCAATGCCACAAGAGTTTGAGTGAGAAGAGCAAAGGACAGTTCTTCCTGCCTTGCAGGATCAAGCAAACTGATACTGCTAACGGCTAAGATAAGCACTTGTGACATGTAAAATATGGGATATACTAGCAGTCTTACTGATTTTAATCACCTTCATTGAGTAAGGAAATGCTTCATAGAAAGAATGTTGTTCCAAATTAATATACTTAAAATTTTAAGGAGAAAAACTGGTATTATCCCAAGTACCCCATTCTTGTGGCTTGTGGAATTTTTATTTAGCTACAAGCTAGTTACTTTAAGTTAGAATTTATTTAGAATTGTTAAGAAGAGATCAAAGCAGACAGGAAGAAAGATGACATATGCATTTTTAATTGACTTTTCTGAACATAAGGAAATAAGGTCTTTTGAAGTGAGAACCTCAGAAAAATACATGTCTCTTATACAGACTCCATATAAGATATTGATTCCTTATTTGGTAGTAACTGAGGCAAATTAAATGTTATCTGAAGGACTGGATTTCTGGTAGGTGCTGAAAACTTCAGACATACAGCTTTCTGAAAGAATCCTGAAGTGTTTAGAGAGGAAATATTAGAGTGTAATTCTTCTCAAAAGCATCCACATGATACATGCTACATAATACTTCTGCAGGAAGTAAAGTAAGAAGTAAATAAAGAAAGAAAGTAAGAAAAAAGCATTCTGAATGAATTCACAGTAAATCTGCAATCCTTGTCACATTCCTAAAGGTTTGCATTTAAAATCTAAGAGAATGAAGATGAAATCTATATAAAGACCACTAGAATATTTGTAGATTATAAGGAATATTTATGTTTGTATCATATCTATTTGCATCCACATTTGTATGTATAACACATGTAGAATATACATAAAGTCAAAGTATAAATCATAATGAATTATAGCATGTTTTAAAGGTATTCAGAGAATTAATAATATATTTGTAAAAATTTACATCAGTGTCAATGCTTTGGATGTACATTAAATCCTGAATATCAACATAAATGGAGAAATTTGAAAGGAATACTATTAGAATAATTATTTCTTGTATGTGCTTTTCACACTTATATTTTAATAAATAAAGGAGCATTCAGTTGAACTTTTACACTTATTTCAGTCATTAACTTTTAATCATACAAACACTTGCACAGGCCTCTATTGTTTGCTAGAGGAAAAATAGAGCCTGTTTCTATGTGTCTACAGGGTAAACCAGAAAATTCTATGTGAATTATTTAACACTTCTAAATCTGAAATGACTTCAAGGGTCACAAAGAATGCAGAAAAAGAAATGCTAATACAATTATGTTAAAATTGTATATAAAGAGAGAATCTATACTCTTTGTGGTTATTCATTAATTTTTTTTAATTGCTAGTGTTTAAACTCTTTAAAACAATATTCCTACCAGACAGATAATCAATCCATCTCCTTTTACGATCCTGTTACTTATTTCTCTAATTCTTGGTTAGCATGGCATCTAGAAGCAGGAAGTACTATTTATGTTTTAGTGTTACCAAAACCATTCAAATTATGCTGAAAAAAGAAATGGGGAAAAAAATATGATCTTCAGGTCATTAGGTGAAGCCTCTATATTCAGAACAGTGTAAGGAATTTAAATCCTGGAACCATCTGCATAAAAGTGACATCTGAGTGAGATTGAGAAAGGAAGTATTGAAAGGCTGTTAGATAAATGAAGGATTAAGACAAGGATTAAACCCTGGAAGACAGATAGCATGAAAATTCTAGTACATGGTGCAGGTCATAGCATCACAGAATAACTCAAGTTGGAAGAGAGCCTTAAGAGACCAACTTCCTGTTCCTCACAGGAGTACCTCAAACTAAACTACATGACTGAGAACATCATGCAGATGCTCCTTGAACTCTGTCAGGCTTGGTGCTGCCCCCACTTCCCTGGCTATCCTTTGCCCGTGATCGACCCCCCTCTCAGTGAAGAACGCTTTCCTAAGGTCCAGCCTGAACTTTCCCTGATGCAGCTTCATTCCATTTTCTTATATCCCATTGATGGTGATCAGAGAGTAGATGCCAGCATGACCCTCTCCACTGTCACCTTTCACAGCTGTAAACTGTGATGAGGCTACTCCTCAGCTTTCTCAGGGCACCCTACAAAGTTGTCACTTAATGGAAAGAATTGGTGACAACAGCTGGCTCAGCATCGCAGCATGGAGTAATTGGACAGACAGAGACAGATAACAGGACACTAAGGGTCACAACACTAAGGATGTAATATTATGTCTTGTTTCAAATGCTTTGTACCAAAAAAAGTGAAAGGCTGTGTTCAGTTCAGTCAGCCAGATAAGCAGTAACAGCAGCAATGGCAGTGGCAACTATGCTAAATTCTGGGGCAAAACAGAATTTACACAGAAGAACACACTGTTCCCAGTCACAGACACCTGAGACAGCAGAGATGTGGCAAGCCCCAGCAGCTCCCTGAGCGAGGCTGACATCATGAGGATGTTGACAGAGCAACCATGGGAGATGGAAATGGCTCTAGGGAGCGTGAGAAACCAGGAGCACAACAAATGGGGCAGGCAAACAGGACATGGTGTCTTAGAAGTACATGATGTGGCAGCTTGTGTGACAGTCTGTATAGGATGGCACAGCCACTCTCCCAACTCCTGGGCCAAGCTCACCAGATGTTTTTTTACCTGTTCAGCTAGAACAGACCCAGGGATGGTTTCCACACAGTCAAAAGCCATGGCTAGAAGGAGCATCGAGACCCAGATGGAGCTCCATTAGAAACAGGCAGCTGCCCTGGTCTCAGGCTGTAGGGAGTATTTGAGCCTGACATTAGTACCATTAGTACCAGGCAGCAGAGGTCACACCTGTGTGCAGTGTGACCAGATGGGTGATCAGCTTAGCCTGGTGGCAGAGCTTGAAGTGGAGGGCCTGAGGAGTATCAGGGTGTGAGAGACTGGTGGAATCGCACTCTTCCACCCCTGGGAAATGCAGCAGATGGAAGCTTTGCAAGAGTCAGGGGAATTTGTACATTCTTGTTATCAGGCAGAAGGAGACAACCTAAAAGACGAGAAAATGAAAACAGGTTCCTGCTTGGAGCAGCAGGAGAAGTTCCATCTGGCCTCCAATGCCTTTGCAGATGCCCTCACAGAATAGAAGGTATGAGGCTCTGGAACTTGATGGTGAAGATGAAGCTCTAGCCTAGGGGTTTGCTAGAGGAAGTCAGTCAACCTCAGAAAATATTTAATTTATTTAATAACATATTAAGGAATAACACACAGTGTTATAATAGATTTTTTTCTTCTGTTTATCTTGGTTTGAACCCAGATGTTCTATTTTCTCAATCACTACTTCTGTCCACAAATTATGCTTTGCAAAAGCAGGACTGCTTTAGGAATAACTTGAATAACTGAATATGGGTGGTGTCTATTAAGAAGTTTTTATGGTTCCTGAAACCATAAAAGTAATAGCAGGGACATAACTTGCAGTCAGTAAATGTAGATGTCCCCAGACAGTCATTGTAGACACCACTGCTTTATTTGATGGAGATAGCTCATTATTTGTGGCTGAAGTATTTGGCCAAGCACTCTTAATATTATTTGAGAGTTTATTGTGAAAGTATTCAAATGGTATGAACCATACTTCCCCATAGATGAAGATGATTTCCTTAGAAGAGCACAGCAGCTTTTCACTTTGTGAGACATAAAATGGCAATCACATTTACAAAGCGGAAAAAAAAATCATTGGAAATCTATTAGAGGTATTGTATTTTGTAATACAATGTGGTTTTCATTTCGGTACACATTTGTGAGGGGATGGGTTAAAACACAATAAAATGCTAGGAATATCATGAACACAAAGGCAAGTTTGTATATTTTTGCCATATTTCAGTGATATTGAATTCGAGTACTATAGATGCATACAATATGATTACTTCTAGGCAAAAACATGTAAATGTAATCCCACCAACATTTATGCAAGTGCTTACACAGGTCAGTGAGACAATTTATGAACTGCAGCCAATAGGTCTATTTTTATAAGCAGTTACTACCTGCCATTGTGCTCAGCACTCAAAGGGTAATGGATTATTCATGGCAGCAAACACATAATCTACTAACAAATGATGGCAGGACGGGTCTTCAGACCATTTGCAGGATTCATGTTGTCCATTACTAAATTGTCTCTCCAAGTGCAATGAAGTTTCAATAAGAAATGAGTTGCATAGTTATAGAGTAATCAATGGGTTTTGAAGCTGATCATTTTACATAGCATTAACCTCTGTGGAAGCCTGGGCTTCATTTACAAGAACTCCCTAAGGTATTTTTCAAACTAAAAATATGCTTTTTTCAAACACTATCAGAAAAATAAGATTGAGCAAAAGTTGAAAATGTTAACATCATTGTAAATAAATTCACTTTGTGTCCTTTCAATTTTTTATATATACTATGATGAACAGAGCAACTCATCATCAGAGCATCAGAAACTGATATAAACTAATGGGAAATGGGTATATTTTGCAGGAATATATATACTAAAATATATATGTAAATATACATCTGTAAATATATATATATGTAAAAAAATCTATTTTTATTGATTAGTATCATGCCATAAACATCTGGTTAACAAGAAAATCAAACAGTGCTCATATTTATGTTGTTTAGGTAGTAGTAAAGTTTTAGTTATAGCTATGATGTTCTTAAATGAGAGAAGGTGTGTACAAAAAGGTTAGACCAGTTTTTGTTAGACCAGCTGAGAAAGCCTGAGAAAAATGAAAGAATTGGTGGGCTTTTTTGAAAGGTTTTCTTCAGACCCCTAAGTCAAAATCTCTGTTTATTTTCTATTTTGCTGGAGTAGCTATTAGCTAATAATTTGTCTTTCAATCCACGCTTCATTCAGTTGTTTCTCTGTGTCTGTGGAAATTGGTAAATATTTTTGAAGATCATTTATTTGTGCCTGGAAATGTAAATCCACCTGCATGTTTCATCATCATACAGCAAGGTGTCAACTGGATCCAAGAAGAACTTTTGAATCCTGACAAACCACTTTGCAGTCTTTTAATCAAAAATGTACAGAAAAAAATACCCATTATGATTTAAAAATAAAAGAAAATAATTATTTAGTAAGTTTGGAGTTTATTTCCAATAAGAGGCGGAGAAAAAGAAAAAATATTCTAATAGGTTATTTTTTTAAATTGCTTTTACTATCCATGAAAAACCATTTGCTGTCAATTAGATTGTTAGTAGAAAGAAAATATGTGCCTCTCAGAAAAGTGTGTGCAGTGATGCAAGTTCCTTTCTACCACTAGAATTAATATCCACCTGAGACCCATCATTCAAAAGTAGAAGCCTGTAGAATGTATGCAACTGCAGGTTTATCCCCTCCAATTCATTAAAGTGTCTTCTAGAAGGAGAGAGACTCTCTGTTTTTATTCAGAATACAAAGAGTATATACAAAGCCCTAAAGAGCAGAGTCAAGAGACTCGTGGCTCGAGGTCCTAAATTCACAAACAGTTTAATCCTTTTTCATAAAGTGAAGCACATTCCTACAGTTCACCTTGTCCAACTCTGTGTTTATCAGAACTGTCTGAAATACTGATATTGAAGAAGATAAACACCATTATAAAGCTATGTCATAAATCAATCAGGAAAACTGAGAGGACTAAAGCACAAAAAACCATCAAAAGAGTGAAGCTGTTAAGGATGCATTGGGCTGTGGGTGAGGAAACAAACTGAACTCCCAAACACAAGAAACCTGTCTTACCAAGAAGTTTCCAGGTGTACTGCTGCAATAAGAGATGCAGCCTAAAGGCACAGGGGCTGCTGGTGATGCCTAATCAAAGAGAGGAGCAGGTGCTGTGCTAGAATCCCCCTCAGGCTCTAGAGAACAGTGCTAGAAATCTTTGCAGCCATAGTGTACCACAGGGAGGAATTCACTCTAACGTGTGTTTTGGGTAAGAAAGTGAGGCTAATTGTATTTGTTATGTCAAGACACGGTGTTGGCAAAATGAAAGCCGTACGAGGAAATATTTTAGGATGTGAGTTTATTCATACCTTCATACCTGAATTATCCCTTTTTAATGCAGCTCCAGACTTAGTTCCACATATTCAGTTTTAAATGCTGCTCATCAAGATCTTGTGAAAAGTCAATAGAAGCATATAATAGAATTTCTAACGATGAAGCATAATTTCCTAACATTTTCTATGATGCTTCCACAAGATAAATTGCATACATGTAAATACACATCTGGGGTTCATAAAAGCTTTAGGAATGCATTCCACAAAGTGTTGCTTTCAAAAGTATCGTTATGTTTCCTCTCACTTTAAATTCAAATAATTTCTGATGAAAGGTGTTAGTAATTAACAAAAATGGATTGGGAACTAAATGAAAGTGAACTTTATGTGAGCCAAGGGAACAAGACTAAAAGCAAAAAGCTAGCAGCAGTAACAGGTATATATCACAGCACCCACAAAACCTGCTTTAGTTTTCTAAAAATACATAGCAGTGCACTGATGTTTATAAAATATGTTTGAAAGTACAATGCCATTACAGAAATGTGCAAAGATGCATGCTGAAAGCTGTGGTTAAAACCATATCAGTGCATACTCAGCTGCAACACCGTCAACATTGCATTTCAGATCTTGTGCAAATCAGCATGAACATTACACAAATTCATATCAGGGTATGTTCAGAGTAATATCTTGGACTCTTACTGTTACAGCTGGCCCTTTTCTTTTATGCCTCCTGCCTTTCTTCATAATATTTTGCAATATTATGTGTTAAATTTATAGTTCTCATAAAGCAGGAATTGGCCCTCCTAATTTATGTGTAAAGCCAGATTATCCTATGGTGAAATCCAGATCACAACAGATGTTCACATAAGCAAACACACAAAATGTGTGTGAAATCCATATGAAAAAAATGTATTTACAAACTCTAGTTACCTTGAGAATGTGTATATTTAATCTACTTCTTAATAGGAACTTCACTGAACAATTTGCTATCAACTTTTTGGTAGTGAGGTTTCAAAATAAGTGCTGTTCTTCTTGTTACTTCAGCTTCCTAGAAAAGCACATATGCTTGAAAAAAATTGACTAAACAGAAATTTCTTTTTCTTTCAGGGTTTGCAATGTTAACATCTTAGTGTACGAGCATTTCTAGTGACCACAAGAGGATTTTCAGTAACTTTATCCATATGTGATTTAAAAATCAAATTTCTCCATGCCATTAGTCACTTTCAGTTTATGCAGAGCTCTTGAAGAAACTGTGGATCTTGCATTGCAAGTTTCTTATCTCTAGAAAGGACTAGGCTTGTTGCTACATACAATTTGTCATAGTGATAATACAAACAGCTGTCACTGAAAGAAAACACATGAACCCAAACCCTTTCTTAATATTAGAATTTTTACATTAGAAATTTGACTAGGAAGTATCCTCATATAAACAGTATCACCTATAGAAATTATGTTCTGCAATGAGGTTGGCTGCTGCATAAGAAGAGCAGAGTTTAGGAGAAGACTATGTGCCTTTCCAGTTCCGTGCCTTTATGTCACACTAAATTATGAGTCTTAATAGAGCTGCACCACCTGTATCAAAACTGTTGTTCTATGCAGACCCCAGCAACCATCAACCAGGGCAGTCAGGCTGTGGTCTCAGCTCCTGGTAGAGACTTCTCCTCAGAAACACTACAGAAACATGAAATATATATGAGGAACTGCATTAAAGTTCACTTGAGACTACATTGCTTCAAAGAGTATTTTTGGAGACATTTAACTGGATTCTGCAATCCTTGTATTGCTTGCATAGTCCAAAGGAAAAAAATCATTTTAGGATACCTGATGCTTTGGGCTGTACATAGACAAGAAAATTTCCAGACCAATATTTGTTTCACCTGAAGAAAATCAGTCAGTATCACTGCAGAGTCTTACATCAAATATCTCAGGCTGCAGCATTTTTTTTAAAAGATTTGAAGTGTTTATTTCATGGTTATGACTGGCTGCTACTGATGGATTTTAGAGACATTAGTCTTTAGAAGATCACAGTCTGTTCCTGACTTTTCTGAGGACAGCTGTAAAAAGTCTGGATACGGCACTCGGTGCCATGGTGTAGTTGAGGTGCTAGGGCATGGGTTGGACTCAATGATCTTGAAGGTTACTTTCAACCTGCTCATTCAGTGAGTTGTGTGAATTCTGTGAACTTCCTGACAGGAAGTTCTAACTGCCTAAAATGACTTTAGAAAAATTTTTCCTGGGAAACCAAGGTTATGGGCTCTTGTGAGAAAAAGACATTTCGGTATAATGCAATAGCAAAGAACTCTCAGAAAGCCCTCAGCATTTACATATGCAAAAAATGGAGATATTAATCTGAATAGAATAGAATAGAATAGAATAGAATAGAATAGAATAGAATAGAATAGAAGTAAAAAACAATACAATGCAATACAATGGGAAAACTCATGGCCTTGTCAAATTCTTGCCTAGTAATCTACAGGTATCAGAGACAAAAGAAAACAAAAAAGAAAAGCAGCATTAAATGGCACAGGAGAGGAAAAGTCAAGATATGTAACAGGGTTGAACAGGACCTGCAAATAAAACAAAAGTATTGTTTCCAACTGTTAGTGCCATACAAATATTTTATTCTGATCAGAAGAAAACCTGCATTTTTTATTACTTGCATGGGTGGTCACTCAACTTGACAGAAATGTACCAAATTTTTTTTCCTGTGGCAGAAAAGGAAATAGAATTAAATAAAATAATAATCTACCAAGAGGATAATTGATTCCAAAAGAAAAAAAATACCCTGTCTAGTGCTGTCTGTTGGCTGATAAATCATAGATCAAAATCCCTCCTATAAAATATTGAAACAAGCCTTATATTCCCCAAGCACAGATTAGCACTTTCATGATTTGCACATACTAAATACCATTTGAATCCAAAATAAATTCAAAATGCTGTACTGCTCTCTGATTTTGTTTCAATTTTATAGTCATCTGCTTATGACAACTCTGATCATAATATTTCTGAAAAGAAGATGAACATTCATAAAGAGTGCTTTTAAATATGCAAACCACAGGAATTTTCATTTTAACAGAATGCTTAGTTTTACTCCCTTGTAGACCTCCAGATATATGGTCAGTAGCTCATATGTCTAACCTTTTCAGCATACAAATCATCTTTAATCTTCAATAGAATTTTTTTTCTACATTGTTTTCTGGAATAACTGGCTATTGTTTTCAGGCAACAAGATTACCTTTTTATTCTGCAGATATTCCTTCTGTTGAAAGACTTCTCCTTCTGTCTGTTTACAAATGGCATGCCCTAATTTTTGCAATGAAACGTGCACACTTATGCAGGTCAAACATATCAAACAGATAATAAATTGCTGTCAGGATTGGCTTGCCAATGATAAGAACTTGAAATAAGTTTGTGACAAATTTTCCTGGAGGCCTTAATTGTGTACTTGAATAGAAAGCCAAGAACTTTTTTTAATAGGTGACATCTGCAAAATTCTTAGTTGTCCTCTACTCTTTCATTGAATTCTCTTTGTCCTCAGAAGATACACATGCTTTTTAATTCTTTGTTCACTTGATTAAAAGACAGAACCCATCAACACAATTAAACTAAAATCAGTCTTCAAACTAAACTATATATTCATTTTTTCTTCATTACTTTAGAGAAGTTGCAGGCCATTAAGTACCAAACCTTGGCACTTAGACATGTTTTTACACTTTTATGAGACCAACTGTTTTTATATATATCTGAAGCTGTGTATGAGAATCCTGTGAAAGAAAAAGCATTGCATACTTGTCCACACTTAAAAAAAGTTTGACCACCATATTCAAACTGCTTGGAGCAATGGTCCCCAGGGACCAATTTTTCATTATTTAAATGGATGAATTTTGCTCTACATAGGAAGATTTTCCCATAAAAGAAAATCTCTGATTGTATTTAATACAGAAGAATGAGGCAATAACATGCTTTAATTTAATTTTGGGTCCCAAAGCAAAAAAAAAAAAAAAAAATTAAATTCTGCAATGATATAATGGACAAAATTAGCATTTTTCAACTATCACAGTACAATTCTTACACTAGATTTTTCAAGTTGAGTCTTAAATCAAGAAGTCCTGTGCTCATAATATTTGATTTGAGGATAGTGTCTATATATTAATTATCTATTTATTCTCAGGTAAGGGATGAATAATTTTATCCATAAGATACTCTGCATGAGATTTTAGTCATGGTGCAAATTTAGGGCATGTTGGATAAATTGTTCCAGTGCCATCAGAAATTCTGTTCTGTAAAGCTATGATAATACCAGAGACAATACATTTTGTACCTTGGCAGGCAGATTTTCATAAGAATTTTCTAAGACTGAGCTACATGAAGCAGGACTTGCTAGAAAGAGCCATTTTGAGCTTCCAAGACATTAAAGAATATGCACTGGCAAACAGTGTTATCCTGGAATTATCCATCAAGCACTGGTGCATTCATAGCTTCATCTGAATCTGTGTGGAATTTGCAAAGTAAGTCTGACAATTCAAAGAATTACTGGCTTTTCCACAGGGACATCTCTTCCTCTGAAACACCATTTTCCTCCTGCTGTCCTCTTTGAAGAGCTGTGTTCACGACCAGTAGTTGAACTGTGGCCATTCTTAATACAGTCATGTGCCAATTAATCCCATTCTTTTACCACTGTTTTCTCCTATTTATGTCAGATAAAAGAAATTCTGTCCTTAAGTCTATGGTAGAGGCTGGTAGATGTTTGTAGCTATTGCTTGTAAGTATCTGTTCCAAAGATGCTGGCTGTTTATTCACTAGTTCTTGTGTTTTGGAATCAGGAATTTCTCTGAGTAAGACAATGTCACAAAAGATTTTCTTCCCTAAAGGTATTTCTGCAGAACCAATTTCATTTCCTTGCCTTTTTTAAGGCATTTTTAAAATTTTGTCTACTCACATGTGGTAACTCTTAGCTGTATTCAGCAGGTAAGGGGAAAGACCTCATCATGGTTCCAGAGCTTATGACTCCCAGGGCTGTACTAATGCTTTCCCCCTTATTCTACTGAACAGATTACTTACTGCTAATGCCAACATGAGCACTAGAGCCAGACTTCATATATTAGATGATATGAAGCTATTCCTCATGCAGAGTCAGATTCCAAACTATTTCTCTTTCCAGCACAATTTGTAGGTGCTAACACACAGACAAATGAGGATGGTCAGACATGAAAGAAACAGTTGTCAATTTAAAGAGTTTTTTACTTTTTCACTGTCCCCACGTCACTCAGTGGTATCTGACCCATCCTAGAACAGCTATGGCAGTTTGTGTGAGTGTGCCACTATATCAGCTAAGGTATTTAATGGGGAAGGATTAATAGGAATTTGTAGAGCTGTCATGATTTTAATTTCTTAAACATGACATGATTTGGAAGTGCTTCTGACAAGGAGAGTAGGTAAATATATGGAGCCTGAAGAGCCCTAAAGGCACTTAAGACAGTTCCATGTCCTGGCACTATTCCTTTACTTAAGGCAGTTCTTGCTAGGAGGGTAGTAGGATGCTTTACAGTCTTAAGCTCCACAATAAACTTTTCTGATGCCAGAAACTGTGGCACAATTAGAGTTTTATGATTGAAGACATCAAGTGCAAAGTTTTTTGGGGCCAAATAAACTGATGGACTAAGATACCTCATATAATATTGGGATGCAATTTATGCAAAAAGCCTCAAAGCTCATTCAGCTGCCATCCCACTGCAAGGATTTAATGTCCAAAGACATTTAGGTGCTTTATATCCTACAGCTCTACTTTAGGAGAAGCCTTGAAAAGCCTGAAGCTTCACCTGATTGAACAGTTGAGTACTGAGCATGTCCAAATCTCACTAGCATTCACAATTTGGATGTCTCTGTACAAGAGAAAGAGCCTGTTCCACCTGGTGTCTTCAGAGCATGTCTGCTCTGAGGGAACTGTCAGATAAACAAATCCATTCTTCTTTTTTAAACATAACTACTGAAGGAAAGTACAGTGGAGGTTGTGATGTCCCACTCTTTATATACAAGCAAGAGTAAAACAGGACGTGCAGAGTAAGGATCAGCTCTCCTCATCACCTGCCCTCCTCACTTGAAATAAATGAGAGACATACCACCCACCTTACAAATGAAGGCTATTCTAAGGCATGTGAAGCAGGGAACATCTCAAAATCTTCATACTGAAGTTTTTCTGCTTTACATGAAATATTTGAAAACTTCTATGGAATCAGAAGTTGTCATAAGAATCAGAGTCTTATCACCAAGGAAGAGTATGCTTGTTGCAATTCCAGCTCCAAAGATTGTGTATTTCAGTTGCAGGGGATACATGAGACTCTTAAAGGACAAAATGGAACTCTGCTTTCACATCACTGTCGTTTTTGCTAAACAACATTAGAGAAGCGTACTGAACCCTGGTTCCCTTATCTTATAGTACAATCAAAAAAGGTGGAGACGAGAGAGATAGCTCTGTCAGCTTTCCTGGCAAAAAACACCTCTGTTTTAAAGAAACAAAAGAGACACTGGAGAGAGGTTTTGATATTCTCCTACCAGCTTTTAGTGCTTAAGCACAGTGCTGTTGCTGCTGTGGTTCCTATCTAAGACCCCTGAATCCCTCCATCTCAGGGGGAGTTTTATTATCCACAGTGGCAACCAAAGCTGCAGGAAGAAAACATTCAATAACAAGCAAGTTCACTATGAATGCCTTTTTAAAAATCCTTTATGCCAGTACTATTGCAAAGTATGTTAACATGGCTTCATTACGATAATTTAACAGAGGTTTCCACCCAGTTTTCATATTTTTTGCATGAAAGTGGTCTGATAAGACAGATCTGAAAGTTATGAATTTCTAGTGTCCATGTAATATTTACAGTTTTTATCATCCTGTATATGGTCTTGTTGCATGCTATTCTGTCATATATCTTGCAAGAACTGAAAAGCAGACTTGTTTTCCTAGCATTTTAAATTACATTTTTCATGATATTAAACATTGTGTTATATCACAGAAAAAACGTTTGTACAAAGCAATCTATCATCAATTTCTTATTTGGGCTAAATAGCATTAGTTCACAAGAAAAGGCACAAGAGCAAGAGAAAATCTCAAACTCTTTACTGTGTTATTTTTATATAAAAAAGTGGTCTAACACATAGGAAAAAAAGGAAAAAAGAAAAGAGAAAAAAGAAAAAAGAAAAAAAAGAAAAAAAAGAAGAAAGTAAACTATATAACATAATTATTTAAGAAAATTTGAGGGGATTAACATTGCACCCAAAACATTTCAGAACCTAGAATCCAAGATTTGTTGAATTATTGCTGGAAAATAAATCAGTGATAAATTAAAGTCACTGTAATAACCCAGTGCTATGGAAAACTTTTTTAAAAAAAATTAGATGCTTGGGCTCATTCAGTGTCCTGAAGATGTATTAGTAAACAACTATATGACAAAAATTACTACCTTCCTGTCTTAAAACTTGATGAGCAGTCTTGAAACCAAGGTCTAACACCAGTTCACCTTGGCAGAGATATTTGCTCTGTGTTCCTTAGAGATGTTTTTACAGTGCAGTGGGAAACCAGCTGTACAGAATGCAGTAATTTTGCTCAATTCTTAAGCGAACATGAACTCCAACACTGCTTACAGACTACTGACACTAAAATGGCTGAATGAAAAATGTTATTGAATGTCTCTGATCTCTAAACTTTGACCTTACAGTAATTATATTTTCCTTTTCTGAGACATAAACATCTTTGTTATATATCTTTTTATTTGATCCCCATACCAATGCTTTCATATCTGACTATTCAGCATTGTATTTGTACTTTTACCTGCTGATAACACAGTAGCTGCTGGATTGCAATGAAACTGCAAGATGCTCCAGTTCAGAGCCTGGCTAATGCTGACAATTGATTTAGCATTGTAAGCTACCTCAACAGCGCTGGGCTGGTTTTTGTTCAGAGATTTCAGTAGGGAGTTATTTTAAGGGATATATTTCCTTTGTTGGGGCAAAAAAGCACAGTTTGTCTTAATTATCCCTGACGTTTCAAACCTCATACCAGGCACTTCCTCCAGGGACAGAAACAAACCAGTCTCCTCCAGAAACCAAGTGTGAAATGAATAAATAGGGCTCTGGTTTCTTAATGGCATAGTGCGGTTACTATTTTTATTGTGGGGGAAGAGGCTGTCTAGATTGTTTCTTTTTATCTCTGAGGAAATTCAGGGCATTGATAGGTGAAATATTGTGGACAATTAAGAAAGGAAAAAAGCCGGTCTAAAAAAGCAATATTTGGTAGGTACTTGGTTGGCTGGTATATTCAATCTGAGAGCTAAGTTTTTCTCAAAGGAAAGAGCAGGAGCAGAGCAGCTATGTATCACAAACAGACTGCTGTGTTCATCTGCAGTCTGCTGAAGATGATAGTAATTAGAAGCTCCTCTGTATCAGTTTTTACTTCTTTGGTGTAGATTTTAAGGCAATTTTTGTTTATATTTCATGTATATTGTTAATGAAATATCTGGTTGGGGACCTACTATTGTTACCAGCTATCTGCAAATTCACAAAATCTTGCAAAGAATCTTGATGAGCCTAAGCAAAATTATTCCAGTGAAGGAGATGATTATGGAAAGGTATTTTTTTCTTTATTTAATGTTAGTAGATCAACAGAAAAATTGAAGAGCTCCTTTTCTGAGCTGAAGGTAACTATTAGGTCTTGATTAGAAAGGTCTTAGGGCTCTTTCATCTGGTTATGAAATCCTGTATTTCATGACAAGTACTAACTTCATTGAAAAACAATGACCTAGGAAGGAAGAAAAAAGAAAAAATGGTGCTTCTGTATTTTTATGGTTTTTCATATGTTTGTGAAGGTGATGCTCTGTCAGAAGGAAGTCTGTATTGCTGCTGCTCTCTATGATGATTTAAATGAAGGCAGCTCTACATTGAAACCTCAGTGCAAGGGCATTTGTAACCAGATTCTCAAGGCTATTCCTAACCAGATTCAAGGGCATTTCTCAAGGGCATTTCTAGTCAGATTATGTGGAGGACTAGTTCCAGGGCATAGAAGACAGTCTGGTGTCTTTATTTTACTTGGAGGGTCATGCTAATGCTTGTAGCATCTGTACGAATGCAATGCTTGCTTGTGAATAATCAGAGAAATTCTGAGTTTTAATTATTCATTAAAGCTATTTTATAGCACTTCATCATCACAAAACAAACTTCAGACAGTGTCCAGCTGAAGATCCAACATTTTTGGCTCTCACAAAATTGTCAGGGAGAAATCGGAAAATGTGGACTGGATGAATGAGCAGTGAGAGGAGTTGAAATTTGGTTGAATCCCAGAGAGTCATAATCACTGGCAAGGTTCCAGTTGAAGGCCTGCCACTGATGATGATGTCCTCGAAGGTTCAATGCTGGGTCCAGTATTTCATTTATCCTTCAACTTAGATGAAGAGGCAGATGCCTCCTCAGCAAGTTGACTGATGACACAAAGCTGGGAGGAGTGGCCAATAACCCAGAGCGCTGTGCAGCCCTGCAGAGGGACCTTGGCAGGTTGGAGAGATGGGCAGGGAAGAACCAGTTTAAGTTCAATGAGGAGGTATGCAGAGTCCTTCACCTGGGGAAGAATAACCCCAGGCAGCAGCACAGGCTGGACCTGAGCTGGTGCAAAGCAGCTCTGCAGAAAGCAGTGTGGGCGTCCTGGTGGACACCGAGCCGTCCATGAGCCAGCAGAATGTCCTTGGGGCCAAGAGGCCAATGGCACCCTGGGGGGCATTAGGGAGAGCATTCCAGCAGGGTGAGACAGGGGATCCTGCCCCTCTACTCTGTTCTAGTGAGGCTGCATCTGGAGTGCTGTGTCCAGGTCTGCGCTGCTCAGTACAGGAGAGACGTGAGGAGCCTGGAGAGGGTCCAGCAGAGAGCAATGAAGGTGATTAGGGGACTGGAGTATCTCTCTTACTGAGAAAGGCTGGGTTGAGGCTGTTCAACCTTGAGAAGAGACAACTGCCAGAGGACCTCATCAATGTCTGTCAGTATCTGAAGGGAGAGAGCCATGAGGATGGAGCCAGGCTCTGCTCAGTGGTACTGGACTGGACAAGAGGACAAGAGGCAATGGGCAGAGAATGATGCACAGGAAGTTCCAACTGAACATGAGGAAGAGCTTTTCTATTGTGTAAGTGACCAAGCACTGGAACAGATTGTCCTGAGAGGTTTTGGAGTCTCCCTCTCAGGAGATATTCCAGAACCATCAAGTCACAGCCCTGTGAAATGTGGTCTAGGGTGGCCCCGCTTCAGCAGGGCGGTTGGACCGGATGACTCCTTGTGGTCTCTTCCAACCTTACCCTGTCTGTGACTCTCTGCCTCTGAGTCTGCAGTGTTTGTGGATTGCTCCTATAAAAAGACAGTCTTTGAGTACAGAGAGCTGAAATAGGCAGCTCTGCCAAGACTTAATTCCATTTTATGACAAAGCACATGGAACAATCTGCTAAATGATATTGGTGAGGGCATAGTGCTGCTGTCTTTGTGGATCTGTATTTGTTGAAGAATCTGGACCATTCTCTACTGAGACAAACCTTAAGCAAATGCTGAAAAGGAAAAAAAACAACTATGGAAGAGAGAGATTTCAAGGATTTCAATGTATCCACTACCATGATAATTAAATTCAGTTAGTTCCTTCTATATCCACAGTTTGCTACTGTTAGTGCTTAATGAGGGTATAAAATTTGCTAGTAAAGGTTTGCAGAGAAAGTAGGGAAGCATCATGCAGAAAATCCATACCTGGCTCTGAGAATTTCTAACACACTGAAATTCATACACACATCCTGAGAGGATTGTATGCAAACTTTGTACCCAAACTCATGCGTGCATGTCTGAATTCTAGTTACAGCAGTATTCAAGCACTTCTAACCCCATATAATAGAAAAGAATACCAGATGCATTTGGTGTGAAATGAATAAAATGCAAAACAGCTTTGAAAGGTCCTTGCCTGAAGACAGAAATCTAAGAATGAGTATTTGTTTGCTATGGGGATACATGTGAGCTGAAGTTCTCTAAATACCAGATATTTTCAAGGTCATTAAAAACAACGTTATCTTTTTTTTTGTTAATATTACCAGTAGTATAAGACTGGCAAAAACACAGATGAGGTTTTAAGGACTGTAGCACCACTTTATTTAGTGTTTAATATGCATTATTTTATAAGCCTTAATCTATGAATATATAGTTGGATATAGTTCTGTCATTATATCTTACTTGTCCTGTTGGTATAGCAATTTTGTGCTTATAATTTTTTTCCATGATTACTGAAAATTTTGCTTCAATAAGAGGCAGTTGATTGTACCAATTTTCATTAAATTTTGCTAATTTAATAATGTTTTTATTCCCATATGGTGTTAGGCATACAATAGAATTTACAGGTAATTTAGGGGCGACGAGGTAAAATTTAGTCCAATAATCAATGTTGTAAAAGTATGACCATGGGCTCTATGAAAATGCTGTGGACTAAAGTTAGACAACCATGCTTTAAAGATAGGGTATGTGTGCTCAATCGCACAAAAGTTGCATTACTTATCAGCCTACATAAATATCATAGTCTACAAAAATACTACAAAATTATAATGTTGTTATGTGCCAAGATGTTATTAAAGGATATTAAAAAATTCTATAAAGTATAAAAAATAGTGATTATCTGCTCAATGGCTGAAATAGTGAGACAATTACCCTGCTTCCATTCATAGCAAGGTCAATAAAAATTTTTCTTTGTTATTTTGACCTTACCCATTACAGAACATGGAGTTGATTAAATGGAAATAGAAAATGAATTTCAAATGACAAAATAACACCGTGGTGAATTCTGGAATCTTAAGTGCTACAGAACAGAAAGCAAATATTAGCTTTAAGCTATATTAGCTAAAATTATTTTAGATAAAAAATATATTCAGATGTTTATTTAATAGTGAGGCCTAAGATACTGAGAGAAAATCACTGATAAGTTTTGTTTCTTTCATCTCCTTTTTTTGTAAATGAATTCTGGTGCCAAAAGTCCAGCTATATTTCTTTGTCATACATTATGACATTTTTAGTTTATATTTTTTTTTAATTTTTAATTTTTTAATATGCATGTAAATATAAAATCTTGATAGAATTAAAAATCTTTCACAGTCAGAGATCTTCAAATGGGTTTTAAGGACATGGTTAATTTTTTTTTTTCAAAACCACTGAATCACAGAATAAGCTGAATTGAAAGGGACACACAAGGATCCTGGCCCTGCACAAGATCATCCCCAAGAATGACACCGTGTGCCTGAGTGCATTGTCCAAAAATGCACTGAACTCTGCCAGGCTGGTGCTGTGACCACTTCCCTGGGGAGCCTGTTCTAGTGCCCAGCCACCCTCTGGGTGAAGAACATTTTCCTATATCCGACCTAAACCTGCCCTGACACAGCTTCAGGCCATTCCCTTGGGTCCTGTCACTGGCCACCACAGAGAAGGGGTCAGTGCCTGCCCCTCCTCTGTCCCTCACGAGGAAGTTGTAACTGCAACGAGATCTTCCCTCAGTCTCCTCCTTGTGATGAGCAGATCAATAAAAAACTACCTTAGAATTGGACTATACACTGCTTGAATTATTCTGAATCTTCTAGATATGTTGGAGGTTTTCAAACTAAATTTTTTCCAGCAAAATACTTTGCTCATAAGAGGCAGCAAATACATATATTCACAGTGGTCACTGAGCCTGCACCCTGTCTAGGGCTATCTCTGTTAACTCTGTTCTTGTACCTGTTTGATTTTAGGAAACACACCGTAGTGTTCTTGTTGATTTCTTGCTTATCATTATTTACTAAGCTACAATACACAAAAAGTTACAACTGAAAGGCAGATTAATAATTCATACCTCTATTATAAAAATCTGTAAATTGTATTCCAAGCAATGAGCTGCATCTGTTACCTAAAAATAAGAAGACAGGCACAGCATGGTAACAATTTAGAATATAGAGCATCGCACGGCAGGAAAGTTCCCATTGAGATGACTTTGGCTTAGATGAAAGTCCTAGCTGTCTACCTTCTTTGACTGAACAGTCTCATTTTTTAAAGTAAACACTACTGTATATTCTGTGAATATTGCTTGTCTCAAAGAATGTCAATAATTCTTTCTGACAAAGCCAAACTGAAAAGAAGAGGTTAGGTTGAGGGTACAGCACATATTGTCTTACAAAAATTAAGGGAAATTTCTTCAGGAAGGTGTCTGTTTCTTATATATAAGAAATATTTGCCTAGAGACTAGAGTTATTTGTAATGTATTCTGTGTTGGAAAAAGTGATAATTTGTACCAACTTCAGTTACCAAAATGTATTAGCTGACTTTAACATTCAGCCTTCAGAAGCTATTGCAAAACAATCTTAATTCTGTCTGTAGTGTCGATGAAGAAGGACAGTATATCACATTAAAACTGATGAAATAGAAAGGAATTTTTCCAAATTTCTTTTAGATCTTTGCCACAGGAAAACAGTGGCAATCTCACAGCCAGTTTACCCTGTTCCATGCCTGCTGTCATGACATTTTGTACACAGACCTATAGAGGTCATCCTGGGAAAAAATCAATGATGTTTTGTCTGTGTTGACATTGAGGGGAAGGTTCTCAGTAATTTTACCGGGAAGTAAGATGAAACATGCTTTGCTTTTTTCCTCAAACTGGATTTTCAGAAACTAAATTTAAACTTTAACTGAGTGCATTTTCCTTCTCATGTGAATACAATGACTAGATAATATATAATTTTTCTCAGCTTTTCTGTTCTCCATTACAGAAGTGCCAAACAAAACACTTAGATACAGGAGTTCTTAACCATCCTGAGGAATCTGGCTGCTTACATAATAAACCAAGTACCCAAAATAGTGAACAGGCATTTTAGTTGTTTGGAATGTGGTTTTTTTTGGTTTTGTTTGGTTTTTTGTTTGTTTGGTGGGGTTTTTTGGTTTTGTTTGTTTTGGGTTTTGTTTGTTTGTATGTTTTTAGATTTGCATAACTCAATGGCAACTTTTTGCTGAAGTTTTTTAGGAAGTAAAACAATTCATACATATTACTGTGATGATGTAACATAACACAATATTTGATGACTTTTTAAAATAATGGCAGAAATTTCCCCAAACGCAGGTATCTGAAAGCAAATAATTCGGTTTTAAGTTATGGTCCTTGTACATGCTGCCTGTAACCCCAAATGTCTCCTCTGCACAGTGGAATTAGGTTCACAAGAAACACTGAGAAAATAAGGTTCCAATTTTTCATTTTCCTTCTACCCTAAGGTGCAGAGAAGCAAGTATTTTGGGGAAATCTCAGATGCAGAAGATTTATTTTGATCTCTGCCTGGCAAAAGACAGACAAATTGTAAACTCTATGTTCTTCTGCTCAGGCATCTTATTTATTAAATAAGCAGACATATACAATAGAAAGCTGTTTCTCCTTCCTTTCTGGGATTAAATAAATATATAATTAAATAAACCTGGTGCGAGGCTCCTGGCCTGAATTCCTGAAACTGCTACAGTTTTAATGCAGACGCTATCTGCAAAATCTTCCTTCAAACATTGGGAAAAAAAAAATCCTGACTCTGCTAAAGCAAGCCGTAAAATATTTGACTTCTACTTTCTGGAGAAAAAATTATGTTGCTTGGAAGCTTTTACTGAAGCAAAGATATTAAATGGAAATCAGGTTTATAGACCGTACTGATCAGCCATTGACAGATCTAATAAACAGGTATCGATTTCAATAGTACAATTCTTTTGTGGTAGATTGTTCCTAGTCTTCTTGAAGTTTTCCTTGCAGAGCCATTTGCTCCTGATCTACTGCCCAGTAAGCCAAGATAGTCCAAGTGGCCAAGATGGGTAATGGTGATGTACTTGTTGTTAGCCTCACATGGAATGTCTCAGTCACAAGAAAGAGCACGCCTTAGAGCTGAAACACTTCTCAGGTTATTTGTTCAGTGAGGCAAGCTGGCTAAGGCAATTTTATTGATAATTTAAAAATGATTATGGGAGGTCAAATAGCTCTTTCTGCTTTGGTTACAATGAACACATTGTATAACTCTGTGAGCTTCTTTAAAACACATTTTTCATACACATGACATTTAGGTCATGGAGATATAGCATCATGCTAATTTAGAGTAATTATTGGTGGGTTTTATGAAAATGCATGAAATTTTACTGCTCAGAGCTTTGCTGAAGGCTGAACACTGATTAAAAAAATAGGTGTGCCAAAACGTTTTACTTTCCTGAGAAGGAAATTGGTTGTGGAGTTGCAGCACACACTGTAAGGTAAGGAGAAAGGGCAAAGTTTGCTTTGTTCGTAGAGTGCAAGTCCTGCCCATCTTTCACCTGAGATATGTTGAAAATTGTCAATGGTGAGATGATGGGAAGGCCTACAGGTTGCATCTCCTTCTGTTCAGCAGATTTCCCTGCCTCCACAGTCTGGAGATGTAGATGGGGAAGGAAAAAGTGATCAAGGCTAAGATGCCCTCAGCTTCATTTTCACATTCCCCAGCAGAGTAGGATGCACAGAACAATAACAGCACCATTAGCAGACAAAACCCAAATAGTCCCTCTGGAACCCTTAGTGTGGTCTCTCCTACAATTAACTCATATAGCCATTTCTGGATGGCTTCAGTCAACTTCTTTTCTAATATGTTCTCTTCAAAAGAGATTAAGCAATTACTCCTTGATGTGTGTTAATCATGTGTGATAAAATTAAATTAAAAATTAAGCTTGACAGAAAATAATAGCGAAAGGTTTCAAACGTAGATAGAGAAATCACCATTTGTTGTGTTTCACCATAAAACCCTCAGACTTTCAAAGCCATGATGTGTCCTAAAAAGACATAAAGCTTTTGTTCTGTATTTCAACTTTAAAAAAAACCATTAAAGTGGGTTGCAATGTTCAGAAAAGCTGAGGGTTTTTCCTATGTTTTTTAAAATCTATGTTTCTGTAAGAGACACAAAAGCTCTGTCCTTATTGCTCATATGAGCACTACATATTTAAATAAACCTTTCGGCTACCTAATTTACTTGCCTTAGAATATGTCACATATGTCCACTTCAGGGCTGTAACTAGGGCAAAATAGATAATATTGTTTGTTCCCACAATGATTTTTTTCTGCTTTATAGCTGACTAAATTTTCAGGCTTTTAAAAAATAAAAACCCACCAAACCCACGAATTATAACTTCATTACTTTTAGCTCTTTTTGTGCATTATTTATGGTAACACTAAAAGATGGCTTTCTTGACTTTCTAATATATCCTGATGCTTTTGTTGAAAACAAATGCTATTAGTCACCATTCCAGAAAAGTTTTATCCTTAAAGTGGTAAGTTTGAATAAAAAAATTTTGAATTAGGGACAACAATAGTAGAGTTTGCACTATGAAAAACCTCAGTTTTTTCAAAATTTTATCCTCTGCACATGGAAAACAGCAAGCAATGTATGTTTTTAGTCATAAGTACTTTATTCAGCATGTTGCCTTCAGGTCATCTATACAGAAGGTTGTTTCATACATTTGTCTTTCAACAGACATCTGTGTTTTATTCAAATTCTTTCTAACCAGATTCTCAGTCTCTGCTCACAAAATCATCTAATTCCAACAGTAAATAAACAGACCGAGAAGAATTCTGTAACCTTGTGTGTAGGATTAGATAGTTTGTCTGCAGCCATTTTTTGTCCTTGGATGAGAGAGTCTGCAAAAAAGAATGTAGAGAATTTCCAGTAAATTCTGCAGCACAGAAAGGACAGAGCCAGATTATATTCAATTCTGACGCATTCACAGAATTCACTGTGTGGGCAAAGAGGCAGTATGTTTTTGAAAATATGGTATATAGGATTTTCCAATATTTTGGAAAAATGTTATAAATTCACTCATAGAATGCATGTATTAGGCATAGCTTTCCCTTGCTAGTATCTTCAGTTTCTTTCCCTGTTTTCTGGGTTACCAGGTATGTAGATTTGACAGAATGTAAGTGTCTCTTAATTCTCCATGATTTTTAAATTGAGGAATAGAAAAAAAAAAAAACGTTCTGCTAGCATATCTGTTCAGCTATAATCTTGAATAAATTGCAAAATTGCTGTACAGGGGGTGGGCTATGACCAATATTTAGGTTGTTTTGGAATGTAAAATTACTTTTACTATCTCTTTTCTTTTTTTTCTTCAGCCTTCCCCATTCCCTCTTCCCATTTTCCTATTCCCTTCCCTTACTTTCCCTTCTCTTCTTTTTCCAGAATTTCAAAACTGTTTAATACTAATAAATAGTAATACTAATACTAATACTAATACTAATAATAATACTACTACTATAAATAATAGTAATAACAATAATGATATACTGGTTTAAATTGCTTACCCCTTCCTTAAAATTAGTATTAGCTAAAGAAAATTGTTTATGTAGATCCTGCAAAACTTAGTACCTCCCGATAGAGCACAAATGCATTGCCACAAACAAGGAGGCAGGTGGGGATGTTTAAAAAGTAGCTGAAGTTCTTAATGTCTGGAAACTAGTTTTTTTTTCCTTATATAGTCTCCAGCACCTTACTTTTGGTGTCATTCAGGTACCTGTAGCTTAAAACTGTGCCATTCAGTATTGTGGTTTAACAATTTATTTAAACATTAAAACTGTTTACTGTAGTAAAACTGTTTACTGAATATTGTTTTTCATTTTCCTTGAAACATATTTGTATCTAAAGGTATCCAACAAACTAAGCCAGACTTTTCTGCATAAGTAATAAAAAATTTTATGCAAGCCAGTTTTTAATTAAAGTAAACCCATATTTCAATAGCTATCACCGCAAAAGAACATGAAAATAAAAAAATTTGGAACTATTGCTTCATTGAAATGACTGGAAAATTATTAGAATTTTATAGTACTGAAGGAAACAACAATGAATTATTTGCAGCAAACAATTTGTTTGTGGAATCCAGGGCAATTCTATTTTATTGTACACAAACTGAACATAATCTTCATTCATTTGTCCATTTAAAAAAATGACATGCTGATATTTCAACATACGGATTATTTGTTAAAAGGCCAACTGTCTGTGTTTCCATGGAAATTTTTATGCAGCTTATCACAGGGCATTCTCAAAATCTGAGCTGGGTTATTTGTCATTTTCTTATATATGACTTATAGCTCACATTATGTTGGTTTCAGCTTTAATTTCAACATTGTTTTGCTGAGCCCACTATACCAACAATGACTATTGGACATTAAACATTATAAATTTTGACCGCTTTTGCAAACAGGAATTAAAATGGTAAACTCAGAGTGCACTGGGGATAAACTATTTCTGCTACTGTTAGATGCTGTTTTGCATTTTTCCTTGTGTTCTCCATCCTAACAGAAAACCAACCTATACATTCTTATTATCCTGTTCCTCTGCCCACTATGTACACTTCAGTAGGAGGTGCAGGTATCCAGTGACACTGAAAATCAGGCAATTAGTGTCTCTGTTTTGGTACTGAGGCATGATTAGCCTCTGCCTTGTGAATAACCCCTTTGACTGGTGAGAATTATTTTCATGCAGTTTATTGCTGTAGTTAAATTCCTAGTTTCAGCTGGGGAACAGTTTGAAGCTGCTGTTTTCTTTTTCCGGTAGATGAGTTGATATTTTAAATAAGCCCTCCATGTATTATTAATAGTAGATCATATTATAAAAGGAACATAGACCCTGAGAACTGCATAGGGTTTTTCCCCGCTCTCTTATAGTAAAAAAGGCAACTCCTCAAGTCAAGTGAGAAAGGAGCAGTAGCTGTGAACAGAAGGTGGGTTTGACTCAGGAAGAAGGAAGAGGAAAGGAAAGAGGGAAAGAGGGAGAAGCAGCAGCACTAATTTCTTTAGGAAAAAGGACAAGGAGTGCAACTGACCACAGACTTCTCCAATAGCTCCTAGTCCAGGCAGTTCTTACAGATGAGCATGGGGTTTTTTGTGTTTAGTACTGCCTGAGTGGGTCCACAGACTTCTAGAAGAGCCAGATAAAAGGATAAGAGCTCTCTGTGTAGGCTTACAAAATTATTTTCTGTTTTTCATAGGATACAGAACAACAAATAGACATATTACACTAAAGCAGTGCATCTCTTGTAAGCCTCTATTTCTACACAACCATTTCTCATGCTGGTACAGATTTTGATGCCTACATGCAGTTTTACTTGCTTTCCTCTTTTCTGACAAGACTTACAACCATACTGGCAGCAGTAATAGCACTTGTTTTTGCTGGTATTCTAATTTTTACTTACAGCTACAAGAGAAAAAAATTACATCACTGCTCTACGACATGGAACAGCTGTCAGGTGAATAAAAATCTTGGACTGTGTTCTTGGCTTTCATGCAGAAAGGATTCAGCCCTGCTTATATCCCCACTTTGACTTCACCTGCTAAATCACCTGCTGAGAGCATTATTTTTATAAGCCCTAAGCACAAGCCTAATTTGTACAGTAATTCTGCAGAATGGATTTTCTTTGTCATATCGCTGTGTCTCATCTGCTAAGTAGGATAGCACCTTAGTTACTGCTGTAGTCCTCTTCTTTGTCTTAGTGTGCTTCTGCTGAAGTCTGCAGAAACACTCCTATTTCCTTTAGTGGGAGGAGAGTTTTGTCAGCACTTTGAGGAAACCATATGTTGAGTGCACAAATAGCCATTAGCTTTAATCTGAAAGTATAAATTTTGCTTAAAAAAATTTTTTTAGCACTGTAGCAACATCCATTAAAATACTGCATTCAGTGCACACAGGCTCCATAAGCAGCATATAACTTTTTTTTTTCTGGAACTGCAATAAAAGGAACAATGGGTGACACTCCAGGAAGCAATCTGAAACTTAATTTTAAAATAGATATGACTTATTGCAATTCATGTGCAGTTTCTGAATGCAAGTAAGAAAACTAAAATTCCAGAGATACAACATTTGACAGAAATCAAGAAAGCTCATGTTATCATGGTCTTAAAGACCAAAGACCAAAGCTCTTGTATTTGGATCACCACATCTCAGATAGCAAAGTTCTGTTTTCTTGACATTTCTGATGCTTTTAACAATAAATAATCACTCCTAAATTTTGAGTTATTTTTTCTGTTAGTGTTCACTGTCACAATCTAATACCAGTCTTTACAGCAACGATACCTCAGATCAAATTAGTGTTACAGGAGATTACATGTTTTTGTAGCATAAATTTTTTCTCTTAAATTCAAGACTACAGGGACCTTACTGCTATGGTGCACTGAAACTTACATGGAAAATCATTTAATAAACTACAATCTCTAATTCCCCACTTCCACAATTGTTAAACCCATCAGCAGAAAAAAAAATCTTAGTGAGGATCCCCAAATGCCTTGAAAACCTGGAGGATAAAAATCCATGATCCTATATATACACATTCCAAAATACAATCTATCATATCCATTTAATTAAAAGCTTTTCTAGAAATTAAGTGGATGAACTCTATCAAACACAATGGACCAAAATAAAAACACGTAATCAATAAACAATAGAGACACCCAGTCACAGCTGGAAGAATATCTTTCCCAAGAAATACTTTATACTCCATCTCTCAATCCAGGATGTCTAAAGGGATATCTATATAATAAATTCAAAAGACAAGCCTCCGAACTAAACTTCACCACTCACTGGACATCAAAAACCATAGACTTCCATGGAAATACATGTTATATGTTATTCCCTAGGGAATGGAAATCTCTCCAGGTTGCACAAGCCCTAAACATTTTATTGCTTATTCCTTCTAGTCTACTAGTGCTTTTATTTATTTTCACATTAGTTCTGATTAGCAAGTTCACATTCAATTCAGATCTTTTGTTCTCGAAATCTGTTTATAAGACTTTTCCCACATAGAAGTTTGATATTTCTATTCCAAATTTGAACCACTAACATGCAACAAATATTCCAGTTTTTCATCCAGTATATCAGTCCTGCAGTAAAATATATTCTCTCTTTCTACAAGTTTAGCTAAGAAGTTCAGCAGATTCACCAATTTCAAACTCAAGTTGAGCAACTATAATCACTGATCATATATTTGGCTGAACTCCAATTTGGATAATAAGAGGCCATACTAACTCTTTTAGGGCTTCAAGAAGCATACAGCAAGTACCTGATTCCTCCTGACAGGCTTAAATAGTGTTCTGTTCAAAAAGGTTGGGTTTTTTCCTATTTTTTTCTTTTTTACTAAAAATTTTTCTGTTCTTGTTTTTGTATTTCTCCTCTATGGGGTGGAGAAGACATAAAAGACACTCCTCAAAATGCTTGACTAAATTTTGAGAGCTGGTGTCTCCAGAAAAATCGAATGATAGTGTTACTCAACAGAAAGGACACAAGAGATTTTTCCCTGTTCACTTTTGCACTAAGTTCTGCCTCCTGTTTCTGGGAGTTTGACACAAAGACGAGTCAGTTGACTTCATCTGAGTGATAAGGATACTCCATGGCTTAGAGCCCTGCTTGCAACACTGTGTTCATCAGATTTTGGAAGTCATTCACTTCTATCTTCTCCAGCAAGTTTCCTCGCTTGGGCACTGTTATTTCTTCACTGGATATGTAACCCTAGCAGCCAGAATTATTGATGCAGGCTAACTGATATTGGGACACATTTTGACAGATTTCCAGACCCACGTCTAAAACTAGGTTTTAGATGATATTTGAAAGGAACAGTGTATAATACAAGCAGGAACAAAAAAAGTAAAATTAAATCTTCATTTATTACTTTCTATTATAAGAAATTTTGTAACTGCAACACTGTCTAATTGCACCTTTCTCTTAATTCTTGATCCAGGTACAGGTTCTCAGTTTTTTTCAGTTATGCAAGAATCTCTTCCTGCATTTTCTATTGTACATACTCCAAATAACTGTTGATTTTCTTTTTTTGGCCTTAGAGAGTGCTCATCTCCATCACTAGGAAAGCCTTTCTGTATTTTTCTTGTTTTCTTCCCAAACCACTCTCTATGTCTTTTCATCCCTCCCCTAATGTCCTTTTCCTAATAACTACTTAAGTAATTTTGCATTATTCCAACCTCTTTTACAGCAGGCATAGAGAAAACCCCAGCCTTCAGTTATTATGTTCTCCTATTACATTCTCTCAACTACAGAAAAAGAGATTTTTGTGTCAGTCTATTACACATAATAAATTTTTATTAGGTGGACATTAACATGAAGAAAAAGTGTTTCATAAAAGTAACTCCATAACATGAAACTGAAATCTCTGAGCATCCAACAACAGATTCCACAAGCATTGTTAGCATCTTGAAGCACAGACAAGAAAAAAATTCAGTATGGCAAAATTGGAGAAGGAGGGAAAAAAAACCAGCTGTAATGATGTCCCCTTAACCTTCTTTTCTTTGCAGCTCATTGAGTACATTAATATCAAAAGTGGTTTTGGAATATTAATGCACAGGCCCAGTATTCATCAAGCAAGGGCAATGCCACCCCTTCATATGACTTTATCATCTTTAAGTAAATAATCAGATATTATGGTTTTCATGTGGTTACAACACAAATAACAATGGGTACTGGTCATAAATAAACATGTCCCACAGATCAATGTCATTGGGGTCCAGTTTTGTACTTCAACACTTGTGACTGCTAGCGCTCTTGGCAATTGCAGTCCTGGTATTTACCTTCTGAAACAGGTGTGGGAGTAATAATTCAATCAAATACCAACTGTAATTTCCTCTACTCTTCTAAAAAGTCCCAAATATCCCAAACATCATATTGTGCCTGGTTTCCCCACAGGTGCTTGAGTAAGGAGAAGATATGAAAATTTATGATTTGCATTTTTTACAGATAACATCTCATCTCTGCTACTTTCAATATCTAGAATAGATACCCTGCTTTATGGAGCTCCTTTTAAAACTTAACTGGAGAATTAGGTGTGGTATATGACAGATGTACACATAAAAGATGCTCAACAGATAATTGCTCTTTGCAATATTTTATCTCTTTTTTTGGATAATGAAAATAATTGAGTCAGCTAAAACAAACTACATGCCTTTCTCCAAGGCAGATAATGTTGAGTTTTCTGAGTCCACTCTACATTGTTGGCACTTTGTGGCATTTTGTATGTGGGATTTAAGAAATGAACATGTTTTTTCTGAAGAAAAATCAATATTTCAAGCACCAATTTTTCAAATGTAGAGGTCTATCTAGGGAAAGAATTTCATCCTGTGTGTTCAAGAGAGATTTTGCTTAGGAGGGTAATGTGAACCTGCAAATATTCAGATTATTTATTATAATTTCCCTGAAACATGGAAACAAATGGAATATGAGGAATGTTATCTCCATCTCATGCGCTAAGGAGCAGGCCCATACAATGATACAGAGAAGCTTTATTAAAAATTCATTAGACTGTAAAGTCTCTCATTTTGTAATCAGAATTAAGTAGTTTTCAAATGTCATTAGCTAGAAGTCAATTTAAACCACTATCAGCAGTTGCAACACACTCCAAAATGCTAAATTGAATACAACAAATGTTTTCCACTTATTTTTAATAGAAATATTAGAATTTCACATTATGACTCAAACCCACGTGGCAGTGGCATCTCTAAGAAATAAATTTCCCCTGAATTTATTTACTAGTCACATTAACGTTGGTCAAAGAAGGGGAAGGAGTTTCAGAAACAGAAATCCAGTGTCATGTTTAATTTCTGAGCCAATAGAATATTGATGCATGGAAAAGCTCAAAAGGTGTGCTGTTTTCTCCTATAGGATAGCCAGGTCCCTTGACAGTAACAGCCTTGACAGTAAGTGCAGTAAGCTACAGCAAAGAAATCCTAGAATAAAGAAAGAGTAACTTTCTAAAAAAAAAAAGCAGAAAAACTTTTCAATATGAGAGTATTGGAAGGAAGATAGTTGATACTAGTAGAAGCCACAGCTTCTCATGTAAGTAGTTGTCTTTGATATGCTTCTATACTAAGGCAGAGCTGTGATCTTAAAAAGAGTTTTTATGTAGGCAAATATAACTTTTATTTTTTCTAAAACATGCTGTTACTTAAGTATTACTAAATTTACAAAGCACATGAGGAAAAATAATTTTGTAATATAATTATTTTAGTTTGAGAAAAACTGTGTTTTCTAAATTAGTTTTTTTGAAAATTAAGTAATTTTCTGGGAAGAAGAAAATGGATTCTTCCCTTTAATGAAATTAATCTTTCTTAGGGAACTCGTGCAAGTTATCAAACAAATTACTAGCAATTTTTAAAAGTCCTTTAGCTGATTGTGCATACATCTCAGTGGCATTAAATGAGCTCATATATAGGTATGAGGTCAGGTATGACTTCCTGGCTTCTCATATAGCATATGCAGTTATTATTTTCAAAAGAAATATCCCTCTCTACATTTTAACATAATCAAAATATATAAGAGAATATATGTTTAGAGCCATGAATTCAGTGTTAAAAATGGCCCCTACATTGAGTTCTTGACTAGCCAATGATATTAAAAATTTTGTGTAGATTCTTTTCTAAATGTATATTGGTTAATTTCATACTTTGGCTTTGACAGTTACTCTAAAATAGTTTCCTGCAGCCTAAGTCTCCACTCTGTATTGTTGACTGGGCCTTACAAAGTGATGAATTATTCAATTTAAAAAGTATTCAGTCTTTTGTACCTGAAAGGCAGCAAAGCTACTGATGGATTTTGCATACTGCATTTTCTTGCATTTCAGAGACAAAAAAAAAATCTGAAAACATCCTGCTTAAGCTGAATATGGATCAGTCTGTTTTGGAGAAAAATATAGGTTTTTTTATTATTTTAACAGGTATTATGTATGCTTTCATTTAATTTCAACTAAAGAAGTATTTCTCTTGAACACCAGCAATGAAATGTGACAGAGAAGCTGGCATCAGATGTAATGTTTGGTAATATTTTATAACAGATATTTATGTAATCAAGGAGACCTTTTCATGAAAGGGCTCATATCTAACCTAGTCATCTGTTGTAATAGATTTGCAAAAGAATTTATCAGACAAACTGATTTTGGAGGATCACTAAACAAGCTCTGCTGGCATGTGCAATAAAATATTTGGAAACAGTGTATATGAGGAAGAGGAAGGGGCAGACAAACGGAAGGAGAGTTACTGCTGCAGAACCCTGTGCTGCCACCAAACTGTTTTCTGTTGCACCCAGGACATGGGCAAATCCTCAGGTGATCCCTACCATTCCTGGGTCAGCAAGGATATTCACTGCTGGTTCTTCAACTGCTGGCAGAGTTGCTGAAGTTATGGTTGGTACCCAGCTACCCATGTGGGTAATTAACACGTGGGCTATGGCCTTGCTGAGGAAGAAATACCTTTTCCCTCACCCTAGATAAATTTATCTACCTAGATAGCTAAAAAGCAGTACCTTTTCCCTCTCCCTACATAAAGCCCAGGTTTGGGACACTATGAACTTTAACGCCAAATCTTTTGCCATGTTCCCACGTGATTCTTTACACCCACATACGCTACTAGGATTATAAGCCAGCTGCAGAGTTTAAAACCGTTTATGAAAAATAGCTCATTTTAATTTTGAATCAAAAGGCACATTGGACAGATAATCTTGAAGAATTCCATCCCATCTGTAACTCAGATTAAGTCTGGTATGGTGACAGATTTCAGTAAGGAGCTGAGTGGGGCTAGTCAATACCTCTTCAAGCAACTTTCACTCCCATGTGTCTTTTATGTTTGTGTAAAAATCTTGTTTCCACCCTCTGTCACAGTCATTTGACTTTTTAAATTTCATTCTCTAATTTTTCAAATTGAAAAATACCTGATAAGATGCACTTCTGACCTCGGACTTCGCTGATGGCACTATATCAAACACTCATTTCACAGATGGGATTGAGAGCAGTAATCAATATGAAAAGGTACAATTGCTCTAAAGATGCTAGAATATAATGCTAACTTTATCTAAACATCTGAAAGATTGCAATTCTGGGATGCTTCACCTGGAGACAAAAAACAGTTTTAGTGACAGATAATATGCTGTTTTAGAAAATCTGTTCAGTATAGTTCCATGGCCCTAAACACTGCACCTGTACTTTGATTTAGGCAAATTTAAATAATTTTAGCCTATTTGCACTATTACATTACTTTTTTTTATGGTATTATCTCTGCTACTTCTAATCTTATGATTAGAACATTAATATAATTCAATGAAACTAACGGGTACAAATTTCTCTTTGCATGTCTTATATTTAAATTATATTCCTATACAGTCCTTTGAGTAAAAGGCTGTAAATTTACTGAGGAAAAAAAAAAAAGTAAGTTTTTGGTCTTTATAAGACTTATTTCAAGTAACTAAATCATGACAATATAAATACTTTTTAATATGACTGATGTGGTTTGATGTCTATTGTAAGACAGATGCATCTCAAAGCCTATTAAAGAAGAGAACGGCCTATTCTTGTTCCCTCTTGATGAGATTATCCAGCCATAAAAGATGAATTTCTGTGGTTTAACATTTCGTTTCACTGATTATTACCAACACAGTGAAGTGGTAAATACAAATGCTAATTTCAACATACTTTCAAAGCAAATCTTTAAAGTTTGATAGGCTCTCATGGTATTTTAAATTAAAATGCAAGGTACTGTAAAATCCATTTTGTTTACAAACAAAAAATGGCAATACAAATGCAAAAGATGCTGAAATGTAAAGCTTATCAAACAACACTAAGAATAAAAAACTGCTGGAAAGAGAGTTAATACACAGATAACACAAACCAAAGCAGCCATTGGGAAGTGTGAAAAGAATATGGGCATCAAAAATCTCACTAGTGTTGTGGGAAAAAAACCATCTTTTGCAACAAGCAGCAATAATCATATTCACTTTAGAAGGTTATATTTTAAGAAAGAATATACTAGAATATTAGCAATTAGGATTTTTTGTTTTCCATTTTTAGGTGCTAACTTCTTTTGTGACTGTATACTCAATGCTTCTTTGGATTAGAATTTAATCTAGAAATATTTTTCTTTTTCTGAGAGTTAGAATAAGATCATATATTTGTAGAAAAAATTCCGAATGTAGAAAGTTCTAAAAAACCTGCTATCTCTATTAATTGAGGTTTTGAGCTTCTTTTTGTTTATATATATTTTTCTGCTTTTCCAGTCAGTTTTGTTTTCTCCTTGGCCATTTCTTTATTGTGGGTTTTGCATGTATGAAAGAAAATAGTTTTATACACCCATATATATATACTTTCATACCATATATACAATTTACAAAGCTATTAAAAAATACATCCTCAGCTCATTTTAGTTGAATCCATTTATTCGGGGAAATTCACTTTGCATTTTGGAAAATGCAGATATTAAAGATATAGAGATCAGGAATCTTTTGATTTCTTCCCAGTATCAAAAAAATTTACAAAAGGATGAGTGTCCAGGTTCTGTAAAATGTAGTCTTTTGCCATTTTGGCAGATATTATGACCAACGACATCAGAGATTGCAAGCCACTGCTTTCCAACACCTTGTGGAAATTTTTCTTTCCTCTTGTAAATTTTGCTGTAGACCTGAACATGAAAACATGTGGAAAAATGGACAATACAGAAGAGCTATCCTTTGAGAAATGCCAACCATCTTTTTCTCACTTTCACTTCTGTGAAGGTATTTTTCTATGTCTATTTCTGGACAGCTGCCTAACTCAGGTTAAAGATTTTTTTGTTGTTTTTTGCTTTTGTCTTTTTTTGAAGAAAATACTTATGGGTCAAAGCAAAGGTTTCCTTTACAGGGAAACATTTTAGTACCACTGAACACATGAAAGATATGAAGGAATCTATCTTTTCACAGGAAATCTTCCATCTCATTTTTCCCCCCATACATCTCATGTCTGCTTTTCCTTACACAATTTATTAATGTGACAGGCATCCTCAGCTGCCAGTGAAGTAAGCAGTGTATGAGAAAAGGTTTGGGGAAAAGGGAGTGTAAAGGTACCTTTTGCAGCACTGTGATGCTGGCAGTGTCTGTGCTACATTGGGGTCTGCCTGCCTACTCATTGCTCAGAGGAGAGAAGCTACTATCCAGGAATCAGAGGCACATAACAATATCCGTGAGAGTGAAGGGGTTACACATTCCCTATTCCAGAGGAATAGCCAGCAAAGCTCAGTGGATTTTCAGCTGTGGCCTGTCTAGAATAACAGAGAGTTAGAGTTTAACAAAGCTCATTTGATTTTACTCATTGATTTTCATGTGTATTTCAGCATAAAAAAGTTCACAAACTCTAGCGTTTACAAAATGTGAAAATGAAAAGGTGGTGAATATAGTGATATTGTTCTAAATCTGAATGAATTCTCACCAGTTTTTCCTTGGCAGGGCACAAGCATGTGTGAACAGCAGCCTATGCACTACTTAAGTGACATTTAGTTTAAGCCCTCAGTGAATTTTACTAATACAGAAACCTAAGGTCAGTCATTCCATTTTCCCTGGGAAGCAGCAAAGTTGGCTTAAGCAGCTTTTTCTCCCCTTGCCAATGATTTCCACCCCCTGTGACTTCCCATCAGCAGCACAGACAGCACTACAGAAATGAAGGAGGAGCTTTAAATAATATGATTTTGCTGTGCAGTTCTTAAGGGAGAAGGAGTGGCAGGATTCAGAGGCCACTCATGTCAGCCTTGCTGCCAGGGGAAATAATATGGAGCAATAGTCCTGTGCTTATGGTGTGTGAAAAGTAAATCTCAACACCTGCTAAGATTTTGAAAGAGGCTTTGAAAAATGCAGAACAAATCACATATCTCCTTTAGATTTGGCCTTTCAGTCGTGGGGAAGATGCTCAGTCCTAAGTGCAACAGGCAGTTCAAGTGGAAAAACAAACCCCATAGGTAGCTAACTTCAAGAGTTTGAAGGATTACAGTTTGAATTATTAATTTAAGAAAAATTGACATACTCTGAACATAGTGGACTAAGAGATCTTTAACAGTCCCATCATTAAAGATACTGCACTGGTATGGTACACTGGAGCAGATACACAGACTGAATCAGCCAAGTCTCATTATAAATCAGCCTTTCAATCAGATACAGTCAACATTAACAGAAGCAGGCATTCTTTATAGACTGAATAAACTTACTGTTTTTAATTTCCAGTGGCATAAATCTGGCAGTTGTCATTAGGTGCAAATAGAAAGCAAAAATTATTTAAGTGCCTTTGAAAAGTACAAGATTTTTCTTCTCTCTCTGTATGTATGTTCTGCAACATGAGCCTCACCTTATTCCCTTCAACCTTGTCAGTTTTCATCACTGTTAAATCTCAGCAGAAAGTATGGGTATAACCAAACAAAAAAAAAAAATTCTTCCATTGGAAAAAAACCTGCTTTTCCCAGGAGGTCATTGATTTTAAAGAGTTTGCAAACATTTAAAAATAAATTATGTAATATCCTTCTTGAATAACACTTCAATATAATGCTACAAATTAATGTGGAGTTCCAGAAGCACTCACATTAATGCAGAATGAGTTCATCACAATTACCATTATTACCATAAATACCAAAGGAATTAATAATGATTAGGGTGATATTTTAAAGCATTCTTAATTATCATGTGCACTGTTTGTAAAATTCCAGGATGATGATAATTACTGTAATGCTTCTCTTTGGGCAAGGTTCTCTTCCCAATGGAAGGATAGCCCAAAGCTAAATGCTTCTGAAGTCCCTCTGAAATCCTCAAAATTGGAGTTAGAATGCCTTGCACATACGTTAGCTTGGAGATTGCTTTCCCTATAGCGTAAATTTCAACAGTAGGCTTGATGTAAATAAGAAAGCCCAAGAAATAAGGATTCAAGACAAACTTCATTTTTTCCTGAATCTCTGGATGGTAACTAGCATCGTTCCTCTGTGCGTGTTGTTGCTAGATTTGTGATTGGTGAAAAAAGCTCAAAGAGGCCTTAGTGAATTCTATGTAATTCTATGTTTACTTGTTCAGTAATTGGAAAAAACCCTCAAACTATATAGCAGAGAACTCTTTCAGTTGAAAACCCATTGGAATTTTTAATTTTTCATAAGAATGAGATGTATAATGCTATCATGCTTAACCTTCTTCAGGGGAACATTTTGAAAGGCATAAAAAAATTCAAATTATGGCTCTTCAGTATGTTAATGTTGGCACCATGGGCTGCCTTTTGACTGCTCGTGTTGCCTTACACATCACCTTTGATTTTACACATGCATTTCTTAGGAAACATAAGGCAAAAGTGGCTTATAGACTTTACTCCTGATTTTTTTCTCCCACAGTGACTTTCAGGCATACAAGGTGACAAAATCATAGACATGGAAGAAAAAGTGTTATAAGTATGATTTACATCAAGATAAACCTACTTCTTTGGACAGTCCAAATCTTTCCATTTTTAGAACAGGCAGTGTGCAGGGAAGCAGCCTAGAAAAAGAAGCCAGTTGTGAAATTTTAGTCTGAGTTTCAGTAGATTTTCGCTTCTTTCCCTCATCCGTCTGATTTCCAGTGCATAAAACGGGGCAGCCAGTGCAGATCCCACTACTCATCTTGTCATGGTTCTATTCTCATGTCCTTAATGAGCTGACACTGCTTAAAACTAATCAAACAAACAAAAGAAAAAGTCAAGAAGTGATCAGGTCCCAGTACATCAGCTCCCCACTTGAACAAATGATGCAGCAGCCATTGGACCTCAAAGGCTGGCATAAGGGAATGGAAGGGAATGTGTGACTGGGGAGAAGTAGGAACTAAGAGCTCACTAGATTCCCGCTAATAATTTTCTCAGGATATAAAAAAATCACCAGCAAAGCAAAAGTTATCAAAATTTTAGAAATTATCAGTTCATTCCTATGGAAAATTCAGACTCTTAAAATGGCACTTTTTATATAACAGTCTTTTTAGAAGGCTTAAAAGCCTCAGCTCTCAGATAAGTGGTTGCTTTTTTGACCTTTAATTTCCACTTTTACATTTTATCTCTAGTGAGAAAAATTTGAAAACCCTAAATTTAAAATTTCCAAAGCATTTTAATCATAAGTGTTTAAGTCATTGCTGAAAACAAAATTTGCCTTCTAACCTACATACATGGTTTTAGAAATTCTGTGTGCTAGATGGTGTGCTAACATTTAACTTTGAGATGAAATTTACTTAGTACAGACTTCATACATAAGTGATATGAGCTTAGAGGTAGTTGATAATTTTGTGTGCAAATCAATTTCTGGTAGGAAATATCTTCTTTTTTTTTTTTCTTTTTCTTTAGGAAGTGTTTTTCCTGGTGGAAAGACTGAAAATTATGGGTCCCTGGTTGCTCACCTAGAAGACTGCTATCAGTTTCAATTTTTGCATGAATGGTCCAAGTTCCTGGATCATTTGCTGCTTTCAGCAGGGACAGGCAGACTGAGCATCTGTGGCTCTTTGGCAGTGAGGCTGAAAGGATGAAAGACTCCTATAAATTTTTCTTAGTGAAAAAGCAAACCTCACAAGAGTCTTCAATCTGTTACTCAAAATAATGAAAAATATCTTTTCTTTTTCTCTGGAATATTTAATTTTCCTGGAGAATCCATCGCATTTTTTAAACTTTTGTCTTCATTTGTCTGATTTACTTAAACATAGGACTCAGGCCTTTTAGCTGCTGGTGATATGCACCTGGGGGCAGACACACAGGCAAGGTACACTTCTGACATGCTGTGGTGACAAGCTTGGTGCCACTCTTGCTGGGCATCATCACAATTAGCACACATGGGGAATAGGATTTTACTGACAATTATAGCTGAGAGTGGACCTTCCTCACTTTTCCCAAAGTAAGAGCTGCCTCTGTCCACAGGGAAGGGTATTCCTGTAAATCTAAAGAAGCTTTCTTTACAGTGCTTGAGGTCCTGAGCTATGACAGCACAATTCAATGTGTGGTGGTTTGTTTTAAGTGTGTATTTCTTAAATGTGAACATGAGTTCCCTAAGTCCAGAGCTGTTGGGAGGCAATAGTGAAATAGGGATCCTTTCCACATTGTGATCTATTGCTGTTATTTGAAATCTTTCAACTTGTTTGGCTTTATTGAGCATCTCCCAGAAAGGGGAAAGGGGGCCATAGGTGAGGAAAGTACATCAGTGACTGAATGACATTTGAACTCCTTGGTAGAGCAGTAATAAAACCAAGAAGTCTGGAAGACAGACAAGCTATTAGAAAAGTACCAGTCATGGATGTTTAAAAATTCTTTCATAAAAAGTAAGGGGAAGGTGTGTAAAGATCTTCATATTACTCTGATTGATGCAAGGTAAATTCATGGCACATTGAGATTTCACCTTTGATTGTATTTTGGCAACTGCTATTAAATTAATACTTCTTGGTAAGTCATACAAAATTAGGTAAATTGCAAAAAGCTGCTGTTTCTCCAGCTGACATAAATATTGTATTAATTAAATCTATTAAGAACACTGAAATTAGATTTCATTAACTAATATCCCCTATTAGGATAATTATGACTAATTGTAGTTATTAGACTAATGGTTTTAATCCTCAAGCACAATGTGTTACAGAAGGTTAAGAGGCCTAAGATAAATTGAAAATCAAAAGTATGATCAAACTCTTTCTTAATATTTTACACAGCTACCATCCTATGACGGTAACTATGACAGAAACAGTTTCCTTTCTTACTCACCTCACCTCATGCTGGGAAAGAAGACAATTTTTTATGTTTTGCTAGTGATTTCACATTTCCAACAGGAAGTATCCTGATTTTTAAACTGTAGGTGCTAATCAGTATGAAAAATTAACCTCTTACATGTTCTCATAAAACTGCAAAATTTTATTAAAGTTTTTGGCAAAGTGTCATCTTAAGAAGGCAAAATTCCATTCATATTAAAATGTGGTTTTTATGCAGCTGCACAGAACTATTCTTTTGTATGTATTTGCTGATGTCTCCTGTAGAGAGCTATGTACTATTTGAACACTTGTGCTTGTAACTCCATATTCACTAGCACATGAGTAATAAAAATGTGCAATACATGACCTTTGAGTCCTTCTGTGGGGGAAAGCCAAAATCTCACCAGATAATGAAAAACCCTATGTTACATAACAGAGACTTTTTCCTCCTTTGGGACTAGACAAATGGGTTAAGTGTCTTGAGGTTAGAACCGTGAAATTCAACAAGATTTTACATGAAGTAGATCTGTCACATAGCTAGAGTGTGATTTGGATTACCAGCTGCCTTTTAAGACAACACACACACAAAAAGAGCTGAGCTATACTCAGCTCTTGAATGGATAGTCATAAGGGACTATCTGTATTCAGAAAATTTACCAGTTTTGGATCTTGGGTGGATAGAAATGACCTAGTACCTGGGAAAACAAAGAGAGAATCCAAACTGTATCCAATCTGGGAAACTCAGAATTTACATAAAGTTAGAAATTTGCATCTAAAATTTAGTAATTTATCTTTTAGATGAAAGGCATCAGAGAGGAATCCAAAACAGCTTTGGATATCTAAAATGTGTAGGAAAAGACACTCTTAGAGCTAAGTACTGTAAATGATGATTCATCTGCCTTTTTCTGTATCCATGCAGAACAGAAGAATGAGAGCAGATAGAAATATCTGCCTACAGTGCATATGGAACTAGGATGGTGTATCTTGTAGAAGATTATAAGGCTGTTAAAATGCTAAAACATTTCCATGTCAGAGAAAGCATTGTCATTTTGACTACTGTTTCTGAAGATTTCAACATAACATTCTGAAGATTTGGGATATAGTGACAATACTAGTTTAAACAATATATTAAGTACAGAGCCAAATGTATTTTTAAATTATCAGTGACATTTGAGAGATTAAAATGGTTTTATTTTTATAACATTTTTTCATGTTACAAGATAAAGTTTTTATTATCTACTCATGCTAAAAATACAGCGAAAAATATTTCAGTTATTTGAGTGAAAGAGCTAGTTTCTTATAATAATTGACCTTGCTTCTCCAGAGGTTGGCCCTGGCAAATCTTTATTGATCTCTCTGTACAGTGGATTCAATAAACCAACATCTCCATTTGTTTGTTTGTTTGTCTTTTATATTGTAACATCTGAAATTCTTCTTTTGCCTTGTACTCCCAAGTACAACTTTTATAATTTTACAGATTATTTCTTTCAATTGATTCTGTGACAATGCTCCAGTTCTACCTGAGTTTTCATGTCTCATTCCTGTGCAATTTCCTAATATGCAGTATGTGCTTCTCTTATCATAACAACTATATACGCTTGCCAAATCCTCTGCTTGGAGGCCTGGAAGGAAAATAGCACATGTTACTAATCAAGAGCTGGCATGCTCTTTCATGGCTGGTTTCCTTTAAGGCACAGCTATTAGAGTTAAGAGTTTTCTTATTGCTGGGTAATAAAGCAGAGTTTCTGCCTTGGATAAATGACACAGAGGCAGGGAACACAGAAGCTGAGATGTTGAATTAGACAAATGGTTGGACATGGTGTAGTTGTGATGCTGAAGAATTCAGAATTAGACATGAGATCCCTGTAATGAAAGGAACTTCTCTTCCTAACCCTAGGCAATTATGTTAGGTCTTGTGTTGTTAAGCCTGAAGAATGACATCACAAGCATGTTTTTTAATCCTTGGCAAGACATTTGTGATTCCTATTGTTTGGAATTCCTATTTCTTTTTCTTTCCTGAACCCTAATGTTTTATGTCTCAAATGTATTTCAAGGCAGCTACTTTAGCAGTAATGATGTGCTTATTAAAATTGCACAAGCAGAAAACTAAGAATGTTCAAAACAAGAAATTAAGAAATATCACTAAGAAGCTGTTCATGCTATACACACTTTCTGCTCTTTCCTATCATGCATTTAAACAAGTTCACACTCAGTGATGTAGTTACTTAACCCCACAGGTAGCTAAACACCACCCAGCTTGTTCCATCCTCTCAGTGGCACTGGGAAGAAATTTTTAGTTTGAGATAAAGATCTTTTAATAAGACAGAAACAGAAGTAAATAATAATAATAAAAACTATAATAATGGCCAGATTATAGAAAACACTTTTGCACGTTGCAATTTCTCACCATTGGCCCACCAATGCCCAGGCAGTTCTCAAACAGGGGTCCAGGGCCAGCTTTTCCTGTAGTTTATAAACTGAGCTTGACATCTTGGTATGGAATAAACCTTTGGCCAGCTGGGGTCATCTGCCCTGCCTTTCTCTCTTCCCAACCTGTGCCTTGCTGATTGGATAGTGTTAAAAGCTGAAAGGTCATTGACTTAGTGCAAACACCACATGACAACAATTAGAACATTAGTGTGTTATTGACATTATTCATATCCTAAATCCAAAACTGAGCACTATACCAGCCAATAGGAAGAAAATTAATTCCCTCCCAGCCAAAAACAGGGCAATACCCACTCCTTATTCTGAACTATCTATATCATGCCCAGGTCTCACATTTTTCAAGACATACACACACAGATATCATTCCCTGAATTTATGGGCCATTTCTTGAAAATATCCATTGTTTTTGATTTATAAAATTATATTAAGTTCCACATGTAACAGTAGTTTCTTGAGGCAGGAGAGGTGGATTGGTGTTTTTAATTGTTGTTTAATGAAGACAGTTCTAGTTGGAGGGGGCCACTAACCTGGCAGCTTTTGCTATATATGTATCCTAATGTTTGAACATCCCAGCACAAGCACACATTGCTGTCAGTACGGTCTTTAACAGACCATTGTAACACTTACCATCCCCAGAGGCTGGTGTCTGATAAGCTCCGTGATATAGCCACTGAGTGCCATGCTCTTTGGCCCAGGTGTCTGTGGCGTTGTTTCAGAAATGAATCCTGTTGTATGACTCATGTTTCCATAAGAGTTCCTTTTCAAAGGCCAGGATTGTGCTCCAGGCAGTGGCATGGGGCGTGGGATATGTTTCCAGCCATCTGGTGTTTGCTTCTGCCATTGTAAGCATAAGGGGCTCGCCTAGGCAGGTTTGTGGGAGTGTGATATAATCGATCTGCCAGCCTCCCCATTTATATTTCAGCCATCCTCCTCCATACCAGAGAGGCTTTAACTGCCTGGCCTGCTCCATTGCAATGCATGTTTCACATTTTGGATAACCTGTGCAATAGCGTCCATGGCTGAATCCACACCTTGATCATGAGCCCATCTCATACTGAATCTCTTCCTTGATGTCATGGGGCCCTCCAATTAATGCTGCCAGCCCAGACCCATCTGTGTTACTTCAATACTAGCAACCTGATTCATCTGCTGGTCACGCTCTTCAGTGCCCCCACTCTTGTGATATGCTTTTAAAACCATTTTCTCTACCTGAGCAGCAATATGCAGTTCATGGTACGGTGGAGCCTCTTCAAAAAGCATCATCTCCTCCTCTGGTGGTATTCCAAAATATTTGCCTGTTGGCCAGTCCATGATCACTTCCAAAATTCCTGGATTACTAGATTTTCCTATTGCAGCCTATTGTGTGATCAGCACGACGCACTTACTCCATGTAGCATAAGTTGCAACATGTGTAGAAGAAACTGCCCCTTTGAACAGCAACTACTCTAATGTCAGGAGAAGCTGTGCTTCAGGACCATTAAATTCTGAAGCACCCTGATCAAACTCCTTCATTTGTTGCCAATTTTTCTTTTTCAGTTGGAATATAGTTGGCCTTGCATCTTTTGTATTCCCAGCTCCAATTCTCTGAAGTCCAACCTGAAGTTCTCCCTGTTGCTTTCTGCCAGAGATTCCAGATAAGTCCATTGTCCCTGAATGCCAGGTAGAGCACATTTTTGTTATTTTATTTTGCCTGGACCAGCTGAATAGTTGCTGCATTAAATATCCTGGCTAATTTTTTAAAAACCTGTCATTATTTAAAACCTCATTTTAAATTGTTTGTCTGCCAGGTCACTTGAGAGTAGGCTTACAGTCAGTCTTTAGCTTGAAAAGTCCATTTTCCATAACCCCATAATGCCTAAGAAAGCTTGTTTTTTATTTTGCCCATTGGTAGAGAGACAGTTGTTATTTTGTTGATTGCATCCATTGAGATCTGATGACATCCATATTACCATTTTATTCCTAAAATGGGGACTTCTGTGCAAGTCCCTTCACCTTTGTTTTATAGCAAAATATATGTTTAGGATTCTGGCTATTTTTTTCCTTTTCTCTTTCTTCTAAATACTTATTCAGTGCTGTTGCCCCATACATACATTGGTGTGTTGCAGGTGTTCTGCTTTGCTGTGCTCCAGTGCAGTCTGAATCAGTCCATGACAAATGGTACAGCTGTGTTTGTAATCCAAAGAAGAACTGCGCTCTACAAACCTCACTCTGTGAGCTTCATAGCCTGAGAAAAAGACTAAAAGATTTTGGTTTTTAAAAAGTGTGGTGTGTTCAAATTCTACCCCAAAAATTGTACCTTCTGTATTTTAAGGTTTCAAAGAACTTCAGTCACTGAAGCATATTACCCTGCCAAGAATCCATAAGAGTTCAGCACTATTTACCATGTTCATCTACCAAGACTTTTACATCATTTTCATATTAATTTACCTTGCAATGGAGTGAGCATCAATGGTTAGCAGGTAACAGCATCCTCTCTTGTAATAATAGATGTCCAATAAAGACTGAGGGTTTTGGGTTTTTGGTTTTTTTTGTTTGATTGTTTTTTTCTTTTTCTTATTTTTTTTTAGTTGGTTGGTTTTGGGTTTTTTCTTTGTTTTTTTTTGGTTTTGGTTTGCTTTGGTTTGGGTTTTTTTGCTAGCAATTTGGTATTTTCATTCATTCCATATTCAGTTCTGACCAGTTATTCTAATTTAAATTCCACCTTTGTTTTGGCATCAACTTCTTAATCTTTCTTTCATCTCAATTTTTGACAGTGCCTCATCTTCATTAGTAGCCAAGAATAGCTTTAGGGCAGATGTATATCTGCCAAGTCTGGTAAAAAGGAATGAAAAGAACTCATCTTGCTTTCTCTGTAGTATTCGAGAAGAAAAACCAGTCTTCTTACTCCCTGGCAATCTAGTTTAAAATTGTTTTCTTAATTAAAAGTTGATCAAGAAAAAATGCAGAGAGAACTCCACAAGTTCAGATCTTTCCTTCCATGTTTTCAACATGCCAAAATTCCATTTTCATTGCTGCCCATAAAAGAAATCTGAATCTGACCAGATGCTTCTTTTAAATTTAATCATCAGTGAGTGAGTTTCTGCACAAGCATTTTATTTGAGATCAAGGGTGCAATTTTTACATAAACCTCTCAATAACCTCCATTTTCTGGGATTTTTTTGGCTTGCTTATCAAAGTGGCAACAAAGTATAAAAAAATATGTTTCTTTCAGATGAAACTAAGCTAGCAAATATGGTCTGGGTATCCAGTATCTAATACACTCTAAGTCATAATAAGCATTCTGTTCCTAAGGCAGAGCAGAGAAAAGCAGAGCTGAGTATGGTCTGAAAGCCCTCCTGAAATGTATGTAATGTAGTTGCCAGTTCTCAGCACCACATGGTCTGCCAGTTACCCTGTGCTCCTTGTAAATCTAAGCAGAACTAATTCCAGATTATCTGTTTGCCAAAGTCAAAGTCTTTGGCCCATCTGCAGCTCACCGAGCTGGCAGTCTGACATCCCTCAGAGGATGGCTTAGCGCACTGTGGAGGAACCTGGAATATTTTCAGCCCTTCTCTGAGATTTTAAGAGCTGAGGTTCTGAGCTCCTTAACAGCACCTGGCACCTGAGAAACTATGTGTTTCTCTTAGCAATCTAACTTTGAATTTATGTGGCAGAGTGGGTGTGACTACGAGCCACCCATCATCCAAGGCTGTAGAAAGTAGCAACATGAAATGGGAGGAAACCAGAAACCTGGGATCCATTTTAAATTTCTACACATAAGCTTGCTTCCGTGACATTAATTTTAATCAGATGAAAAAAAATGATGCATATAAAGTTGTTTCCGTGTTTCTTTCTGACTAGGTCTTTCCTTTTATGTCAATGAGACTATTTTCCTCCTCTCTCTGTAAGCTTTCAACATTTGCACTTCAGATTGCTTCTGAAGCCATTTAATTTATGTTTTATCTAACAGAATTTTATTTCCCCTCTAATTCACCAAGACTGGGTTTCAGCCTTCCTGGCTTGAATGACTACTTTGATTTGTTGATTAATCACACTATTTTTATTTGCCTTTCTGTTTCATTTTGAACACACAACTGTTTAAACTGCTAAGTCTGATAAAAATTTATCATCCACAATATACATATATTCTACTGCCTTTACTGCCTGAAACAGACAGGCCCAACTCCCTTGCCTGACTCTACAGTCTTGTTGGTTACACTGTTGAGACTAGTAGGAAACTGGGATAAGGACACTGAAGAAGCTGAAAAATTTTTCCTACCTCCTGTTCCTATCTGGAAGACTCATATGATATCAAGCAGTAATAATGAGGAATCTATTGCACTTTTAGACATTATTCCAGGCAGATCTGCTGCTGGAAAAAGAAACATTAGGGCATTTACTAGAACAGAACTTTACTCAGTGAAATTGATTATCATTTTAGCTGAGATTTTTATTTATCCCTTAGATTCTCATGAAAGGAGATAATAGAGTATCCAAGTTTATTGAGTATCATTCTCAAACCCCCACATTTTTTAAATCAAAAACATTTGCTTAATCTCAGCAAGAATCTAGGTCCAAGTTAAGTAAGTGAACTATCTCTTCTGTTGTTAACTACCTTGGAGAGCTTGCTGTTGTTTTTCGATAAATTTTAAATACTATTTGATTTTGCATTTCCCCTTCATCACAGAATACAAAATTTTTTCTACATTTATTAGCAGACAACTACTTGAAGTAATATTTAAATACCACTGTTATTAATTCCAAATCATTTTGGTAAACTTTCATGACTGTGCTGGGATTCTGGACCTTTACATGGTATTGATCTACAAGGACAAAGTGTTTTTCTGAATTCAGCAAGAGCATATTTTAGGCTTCAAGTAAATAATTTCTTGCTCTAGTGGCATTCAGAATGTCTGAAGAATGATACTTTCATATTTCCATTTATCTAAATCTGTAGATGTTAATTTATTTGGTGGCTCACATTTCTAACAGAGCACTTGAAGGCTGTGGGTGTTATTTTTATCTTCAGTTGGTTCATCCATAATATTGTCCATTAAGAATTCTAGCTGCCTGAGAGCACGCACAAATCAAGTAATTTGGCTGCTCAAACTCCAGTCCTTCAGATACATACATAATTATTGTTTTGCACATTAAACTATACCATTTATTTTAATAGGACCGTTTAAGGTGTTTCAAGGCAGGCGCCTAAAAAACACTAAGGGGATCTAGAAATACTAACTAGAAGAAAGTTTTTCTCCAAAGAATGAATGACATAATTCAGATACTTTGGAGCCCATTATTTATAATCTAATGTCCATGGATATTACCTCGTTCATTTATAGTTATTATACATTGCATATGTTATAGTAAGGTATTATCTTAGGTATTATCTTATTTTGCTGTCTTTTCAACCATGAAACCCTATGGTTCCATCAGGCTCTTGAATGATTTTTTCCTTTGTGAGGAAAAACTTCCAGAACCATATGAAGACTTTTGGCTGTGGTCTGACTTTTAGTGACAGCTCAGGATTTAGGAGCCTGTTTTTATATCTCTTACGTCTGAGGGCTAGGCTCTGGATATCCCTCTTCTTGGAGGCCACAAAATAGGAATTGATTTTGGTTTTCATTATATTTGCTCTGCTTTTTCTACCTGCAGGTGCTATGAAGAAAGCACCAACTTGAGCAATACCTGGACAATTCTGTTACTCCATCCAAAATTTCTTCTCGATTTCTTGGGTATATGAATTACTAAGGGTTCTCTGCACCATGACCCCTGTCAACTCTTCTTGCCACCAGTGAATTAGTAGATGTCTATCTCCCGTGGTTCTAAAAGGTAAAAAAAAAAAGCCCAGGTTAACAAAGACATTTCCCCTTCTATAGTTACTGAACCCTTTTTTCCTTTTCCAGAAGAGGCAGAGGAACAGTTGATGATTCACTGAGAACAGAAATAACCCATAAATCTTCCTACCATCTTTCTGCCCAAATGCCTTTCTATTTTTGTGGTGGGTTAATAAAATAAGTATTACTGCTCTTTCTTAGAAAACCATCTGTTGCTTTGTTAGACCAGCTGTTGTCTCCTGAATTTGACAGATCAGTCTTTGTCTCACCTTAATTCTCCTTAGTGATGGCATGGTTCCCCAAACAGTCCAAACCAGAATATGCTGGCATCGCTGCTGGAACTCAAAACCAACCCCCCACTCATGTCTGCCCGTCCTCACCTTGGCATTGCCCTTCATCTGTGCTAGCACAATTCTGATCTGAGTCAGAGAATCAATCCAGAAAAAGAGACTGAAATTACAGAAAATTGTGCCAAAATGGGAGAGGCAGTGCTATAGGGATAGAGTAGCGCATCCAGGGAGAGAGAAGGGTGAAATGGCTGGTTCAGCAGAAGAGCCTATTTATGCCTGCCTAATCTGACTGTGGAACTGTGGCATTGGTGAGCAGATAACCATGTGATGCAACTTAATTACCTGAAATATATCTTATATCAGTCCTTATATAAACTAACATGCAAATATCTAGACAGGAGGTATCTATGCTTCTATCTATATTTATATCATCTATATCTATATCTATCTTTATATCATCATCTATGTCTATCTATCTATCTATCTATCTATCTATCTATCTATCTATCTATCTCTATATATATATTGGGACTAGACACAGTTGTTGTCAGCTGAGGATGCAGTAAGTTTTGGGGTAGCTTACTGTGACTTTGTCATAGGAATAAAACCATGTCTTCTTTGCTTCTTTGCTGCAGTCTAATTCGAAGCTGCTTCTCATTTTGTATGCTTGTGTGAGGCTTTTAAGTTTAAGAGAAACAAATCTTATCTCTTCCACTTAATCAAAAACCTCTAGTAGTAGTGTGTTTATGATACAGCACAATATTGTGAAATAATCTCCCACTGCATTTTCCAAACAAGATTTCTGCTGAAGCATTCAGTTCTCATAGAGCACTTACCTTTTTAAATGTGCTTTTAATTCTTAGCTAATTGCCATCAATATTTATGCTGCTGAACTTTTATCCTGCTACATATTGTATAATTGCTACCATTAGCTCATCTCCCAAAGGTTTTCTTTTCAGATTCCTATAACGTATCCATGTTATTCTTTTCCAAAGCACAGATTTTTATAGTATTGTTAAATTGTCTAATACTCAGTTTATACTTTGGACCACAAGTGAAGTTGATTGCACTTGAAAATTTAGTAACTTCACATTCACTTTTTCATTTTAAGAGAAATAACGCATATGTAGCGCTGCTGTTTGTTATTTTCTATCGATTTCTAGAATCAGTGTTACAGTAGGTGTCTTAGCACCCTGAAAGCAAAATGCATCCCCTCAATCTAAGGAATTTTCTAGGTGTTTTGCAGTTACAGCACCAAAAGCCCCAAACTGAGCTCCCTACAGAAATAAATTATTTTTATTTCCAGATAAAAGTGACATAGAAAAAAATGCCAGTCACCTTCTCACCCAGAGGACAAGCAGGACATGCTGTAAAATCCTTGTACTGACCACTGGTTCTCCAAGGGAGCCATGGCCCTCCTGCTCTGTTTATACTGGTAAACAGCTCAGGGCAAGGTTCACACTAAAGATTATATTGTGGGGGGATGACCATGGCTAGATGCCAAGTGCCCACCAGAGCCTCTTTGTCATTCCCCTCTTGACTGGAATAGAGGAGAGAATTTGTAACAAAAGGCTCATACTTTGAGATAAGGGCATGTAGAAATCACTCAGCCATTACAATCAGGGGCAAAACAGACTCAATTCAGCGAAATTATTGAATTTTTTGCCAATCAAATCAGAGTAGAATAGAGAGAAGCAAACCCAAATCTTAAAAACATGTTTCCCCAATCCTTCTCTCATGGACTGAACTTTATTTCTGATTCTCCACCTCCTCCCCTCTGCTGCAGGGGGACAGGAAATGGGGGTTGTGGTCAGTTCATCATGTTGTTTCTGCCTCTGCTTACTTCTCAGGGAAGGGACTTCTCACACTGTTGCCTTGCTCAAATGCAGGTCCTTCCCACAGGCTATAGTTATTCACTGCTCCAGTGTGGGTCTCCTCCATGGGGTGCATTCCTTCAGGAACACACAACTCCAGCGTTGGTTCACCACAGGGTCACAGGTCCTGCCAGTGTGGGAATCTCTCTTCATAGAAGCACAGGTGCTGCCAGGGTCCTGCTCTAGCATGGGCTTCCCATGGGATCACAGCCTCCTTGAGGCATCCACCAGCTCTGCAGGGTGGATATCTGCTCCACCATGGACCTCCCTGGGCTGCAGGGGCACAGCTCCCTCACCGTGGTCTTCATCACAGGCTGAAGGGGAACTCCATCTCTGATGCCTGGAGCACCAAGTCCTCCTCCTTCTTCAGTGGCCTTGTTGCCTGCAGAGTGGTTACTCTCACCTGTTCTCATGCCACTCTTCCCTGGTTATTGTTTTCATGTAACAACTTTATTTTTTCTTCTTAAATATGCGGCCACAGATGCATTATGCTGTCATTGAAGTGTTAAGTCCTGGAAGAGGCATGTCCAACTTGGGGCCAATTGAAACTGCCTTTGTTGGATGCAGAGGAAGCTTTTAGCAGCTTCTCAGGAAAAAAAAAACCACACTTGTGACTGCCCCACTATCAAGACCTTGCCACAGAAACCCAATACACCCATGCTAACCACACTGTTTAATGGCAAGTCCAATCCTTACATGCTATTTTGCCTAAATAGATGAGCACTTTCCCATTCAATGTCCAAATAAGGTTTGATCAAGTAGCATATTATGGTGTCTATTCCCAGAAAGGATGAAGCTGCCTAATTCTGTGGGATTTGGAATGCAAACTATGCCATGTAACTGGCCTTAAAGCCAGTAAATAACAGCTGTTGGGGATTTTTTATTCAAAATTAAGGATACAGCCTTTGACCACATCTAAGTTCTGGGTCCTGAGAGCAAGGGAGAAAATTCAGCTGCAGACCATACAACCAAAGCTGAAAATTCTCTGTGTAAAAAGTGTTAAGAAATATTGTGAAGCGAAAACTAATTATAATTGTTACTCATGTGTGCTGTATAAGGTTTGTGAAAAAGCTTTGTGCAAAAGTGGTCTGTTTCATGACACTTTTCAGATTTCATTTGTTTCTGTTCTTAGCCTGGTACAAAAGTGCTGGTTTGGCAGGAGTAGGGTTTGTTATCTTCACAGTGGCTGTACCAGGCTGTACAACCCTGTGTACCAAGGCTGATAATGTGGAGATGTTTTTGTTATTGCTGAGCAGAGCTTACACAAATCTAAATAATTTTATGGTTTTCATACTGTCATGCTGGGGAAGAAACAGGGTCCATGAGAAATTGTGAGGAGACATAGCTGGGACATCTGATCCCAAGTGAAAAAGCAATATTTCATACCTTATGGTGTCAGGCTCAATATATAAAGTGGGGAGAAAAAGAAAGGAAGAAGGAGAGGATGTTTGGAGTGATGGGCTTCCCAAGTAACTGTTGCATGTCATGGGGTTATTCTGCTATTCTGTTCAAACATGAGAAAGATTCATGTTGATTAACTGATCCAGAGGATTAGTTCCATCTTTCTTTTAGAAGAAAGTGTCATCTTTCAGGCAAGGACTACAGGACCAGAACTCAGTGACAGAGAAGATCTTGGTGACTTCATGGGATAATCAGTTGGATATAAAATTTCAACTTAACACCAGGTTTAGAACAGGCAGAGATTCAGAATCATTCACTGAAAATGTCAAAGAAAATAAAAAACCAAAATCTTTTTGCTACATGTCCGCAGCCACTATGGAATATGGATGCTGATTTTGGTATCCAAAAAGCACCACAGTTCTTCTGTGTGCCACATGACCAGTTGTGACCATGCTTAAAAAAATAGGTGGAGTGGGGAGAGTAGTTGGGTGTGGGTGTTGGATATATGCAAAAAAGCTAAAAAAGGGCAAAAAAATAGAAGTAGCCATGGAGTTTATTTAATCATATTGTAGAAGAATTTACAGTGTCTAGAAAAAATTTATTCACAGAATTCTTCAAAACACAATGGAAATATTAAATTAAATATCTGGCAGTTATAATTTTACAGATGGCTTTACCAGTTTCCCATTATTGTTATCTCTATGCTGCAAAGTTCATTGATGTTGCAGTGGATGAAAACATTTTGTATTGCCATATGCACTGTCTGATGTGCATGCGAAGAAAGGGAGATTTAGGTCATTGATTCAGTTGCAAGTTTTGTCTTGATTAAAGGATATTCCATCAAGACCAATTAAGGTAATTAAAATATAGTTTAAAATAAGGAAGTTCTAATTATATCCAACTTGGGGAGACGACGGGAGGAGGAAAGAAGGAGATTTGAAAGTTCATGTATTCTTTTAAAGAGTCTGGGTCTTTTGCATTAGGCAGACATATTACAGTGGTCTTGCCAGTACCAAAAAGAAATATAAAATAATGGAAATATGATTGCATGTTTTAAAGAAGGTTACAAACTTCTATGCCATGAACATATCCAAAGTGTGTTTCACTGTAAAACCTTGCCTTGAATTTCAGCATTCACAAATCCTTGAAAAGAGACAGAGAAGCAGAACAGTGTTCCATAAAGGCTTTCTCTGCTCAGTGGGAAAATGGAGATGTCAGTGACATCAAGTTTATTATTCACTCATCTTATCAACTCACTAATTTCCTTTATTTGCAAGCAAGTGGTTCTCTTGCACTGTTTTACACAAGGGCAGATTAGTGCTGCTAACAGTGGTGGGAATCAACATGACATCAGTTGTGTTTTTCCTTGATTGTAAGAAGCTCACTGTAAACCAGGATCATATCTCTTTTGACTGATTATTCCTTTATCTCCCGTTAAGCTTATGTTGAACTATTTAAATTCTTTTGCCACTTGCTCCTTTTAGGCAGCCTATGCATCAAGTAGGTTTTTTCCATGTGGTTGAAGGATGGGTGAGTATCCTTTACTTTTACTGCACTGTTAATTATTTAATAGTCACTTCCCAACCCAGAGTTTGTGCTTTTCTCTATTTGTTTTTTCTCTCTGTGCAGTGACCCACAATAAAACTCATTAATAGCCAGATGCCTTTAGGGAACACCCTCTTTGAACACATTACAATACGCAACAGTAATTAAGAATACATTTGGAAGCTGTTACACATTTATTCCTGACATTCATGTCAGTTCTAAATTCAGCTAGACATTAAACTCATTTTGCGACAGGTTTTCTCATGGCTGGCTCTGAGCACCTGATGAGCAGGTTGTGCATCAACACATTACTTCCACAGATAGCAATTGAAAGCCTGAAGTACTGTGGTAGGAATTTCCACTCCTGTACATCACTGAGTGTTATGCTTGGTGAGATGTGATAGTCACAAAAATGTCTAAACCCAGAGCCCAGTTTTAGACCTGGGTCACAAAACACTTTTCCAGGTGCTTTTCTGCAGCTTTAACTATGGCAAGATTCTGCTAGATATGAAATCATTGGGATGGATATATTATCACTTTAAACAAGCTTAAAAGAGCTATTTTAAAAATTCCAGTGACTGTAACTCTGACACTACTAAAACTCAGAGATTTAATAGTCCAAACAGCTTTCTCCAGATTTTATGTTGGCACCAAGGTCACAAATGCACTTTTCACAGCATAAAAAAATACGTGGTGGCTAGTAAGTAGTTTATGTATATCTCTTTGTTCTGAAGAAGGCTTTGCATTTTGAATTACATGGGACCATGAGCTTATGTATAAGAAGAATCATGTGGGTATTAAACTAAAATAACCCTCTGAATAAAAGAGCTTTTCAGGTAACATGCAAACATGTGAAGGCCAGTTTCAAAAGCCAAAGAAAGCATCTCACATGGCATTGAATAGTAGCTGAAAATCCTCACATGTAAGAGGATTACGAGCTGCCATTGCATTATTCAAAGGACAGAAGCATGAATTAGAGGTCCCACTTGATGTCCAGGAGAGCCAAGCACATATTCTTAGTGACATTAAAAAAAATATGCTTCAGTAAGTAGCTGGTAGGTTTTTCTAGTAGGAAAAAATATGCCAACTATAAACTATAGCAGAAAGAAAGACTAATAAATAAATAAATATATGTGTTTATAAAGACAGTTCTTTAACAATGAAAAATAGTGAATAATGACAAAACCAAGTCCTTTCCAGCAAACAAAAACCCCCTGCTGTATTAAGGCAAAGTGTTCTATTTTCCACCTCTCATTGTTCATACAAATACAACATTTTAGCTATAAACGATACTCACACAATTAACATTATTGAAGTTGAAAAGAAATCTGTTGGTAATTATTGAAAGGATGATGTACATCAGCAGCAGGAAGGCAGAGTTCTCAGTTTCACTCAGTAAAGCATGCTGGAATGTTTGTTAGATTTCTTTAAACAGTTTTTGATTACCATCTGTTAGTGATGAAACAGCTACTCTGTTAATCCATCCACTGGGGGGGGAAAATATTAAAAAAAGAGAAAGTGAAAACAAATAGAGAATTGAGCCAGAACAAAATTCTATTAAAAACATATCTGAGAAAAATCATGGCAACCAGGCTACTAATTCATGATTTCTGGACAGAGTGCATTCCTCAGTGTTCAGCAGTTTAGGGGGTGGTATGAATTTGGTACGTGCTTGTCCATTTTAGAGGCATAAGAAACTTTGACACCAACATGGTGTGGTGAGAGAAGTTTATCTGTTTAAGGGAGCAAGGAATGGAGCAAGAGCATACTAAGGATCAAAACTCCTGTCTTCACTTTGCTCCTTGGAGCAGCTGGTCATCAGAGTTGTGCTGGGAGTGTGTGCAACCAGACCTTTCAAAGGCCTGGTCCTCCTTCTGCCCAAGGAAGCTCACGAAAATGTGATTTGGTGGCTTTTTCTGTGGTTACTGCCCCAAAGTTCTGGTGCATAATACCTGTTAAAAATGCAGAGGACAGAGGAGAAAATGTCATAGTTTCCAGTCAGTTCTTTGTCCTTTCTTGGAGACCTCCAGTTATTTAGTATTGCTCCTAATAACAATGGCTTAGCCTTTCCCCTTGAACAGATGTGTAGGAAATGCAGGAAAAGTGTCATGCAGGAAAAGTTTTTGAAGGGGAGAAGGGAGGTTCAGAGAAACCTAGTCAGATTAAGATAAGAATATGGTCACATTTATGCACAAATATTAAAATTATGATTTATAAACTTCCTAAGGAAGAATTGATGATGTAAATTCTTTCCTCCCCCTTCTGTTTCTTCTTGCTGATTTGATCAAGGTAGAGATGAAAATACTTGGAAGGTCAGACTCAGTGGGTAGTCCAACTCATTTGCATCTTACTGGAAAGAAAATATAATATTTAGGCTAATGAGCCTTTGATATAAGTATACTTACTTCTTGTGACCTGCATTTATGGATCATAATGAGTTTTGTTCCTTGATGGTGAACAGAGGCAAAAAAACCAAAACCCCAACAGAGGCACCGTATTTACATATGTTCTTTGTATAGAACTACAAATGAATAGCCACAACAGAAGGAAAGGAGTCCTTTGCTTCTGTTCCTTGAAGAACAAAGAATACTCAGACACAGAAGAGTTGTGTGCCTAATGTTCTTTGAACAAAATTTTGGGGGTCATAATTTTCTGGAAAGTTAGAATTATTCACCAAACCAATTTGCTAAACAGTAAGAAAATATTTCCTCTTGGAAAGGACTTATGAAGCATGAGTCCTATTCTCATCCATAGAGATACCATATGATTTAGAACAGCATAGTTTGGCAGAAAATGGCATAAAGCTGCTTAACTTTGGGGTTTTTTTGTAGTCATTGGTGATGGTAACCTTTTTTCCCAATGGACTGCTATGGAGAAAGAAAACTGCTGGCCCACTGAAGGAAGCAAATGAGCCTCAGGGTCCTTGAGGCTCTTCTTATCTAGCTGGTAAATACCTGAAATCACCAATTCTCATTATGTGATGTGTCCTGAGCAGAGGAATGGGAAACACACCTTGAGGGACAAAAGGCAGAACTGCCTGAAGACAGTTCAGCATTCATTGGAAAAAAACCAACAAAAATGTGGTTTGGCAGGTAGGAGAAAAAGCTTTCATGGAACAAAGATATTCATCCATTCGATATCTGCATGTACATGACCAGGTTACCATGCTAATGACTGCTGCCAAAATTAAGTTTAAATTGTGCTTAGCACTTATCTATAGTTAAATAAAAGGTGTATTTTTGTTAGTTGCAGATGTATTTATGCCTTTGTTATAACTTTTCTGGTTTCTAATATAACTTTAGGGCATAAGGAAAAAGCAGGAAATTTTTTGTGGTTACAATGCAAAATAATTGATGATCTAAGAAAAACTGTATGAGGTTTCAGAAGAACATTTCTTAGTTTAACAGGGAGCCTGGATATTTGTTGTTGGTATTTTCGGGAGTAGTATTTGCAGGACACTTCTTTGGAAAATCTAACTAAATCACAAGTTGCCTTGTAAGAAATCTTGTGAGTCTGTGCTGCTATGGCTGAAAAACAGTTGCATCAGAAATCCGTAAGTGCATATTGAGTTTATTGCTCTTTGCTTTTCCTTGCCTCAAAATCAGATTTCTTGCAGCATGATCACAGTCAGCAAACAAGAAATTTTCAATGTACAGCATGAAAAAAGACTAAAATTGCACTAATGATATTCTTTGGCTTCACCATCTGCCTGCACTCTATTGCATTCAGTGGTTCCAATAAAATCCCAGCGAACCAGGGATGAGATGTGTATGTCTAGCAGAGCTGACTGAATAGAAAAAAACACCTAAAGTTCGCATTTCATACAAGAATCTTCTCCCATGCAACACACTGCTTTCACTTTCCCTCTTCATCTATTTCTTTGTTGCCTTGGTAAATGTTAATCATGTGGAGAATCCTCCGAACAAAACAACCAAGTGTAGGTCTGTATCTTAGCCTTTTCTCCTATGGCTGTTTTTAGACAAAAATCTGGGAGAAAAAATGCTCCACTGCAACGGTTCTGACCACCCTTCATGACAGGTCAGCAGATGGTGTCTTTTAGTGATGAATCTGACAACTTCTGGGGGTTAGTTGACTGAAAATGAAATATTATAACGGAAAAATGTGCACTGTTTTTTAACTACAGTTTCCTACTGCCATCCAACAACAGCATAAATGAGGATTCAGTGCTGGTCAAAGAAAACCACTTCCTAATATATGATTTGTGGGCCATTAATCTTGGCTTCCCATCCTCCAGTTTCAGTCTGAAAAACATTTTAGCTCAGCAGGTGATGCTGTCAGTGACAAATGAACAAGATTAAAATCAAGTGATGTGGACAAAGCAAACTGTCTCAAAATGAATCTTTCTGTACTTGGAAACTACTCAGGTTCTTATGTTGCTGGAAACAGGACTAGTGGCTTTGTGAATTTAATCTAAGAGAATTAAGAAATTGCATTTCTGTCATAGTGATATTTAAAAAAAAAAATTAGAACCTTCATGAGAAGTAACCGGCATATTTCTTGAAGCATTCAACCAAATCTTTGATAAGGTTTTACCTTATCTCAAGGATTCTTTTCTATAGAGATGTTAAAATATATTGCCTTAAGTTAAGAATGCTACCACTGGCAGTGAAATTTCCATACTGAATAGGGTCACAAATAAAAAAAGATGGCAAAAATCAGTGTGTCCAGTGGTCCAGAAACAGTACAACTGTGAGAACATGAAACACTGTGGAGGAGAGGAGTGCCAGTCAATTTGCAAATTTGCTCTGAGTGAAGGCCTGAAGATTATGGGAATGGCTTCTGAGACACTGGGAGCAGCAGTATAACTGAAGCAGCAAGGGCTCACTTTTCAAAGCTGGCTCTGGGAACCCACCTGGAAAGACAGGGTAAGAAAGAATTCTTCACAAGAAGTAGTCTAGTAGATCCAGAGAATGAGAGAGCAAACCCTCTTTTTGGGGTTGGGAGACAAGATTTTCCTTAACAGGCATCTTAAGGATCAGAAAGGTAACATTTATAAAAGTTTAATTAATAAAGAAGGAATGGACAGGACTGAAAATCAGACCCAAATAACCCCTTTCACCTATACACAACTGTAATGCCTCTGGGAAGTGAGGCAAAGAATGGAAAAATGGCACAGAAAAAAGGAGTACAAATGGAGAATATTTTCTGAGATGTCTCTCTGATTTCTCATACACTTCTCAATATTCTATAATTGGCAGGCAGATAGTGCACATCATAATGTGGGGGCACATTCATCTCTGCTCTTCAGATGCATGAGCCACCTTGCTTCATGGGTGGTAGATTACAGGGTATTAAGACTTCCAAAATATGGAAGCAGTATGGTGGCTGGGCATGTTTGCTCTCGTGAGAAGGGCTAACCCCTACCTAACTTTGTGCTTTGGAAAGACATGGCATGGTAAATCCTGGGCCTGATGCTAGAGAAAATTGTCATTTAGTTTTGGGATTCTTGGATATTCTGGGAAAGAGTACTTGAGGGACTGAGGCACAGTGGCAGCCATTTATTGGAGGGAATAAGATGATAGGGAACATCTAAGAGCTGCAGAAAAAAAGAGTGGTATAGAGAAGAAGAGAAAAGAAAATAGACGCCTGCAGAACTGCTGAAGATAAATTTGAGATAAGGAAATGGAAGAAAATTATGGTGTGTACATAATATTTTCTTTGAATTTTAACAGAGACATGAACATTTAGGACTATTTTTCAGCATTTTTCATAGATGACTGCTAGGCAGGTTTGTGACCTGGTAGAAGGCAGGAGGAGCTGCCACTGTTCCTAAATCTGATCTCTATATTATAAAAAACTTGGCAGAATTATGTGAATTTGTATCTATACTGAGCTCCCAAATGTACACAGTCAAGAAAAATGCTGCAATGGTTGATGAAGAGAAACTCAGATTTAAAGCATCAGAAAAACAAAATACTGTAATTCACTCCTTTTATTTGACCCTCTAGATGTGCATTGAACAGGGATTATGTAGACCAGCACTTCTTTAGGCTTAAAATAGTGTTCAGAAAGTTATAAGAGTTAAGGAAGTTCATCTCTCCCTTCAGGCTTTCTTGTCTGCTTTTCCTTTCATTTAACTGTATTTTCTAACAGTTGCTGTATCATGTTATTTATTTTTAAAATGGCGGTTTTTTCCATGTTCCACTTAGAAAGGGACACAAAAGACATTTTTGGAAGGCTTATTCTTAGGGCATATCTCTGTTCAGCTTAACTTTGTTCTTTATAACACCCAAACACTGTACCTTCTTTACCTGCTGTGTCTGGCCCAGGAATTTCTCCATTACAGCTCAGAATTCAGCATTAGCCTTAATCAGATAGGAAGCAACTTCCTGCAGATATGTGAGCTGTATAACCCCTGATCTAGCCAGCTGTTCATGAGTAATAACAGAGGTGGTAGAAAGCTCTTTGCTGATGGGGGCAGGACAGAGATGCTGCCAGAAACGAACCCTAGGTTGGGAGGGGTGGGGCTGAAAGGAAGCTACAGGTTTATGGGGAAGCTAAAGAAAAGAACAGTGCTCTCTGCTCTCTGAAAAGTCCTGTGCAAATGCAGAGGTCTGTCAGTATTGGCAGATGTCTTTCAGTGTTGGTTTGAGGCCTCATCCAGAAAGTGGCTGTTCCATGATAAAATTTTCTAGGCATGGAAGAATGATGCTTCTTTTTTGTGATAAAATATTTCCCTTAGTAATAGGTAGCTAAGTTACATGTTTTCAGATCAAAAACCCCTGAGGTTCTATGGCTGGGAATTTTTTTAGTCTTAAAGTGATTTGAAATATTACTGAAGTTTTCTGTCATCCTACTGAAATCTATTTTCTTCTCTGGAATTTTTATGGAGAAGGAAGTGTGGCAACTTAACCAAAAACTGCCCTAAGAGTTGTTGGACCGTGTAGGATGAAGGATTTTGTCTTGCTTCTTGGAGAATCATGGAAAAAAATGCCAAAAACCCAAAATCCACAAATCATCTAAATGTATTCTGGCCAGCAGATTTAGGGGAGGTTAGTCCCATGCCTTAGCTGTTTTCATGAGGCCTTAGACATCCAAGATTCTCCTATATCTCTATTTATTAAAAAAAGTTATTTCAGGATATCCAGTTTCTAATCAATCTTGCAGAGAGATTTCTCCAGATACTTCCTGTATGTGGCACCTGTATGAAGCCTGATGGAGACTTCTGCAGTACCTTGTAGCCAGATTCTTTGCTGACTCTCAGATTTTCAAATCATCAGAGATATGCACTGCTGTGAATGAGCACCAAAACAGGTTCAGGAAATTCCCTAATATCGCAGAAAATATTCACCTTGCAAACAACAAATGTTTTTATTCATTCCACTACCCATCTGAACAGACTATTTTTTCACTTGCATTATGTGTAAGCAGACACACCAATATTAGTAACTTTGAGCATGTCAAGAAAATATTGCTTGTTACTGAGGAAACAGGATGCTAATCACAAAACCAACATAGATATTCCCTTGTAAACTACCAATTAGGCAGTAAGGTTCAACAGGGCATGGAGTTATCATAGAGTAATCATAGCTGTGGAGATTTATATGGCATAGTAGAATTTAATGGCATAAGTCTATGGGGGACATGAAATCAAGTCAATAAAAATTATAAATATAATGCCCAGTCCCTGATTTTTTTTTCTCTTAAGTCACAATAAAATTACACGGACAGGACACAGCACCAAATTTTAAAATTTAGGGTTTTCTTCTCTCTATGTGTGTTTAAATCTTCTAGTCAGACTCATGCAGTACTAGATTATGGTACCTTTTTTTGTAAGTCTGGTATTAGTCCTCAGCAGCAACTTTTTGGAAGGAAGTCTCAGTTCCCTCCCTGTCAGAGGATTGGAGCCAACACTGCCATTAAAAGAGCTTCTCTGTCTGGAATGAAAATCCTGTACAGAGTGAGAGATCTGCATCAATAAAATGTTATTCACTCCTGGCAGAAACTCAAAGGGAAGGCAGGTGGCAGTAGCACCGCCTCCACTCTGATGATGTGGATCTCTCTGCAGAGGTCCAAGGGTTCAGTTCTGACATATGAAAATATAACATAGAGCATCTTTTGTTGGATTTGGTGAATTTAGTTCTTTTGGTTTTGTTTTCACTTGAAACAAGTGCTCTGTGTTCTTTCACATAGTCTTAATAGAATCCACGACAGTTCAAGCGTATTGAGATACTTTAGTGTCAAAGCACCAAGTATGTGAAATTTAAGGGTTTGGTAAAATGTGATAAGGGAAAGAACTTTCTCTTCCCAGCTGCCAAAAAAGTCAGCATACAGGGAAGGCATACTCCATTTCAATAAATTATATTTTTTCCTATATATCCTGTGAAAATAGTCTATGTAAAACAATTAAAATGCCTGGAAGGACTAAGCAGCCAGGTTCCAAGAATGGAAGATCTTAGGGGGAAAATTAAAATAAACCAAAATTAATGTACAATTTTGATCTGGATTGAAGTATAAATAGTTCAGGTATATTATGAAAAAATATTTTGATGAGCTAGCAGGCTATTCTCAGCTGTCTGGATCTGAGAGCCCATTCATAGTGCCCACAGGCAATGGAGCCATCAGTTGTCTTTCCTTCATTAAAGACAGAATCTCCTTCCTTTACTGAACACTCCAGCTTCCTTGAGAAGAAAGGAGGAGGCAGCAGCATAAGCAGGGCAGATGAAATACCACTGCAAATTCCAGAGTGACTTCTTGCCAGATTGATTACTTCCACCAAACTGGCAAACAGAATAAAACTCCAAAAACTCCTGGTGTTTCAGCATGTGTGATCACAGCCTGGGGTTAAGCTTATGTTGAGCATGGAGAATTTGTTACACTGATGGCAACATGTATTAATGGCAATTAATTGTATTATGAACTGCTTTAAAACATTCAGATTTAATATATCTTAAACAGTGCCTTAAAGTCATTTAATGAGATGGTGTTTGTCAAATCTACTCTTTAATGGCAAATTTTTTCACTTTTCAAGGTTTGGTAAACTATTGAAAACCCTGGAGCAGCCTGCATTATACCTTATCAGTTGTACTGAAGAAGCAGGAGGGCTGAAAGTTTCCAGAGGAGGAGACAGAGAGCTTCATGAGTACTGAGGCAGCCATGGGATGATCAAACACTGTGGATTTACTGATGATGCCTTTAGAAAGTAAAGTAGCAAATTAACTGAATTGTTCCAGAGTTCACAATCCAGAGTCAACTGAGAGATTTCACTTCTTGGCACTGGATGAGACATCACAGTGCTGCAGAAGCTCAGAATGGCTTGAACTGGAAGGGACCATAAAGATGATCTAGTTGCAACTCCCCTACTGTGGGCAGGGATGCCACCCTCGAGATCTGGATGTTCAAAGCCTCATTCAGCTCCTCTGTTACAACAGCTTACCAGGGTCTCTCTCATCTACTAGTTCTTTAAAAAGGTGGAATTTCACTCTTCCAAAGTTCAGATCCTTGCTCCTCAGGATCACAAAATTGCTACAGCCCACACTGCCTCCATTCCTAACCTCTTTAATTAGCTGGTTTGCATTAGTGAGCACCAGGTCCAGTAATGCTTCTCCTCTGGTTGCCTTGTCCAACACCTGGATGAGTAAGTTATCTTCAACACAGTCCAGGACTCTCCTGGATTGTGTACAGCCAGCTGTATTTCCTACCCAGTAGATATCCAGGCATTTGAAATCCCCCATCAGGATGACAGCCTGTGAGGGTGATGCTGCCTACAGCAGAAGCAAGAGGCTCCATCAACAGGTTTCTCCTGTTCAGGCAGACCTACACCCACACCACATCATGTACTTGGTTGGTCCTGTCCTTGGTTTTTACCCAGAGGTTCTCAGCACATTTGTGGCTGTTTTTTCAGAGGCAGCTCTTCACAGCTCATTCATTCTTTAAGGCAGAGTGAAACACCCCCTCTCCTCCTACCCAGCTTATCTCTTCTGGGCCTGTAGCTCTCAATTGTTATGTTCCAGCTGAGAGATTCATCCCACCATGTTTCTATGATAGCAATTAAGTCAATTTCTAGCTCCACCATGATTTGCAGCTCCTCTTGCTTATTACCAATGCTGCGTGCATTGGTGTAGAGGTACTTCAGCTGAATCAATCTTCAGGTAAAAAAGAAGAAAAAGTATAGAAAAGAAAAAAAAGATTTCCCAGTTTTAGATCTAGTTTTAGACACTTTGCAGTAGATGTCTATAAACTGTCTTTTGGAATTATTCTGTTTTGATTAACATGCTTAACACTCATTAAAACCAACACAAAGCAGTGAGTAAGCTCTCATTGGTCTCCCAGCTGGGAGATGTATGCAGAAAGAAGGACATTACGGTTTCTTTTCCAACTCTGCTGAGTGCTTGTTTATGTAAACACTTCTGCAACCTATCCTGGAGTTTTAAGTGGTAATAAACAACTGGTGAACTCTCAGGCAACACGCATCTGTTCTGTGTAACTACAGTAAACAAAAAGATGATTAATTCCTCAGATCATGTGTTAATCCAAGTCCAGCTGCATATGATTTTCATGGCATATCATGGCATAGCTGCACAATCCATCCACTTCTTTCTCTGATAATGCTCAGACACCTCTACTGACTCATCTGACCTTCCTGGTATGAATAAGAGATGCCTAATGTGAGGAGAAAGAAATTGACTGTGAAGGAGGTGCGGAGGTGGCATCAATCTTTTCTACGTTTTGGAAAGACAAAACACAGCCACCAACAAGAAAGTCCCACCACACCCTTAATTCTTAACATGTTTTTTTCTTAATTTTCAGTTTCAGTTTCACTAGAAAATGGGTAATTTTTCTTGCTGAGAAGGACAGTTTTTGTGGTTACCACCTAAATATTTTAAATTTCATGGATGTTACATTGAGAGATGTCTACAGAGATGTCTTCAACATACTTTTCCAAAGCAATCACTTATTGTGTCTTGTGATAATATATTTCTTAGCTATCTTAAATATTTAAAAACTAAGAAATCTGATAAAGCCTACCAAGTGCTTATCAAATAATTAAATTAATAATATAAGCTTCTAAGGCTATCTTAAAATTTCTATCATTTGAAGGCATAAATTACTAAATACAAAATTTTTCAGCAAAAGATCAGATATTTTTAAACCAAGTATATGTATTGTAGTTTCTTAGTTTCAAGAATAATCAGGGGGTAAACATAGTGCACACTATTAATTTTTCTTTCCAATATGTATTTTCTTTGTGTATGAGAAACACATTTTTGATTAATCCTCTGCAGTTATTTGGCAACATTTAAAATACAGTTTTTCTACTTCCTTGTAAATCTACTTAATGTTAAAAATTCTGAATTAAGCAATATGAATATATTCATAACAGGATTGTTTCCTTGAAAAATGCATTCCATGTAAAAGTTAAACTGAAGTATCAATATGAGGTGTCAGTGTTTTGGGTTTTTTGTTGTTTGGAATTTTTTTTGTGTTTGTTTGTGGAGCTTTTAGATTGGGGTTTTTTTGGAGAGGGAGTGCTTATAAGTTATACTTATGAACTATGAAACTCATGGCACACGTCATAAACTGATATTGAAAAATTACCTTTTTCTCTACATATGGAGGTATATTTTATGGCAAAGTTGTAAACAAAACACATTTTTAAGGTGGTTCAATGTTGCAGTGCTATATTGTCTAACACATTCATTTTTAATTTACTATATTGACTTATTTTAACAAAGTCCTCCGTTTACCTGAATAAAAAAAATATATTAAAAAAATATTTGCTAGAGGGAAATGCCTTTAATGACGAATTCTCTGTCAACTGGACATAGATCCATAATTAATGGGGATATAGTATATGAGACTAGAAGAATCTAAGGAGCTATTTAGCTGACCAGCTGCTAACTTGAGACTTGCTTGCCTAATACTTTACAAGGAGGTTGTATTTATGTAAACAAATCTCATCTCATGTGCCTGCATCAGACTAAGATGAGCTCCTAGAGTGTACTGACTACCAGATCAAATCAGACACCTAAACACAGATTCCAGTCCAGCCAAGACAGTCCAAGATAGTCAAGATAGCTACATAAACCTGTGGGTATAACATAGGTCCTACCAGAAACTTGTACCTTTCTAGAATAGCAGATTTAGGCCATTGAGATTGCCCTAAAAAGCCTTAAAAATATGCTTGTGTTTAGACAGTTAAATCCAGCCTAGCTGTATATATATAAACACACGATAAAATCTAGTTGAAGGGCCTGGACCATCCTGGTCCTTCAATGAAAGTTAAGTCTCACTGTTTTTTCCACCAAATACGTTACATTTATTTGTATACTAATTTTGGACTAAATTAAAAAGCAAAAATATGGCTTTTGAAAAGCACGGGGATTATGCTAATTCAAAAAATGTTTCTGTAACTACTCATAAGCCAAGGGCCCAGCTGGTGCTAATAATATTGACTATGTAAAGACAGTGTTCTATTTCATATTCTTCATTTTTTTGTACAGAATGGTTTTGATGAGATGACTATAGTTTTCACATCTACATGACCAATACAATGCATAAGCTGCAGCTGAACTCAGTTTTGTCATAGATTTATTATGAAGCATTCCTCACATTTAGAGAGTGTAGATTCAATTATTAATGTTCAAAGGAGTAGAAATCTCATTGCAGGCATGGATTTAAATTTGGATTACCTACATGGAGTAACACAAGAAAGAATAAGGCATGTTTTGGCAAGAAAAACTACTGATATTAATGTGGGTATGACTGTGCAAAGATAGCAAACGCAAGGAAAAAAGAGGAACTAATTTAAGCAGTGATAACGTTCTTTGTATAGAAATGGCAGTTATCAATACGAACATTTTTAGACTAATATACTGCAAGCTGTTCCTTGCAACTGCTAAATATGCATTTAATTTCATATTTACTACAGTGACATTTTAGTTAGATAGTAGTATTGTTCATTTAAATGGTGTTACTTCTTATCTTTTTGCCTTTTTTCTTATTGTAACATGTGGACCAATATTAGCTTTTAAGATAAAACCTTTCTACCAAGAGGAAACATCAGCAGAAAGGGAGGAAATAAATGAAGCATACCTTTCAGCAATTAAATATGCTGGCACAAGATTTCAGGCACACATATTCTTCAGAATCCAAGATATTTGTATTTCTTTCATAGGAAGAACTACCACACACCTCTATCTCTCTCTGCATATTCCTACTTATCCTTTTTATAGCACTTATACATAGTGCAGGACAGTGCACAAAGGAAACTTCTTGCCAGGCAGAAGGCATTTAAGAACAGAGTTGATATGTGTAAACATTAAATGGGACAGAGGTAACCTAATCTTGAAGGTAGGCTTCAGGCTACATGTGGGTTTCTCCCATTCCACTCTGATAGATGTGATATTGCTACAGCTTTGTGTCCTTAAGCCCTGCCAATGGTGTTCCCAGTAGGCAGCCAGGGCACACATGCACGAGGTCGCACAGACCCCTACCCACGCAGTCACACAGGTCAGCACCTTCACTGACACTCACATGAGCACAAACTGTGCTGCATTTCCCCATGCTTGCTCCTCCTGGGTCTGCTCTGATCCTTTTCTTGTCTTTGGTCCTGACCATAAGCCTCTTACAGTGAGTTTTACTTAGTGACCAAATGCTCTTGCCCTTCATCCTCTTACAGGTTCTCTACTTCTGCAGGCAACTATGCCATCTACCTTGTATGGCTTTTATGATGGAGTTTCTTCCATTGAGTCTGAAGGGAGTGTTTCAGGAAGAAACCAGCCTTTTCTAGACTAACAATAGGCAGGAACTGATGCAAAGGAAGTCCTAACTGAATATGAGAAGGAGTTTCTTTACTGTGCAGGTGATAGAGCACTGGAATAGATTGCCCAGAGAGGTTGTGGAGTGTGCCTCAATGCAGATATTGAAGAACTGTCCAAATGCAATCCTGTGCAAACCTGTGCTCTAGGATGACCCTGACTGGGCAGGGAGGTTGGATCAGGTGATCCCAGTGTGGTCCTTTCTAACCTCATCCATTTGGTGATTCTGTGACTCTTGGTGAGTTTCCCATCAGGGACAATGACCAAATTTCCTTCTTTGTTAGCTTTAGGATAGTTACTTCAGTAAGTGCCATTTTCACTGATGATATTGGTAGGGTTCTTCTACCAATCTTTGTATTTATCATGATTGCTCTTTAGTCACACTAAACATTTTTACATTTGCATAAAACCTATCAATGTGATTTCTCCTCTCCCTTATGTTCTGCTGTTTTTCCATCTAAATCAGAGTCTGCATGGATGGAACTGTGGGGAATATGCTTATGTCTGTCAATTTCAAGGTGCAAATTTGCTAAGCTGCTGCCTTCATGTATTGCTCCTTTTCATAAGCTCTTTCATTACACTGATCACTTAAATGAGGCTAAGGTTTCAGTTTTACTGAGCACCTGAGAATGTAAGAGTTCTGTGGACAAAATTCAACTCCCCTGTCCTCAACTCTGCTCCTGTGACAGTGGTGAATAGAGGTGAATAGTGGTGAATAGAGGTGTCTATTCACAGAGGTGAATAGACAAGAGAATTAAAGACAAATTAAAGCTCTCACCGTTGAGAAATAAACTGTTTCCCTGGTAAGCTGTTTGTTCAAGAGGCTAATACATTACAAAGTTGCATTTCAGATACAATGATGCTGACATGCCAGGTGCCAGTAGAGGAAATGTGCAGAAATAACTGATTTATGAAAATTAAATTTTCTGTGGAAGCTTTTATCTCTTTTTAAAAAGCTAGTCAAAAGGCTTATTTTTCTCCTGGAGCGTCGGGCCATGGACCTCATGTCATAGAAGACTTACGAAATACATTCAGAACACAATGAATCGGTCAAAGATTGGACTTGAAACTGGATTGGACTTGGTCTTAGAAATCTTTGCCCACCTTAATGATTCTGTGGTTCTATTTGGCCTTCTGTGTAGCATTTTTTTTTTTTTTTGTTGGATCAAGTCTGTTTTGTTTTCCTCTTGCATAAAAAAAGATTGTTAGCTTTAAAGCTGTCTTCTGCAAACAGTGTTAGGGAAATATCACTCATTTTTATTTAATTCTAAGAATTTTAATGTGGCATACAGAGCATTAATATTTAAACTTACTTACAAATTTATTTTTTACATGGTAGTATTTGTTCAGTTTTATGACTTTCTAAAGTGTAATGCATTCACATTTCAGCGCTCTAAGAGGAATTAAGGACTCTTGTCTGACACTGTAAAGAGAGTTCAATCAAACTCATATTCAGTAGAAAGAGAGCCCCATAGGATGCCAAAGAAAACAGATACCAGAGTGCAGCTAAGAGGAATGTAGGAAGAAAGAATTCATTCCAAAATTATTATTTGGTGGCTCTAGCTTTGGACATTCAAATTGCTGTTCCATAGACATGAGCTATTACCATTAAAAACCAGACCAAATAATTTCTGTATTCATATATAGGCTTTTCTGTTGCTTTGTGTAATCAGTACTGAATTGCTTAGAAGCATATTAATTTTCTTGCAGGTATGTGATGATTTTACATTCCTAGAGTCATACTGTGACATCTATTGTCAATATTACTTCAGTGAAATCACTGAAACTAGATCCTATAAATATAGGTAGAGATTCCAGAAACAAAAGAGAGAAAATAATTTTTTTTTCTGATATTTTTACTCATAGATATGTAGTTCAGAAGGTGGATAAATTGCATAACATTTGTGACTGTTTTTTTCTTCTATTCTCAGGCATTGAGGAAAGTATCTTTGATACTACTGCCAAAGATAAATAAGTCCAAAAAAAAGTTTGCTACACAGCACAGCTTCAGAGATTTTGAAATGATTAAGTAAAATTCTTCAAGATGTACTCAGTCAGATAGTCTGTAACAATACACTTGCTCCTATTAGGAATAAATATTGGGAAAAAATAAGTACTAATTTGGCTAGAGATTCAGTTACTAATTAGGAAAGAGTCAGTTCCTTTGTAACTATCTCTATCATTGCTGCATGGCTGATGGCAGAAAAATCAAAGTTGTGTCGGAGTCCATAAAAAATTACCAATGTCTATCCCCATCAACACACTGTATTGTGATGCTGTCATGCTAACATATTACACATGACTGAGGAAAATGGTTTTAACAGCTAAATTACAGTAATACAGGAGCTACCAAGGAGTTCCTAGCTTCTCTACCACAGAGTATCTTGACTCTACTGCAGCAAAACTGAATGACAAACTGACTGCAGGTCTATATGCAATGTTTACTGTGAAATTCCTGTCACTGCAATCACAAGTATTTATTTGTTAAATCTTACAAGAAAAAAAATATCTTCAGGGTTTTTTCAGTAGACTGGAAAAGCAATCTGTAGAGTTTTCACAGACATTTGCTTTCATTTTCAAGAGCTTTGCTATGGATGATTCAGTCTGTGGTAGCAGCTAGATAACATGGGCAAATCCAATACCCTTTGAAGTCAGAGTGCTGATATTCCCACTGAAGTAAGCAAGCATTTGTTAATGAGTAGGTTGACTTCTTATCTTTAGGAGTATGCCATTATTCCTAAAGTTACTCTGCTCATACATTCACCTTTGTAGCTGTGGGCCCAACTGTAATGCACTTGAGATATTCAAGGCCCAGTCCTGACTAATTTGAAATCTTGTGTATCTCATCATTTCTATTATTTGAAAGCTGCTAAGTACTTTTTCTCCTACTAGTTCATTTGAGTTATGTAGGTATTGGCTTCATGAATGATGTCAAAGGAAATTCTTTAGGTTACTCCCTAATTTGTGATTTCCCAAAGATGTATGTTTCTTCATTTTCCCCTCATTTCTCCCCATTTGTTTCTTCCCATATTTCATATTATATTTCTTTCTTCCTATGTTCTTCCTCTCTTTTTTTTGTCTTTGAATCCAGTCTACAGGGTGAAACTTACTTCACCCATTTTTCTATAAGCTAAAAACCTCAACCCTAATACATGAATAACCACAATAAAAATGGGAATGTTAAACAGTCTTCATTCATCTGGAAGCTAAAATGCATGTTTGATTATCTCATGAGGTACAGAAGGGAACAGTAAGAGCAAATAGTCCTGTGCATGCCTCTTAGAGATTTCTTTCATTCAAATACACATCAGCACAGGGCTGGATGAGCCTAAAAATAAAACCTAACTGAAGACAATTGCTCCCTGGATTAAAATTTCTGAGGCACATAAGAAAACTGAATTAAAATCACTAGAGAATTTCAGAGTAATGAGAGACTGAATGCCAAAAAGAAATGAATCTATTTATAACAAAATTAAAAGTTTGAGTCGATACAGGAGGAATCAGTGGATTATGTCAGTTATTTATGAGGTGGATGGAATTAATCAGTGGGAGAGAGAGCATCCGTGAATGCAATGATCTAACTGGAAATTAGCAAATCATCCCACAAACTCTGAAAGTTATTCATCACCACAAAGTCAGCAAAATCATGTGTGGGATTAACAACAGGTATGAACAGAAAGGTTAGCAAGCTTGTAACTTGTATGAGATAAAATTCAAATCTTTCCTGACTTTCCTCTTTTTTCTTCTCTGCCAAAGAACTGCAGATGCCCAGAATATAACTCATCCAAAATATATCATATTTAAAATTATGACTGGATTGGTTTTGTGCAAGGTTCATAGTAAAGTTAACTGCATCCATACTGCTGACTTAAATGTTGTTCTCAGCTGTTAGTCCAGAATTTCCAGATACCTTCATCTATATCCAATGTCATCCAGGCTGCAGGAGGTAAAAGCTCATAAATGAACAGCCCAAGTAGCCAAGTAATTTCCAGGAAGAAAAAGAAGATAAGCCTTGAAAAAACTAGAGAAATTACTTCCTTTATACTGTAAGTTTTGAGTGAACCAATAGTAGGGCCCATTTTGGCATTTCTTTCTTGGTAAATGCTTTTTGCTTTCTAGCCTCTACTCCTGAAAACTTACACAAAAAAATAAAAACAAAAAAAACCCCCACAACAACAACAAAAAACAACAAACCAAACGAACGAAACAAAAAAATATTTTTTAAACTGCACTGCAGTTTTGGAATAAATGTGTTTCCATAACAGAAACTTAATTAAAAACATGATTAAATATAATTAAGGTACCAAATGATGGCCTCTGAAATTAACTTAAGCATATGTTGAGGTATTCAAAATGTAGATGTACTTTATGGCCTTCAGCATACAAAATTTAAGTATCTTTTCTCTTACTGCTATTTTCAAGACACTTGCATTACTTTTCTTTTGTGAAAAAAAGCAAAATAGAGAAACTTCTTCATGCCTTTGTTTCTTTTTTTAAAAATTTCTCAAATGAAAAAGTAGACCTGTAGAGGCTAAAAGTCTGATATGCCCTTCCCTTACTGTTCTTCAGTGTTAAATATCCAGGACTGACTGAGAAGCAAAGGTTCATTGCAACAAAAAAACCCCACATATCGATGTGTCCATGACCCATACAAAGATCATTTGGCTTTCAACACTGTGTTCAAGTGTAATGGGATGATAGGCATACAAATCTTCCCACTAGGGCTTAAGTTATATTTGCAAAATAAATTCCTGTGTTTCTGTTGGTTTAATGCATCCTTCTGTGTGATCTCACATTCTGGCTGTAAACAGCACACAAAACCTTGTATTTAGAATGGAAAGCCTTTTTCTAAGGCCTATCAATATCTAAGGAATAGGAAGCTGAACTTCAAAGACTTTCCAAAGATAAAGTAGAACTTTTGACTTTCAACTTCCTTGAAACTTCTCTCAGGTTAACAATAAACAGAACATTAGTATTCAATGGTCACTTGTGAATGAAGCCATTGATGACAATATGTTGCTTACCTCTGTAATTCCATAGCAATAATATCACACAAGTGTTCACTAATGGGACTCTTGACAATTTGCTATGTATTCCAAAAACTAATAGACCTGTATATAGACAACGCATCTTTGTTCTGCTAGTTTGGAATTTTTTGAGAATTATGAGTTGACAAAAAAAATAAAAACAAAAATTCAAATCAATACAGAGAGAAATTTCCTTCTTTGTTACTTAGTTGACAATCCTTATTGAGCATCTGGCTGTTCTGTGATGTTCATTAAACCAGAAATATCAAGTTCAGCCTATCTCTTAAAGATGCAGTCAGCAACAGAAACAAATACATTTCAGCAGCACAATTGTTGATCTGTGCTATTCATAAAGAAAAATGTTTTTCCATTTTTTCACACATATTATATGGGATTGAAAGCTTATTTCATGTTCTTCAGCCATTCTTTAATCTTAATTCTACCTTTAGCTTCACTTCTTTTTTCTATCAGAGGTATACCTAAGTACAACATAAATCCATTATTAGAAGTCTTTCTCAACATCTCCTTCCTCTGAACCTCTCACTCTTCTTGAGAAGATGCAGCTTTGAGTCTTAAACAGCATATCAAAACATGGCACTACACCGAGTCTGAGGTGAGCAGTACAGAGATGAATGAGCACTGTCTTACCAGGTCAGTGCTGGTAAGTTGTATGCAAGGGAATTTTCTCACTCTTTTCTTAAGCAACCCAAGCAAACAAACTGTTCTTCTTGACCATCAGTTTCCTCTGGTTCTCAAACATGTTCGCCCAGCCATGTGCTCCTAACAGAAGATGATGAATATCTGCAGGAAACTTTTTTGGAGGTTTATCTCTCTGCTGTGTGTTCAAGTTTATTTGCTTTGGTTTGATTTTTCATGGGTTCTGGTGTGCACCTCTTCCTAGGTATTCTGTTCAGCTTTGCTGTCCAGGCAGAGAACATGATGGCTCTGGAGAGTGTGCAGCTGGCACCAGTGCTTGCCCTTTGTTAACATCCCCCGTGCAGCAAGGACTGAGCTAGCACTGGAACTGGCGTGGTAGGAGCAGAAAAGATTGTGTGATACTGCTCCCAGATGGCTATCATAACTTACTAACGTTCTATCTTCCAGAAAGTGATTATTAGCCCTTCTGTCATCCCTGGCCTTTCTTGGTAGGACAAAGCTCATTTCACATGGGAGCTAGAGGTAATGGAAAAGACATCCAACAGAATTTATGGAGAAATGCTTCAAACATGAAGGATACGGGAAATGGATTTTCCTTGCCATTGAAGATGTGTTGTAGATTGTTAGCCTGCCATGTCTTTCCTTCCACTGGCACAGTAAAAAGATTCTTTTTAATATGTAAAGAAATAGAGATTTCTTTGAGATCCGGATTAATAATTTATTTCTAATCTTATCAAATAATTAAGTTACGAATGAATGTCTCGTTTTTAAAGTTGGAATCTCCAGATTTATGAAAAGTAAAGCATAATTCAATGCTTAAAAAATATATCTCTAAAAGGCAATTTGGTTGGTCTTAATCTCTTCAATCTTAAAATAGAGGATTTTAGCTATTGAATAACTCTTTAATCAGTGAAAAAAAAAAAACAAACCACCTTTAAAAGATTGTGAGATTTTTATTGGTCATTTATCATGTCAGTTATTTCAGACTTTTGTAACTTTAAAACTCCTGAGGGGGTTATAGTGTCTTTTTTGCTGCTGTGTTTTTGTCATAGAAGAAGCAAGCAAAATGCTTTTTCTTAATTACTTCAAAACTGAGAAGCCACTTCTTTCCTCCAATTTCTTTCCTTTACTGAGCACTCCTTATTTACCTCCCCTTGCATGCATTGTTTCAGCAAGGACAAATTCATTATGAAGTGACATTTTAAGTTCTCGTAAACCCCACATCCCCAGAAGAATTTTATGGCTCGCTAATTGTGAGCATACAGGAGACAGGTCACTGCTAGGTAGCTCATAGAGTGGTCCAGTGGCTTTCAAGTACGTTCCAAAGTTTTGAAGTTTTGCTTCTAAAACCATGGAAATTCCAGAGGCATTTCTGCCATTAATTTTTCAATGAGAACTCAAACTCTTAATGTCTTTATTTTTTCCAACTATTTTTGTTAAATATTTTCATTTAAGCACTGAAATGTAGTATATTGTACTTTTGATGACACACAGCAATTTATTTCATTGAAGATCATAAAGGACACCAAAATTAATTTATGTAGGTACAGACAAAAGCGTATAGACATACAAATGTCTTTTGTTGTATCCTTTTGAGGTGATGCTGGAACATGCATCCAAATTTTGCAGTTCAGGTGTCATTCTTGTTTACAGATGGACAGCTTCATGCTGAGTATTTAAACCATAAGGTCTATACAGCACTGCAGGGATGCTGCAAAGGTTTGTTTTTCCTCTCTTGAGTCTCCTTAATCCTATTCTGGAGTAAAAATACTTCCATAATCCCTTGTTTTTGAGTGAAGATGTCATTATCAGAGATGTCATTTTTTTTCACTAATCCTTGTTCTCAGTGGACACATTGCTGCATAACCAGGATTTTTTACCTGGCTAACAAGAGATACTCACGTCCAGCTACTGCCTCTGCTCCTCCACAGTCTCTATTTGCCAAAGTGACAGGATCTAATGGACTACTGTGAGTCATCTAAGAATTTTCTTTACTTTTTTCCCCCCCCTTAGTTTTTATTTATGACAAGACACTGGAAATATACAAGGAATTAAAGCTTTGAAGAGAGATTTTTTATTCATGCAGAAAGGGCCCTGGAAAAAGTACAATTGCAGAAGATGACAAAGAATAAAGCTTAGTTCTTAAAAGTGTCACATCTTTCTAAGACTCTTGTTTTCAACTGCTGTTGCGGACTTTTGAATCAATATACAATTTTTGAACTTGCTTTTAGCTGAAAGCTATTTAAAGAGTCCTTTTTTCAATCAACATCCTACAAAGGTAGAAGTGTTTACTCTTTACTTTCATTGCTACGTTTTAAGAAGAGAAGCCAAATTCTAAAAGCTGACTGAAAGGCAAACCTTGTCTTTTGGCACTTGCACAATAGGTGCTTATACTAAAGTCAGATGATTGACTTTTTAATGTTAAAACATGACATAACTGTGCTGAGGCACTCAGACAAAGCCATTCTGTAGGGTTTTCAGCACATCAGTTGGATTCTAGCAAAGCTCTATTATTTTCTTTCTTGGATAATCAAGGCACCATTTTTTCCAACCATTTTTTAAATTTTTGTGTACCATGCCAAAAAAGCTTGAAATTAAACTAATATTCTATTTCTGGAACTCTCAGAAGTGAGATAGTAACATTTAAATGCAATTTCCTAATTGCTTAGTTGTTACTTAAAACTGGATATTTTTTCCTTTTTGTATTTTATAACACCAGGTAAGTAAATAGAGGTAAATGAAGTAATGACAATTCAAAACCAGAAAGCTACTTCCTTCATTTTGAGTATATGTCAGCATCACGACATCTTCCTAATTGCTCTCAAGTGTTCTCATTTAATTTTTTTTTTCTTAAAAGAGAAGCCCTCCTGTTTATATTTCAGTTTTGCTGCTTACTTTCTTGGTCAAATGAACTGATCAACTGCTCTAAAATTCCCATTCTTATAAAGAAACTTTTGCACATAAACATTTTGAATGATGTTTTAAGACTGTGCAACTTACATGTCATGTTCTAGAGAAAATGCATACTTCATGCTCAGCACTTAAATGTGTCATTTAACAGCAGCTTTGCAAAATGTGGTAATATTTTCACAGATTTTACTATAATTGTATCATTGTTACTCTGAATATTATTACCAATAAGCTGACAGCTAGCAAACCATCCTGAAAGAATCATAGGAAAAACCCGTCCTTCAATTGTACTATTGAAGAACAAGCGCAGCAGTTGACTAGTGTACCCCATCAAAATATCCACTTATTAAATGCTGTCTTTTATGTTTCAAAAACTTGAAAGCGCTCCAGTGGGGAAAACTAACCTAGGTAAAATGCCATAATATTTTCCTAGTAGATAATGGTGGGAACAGACTTCAGGACTGAAAGATCCTTAGGAGGGAGTCTGAAACTTTGGGCAGGCAGGAATCACACCCTTTTGCAGTTTTAAAATGTGAACAGATGGTCGTTCTTGGATGTGCCTAGCTTAAGGAGTGCTGTGAAAATAACATGTACTCTAAATGGGATGCCAGTTTACAGGGATGTAAACAGAAAAATCAGTAGGAGGGTAAGGGGTGAGGAAAATACTGTATCTCACCGATACTGCTCCTTGCAGAAAACTTGTGCCATTAGATTTATTTAGTGAGTTGCCTTTTTATGTTTAGTAACACTTCATTTCACCGTGTCAGTAAGTTTGTATTGCCATTATGCTATCAAATGGCATATTAGTGCTCTACTGAAGCACTTAAAGTGCAGCACTACTGCAGGATGCACAGCTTTCTGGTGATGATTTTTATTAAGCAGCCTTACAAGCCTCTGTGATAGCATTTTTCTTTGCACTTTGAATATAAAACTAAAGAGACTTGATGCATTGTGTCTTGTTATGTCTGATTCTGTCAGCGTATGGCTTTGTGAGGCTCAAAGTGATGTGATGTGAGATGTAATGCATCAAAGAGACTTTAAGTTTCTTCTGCATTCTGAATAATGACAGAAACTTTTGCTACAAAACTAATGTCATGTAATGTTACATAAGCAAGAGAATAGGATTTCTAAAAAAAATATAGGGCTTAGTAACGTGCAGAATGAAATTGATACAGGGGAAAGGGGTGAAATCTACTTCTTAGACACATACAGCAACTTGAAAGGAAGTCACAAAATAATGAACATCTAGCATCCTTGGATATGAGAGATGATACTTCTAAAAGCACTTTGTTGAGAATTTACAAGTCAACAACAGAAGAAAGATTACAAGTAAGTTTTGGACTTTTTGCTGGAAAACCTACAGGCTTGTAAACCGCATAAAAGGAGAGCAGGCATTTGTGGATGACAGAAATAATCCTCGGTGAGAGTGTCTGTGTGAGAGAGAGAAACCTGTGGGGAGGGGGAAGGAAGCAGGGAGACAGTGAGAAGTGCTTTGAGACAGACAGTTGGACGGATAGCAGGACAAACATCCATAATCTCAAATTGTCCTGAATAAGAGCCATGCATCCTTGACCTTTAAGGTATCTGCTAAAGGTAGATGCTAGAAGGTACATGAAATTTGTTGAGGCAACTCGATGACAGATATTTAGCATCCTAAAATAATTTCATGTGCCTGAATTAGAGTCTTCTAGACGACTTCTAATTTCCTTTTTTCTTTTCCCCATCTCCTAAATAAGCCAAAGAATATCTTAGTACCTCATGAGATGTGATGAAATGAACGTTTGAAGGGAACAAAATCATCGCAGAAATTAAAGCCGTATGGATAACAAGATATGTCCATCATGCAAATGTTTTTGAAACATCAAAAGGCAGCAGCTTTGTAAATCTTACACAGAGATTAGAAGGCTTTTTTGGAAATTTGTGCTATAAAAAGGCAGCTTATTGTAGAAAAATATTGAGAGCTGATGATTGTTGATACCAAGAAAATCTTTGATCCAAAATCCATTACAGGCTTCATTAATGCCAGCAGGTATTCTAGACACTGTGTTTCAGGCACAGTGTAAGTACTTGCTAAAACAGAGCAGGAACCATCGAGGATTTTGGACATATGGCAGATCAGGAGTAAATAGAAGAATATGTCTATTGAAAAGGACACATGGCAGGAGAGGAAAACAAGCCTTGGGATGGAGTCATGGTTATGTCCTGAGAGAAGGCATTGAAATTGGACTTCTAGGAAACACAACTGAAATGAGATTAAGTAAATTTGTGATCTTTTTGCTTCTACTAAACAGAAGACCTCACTGTATATTTTTATCATAAATAAAGCCAGTAGTAAACTTGACATAAAATACTGATTTCTCCTAATAGCAACAGTTCTTCTTGAAAAAAGACAGATATTTTTTGTCAAATCCTTGGGTCTACAAATATAGGAATGTTTTATTACACAACATCAATTCAATTTTAAATGACAGAACAAAACAAATAACTGCTAATTAAAAAAAAAGTAATGGGCGTTATCTTCCTTCAAGCCTGAGAAGGGAAAGAAATTATAGTATTTGATTGTGAATCAAATATACATACATTTATGAATTTTGAAAAACCTTTAGTTGTCTTTAGTTGCTTTTCTTGGGAAGAAGAGAGCTGTATTAACAAGCTCTTAATTTTTCCACTCTAGAATTTTTTTTTCCATAATTGTTCATGGGTTAGAAAGCAATACATGCCAGCAGGCAAGGTAGAAATATTTTAAAGTTTTTCTTAGAAAATACATTTTGCATCTGTACTACAGAAATCAGAATTTTAAATGGAAAATATGACAAACAGTTTTATGAGTGATATATCAGTAGAGGATAAAATTTACATTTCTTGTTTCTAGACAGAGAATTTAATATGGCCTTCCATACACTGGTGGTGGAAAGTTAACTAGATGTCTTCCAACTTTGTGTTTCTCTCTGGAGGAGTAATATGGAATGAAATTCCAACCATGATATGGCAAGTCTGCAATTTTTTAAAAGCTGTTCCTACAGGTACTTCCTGGGTTATTGAAAGTGGTACTGAAATGTGTGGTATCAACAGGCACTGCTGAATCCAGCTTTCAGCTGTGCCTTGGTTTTGTCACCACTCATGTTGAAATCATCTGTACTGTGTCCGTTTGTTGTAGTATCAGACCTACTACTATGTGTGACTCCCAGAAAAGTAAAGAAATGTGTACAGTTTCAGCTATAATCAGACAGTAGGAAATATTGTTTCTTTTTTATTTTATGCTGTCACTGTAATATAAGTGGTATAAGTGCCTGGAACCAGAATAGAATTAATGTGACTACTGAAACAAAAACAGGCTATCTTTTCTGATACATAAAAAATATCCTGCTATACCTTAGTGCCACCGTTGGAAAATAAAATCAAGATTTAATATATCTTTCTTAGATGGGTGGCATAATTTGTTTGCTCAGAAAGTATTATCATTCATCACAAAAGAGAAATAAAAGAAAAAGCTAGACATAAAACCAAATAAAAATGTAATCTCTGGGTGAGACATAAGACATGATGATATCAGAATCCATGTGCTTCATTTCTTGATCTTCTCTGCCACAAAACCGGACTAACATACAGAATTCCAAGAAGCATTCCACCACTTAACAGTGTTACAGAAAACAGGCTTGCAGAAATTCAGTGAGAAAAGTTCACTGAGAAAGTAAAAGTTACATATATATATAACTATTTTTTTTATAACATATATATATATGAGCCTACTCAGAAGGATAAGAACATTCATACTGTGTTTCACAATGAAATCAGCTTTTTGATATTTAAGAGGGAATTTTTTGTGATTCAAAGGAGATAAAATAGTGATTTATATTCTACTAACCAGTAACAACATAGTTGACTGTTGGCACTTGAGTGTCAGCTGCATATGCAACATGCATCAATTTTTATTTTTGTCTTGACATTTGGGCCTGCATTTTCAATAGCTTCAATTTAGTTTTCAGCTATTTTAGGGCCTGGTATAGAACTGAACATCAGGAAAATAAATATAATGACATGTAGAGCTTATCTTCAGCATGTATGTCATCATTTTCCCACCCCTTCACATAAGAAGCATGTCCACTATTTCTACTCATTATTTCAGTCTTGCAAAGGCTTTTCAGTGTCAGTTTGATTCATTAGCCTTTGTTTTAATGTTTTTCTATTTAATGCTTCTCTAGGTGACTCCTATTCTGATCACTTCCCATACCATTGTTTATAATGGAAGTTATTCTGAAAATATGTTTTCCTAAAATAATTTTCAACTGACATTTTAAAAGCATGCCTTAAATGTGTCCAGTGGGATACTCATTACCTTTTCAATATAATTCATAAATAATAGCCGACAGATTCATGCAATTCCTCTTTATGACTGAATAAGGAATTCACAGGATTATAAATTAAAAAAGGAGGAAAATGGGAAACCAATACAAATAAGACCATGCTACAGGTATGCTTGTTTTAAACTTACATCTCTCTTTGCAGTCTAGGGTATCTGACTAATTAACTCTTTGAATTCTTCCTTTCGTTACCTTCTTTGCTTTCCTTGATTCTTCCACTTCCAACATGCCACTCATCTCTTTGAAAGGCAGCAGAAATGTCAAGACTAATGCTGACATAAGAAAAAGCAGAAATAAACCTTTGAATTAACAGAAAATACACATTCTACCTGTATTTCCCTCTCCTGTTAAGAGGGCTAGAAATTCCCAAGGCACTTACTATTCTGGTCATTGTATATGTAAACAGTCAAGACATAACATAGCAGGTAAAGTATTGAGCTGAAGTCATTTTAATAAGCAGAATGTTTTCCTAGAGTATTGAGGAATACTGAAAATGCATTCTCTCATCAGGCTTTTTCTCTAATATGTCATGTTGATTTTCACTACCATCATTATAACACTTATGGCCATGTTCAGCAGTGTGGTCCCAGGGTTGTTTTATATGCACCTTGTTTATGTTTGCCATGATTTTTATTTAAGGACATTCCTAAGAACATTTTTATAAACTGTACAGGTCATTATTCATCGTTGTTATATGGATGGTTTGCTAGTTACTTGCCAGCCTGTATGTGATTTATTAGATGAGTGCTTTGATGTCTAGAGCGCCAGTTTTTCAAACTTGTCTGAAATGGAAGTGATCTTGAGGCTGTGATATATATTGATTTGATTATTGTTTTGTAAATATTTTCTTGCTAAATAGAGAGAGAGCAGAATGACCCTCTTGCAGTGTAACTACTTGTGGGAAAGAGTTTTGCTAGTCATCAAATAGGACACATAAATCAGTATTATTGAATACAAAATCTATGGCTTGATTTTAAAAAATAGGCTTAAGGCTTTCCTTTCAAACTGAGTGTTTGGAGACTGAATGAATATGTATTTATCTTAACTTTTAATATTATTTTTCAGCTCTCAGAATTCTTATTTTTACATATTTATATTGCTTTATTCATCTTGTACAACAGTAGATGAATTATATACACAAAGCTTTCTCTGATAAAAGGATATTTATTAATAGGATATATATTATGTGTTATTGTTGTTACAGGGCATATTTTGAGTGAATTGAAGCATGGGCATCCCTTTGTTTATTTTTCTTCCTTTATTTCCATGTCTTTAAATAATCTTCATGCGGAAAAACAATGATAACAAGCTGATTACAACATGTTAATAAAAGAGCATGTCCTGTCTCATAGACCTGAATAATGGGTTTTGTTCATTCTTTATCCACTTCCCTTTTTTGAACCATCTCTCTGTGTTTCTCCATTAATCATAGGACAAATCACTTCTCAAACTTTTGGAAACCTGGATCCAGTTCTACACAGACTTTAGTTTGTCTTTCATGAGAAAGCATTCTCACTATTGAACGCTTTACAGCAGGTTGTTTTTCTAAGATATTCTTTTAATTTTTTCTTTCTTTTAAGTAAGCCTTCTGCTAATTTACTGGTGATAGTGTTTTTTGATAGTTTTGGTGTTGTTTTTTTTTTGGGGGGGGGGTATTTTGCTTGTTTGGTTGGTTTTGGGTTTTTTATTTGTTTTTGTTTAGCTTTGTTTTTTCCCCCAGAATCTTGGAGTATTCTTTAGTAGGTGGTATTGATAACATATCAAAATACCCTTTCATGTAGTCTTTTACAATACAGTAACATTACAATTATTTAATTGATTCACTGGTTATACTTTCATTGCATCTAAAATTTCAAATAATTTTCTTTGCTTTGTTGTTTGGTTGGTACCTAAAAGAAGAATTCTTTTGCTCAAAGGTAGGGTAAGTCACATTATACTGTTTATTTCTCAGCCTTCAGAACAGAAATCTACCTTGGAACTTTTGCAAAGATCAATTTTCCAAACCAGGTCATAATCTTACGGAAATAATCAGGTTTTGTTCACTCATCTCTTACACTGACATTTCAAATTGTTGTAAAATATTCAACAGAAGTTCATAAAATTTTGGTACTTTTAATTGTCTTCCACTTTCTGTTTGCTGTTCTTTCTGGGTAGTAAGTACATTCCCCAGGTCATATCAGCTTCTCTCCATCTAAGCAAAAATGTTTTGTCCACTGCACTGTTGTAGATTTGTCTCTGAAAATGAAATCCACTGCTTTATTTTTTACAAAACCATACCAGAAAATTCATTTGTGAAATGAGCAGTGAAAATGTATTGACATTTCCTGAAATCTAGTCAAGTCTAGTCAAAGGAGGGATCAATTCACTATTGCATGTTTGTGCTTCTCTTATTGGACCAGGAGGTGATCTCAGAGCATAGTGTGATCTTATCTTTATCTATTTCCTAGATTTACCAGTATTGGGCTTTGCTTGGATATTGTCACAAATTCTGATTTTCCAAACTAGTTATTTGAGCTTACTTCCTAGCATGGGGTTTTCAAGAACGTATAGATTACCTTCTTAAGTAGTTTTGTAATAGTCTCTCATTAGCTCTTTAGTTAATTTTCTACTTAGAGTTGCATGAGTATTTTCCTCAGTTATACAGAATAAGTAAATAGCTTGGGGGTTTGTTTGTTTTTTCTTGAAAAGAAGATGCTTTTAATGTCAGAAAATAAGGTGAGTTGCTTTATTTTATATTTCTTTGAATCTTATATCTGAAGCATCACAGTGTAGCATTAGCACTCTGACAAGTATATTTATAGTGGCAAAAATGCTTCATTTTATAATTTTGAGTTTTAACTTTCTTTGATGGATCTCTTCCTACACTGATAACACACTGAGAGCTACCCCAAGGATTTACAGCTTGTGGGAAGTGGGTAAAGGTTCTGAAACATGACATGACAGTCAATATGCAGCACATGGTAATGCAAAATCTTTAGAAAAAAAGAGAGCTGAAAAATAATTGATATGAGCCCAAGTTGTCTTGTCTCTCACACCTGCAAGGCATCATCAAGATTTGGGGAGTACTTTGAGAAGGACACTGAAATTAACAGGAGAAAGTTCTCCAAGGAGTTTGAGCTTTAATTCCAAAGAATTTGGAAAAGTGATAGAAAATGACAGATGTGCTCCTTCAACTGGTGCCATCAGAGTTCTTTGAGGGGGAAAATTGGTAGGAATGATATGAAACAGTAGTTATGGATTGCATGGAATACTCTGTATCGTGGAGAAGTTAAACACATAACAGAAAACTTTCCTAGAGCCTTACCTACAACATAGGAGGACTCTCTCAAACAAAACACTTTCACTGCCTGTCCTCTTCCCATCCAAAAGGAGCATCCATGTCCTCTTCCCCTTGAGCTAGCAATATGCCAGTGTGTAGGATTGTGAAGAATATGGATTTTGGATTACCTACTACTCCTGTGGTACCACCATAAAAATTATTTAATTCACAGAGTAGTTCTATTGCCACTTTACTTTTATATTCCATGTAAACTTTGCCTACTTTGAACGCTCTGCTGGGACTGAACCCATTTCCTTGGGAGGATGGTTGTCTAGGGACAACTATAACATTAAGGTTTTCAAAGAAGCTTCTAGATGTAAAAAGCGCATAAGTTCAACTGGATAATGCTCCTCCAGAGGACTCCAAAATAAAGTACTCCTAGGCTTAAGTGGGAAAAGAATAATTTAAGAAAAATTAGCCCACAGGCTCATTTTACATACCAGCAAGAGAAAAAGCCACATAATTCAGAGTCTCTCATCAGATGAGGACACGGTGGAATAAGTATTTGGAAAAAAAAAAGAGGGTATTAAACTGAGGACTTTGTTTTGTGGTAGGACTTTGAAGGCAAATAAGCATGCAGTATGGAGATATGGAGGGGTTCCAAGTCTGTTAAAGTATTGTCGCAAGAAACTAGGACTGAGCCAATTTTATCCAACCCTGACTTAATTATGTATGTTCTACACATGTCCTAGAAGAATGGAAATAAAAGTTTAGGGTTTTTTTTTTTTATTTTTCTCTTACTCAAAATTCAGGTTTTCTCAGAGAGGTACTTCATGCATGCCAATGTGCATAAAACCACAATACTTTTTCAGTCAGAAATCAGGGTTTAAGTGTGACACAAGAACAAGCTATTACAAAAGTACAGGGCCTGGGAACTGCCTTTTGAAAAGAGCCAGATTTAATTATATGCTCGTGCACATTTTGAAAGCAGAGCCTTGATGTGTAGGTCAAAGAACAGTACTTAAATGTTGGGACACATCTCTGAATTAAAACCACCTCACTTTTCTCAGTATCCATTGTGGCTCTGTTTTCCTCATGATAACACTAATGTTTCAGGTATTTGGATTGAACCATCTGGGAGTATAGAGCATGCGTGAATGCACATAAAAGCAGTCCCTAAAAGAAAGGTTACTGCTTTTCCAATAATTTTCTTTTTTTTTTTTGTCAAATGTAACATGGTATTTCCAGGTAAAGGATACTTAGAATTTATGTGCAAAGTAAAGGAGGAAATGGAGGGTGAGTTAAATATGTTGTCTATCAGCTCTTTAAAAAGATAAAAACTTGTTTCAGTTATCTGCTCCGTAAAGCAGCTTTGTTTTTTTAGCAAAAACTTCTTGCAGTGCATTACAGGCTGACGTAAATAGGCATACCTTTCTTGACTTCCATATTTTTTCCCTTCCATATATTATTTTTAAAATTTATTTTCTCATTTTTTTAAGAGCTATTACCCCTATACAGGACCTAAAATATTTCCTCAAGAAAAGAATATGACATGATGAACAATCTTTCACATATTAACTACCCTACATTATTGTCTTGTATGATAGTCTTGGGGACAAGCCATCTGTGCTTTACAAATATTCTGGCAACATCAATAAAATGTTCACAGAGTGTTCTTGCTTACTGAATACACAAAACAATTATTGCTAGTTAGTTCTTTTGTTTAAAATGCTCCAAAATATACTATCCAGTTGCAACTATAAAGTCAGCCTTTTCTGTACAGGGGATTATATAGTATCACTATTTCTGCATGCACTTTTCTTTGAATGGGAGATTTCTACTGTAGTTCTGCATAATGGTTACCAAATTTTGTCTTTCATAATCCTTTTTGTGTATTTTTATTAAAGATTAGGTGTCCTGCCTTTAAATTCCATTGATTTGCCTTAAACTAAAGATTTCTGACAATATTGTTAGTGAAATAAGGAAGTATGCGGTGCGAAAACACAAGGAAGGAGCTGATTGAAATAATCATACAAGATTTAAGCTTTTTTCTCTCTATATTCCCTCTTTTCTTTTTCTACAAGTAGGATGCATTGTTCCATTAATATTGTTCAATGAATAGACACAGTGAAGTAATGACATCTACTAAGATGTGAATATAAGCTCCCATCTCATTTAACTGTTCTACTCTAATTCTTCAACTTGACTTTTGCTAGTAATCTGGCCAGGGAGTGTAGATATTTCTTCTCTTTGATAACATTTTTTTCCCCAATTAGGAAAATGTTTGGGAATATATTATACCTGTGGAAAGTTGGCAAAATAAATTCTTCAAGAAACTCCAATACTTGATTAAAATAAATGATGAGCACTGGATTAATGAAATCTTCTTTGTAAACAAGTAAATTGCTAATAATATTGATTATTACAAAGGTAGCATTTTCCACAGCATGAATTGGGGTGAAAGAGATAGCTATTTATCCAGTGCTTATTTTTTAAGCATTTATGAAAGCCTGTTGTTAATCAAATGGAAACTGAAATAGGTCTAAGGCTATATAACATATGATGCAATGCCATGCTGCACACAGGTCTGGTGCTCTATTGGCTGGAGTCAGACCAACATCAAGCCAGGAACCCCCAGTGTTGTTTGTGGGGTATATTAGAAGTAAATAGGAATAGGATTTGATATTACTCTTCCAGAAATATATTTTAGAACAGCATGAATTGTCCTTCGAAAGTGACACCTGTGGCTTTCTTTACAGAAAGACTGTAGAAAAATAAAAAAAGCCTGGACAAGAGGATACTACATTTAATAAAATTATCCTATCTTAATGTATGATTAAAAAAATTTAAATTAATTTGAAGGCAAGGTATGTATAGACTTCCATGTGCAGCTCAAAACTTGGTCTCAGGATTTGGGATGAGATTTTACATGTACATGATTGATCTAAGAAGTCTATCATTGACAAGCAATAGGATGTGTAAATCTTGCTTAGATTGCAGTTTTAGAGTCGTTTTTATTCATACAATCTATATGTACTATTTAGAAGCATAGACTGGCATGTGGGGGTGAGAGTAACAAATTTATTCTGCTAATCAGGGAGGCAAGGAGCATTTAACATTTTAAAATTAATTCAAACCTAAGTTTCATTTTATTCACACTTTAGCAAACACACCTGAATGCTTCTCGGGGCACTTTGCTTTATGTTCATGGGATGCTACATGAGTGCCTTATAATGAATGTAAAAGATCATCAGCTATTGTTTACAGATCACAGAATATTCTGAGATGGAAGGGACCCAGAAAGATAATCAAATCCAACTCTTAAGTTAATGGTGTATGAATGGATTGAACGCACACCTTTGGTGTTATTGGCACCATGCTCTAATCAACTGAGCTAATCTCAGGCTCTTTATTCAGATGTTGGTCCAGTTGAAAATACAGTTGCTGAAGGGAATTATAAAGGCTCATTATAGTATTTTTAGTCACTTCTGAATGCATTAATCACCAAAATTTCAGGATAAAACATCCTACATTAATACAGTTTTCTCTGTTCTTTAGCCAATAGCATTTCAAGAGTTGAGTGGTCTCCTGAAATACAGCTGTCTTGTGAAATAAAACATAGAAGCTATGAGTCTTTTATTTTTCCAGTTCTATTGCCTTCCTCTATTGAATGTGTTTAGCTGTTCCAAAGAGCATTGCTGAAAGTTACAAATCAGAGGAGGAAACCATTGTTGCTTTACAAAAGTGTCATAAGAAAAATCTAGCAAATAATGAAGGTTTTGTAATCTATCTGATTTTTTTTCATGAGTGGAATCTTTATGACATATGTTCCTGGACAAGCCTGAAGATAATTTTTTTAAAATATATTTAAAGCTGTATTTGCTATATTTACACTTTTTAATTATATTTTTATCCTATTTGTGCCTTGCTCATAAAAGGAAGGGGAAAAATTCTATATTTGAGGGTGTCAACATTTTTCACTGAAATGTTTTAATTTCTCCTCAAATTACAGGAATGTATCTTTATAAAATAATATTTACTATAAGTGTACATTGATGCTGACAAATGAATACCAGCCATTTATATTCATGTAAAAAAAAATATACTTCTTTTTTTCTATTTTCTGTTTTTCAGATCTTTTCACTGTGGTCTCTGTAAAATTTCTGCTCTCAAAGTGAGAAAGTAAGTAGAGTTAGGTCCCATTTTCATGAGGAGCAATTTTAGCAGTGGGCTTAGTTTAAATTTGCTGTATCATCTGTATAATGTTGCTTTTGTGGCATTATAAACTTCTCATGTGTACTGCCAGAAGACATAAAATGGCCCAGTGGCATATGTTATGTTCTTGCATCTGCCTAATTTTCGACTTGAAATACCACACAGCAATGTTTGTGATATACTACACACAACAAGGTCAAAGCAGGTGCCTGCTGGGATGAGTAATCATCTTTATTTCATCATCTTATATCAACAGGTATCATGGAGACAAAGTAATAGCTTTTATGAGAGGAGCTTCATATGTACCTCTGAAAAGTTATGAGGCACAAGACAGAATCAACGAAGAGATAATGACTGTAGATTTGCTATAGAGTGCCCCGCAGCTCAATTTACATTGCATCCTGAAGGTACTGTGTAGGAAGGACAGATTTTTCAAAACAAATAGGCTTGAAAGTACTATTTAATCACTAATGCTCAAACTGTGTGTGCTGCTTTTAGAGTTGCCTCTCTGCAGAAGAAGTGTTTTGTTTTGGTTTTTGTATGCAGTTTTACCTCTCTCTTTCCTTTCTGTTTTTTATATAGCAAATATATGCATCCTCCAACATATATTTCAATGCTTGTGCAGCCCTAATTGTCACATGAAAACTGAAGTGGGTTTACATTACCTATAAGAAAAATATTGTGCTTCTACGTAATCTCTAATATGTAGGGAATTACTATATGAGTGACATGGTGGATACTAAAGTCAAAACAGTGGGTATAGGTAATATTTTAAGAGATAAGTGTTAAGAGATGGAAAATGCATAAATACATCATTGTGTAAAAGAGCATGGAGTAAAATAAAGAAAAAAAAAGTGAAATTGTTGTAGAAAGCACCCGGATATGCAACTTCCAGCTCACAGGTTCAGCAGTCTGTAAGTATGTGCTTTGTGAAGCACAACAGCCTGACTTTTGAGTCAGCTCTGATGAACAAAACTGTTTTTGAACTGTGCAAATACACAAGTCAAAGCCTTGTAAGACAGGAGAAGTGAAAATGAAAATGGAATTAGTGGTAATAATAATTGAAAGCATTATCAAAAACACAAAACCCTATAGCACATGATCAGTTTTTGAAGACAATTACTCACTGAAATAAAAAATGAACATGTTTTCAGGGGCAGTTGGTGTTAGAGAAAAATGTATTTTGCTGGATAGGGCCACTTGTTACCAGTGACTGTCACCTGGACATACAAGCCCCAGAGGCTGTAAGCCCACGGTGGTTCCTGGCACTGATGGCTCTGCTCACACACACAGCCTGCCATGCCATGTTTGGTCCCAGCAGATGTCCACTCTGTGCTCTTCCACAGGCACATGCACTGGGGGTTTCATCTCCAGAGACACCCAGATCCCATGGTGTCACAGGTCACCAGCAGCTGCACACAGCTACACTGGTCCCACTGATAGCCAGTTACTCCTGTGCTCCTGCCTGTGGGAAAGAGTTACAAATTTAATATATAAAACAGTCTGTACTGACTGGCCTTGTGGAACAGAAGCTAACCAACCATTCAAGCAGAAAACAACACATGACCATATCTTTTTAATTCCCTTATGTCTCTACTCTCCCACACTTATTCCTTCTCAAACCACTTAGATCCTTCCCCCAAATATAGCCATAAGAATTCTTGTGAAGTCCTGAAATACATTTCCCCTGCATCCTTTAATGTGGTTCACAGCCTTAAGCACTGACCCCCCTCAAAACAAGAGGTGCTCCTGCATTGGCTCACTCTGATGTGTCCCACAGCAGGACAGGCTTTTCTGAGACAGCCATGGGGTAATCTGGGCAGGAAAATCTTGCTCCAAGTCTTTTATTTGTATGGCTGAATGACTTTGTGCCCCTGTGCATCTCTGCACTGCTGGAGATGAGCCTCTGAGGGACTGATGGTTCCTGTGATGGGCTTGGGAGGAAGGTGAGGGTTTGGACCTACTCACTTCAAATGCTATCTCTATGTTCTCCTTTGTAGGGATGCAGCTGAGCTTTTGTCACAAAACCTAGCAATGTAGAGATGATGCAGCTGGATTTGACCAGCAGCCACTTGCCCAGACTTGTCTGATGTCTATTGAATAGGTAGGGAGCACATTCATGCTTTTATTTTTAGAATATTGGTGCTAAATATTTACATGGTATACTAATAAATACTTTTTTGTACTATATAAGTTCCATACAGTTCTGTCAAGGATGCCTAAACAAAAGTGACCAGTGAGGACCAAGCTGTACATCAGGTTTTAAACATAAACTGTCGTGTCCCTAAAGACAAAAACATAAAAAGAAGACTTTTCTACCTTGTGTGCCTCAAGCATGCAAATTTAATTCTCTTTTCAATCTCCAGGTCTACCTGAAATGATGGTTTTATAGATATCAGCATTTTTCAGGCAGAAGACAGGGGGTCAAGAAAAAAAATATTAACTTTCAGAGTTTCCTTTCCCAAGTGACAGGCATCTTAGTAGAGGGAGGAGACTATTTATGAGATAAAATCATAAAACAAACAAGCCACAACAATCCAAACTCTATCTTGCTGTCACCATTCTGTCGTTAAATACTTGTGACTAATATTGAAAGATGCCTGAGGGAAAAAAGAGGTTTTATTCTTTCCCAGGACAATAAAATTGATTGCATATTTTAGTTTTAGAATCATCTGAGAATTTTTTTTAATGAAGAGAAAAAATGCTAATTGTGAGATGCAAACAAACTTGTCTTGAAAAGCAAGCAGCAATTGTGAGAAGAGATGCAATGTAGTTGCAAAATTCCTTTACTCTTGAAGCATTTCTTTAATTTTACAGAGAATAAAGCCTTCATAATAAAAAAAATCTGTCTTGGTTTCCATGCATTGACTGTTTTTAAGTAGACTGTGGCTATTCATACTTTGTTTATCTATAGCAAACTATTCTAGTTTGGTGAAGGTAGATTGCAGAGATTTTGTGTCACTATTTTCAAAATAGGAACACCACACAAGAATGCTTCAAAAAAGAGCATGTGAAAATTAACAGAGACCATAAAACTGCATGCAGAATCTAGCACTACTTTTTTTTCCCTAATGTTTTTGGGGGGTAAATTACATGTATTTGAAAGAGTGTAATTACATAAGAAAAATTTGTATGTGAAACAAGTTGGGTATAAAATACTCCAGGGACCCATCTACTCTGATAAAATCCATACTTCAAAAAATGTAGTTAACCCTAGAGTTCCTCTTATTCCAAGTGAATTGTATAATGGGAGTCTTTAGCTCTACAGTAAGAAATAAATTTTCTTACTCTTTTCTTAAAGATTGGTCAGAAAAAAATTTATTCCAGAAAATAATACATTTTCTGGAATATTTCCTCCATCCTGGGAGACAGAGAGGGAAAATGACAGGTCAGGCGACCTGTCACTCAAGAGGAAACTTTAACTACAGAAACCAGAAGTTTTGGCAACAAGCCTCTGCCTACATTAGGGTCCCAAAATAAGACTATGGGATAAACCCATGATTGTGGCGAGAGAAGCCAAATGGGAATTTTTCTGGAAGGCCAGAAAGGTCAAGGCGTTCTAACACTCTGCCTTAAATCTGAAGAAAATTGAAGCTGTTTAGGCACCCATTGCTTAAATTTCCATTGAAAAACCAGCTTTGGTCTCAAAGACTGAATTGAATTTTAATTAATATTAGGCTCTGGACTTGGAGCTATATTAAGGGGCAGATATATGCAGAACCAGCTGGATTTCTTACAGTTTTATCAAATACAGTTTGTGAATGTCATCAATGATACTAAAGGCTTCCTTATGCCCTAACTAGAGTTTTTAATGGTTAACCTGTATCCAAGAAGTTGATATGTCTGGTTGCACAATACATCAAATTACAGATAAAACATTCAATTTAAACCCTCATTACAATTGTGCTATTTTTACAAGAGTGTCTGACCCAGTGTGTGTGAGATTAAACAAGTGGTTTCTTGCAGGCAAAGCACAAAGGAAAAAAAAGAAATTTTGATAAAGAGTAAAATTGTATTTTGCTGCCTCCCAAGTTATTGCAAATAATCTTACCATAGATACAACCTATCCACAACATATCAAGTGTCTGATCTACTTATGTAAGAATGTTCATGTTCCCACAGAGAATCACAGAGGAATGTTCTCTGGATCATTCGAAAATGAGAAAACCCCTCATTTCTCTTCAACCCTCTTTTTGAACAATTTTGGAGTCTCTGTCTTAAATTTTGCCATATTTTACAGGGAGAAAATTATTTTTTTCAAGAGTAAATAATTTAAAAAAAAAAAAAAGTACTTTTTTATTTTAATACCACAAACATTGTCACTAGTATGAGTTCATGAAAAATCAGGAAGTTTCTCCATAAATCCCAGGTAAAACCAGTGAGTCAAATCTCAACTGGCTGCAAGAATTGCTGCTGCAGTTTTCCAGCTGTGGGGAGCTCACTGCAGATTCAGCAAGCCCATGTGACATTATGCTTATTCTTCTTTGGGAAAATAATTTAAAAGCTCAGGTTTCATATATTTCCCGTTCACAGTTTATTACATCTCACAGGGGAAAATGCATCTCAACCTTCACAAATGTCTTTAGCAACCAATATATGAATAACAAAAAATAATACAGTACAAACAGTTGTTTTTACAAGCAAAAAAAAAAAATATATATATAAAGCATCTCTCTCCATCTTAACAATTTATTTAAGGTTATTTAAAATAATACATGGAATTTATCTGTGAAAGAAAATTCAATGAAAATACAGCATTTGAACAGGAATTCAAAACACTTATGTGCAACTTTTGAATGGGAATACAAAACAGCAACCAACTTTATAATTTCTTTACGACAGGCACTCTTTTTATATTTAAATAAAGGAGAATGTAGCTAGCAGAAGGACACAATCTCTTCCAAGCTGAAAGTCTGCTCACTGACTAATGCACCCCTCCTACTTTGAAATATAAGATGATAAGCCAAAATTATTATTTTTATTATAACAATTGTTCCATAAGTATCATCCATATGTGAAATATGTGAGTTCATATAACAAGAAGACCTTTTGAAGTAAGCAGGAAATGTGATGAAGTAATAAGCACAGTACAGCAATTTAAGACAAAGCAGACAGATGAGCAATAACAGATGATGCCTAAGTAGTGGCAGGAAAAAGCTGTGTCAGGCTGTACCTCTCTAACTTTAAAGGATCTTTTCCACATTGTCCACTCACTGGGAGTTTAAAAGCTCTATTTCCATTTCCTGTGTTGTTGTAAATATGAATTGACTTTAATGGATGAAATTTTCTGGGAGACAGCCAGGAACTTGTGTAACAATATTTGTTCCTAAGAGTTGCTAGTACCTTCCTGCACTGTGAGAGAAACCACTTCAGCTTTTCAAGTACAATTTTACTAGACAGTACCCCAGTAACCCTGGTTTATAGACTGACAGCAGCAGTGATAAAAAGAATAGCAGTGAAGATATGATCAGCAATCACATGTCCCTTTGCTACAGCTTTGACTGATATTCCAGAAGGCCTAAGGAATAAATGCACAATGGAGGCTTGTAATGTGTTTTTTTAGTTTTTATTACTTCTTGCCATTTCATATGCTTTTTGTATACAGGACCCATGAATACATACAGCTAGCATAGCTTATATAATGCTTTACACCTAGAAGCATCTTAGAGAAGAAAGAATCCTAACAAAATAAACAGACTTAAAAGCATTTAGAGTTCACAGCTTTATAGTATCACTGCTGACATAGCATTTTTGGAAATATCAGTTATGGCTGAAAAGGATTGTACAAGAATCAAGCAGGACTTTCAGGATTCTTGATGTTTACCTTTCCCTGCTGTCTTCCTGAGAAACACTTTTGTATTTAAATTGAATTTTAATTAGTAATTTCATGTTTAGTCTCTAGGCTGGCATTCTATTTTGAAAGATGTTTTTCTTAACTGGGGAGGATTCCGAATGGGAAGACCAAAAATACCATGAGAAGGAAGGAAAGGGTTTCTGTTATCTATAGTCTTCACAAAAGTACATTCACTTGTAGTTACAGCTGTTTGTCAAAACCACACTGTAGAAGGGAAAAATACCTGGTCATAGGCACAGAATCAATCAAGGAATGGCCACCTGAACATTCACTGAATCTGCAGTTTTAGCTGACTTGCTGTTTCACTAATTGCTTCATTTATTTCCCTCACAGTCTCTTCATACCTACTTAATTCCATCTCTCACTCTCTGAGTTCTGTTACCCTGTTTACTTTTCTTTACTGCCAGTGTTTATTGCCTCTGAAGCAAATCACTAAAGAAAGAGATATGAAAAAGATAGTAAATTTATTGCCTCACTGTGGTTCCCTCTGTTATAAATAAAGTTAGCTTTTGTAGGCGGGGTTATGAATTGTTACTTAACATAATAAATTGTTATTCTTAATTTATATAATAAATTATGGAGAAATAAGTTACGGAGTTAAATGTGATGTATGTGGGAATGCGTGCCCACCAGAGGGGGCATGTGAGATCTGGGTGAGGAAATTTTCTAGAAAACTACCGCACGAGATGATGACATTAATATGAAATATGACTGGAAGACTAACCAGCCAGTGAAGCCTCAGAACTCTGGAGTGACTGGCTGGAAATGCACCATCCTATGGACCACCCAACAACCAAGAAAAGGAGCAATGAGCAGGCAGATTGAGAGCACTCCAATCTCCTCGCTCTAAGAGAATTTAAATCCCCCAGGTGCCCAGCAAAAGGAACGCCTACTGATACTTTATATACCACCCAGCACCATGGAGGCTTGTTTTGAACTGGCTCTCAATTATTTATATAATAAGAATGATCCATAATTAGTACAATTTACATGAATTATCTTAAAAAGCCAGCAATAAGATCTATGACCTCCAGGTCCCAGTCTTCAAGTTCTGAATTGGAATATTCTTATATTATTTTGTTGGTTTTTTTTCTGAATTAGAAGGGAACTAAAGGATTTATAAATTAGGTTCACCAAAATTGTTTTAGGCAAACCTTAACCCACTTTTGAAAAGTAATCAAGAGGAATACAGAAAGGCCCAGCTATCTTCTGACAACCTTCTAGCATGTGATATTTGAAAATGAACTGTTCAGCAATTGCACAATCAGATAGCTTCCCAAAATACCTGTCAAGTAACATTACTCCTACTGCCTGTGACCTTTCACAAGCATATCAGCTTCACTTCAGTCGTGGAATCTAAGGCTTCTTCGCAGTTCTGCAGCAAACTCTGTCTTTTTTAAAGTGGTTAACAAGTATACTTGAAAATTCGATGTAGATGCAGAAATGCCTTCACAGTGTTGAGTAAAATCCAACTCCTTGAATACAGAGAGAAGGTTAGTTCTCATGTGCCTTCATCTAAGTGGGGCTGCAGGACACCTTCAGGACCTTCCAAGGTGCTGTGGACCAGACACACTGAATTAGGAGATCAGACCATTCCAGGTTGTTTTTGTGTGAACTGGAGTTCTTACAAAGGGGTAAAAGTGCTGGCTCTCATTGCAGCTCTGCTGCAAAAAGCCCATCCTTTCATGAGGAAGCAGAAAGCTAACTCTGATCATTTCTAAACGCCTCATCCACAAAGTCTTAGTCACTATGGCTGCATAGCTGGAAAAAATCAGTGTGAGAAAATGCAAAGGGAGACAGACATCTTTGGCATCAGTCCTCACCAAAAAAATAACCTCTGTACTGTCATAGGGAAAAAAAAAGTCTTTTGACTTTGAGGCAAGTGATACCCATTTTTTCATATTCTCTTATTGCTTACGTGCCCTGTGATGCAAAACCACAGTTACCTACACAGAAATGAAACTAAG